>NC_084827.1:33732500-34332500 GCF_033115175.1 Lepus europaeus
AGACAAAACGAGATAAACACAAAGGTCCCCTTGCTCCCGTTTCCTCGCAAGCCCTTTCTTCTGGAGATCTACTCACAGACTTTCCTTTTCTCTCAATGAATGATTCTGATGGCTGCTATACCTTGGGTTCACTGGACTAATTAAATTAGATTTCCATATATTGGCTTACGTATGGAGGAAATAAAGTAATTATTAGGCTCCATAACATAACTGTAGACTTTGACATTTATAAAAATTATGAAACCACAGTTGTATATTGATGAATGGCTAAGGAATGTCTGATTGAAAGACGTACGAAGAAGAGATTTTTCTCTGCATCATTCTTTCAAATGACAACCATAGTCTTTGCTCTGAAATTGAATAACTTAAAAACATAAGCACTTTCACCATTTTTATATGTTATGCTTTTACATTTCTTATATAGGTAATGTAAATTCATTGTCAAAACTGACCAAAATTGATTCTACCCTCCCTACTTTTGTGTATGTAGCTATTGATCCAACCATTCATACATTCATCCTTATATATATCAACTAACATACACAATTATTTGACAGAATTGTTCAGCATCTCTCACTGTTAAAACTTGGAAATGCAAATCAAACCCACAATGAAGTTTCACCCACCCCAGTTATAATGGCTCTCATATAGAAATCAGCACACAAGAAATGCTGGCAAGGATGTGAGGGGAAAGGTACCCTAATCTACTGTTGGTGGGAACGTAAACTAGACAGCCATTGTGGAAGATAGTATGGTGATACCTCACAAAGCTGAAAATAGACATAACTTTTGACTCAGAAATACAACTCCTGGGAATTTATCCAAGGGAAATGAAATCAACATATGAAAGAGTTTTCTCTACTCCCATGTTTATTGCAGCTCAATTCACAATAGCTAAGATATGGAATTGACCCAGATGTCCATAAACTGCTGACAGGTAAAGAAATTATAGTATATATACACTACGGAATACTACTTAGCCATAAAAAAGAATGAAATCTTGTCTTTTGCAAAAAGCATGCTACTGGAAGCCAGTCCTCAAGAGACAAATACCATATGTTCTCCCTGATCTGTGATAACTAATAGAGTACCTAAAAGGTAATCTATAGGAGCGAGATTGACATGTTGAGATTTGATGATTGTTTATAGCTTTTGTCTCTACTGTTGAGGAACAGCGTTTTTCTCTTCTTACTAGGTTGAACTTTGCTTAGTATAGTATTAATCCTATGAGTATAAAATAAACTGAAAGTGGATCATTATAAAAAATAAGAGAGGGAATAGAAGAGGAAGGAAGAGGAGGGGTGGAAGCATGGGCATGAGGGAGGGTAGGGTGGAAAGTATTGCTATGTCCTAAATCTGTATATTTGAAATACATGAAATTTGTATACCTTAAATAAAATTTTAGAAACTTCACTGAGTTTTTTCATAAACATATTACTCATTTAATTCAACATTAATACAATACATTGGATGGCCCAGGGGGCTATGAGGGATTGTCTGCCTTTCTTCCAATAAACTGAGTTATTAATATAAACTTATACTTTGCTATATATTACCAGCATATTTTTGGAAAAAATCAGAAAAACATTCACCTTAGATTTTGTTTGTGATTCAGAATTCCATGCTCATAATGTACAATGATTTTGCCTTGCTTTAAATCCATAAAATATATTCTTAAGCTTCCTGTATATTTCTTGCTGAAATTTTGTAGTGAGCAAAGTCAAAGTGAAACAAATCCTCTATAAGAAGACATTCTCCCAGGGCGTTATTGATATAATATTGAGATAAAGTTCAATTCTGAAAATCAGTAACTATAAGAAAATGCTTATTGAAAATATTTTTATGAGTTTTATCTAAGCACACCCAATTTTGATCTTCACTTGAGGCTGTTTAGTATACAGTAGAGCTTTCATTAAAATAAGAAAACATGTGTTCCATATCAAGACAGTGAAGACACAGGTTTTCAGTACAATCAATTACCCAGTTTTCTAGTGATGACTTTCTGAGTGACACCTCCACCTGGAGGTCTCAGGCTCTAGGACAAATTCTGTCACCCACAAGAACAGGAACAAGCGTACTCTCTTTATTTTAAATTCAGAAATATTATTTCTGATACAAGTAGATATGATTTATAATCTGTGGAAGTGTTAGTAATATTTCATTTTCATGGTAAGAATTGATTATATCACCTTTATAGAATAATGATGCCATGAAATTTAAGCAATAAGACACATTTAAAGTGAGGCAGTGGTGTGTTTTCTCTCTCTCTCTCTCTTTTTTTTTAAAGATTTACTTATTTTAAATTCAGAGCAACAGATAGAGAGGGACACCACACACACATGAATATGAATTTTCTTTCTTCTAGTTCAGTCCTGAAATGACCAAATGACTGGGGATGAGCCAAGCCAAAGCCAGGAGACAGGAGTTCCACAAGGATGTCAGGGGCCCCCAGTATGGATCATCTTCTACTGCCTTCCCAGGCCATTATCAGAAAGCTGGATTGGAAGTGGAGAAGCTGGCACTCAAACTGGTACTCTGATATAGTAAGGAGTCACTGCAAGAGGTGGCTTAATCCATCAAGACAACGGCAGCACTGGTTTGTTCTTTTACTGTGGATTTTGAAGTTTAGACCAACAACTGCTTTGTAGTTATCAGCATCACAAGAGATTTAGTTACATGTATTTTATTTTTTTAATTATTTATTTGAAGTTCAGATACAGAGAAAGAGAGAGAGAGAAGAACAGAGAGAGACTGGGGGATCTATTCTCTAGTTCACTCCCAAATGGCGGCAACGACCAGGACTGGGCCAGGACAAAGCCAGGAGTTAGGAGGTCCTTCTGGGTCTCCCACATGGGTTTAGGGAATGAAATACTGGGCAATCTTCCGCTGCTTTCCCAGGCATATTAGCAGGGAGCTATATCAGAAGTGGAGCAGGCAGGACTCAAACACGCACCTGTATGGGGTGCCAGTCACAGACAGCAGCTTTACGCACTACACCACAAGGTCAGTCTCATATTTTATGTTTTATTTTATTTTTCCACAGGCAGAGTTAGACGGTGAGAGAGAGAGAGAGAGAGAGAGAGAGAGAGAGAGAGAGAGAGAAAGGTCTTCCTTTTCCATTGGTTCACCCCAAATGGCTCCCATGGCTGGCGCGCTGCAGCTGGCGCACTGCGCTGATCCGAAGCCAGGAGCCAGGTGCTTCCTCCTAGTCTCCCATGCAGGTGCAGGGCCCAAGCACTTGGGCCATCCTCCACTGCCTTCCTGGTCCACAGCAGAGAGCTGGACTGGAAGAGAAGCAACTGGGACAGAATCTGGCGCCCCAACTGGGACTAGAACCCGGGGTGCCGGCGCCGCAAGCAGAGGATTAGCCAAGTAAGCTGTGGCACCGGCCATATTTTATGTTTTAAATGTGTGATTTGAATTGTGTTCTATTTCAATATACATGAGATTGCATTATTACATATACATATTTCAACCACTGCATGCCCACACAGTTTTTTTTTTATCTAAACTGTGCAATTAAAGATCGGTTGTGTGTTGTTTTTTTTCTTTCTTTCTTTTCCTTCCTCCCTCCCTCCTTTCCTCCCTTCTTTCCTTCCTTCCTTCCTTCCTTCCTTCCTTCCTTCCTTCCTTCCTTCCATTGTGAAAAGCAGAATAACAGAGAAAGAGAGAGAGAGAGAAACAGAGAACAGAGGCAGAGCCAGAGATCTTCTGTTCCTGGGTCCACTTCCTAGATGCCCAAAATAGCCCAAGCTAGTTCAAACCAAAGCCAGGAGCCTGGAATTCAATTCAGGTCTCCCATTTGGGTGGCAGGGAGCCCAGAATTTGAGCCATCATATGCTGTCTCCCATGGTGCTCATTAGCAGGAACCTGGAATTGGAAGTGGAGACACAACTTAAATCCAGGCACTCTGATATGGGATGCACACAAGACCCACCCTGGTTTTGTGGTTTTATCATATTATTTCAACTATTCCTCTTTTTGTCACACACTGCAAATAATTTTAACCAACATTTTCTTATTTGTTTCCTTTTGTTATCTTATCTGCTATTAATCAGATAATCTTTGGATTACCAAGTTCAATTTTGAAAAAAAAATTCTGGAAATTTCTCAGCTGGGTTAATAGGAAGGCAGGAGGCATGAATAATGTTTAAAGTCATTCATATATTAGCATGTATTAGTTTAATTAGCTTCACAGGTAATGTTGATATGGAAATAGATAGAAATTAACTCATACTCTTGCAGTGCTTATAATAACCAGTTAACATTCAATATCTACCTATAAAGTTTCAGACATGGTGCTAATGCCTAGGCATATAGATATTACCTCCTGCAATCTTTACCTTCCAGATAATAAAACAAGTGACATCCTGAGTGCAGGTTGAAGGGACAATGTTGTAAGATTGGTGTGTGTCACTGCTCTCCATGTAGTGAGGTATCCAGATACAGATTCAAGCCAGTCTCTGCTACTGTTTTTCCCTATGAAATATCCTGAGGGATATCTGCTCCCTCTTGGAACTTTGGCTTCCACATTTGTAAAATAGTAATGGGAACTGGTCTGGCAGATTTGCTGGGAAGGTTAAGCAAACCCTAACAGGTGCATATTCATGGAAGGCATTGTGCAAAGATAGATAAGAAAAGAGTGATATCAAAGATGTCTATGGAGTGCAGTGGAGGATGGCCCAAGTGCTTGGGCCCTGCACCCCATGGGAGACCAGGAGAAGCACCTGGCTCCTGCCATCGGATCAGCGCTGTGCGCCGGCCGCAGCGCGCCAACCAAGGCGGCCATTGGAGGGTGAACCAACGGCAAAAGGAAGACCTTTCTCTCTGTCTCTCTCTCACTATCCACTCTGCCTGTCAAAAAAAAAAAAAAAAAAAAAAAAAAAAAAAAAAAGATGTCTATTTACAAAGGATACATACAATTAAAACAAAATGTTTTTGAACAAATGAGTAAATAAGATTGTTTTATTTCTCATAATGGTCAATGAGCATCTTTTCAAGCAAGAAAAAAATATATTGTTGAAGTTCTATCTATAACCAATTAGTTTACATAACTATCTAAGTATGATTACTTCATTCTTTATCTTCAATGGATTGTATTTCCTTTTTCATTAACAGCTCAGTGTATCTGTCTCTTAATAGATGTTTCCTCCAGAAGTGATGCAGAACTATGCAGATTACCTGAAGTCAGGCTGTGCTTTCTTATTAGCTGCACACGTTCATGGTAAGAGTTACGGATTACTTTTCCATGTCCAAACCAATAACAATACACAAATAAAGATCCCATTTTATTATTCTAATAGTTTACATAGGGAACATGTTGCTTCCATCAAGATATTTTACCCATATTTTAAAAATTCGAAAATTTCTCATTTTTTCACTCTTCTATATATAATCAAATGGTTTTAAGTATCTCTAATGACAATGAGCAGAGTAATCATGTTTGTAATGATTGTGTAACTTGTAGAGGTTTGAACAAGTTATTAAAACACTCTTTAAAATGTATTCTTTCCTGACTTAAAGTGATTTATTGGTTTTGAGGAAAAAAAGAAGAGGGTATTGAGTGGAATTGATCATGTTGAGTTTTAATGATTATAGCAAAATTAAGATCGAGTGTAATGAAATAAAAGGTAGATTGGAATGAATTGAATGGATTCCTGAAACTGTTAAAAGTCGGTCCCAATCCTAACCCTCAGTGTGTCTGTGGCCTCCTGCATAAAAGAGAATTATGGTAATGAACTTGCTTCATAGAAAGTTCTTAAAATATATTCTAGAATAAATTTTCACAAAAACTAGTTTTGTAAGAAACTGTAGGATTTTTTAAAGGGATAACTATCAACATCAAAATTTATGGCTACTAAGAAAGAAAAATATTTTTAATATAGGATAAAATCTTTTCATACAAAGTAATGTATTAGTGTGTCTACAATGAAAATAGGTAATGTGCACATGGCAATTGATACAGAGGTTTATGCCTAAAAGTTAATCAAAATAATTACTGTGGGCCATATAAGTATTTTTGCAGACTGTAACAGGAGTTGTTATAAGTAAAGTGGAAGTTTTGAGAATATTATTCCATAGTAAAAAAAGAATAATCAATTCTATTAAGCCTATGTAAAACTTAAAATATATCTTTCATAGGCCACACCACACTTTGTAATATTTTTGTATATTTTTTGTAATATTTTATACTTTTTGTAATATTTTGTTTATGTGTGTTAATCCTATATTTCAATGTGATATTAAGCACTAGCACAGTGCTGGATGCACTGTAGGCACAGCAGATTTTAATATGTGTAGTTCATTTTTTTCTCACAGTGCTTATCATACTGTTTGTCAAACATGTTGAATTGGTTACAATTTGTTATTTTTTGTTAATTTTATAATATCAATTCATGAAATCAGTTGTATATTTCTCTATCTCTACTGGATTAGAACTTTGCTTCATTTGTCATTTAGCATTTATTTTTATATAAATAGGAATTCAACCTACTTAAGAGATGCGTTGTCATAAAATGGGAATAAAAATGCGGCCTATTGTGTTAAAATAAAGGCTGAGTTACACTGAATTGATACTTAAATTAATAATTCATTTCAGCATAATACTATGTGTTTTTGCTCTAAAATATTTGATCTAATTCTCAGTTCTGAGGTCATTAGGAAGCTCTCATAATATTTATTCACATATTTACTTATATATGTGTGTATATGTAGAATTATATATCTATGTGTGTATTATATATGTGTGTACATATGTATATACATATATGTGTAGAATTTGAAATATATATTGCCATAAAATTAAAATCCAATCAATTATTCCTTTCAAAGACATTAGCTTTTTGGAGATGAGTTGAGAGTTCTAATTTTCTGAATAATTGCTGGTTGATTCTTGGAAGGGATGTGAGACAAGATCTACTTGTGCAACACCAAATATAGATTGATATTCTCATTGTATTTGTTTTCATGTTTTCCCATCAGGACACAAAGCACTCTTACTTTACATCCTGAAGGCTGTATCTTAACTGGTCTAGCATGCAATATGTATTATAATGTTTACAGCATAAGCTTTGATTTGAAATTTGGATCTGCTACCTAGTAGCCATATGACCCTGGTGATTTCTTAACCTTCTTAACCATGTAAAATGGGAATAATAATACAGAACTCTTAGTATTGTGGTTTAAGATAAAACACAATAATTCACAAAAAGTACTTAATGCAATGACTGGTACACAAATGTGGCTCATATTATCTTCATTTTTCAAGAAAGTTTGAAAAGATTAGATGTAGAAATAGAAAACACAGAGATACAGTTCTTCAAATACTGCCTGCTCAAAGAACAGTGCCTGATTAACATATTTGAAGCAAGTGTATTTTTTCCTTTAAAGGACTTGTTAGACTATTTTGAGTAAGTGTAGATATGCTCTCAAATCTACTTCTTTTAGTCTTACTAATATACGGTAGTTTTTAATATTGTTTCCCTAACTAGTCTATTTTTAAAAATGTACATATGCATCCATATTAAAGATATGCATATGTCATACAAAAATGCACACACACACAACTCACCATTCTTTGGGAACTGGAGGAAGAAGACCAGTGGAAAACAATATAATGGTGCTTGCTATCCTAGTGCATTGTTACTGTATGGAGGTATGAAACCTGGGGAAATGCTACTATGCTGCAAGTCTCTATATTTCATGTCTATACATACTCACACAGATTTATAATTTAATTTATAGCACACACCTATATATATTCATCTGAGCATCTGAGCACATCAGAATTCCTCTTTAAAACCAAACGTACTTTAAAAGCAAGACCATAGCTTAGGAATGCTAGCATTTATATTTGGTGTTTTATTTTAAGGAAATAAGGAAGAGATAAGGTCAAACCAAAGTTCCTTAGTAGTTGGTTACTTAAATGTACAATAAAAGGAAAATAAACACATGGATGGCTGGCCAGCTAGAGTAACTATGCGAAAGAATACATCTCTATCGTGTAACAGTATTCATAAAGATAAAGTACTTTTAAAAGCTGAAGCATTTTTCTTTCAAATAGTAAGAAATTTATTAATAATATTTCTTAGTAATGTTAGCATTTATTAATATTATTAAATAAGGAATAATTTTTATTTCAAAAAACTGGTATTGGTGAAAAATCAAACCAAAATGACAAAACATTGCACAATTAGGTGTGTACATATCAGGGACTGTGAAAAAATACTTGAAATAAATTAATCTTCCTTATTTATTTTTATTTTAATTATGAGAACATAGACAAGTAAATGCAAATCCTGGATTTGAGAGATGTTCATCAAAAAAAGACTTCAGTCACTAAAGATATTTGAAACAATGCAAGTTAAAATAAAAGTGCCTAAAATATGGCAGTTTAAAAAATAAATAACTGCAAAATCAAAGGAGTTAAAAAGAATTCAGATTATTATGTTATTGCTAAGTCTGCTGAAAAATTGAACTGGACCAAGTGCACTTTTCATACTTTTGATACATTTAGGAAACAAATACTGGTATCTGATAAGTGTTTTTGCAAAAACCTATATTGTTTGTTCCTGCTTTTAAAAAATGACTTCATGATTACTATAAAATATACTCTACATACAGAAATGTGCAAATCACGAGCATTTAAATTAATAGTAAGGAGATAAACTGCGTATTTCAGTTCACAACAACTGCATGTATTTTAAATGGCTCAGTTAAAGTTTATTCAGACTAGATAATTGATCCAGTATAGAGACTGATGTCAGCATTAGATATTTTATAAAACAGAATTAGAAATGAAACCTAAAATTGTCTGAGAATATTTTCTTGAGGAATAAAAAAGGCTATTCCAAAATAAGTAGAAATACATTTATTTCTAAATAAAAATTCTAAATAAATAGAAAATACACTTAGCTTTTCATATTGAAAATCATATTTTTCTTAATTATGATACATCATGCATCTATATATTTATGTCTTTCCATTTTCAGGTTTTAAGAATGAATTTTTTGCTTTTAATTTCCCTCTGTTAGAATATTTAACTTTCTACAGATTACAAAGTTTCTTTATGTGGATTTCAAGAGAAAACTTGCAGTTTTGCTATAAACAGTTCTATCCAGCCTGCCCTTTACAACGGAAGTGAACCAGTATATGGATTCATTGAAAGTTAATTCCACAAAGCAAATACATTGAGAGATGATATGCATAAACATGTATAATATATTATATACGTGCTATATTTGTCAGCAATAAAGGAACTTCAAAAAATTGTAGTTGGTTCAAAGTTTATATTTTATTTATAAAATCTAGAATTTCTTCTACATTGCAAATACAGAATATCTAGTATAGAGGTAAGTGTGTGAATTTAATATCCATAATATCCAAATTACAGCAACAAGAATAAACAAATAATCTCAACTATGGAGGAAGATTTGGATTTTATTTACTTATACAATTATTAATTTAATTCATTTTAAAAGCAAACAATGGAAAAGATAAAGCTCTATATGCCATGTGCATTTTTATGATTGATTTAAAGTTAATTCATTGAGACTGGTGCTGTGGCATAGCGGGGTAAAGCTGCTGCCTGCGGTGTGAGCATCCCATATGGGTGCGAGTTTAACTCCTGGTTGCTCCACTTCTGATCCTGTTCCCTGCTGTGGCCTAGGAAAGTAGTAGATGCTAGCTCAAGTCCTTGGGCTCCTGCACCTGTGTGGGAGACCTGGAAGAAGCTCTTGGCTCCTGGCTTTGGGTCAGCCCAGACCTGGCCATTGCAGCCCTCTAGGGAATGAACCAGTGGATGGAAGACCTCTCTCTGTCTTTCTCTCTCCCTTTCTCTGTCTCTGCCTCTCTATAATGCTGCCTTTTAAATAAATAAATATATCGTTTTAAAAAATCTCAATTCATAATTAATCATATGAAGGAAATTTGAAAAGCTGGTGGTAAATGGAATCAAAGATAAAAATCTTTTTATATCTATGTATAACTTTTTATAATATGCATTTTTAAAAGCATTTTGAAGTTTCCTTATATGTGTAGATTTCAAACATTTTTGTAGCGAAATAAACATTTTCATTCCCTTGGCCATGGCCTTTTTGCAACACCCTGGTATGTGTTTTCTCTGACAGCCTAGAATCTTCATTACTACACAATAGAGAGGAAGTAGAAAAAACTTACAATGATCTTTTCTACTTAAAAGAGTCACTAATCTACTGCACTTAGCTGGCAAAAGCTGAATGCTCCTTTGGTTTTCCCAGACAGGGTCTAACTATTCTTGTCTCATCACGTTTCATTTTGTTCTAGAAAGGATTACTGGTGGTGAACGGATCTTCCCAGGATGTGTTCCCACGTTGCCCCTACACAGGCTAGCTACGGCCGAATGCTGGCCTCTGTGTCATACCAATCGGACTTGTAAGCCATGTTTGTCTCCACACTCCCTGCTTTCTCTCTGCCTGTACATCAGGTTTCTGAGCTCACTGCTGCAGAGTAGTGAACCACAGAACTGAGTGTGACTCCTTTGTTGACCTCAGGTGCCTTGGTGACTACACAGGAGCCAGCAATAGTTATCATATTGTTCCCCTGAAAATAAAGACAGAATTAAATGAGAAAAGAATATATGACTACTTTGGCAAAACTACGAAAACTACTCAAGTCAAAGAGTCTGCCAACACACTGTTAACAAAGGGTTAAATTTTACTCTTCTAACAATGCTTTTTAAAGCTTTGTTAAACATGCACTAAAATTGCTATGGAGATTTTTTTGCTGCTTAATAATTACTAACTAAACAGTACTAAAAGAGACACAATGCACTTTTCTCCCATGAAGTTTTAATTCCCAAGGAAAATTCTGAGGAAAATGTGTCACGCTTTCTAAATAACAAGAATGAACTCTAATATGTGAGGTAGCTACAATAAAAAGAAAAACACTTTTCATCTAATGCTTAGTGTTTCTAGATTAAGTGTGCAAAAGTTCAACTTAATTGGCACAGAATAACTGAAAGAGAATTTTTTCAATAAAAACAGGTATTTTGTGTCTTTTTTATGGAAAGGAGGAAACACATGTATTTCAGATCATCCCATCTCTAAAAGATTATTATAACACCACCTTTGTCATTATCTTTCACAGGAAACATAGTCTATATTTAATTTACACCAAAATGAACTTTATCATCTGTGTACTCACAGAACATTTATTGGTACGCACAACTTAATTTTGATGGAAATCATGAAAGGTTGTTTCATTATGTATATACCTACGAATCTACACCTGTACGTACACACATGTAGTTCATTATTCCTGACTGTGAGGGCTTATGACTATTGGCGTTGTCAATTTTTATCTCATTACTCATCCCTGCTTACTGTGGGTGCTAATAGTATATTTCCATGGAGTTTGTGTGTGCTGTAATGTAAATTCTGACATTGCTAGTGTCAGTCACTAATGTGCCTCATTCAGTTCATGTCAAGATGATACATCACAATGCTCAACAACTGTCATCTCAGCTTTAAATAGATCTGCATTTCTTCAACTTCACAATTAATATTTTGTGTAGAATCTATTTACTTAAAAAAAACTATGAGCAACTGATTCATTCCACATAGTCAAAGCAATTGCTAATTTAAAATGTTCCCTCTGAAAATTAAGCAAAAAGAATATGAATTCCAAGTGAATCATAAATTATTATAGAAAATTAAACTTTGCATTTTGAAGAGCATAAGAATAAATTTATTTTACATATTTACTTTAAATTATTTTAAAAGGAGACCTTTACAATATTTAAAAAAATACATAAGGTAATGAGGGTAGTTATGCAGTCTTTGTATTCAGACATACTCTTGACTTCTTGCCGTGCATAGATCTTTCACTCTTTTCCCTGCTGTTTCTTTCCCTGTAGTTTCTTCCATCTGCACTGTTTACGTGTGTTTTTATACTTTTTCTACATCTCTCCCAATGTCTCATCCTATGCTGTCTTTTTTTCTGCTTTATTCTGAGTCATCAGTTGAATTGGACTTCTAATAAAAAATTTCAAAATCAATTTAATTAAATTATTTGCCTCTATCTCCTCTTCAACCTGGAAGATGGCCAGTCTTTCACTGTAAGGGAATTGGGAAGAATATCAGGACCTTTTCTCTCTTCCTTTCCTTTCTCTTTATACAACCCTCCAGGTAGCCTTTTAAATTTCATTCCTTTGACCCATTTAAATTTCCAAATAGCTCTTTTTATTCCCATTATTACAAACACATTTCAATTATCTCCTATATTTCTGAAAACATCTTCAAGGGCCACTGACATCTACTTTTCATAAAGTTTATGAATACTCATTGTGTCAATTTTCTAAAATTAAAATAATTTTTTCAGAAAATATTTGATGAAATTACTGAATTGTTTTGATATGCATAATTGTTGTAATATTTCAATACTCAAAAGTACTGAAGTATTTTGAACATGCTGAAATATTTTTAAGGCAATTGCTAAAATCACTTAAGTCATTTAAAACAAAGGTAATTGATTTTATATGGAAAACCAGCTGAACTATGTAAAAAGAACCTGTTCCAAGATGCAATACCCACACAGCTTAAAGCCAGCCATCTGGAGAAGAGGGGTAAATTGCTAATCTTTCAATCTCCAAAAACTTATGAAAATGTTCTCCAAAAACAGACAATTTTCAAGTCCATGATTTTCGCATCTAGCTTTGCATATCTATGAAGACACCTGATATGCAAAGCTGTCATGACTTCTCTTTTTTGTCTCTGTTTCCTCACACCAGTCATCTGGACACCTCCTCCTGATAGGTCATTCCCATATGCAGCTGGAGGTACATCACTCATATACTCCCGCAACTTCACAGTTCCCTCCGTACCTGTCAAACAAAGGTCATTTAAAAAAAAGTTCCATAATGTGGCTCTGATCTGTCTTTCTGACCTATTACACCAGTGAAGTGGGGACACAGCCTTGTGACTCTAGCCTACTTTGACTTTATCTCCCTGCCATTGCCTCTGCCATGCTCTCAACTTGGAGGCACCCAAACTCTGCCCCTCCTTTAGGAATCGGCTTCTTGAGAATTTGGATTTGTTGTACTATTTTCCTTGTGTGTGTGTGTGTGTGTGAGGATTTTGCTTGTTTTTAAAGATGATATGTAATGTTTTCAATTTATTTGAGATGTAGAGAGAGAGAGAGACAGCCAGCCAGCCAGAGACTTTCCATTCACTGATTTGCTCCCCAAGTTTCTATAGTAGCTGGAATTTGTTCAGGCTGGAATCAGGAGCAAGGAACTCATCTCGGTCTCCAAAAGCCTAGTCATTACTACTCCCTCCCAGAGTGTATGTCAGCAGGAATCTGGAATTGGGAAAGTTTTGGGGCTCACATCTGGGTGCTCCCATGTGAGACATGAGTGCCTCAACCAGCAACCTAACTGCTGCATCAAACACCTGGTCCTGTACATCTAATTTTTGCTCTCAATATCTAGGTGCCACTATCAGTTGCTTATGAGAAAAATGCTCCCTGTCTGACTGATTCAATGTCCATCCCTGTGTTTATCACCTGCTTTAAATTACATAAGGTTTCAACAAATTTGTTGGTTGATTGAATGAATATGTCTTTAAAAAATTATGGCAACACATAAGGAATTACAAAAATAATGTATAATACTTGGCTTAAAATATCCCCAACTTGCAGTCCACATCTTTTGTGCAGTCTCTGCAAACCATTCTTAATGAATACACATGAAATAAAGGTGGAAATACCTGTATTTGTAGTGGATATCTCACACATGATTAGGGCTGCCTTCTGCCAGAATGAATAATTCTGTATCTACAACATCTTTCTGTGCAATGAAATTGCCCAATGATTAAGTTTTACCAAGTTTGTCTCCAGCCATAAGACCCCTCTTTTTTTTTTTTTTTTTTTTTTTTTTTTTTTTTTTTTTGACAGGCAGAGTGGACAGTGAGAGAGAGAGAAAGAGAGAAAGGTCTTCCTTTTCCGTTGGTTCACCCTCCAATGGCCGCTGCAGCCGGCGTGCTGCTGCCAGAGCACCGCGGTGATCCAAAGGCAGGAGCCAGGTGCTTCTCCTGGTCTCCCATGCGGGTGCAGGACCCAACAACTTGGGCAATCCTCCTCTGCACTCCCGGGCCACAGCAGAGAGCTGGACTGGAAGAGGAGAGACTGGGACAGAATCCGGCGCCCCAACCGGGACTAGAACCTGGTGTGCTGGTGCCACAGGTGGAGGATTAGCCTATTGAGCCATGGCACTCAATAGGCTAATCAAGGCTGATCAAGGCTCAATAGCTGATCACAGGCTAAAGTTGCTGGTGGGTTGACAATATGATATATATTCTCCCCATACTTAATCTAGAAAGTGGATGAAGTTGAACCTCCTCCACTCACTCCTGCTGACTTCGAATCCAGATCCTGATTCTTTGCCTTGGTCCTGATGGTAGTACAACACGTTGATTCTTTATAGGATAGAAGGTAGTGTGTTGGCAGATGGGGTTTTTGAGAGAAAATTGCTTTGCAAGCCACATTAAGATGTAAAAGAAGACTCCAGGAAAGGCTGAGATAATTAAGTATCTTGCTGCTCTGGTGATACCAATGATCAACTCTGAGGATCTATCTGCTCCTTTATCTTTCCTATCGTGGGATTGTTATCCTGACTTTTATTTCTGATGTGTTTTCTGGTTACCTCTTTTTTGAATTAATTTCACCTTTTTTTTTTTTATTCATCAAGCCTGACACCACTTACCTGAACATATTCCAACTATTCCAATTGGTACAGGAAAAGGTTCTGATTATTATTGTGCATATTTATAATTAGATCATGACCATTTATCCACCAGGAGCACAAAGACCAAAGACTGCAGCTTTCTGTTCCACACTGTTCTTCCCCTTCTTCCTTCTCCATCTTATGAAAAGCATTTTTTCTCTTTCTTTCTTTCTTTCTTTCTTTCTTTCTTTCTTTCTTTCTTTCTTTCTTTCTTTCTTCCTCTCTTTCTTTTTTTGAGTAGAAACAATCTGATGGCATACTTGTCCCTTGACTCAACACTTTTATATAACTAATTATTTAAACCTAACAAAAATTACATTTTAACTACAACCATTTTGTGCAATCCAAATAATATTGCTTACTTGAACTTCACCTCGTCATACCTTCCCCCTAAGAATATCCAAATTTATTAGAACTCTTCCTGTTCATGTAGATTGGTAGATAACATTTTTCCAACAGCTTTGATTGATGCGTTTTGCCTATGTGCCATGATTTTCTTTTTGTTAAATTGCAAACATGCTGAAGGCATTTTGTTCCCTTTCCTCTGCCAACCCTTCCATAAGGACACTCAGAGAACTGGCAATATCTAGTATAACTATGAACAACAACAACAAAAAGTATATGGATTATGTCAATCTCCAATTTCTAGATGTGACATGTGACATATGAGACTGAGGGCCATTATTTAAATAAATTAAACAGCTTTGAAAAAAGATTGAGATACAGAAATTAGCATAACCTTATTTCAATTGCTATTTTATATACATGGGGGAAAGTGGCATTGAAATAGGCACTTTTGTTTCCATGGTTCAAATGTGCCACATCATAATCATGGTTGTAACATTCTTTCATAATTTTTAGGACAAAAATAACAAAGAAAACATTCTTACTATTGTAGGGATAGTTTTATAATGTAATAACTTGAATTTTTAAAGAAGATGCTGCATATAAAGTGTTTTTCAAAAATCAAAATCAATGGAATTTTGATTTGAGTGACAATGTAAACTAAAAATAGTTTTTCTTTTAAAAATGACCTCTGGGACTGGGTAATAACTGCCCCAATCCATTCTCCAATGACCTCTTAAAGAGGGAGTTGTAACACTTAGGAGGTATTCACTCCCAATGATTAATTCATATGGTGAGTGGCGCACTGTAGAAAAATGTTCTAACCATTTCTGTTCACCAGGCAGAGAAGGAACCCAGGGAATGGCATATTGACTGTGCTCCCCAACAGGAAAACAGACATTGGTGCCTCTGGAGCATTTTCAATTCTATTCTGCAATAATAAACTAGATATTTTGATTCTCACTTATGCTACTATAAAGCATTTCTATGATACTGAACACTTAATGCAATTTCCCCACTGTTTCCCTGTTAGACATGGGTCAAGAGATTTTGTGGTGCTCTTGATATTGAAAGTATATAAATATCATGCACCATTAGAGCATACTACTAATGGCATATTCTGCTAATATTTAAGATCAATGATTGGAGCTGACTACATTGCCATTATCAAAGAAACAGAGGTAGCCGTGAATTTATCATGAACATAAGTCTGCTTAAAATGATAATGTACTTTATATAAGAACTTAAATATAGAACTAAGACAATATAGCAAAATCAAGGCAAATATCCAATCATGACTGAAATACTAATATAGACTTGGAAAAAAAACGATGTGTGTAGGAATTCATATGTCGATTTACCTGGTGTCTGCCATTATGCCCCGCTTCTTTCTTTATTTGTATTCACAAGTAGGTTAGTCACCATGCCAATGGCTAAATGCACGGATGCACAGTGTATCTGTGTCTTATACTCAGTAAATAATACCTCGCAAATTTCTAGGTTATGTTCACGTTTAGGGGAATTTGGGATAAGACATAATGGGTTCTTTAGTAAAAATTGTACCTATAAAATACTTGGTAAAATAGTTCTTTGTGAAAATACCTAATCTCTTCTGATTAATTAAAACTCTCCTGTTACTCTAGATTGGTAGATGTTATTTTTGCATCAGCTTTGAATGATGCCTTTTCCATATGTGACATCATTTTTTTTTTGTTAAGTTGTAAGCATGATACTTCTTGCAAACTGAATGTTTTTGCATAATTTTGAATATTTTTTTCTGATGTATCCCTGAGTAAAACAAAATTCTTGGTACCTGGAAATATAGTCAGTGTGCTCATATGAACTTGTTACTTTGGTGAGTGAAGTGCTCTAATAACAGTGTTATTAGAGAATCAGCAAAAGGTTTCACAGACAACTCTAACAAGACTGCAAGCAAAGACACACGTTCATCCTTTATTTAGGATGACAAAACCTTAAACATATCTTTCAGTACTGTCTCTCTTTTTCTTGCACAGATACACTGTATATCAGTAATCTGGACACCAAGTTATTTAAAGCTATTATTTAGTACCATAATAAGTAGTAATTTAAATACAAGGTAAAATCACCACATTGTCTTGTTTACTACTGATGTTAATTTTAAGCTGACGTTCAATGCTCCCCAAAAAGGCAGCCTATGATTTGTTATCATTAAACTGTCAACTCTGCCTTGAGTTAGAAATAGATTCACACTACATTTTTTACAGCATATCACTTTATTTTCTATCAGTCAAAAAAAAAATCCAGAACCATTTTAATTGTGTCTGTGCTATTTTTCTATTAACTGTTTCATGCATTTTTCCTGGCCTTTTAATTGCAGTTTAATAGTGGTCATTAACACATTAAGGGGTGTTAGAAGAACATTTGAAGTCCTCTTGACTTCTACCAAAGTTGACACTTCAATGCTAGAGTAATTTCAGCTATTCATTTATTTAATAGTGACCTATGCAAATGTGGAACCATGTCATTTTACAAATTGACTGTAATAATTAACTAGAAAGGCAGAGTAAAATGAAACAGGTTATAATTAGAATATAACTGCTACAGTATTACGTCAGCTAGAATAAAATAATCTCAAATGATTAAATTGGTTTCAATTATTAAGAATCAGTTTAATGTACCCACTGTTCTGATTTTTACATTTCTCTTTTTTTGTGTGCATTAGATGTCACCTCACACAATTTATGTATTTTATTCATCTTGGTAAAACAGGCATTACAGAAGTTTAATTAAGTAGTAAAAGACTTCACATTATTCTGCTGAATTCTAAATTAGTTGTAGAAACTAGTCAGAGTGCATGCTACATACTACTCAAGATCATTTCAATTAGCTGTATCTGTTAAGCCACCCAACATTTCCCTTACACAGTCAATATATGTTACATGTCACTAGCTGTTGGAGTATTATTTTAATCACATAATTACCACAACTTTCCCAACTGGTTCTTGGATGCATCATCTTCATCTATAGTAGAATAACTGAGCCATCTTTCCAACACTCCAAGAATTTTCTACATTCATGACTCACAAACTTGCAGGGAGGATTGGCTTCATGGGTGTCCAACCTATTCAATATAACAGAACCCAAACTCAGAAAGCCTGCACTTGATTGAGTGTTCTGCTTTTGCTCAATTGAAATTTGTACACTTTTAAAAAACAAGAAACCCTGCATTTTCACTTTATTCTGGGAATTACAAATTATGTAACCAGTCCTGGTTGAGGCTTCTAGTGGAGAAACTAATGACTTGTTCATCTTTAGCCAAATAGTAAACATTTTACTCTTTACCTTATTTTGAGGGATTAACTCTCCCTGACGTTCAACTTCAGGAAATTTTCTCTTGGGTGAAGCATGGTTAGGTAGGGCATCTACCTAGCCAATTAGATTGGCCAACAACATTGGCAATTAATGGAAACCAAAGGATCACAGCCAAATCATTTCCTTGTAAATTCTCTGTGTTAAAACAAAACTTCATATTGCAAAACTGCATATTGTAATATAAATTTGTTATTCATTTGTTATCAAAATGAAGAAGTTTTATTACAAGAGTGCTAAAGTCAAAAGAAAATTTGAAATTGTTCACATAAGAATCACATGACTACTTGTAACATAGTTGAGAGAAACTGATTTCCAGCTAATACATATCTCCAAATTCTGGAATATTCTTTGTCTCGTATGACTCTATGATGATACTTGAATAGTTATAAATCTACTTGTTTCATAAAGATGAATCTGGTGGCCCGAATATTTGGTTCTTATTGTCTCAAAATTTGAAATCTTATACATAACTATGATAGTCTTCTATATTAGGGTATGTTTTCTATTATATCTTCATTTATTCTGACTGATCTTGACAGCCTGAGAATTTTCTTCAGTAGCTCTGGAGTTGCAAACAAAGAATTTCATTTATTGAACTTGGCGCTGTGGCACAGTGGGTTAACGTCCGGGTCTGAAGCACCGGCATCCCATATGGGCGCTGGTTCAAGTTCTGGCTGCTCCACTTCCCATCCAGCTCTCTGATGTGGCCTGGGATAACAGTAGAGGGTGGCTCAAGTCCTTGGGCCCCTGCACCTATGTGGGAGACCCAGAAGAAGCTCCTGGCTCCTGGCTTCAGATCAGCTCCGGCCATTGTGGACAACTGGGGAGTGAACCATCAGATGGAAGTCCTCTCTCTCTTCTTCTCCTCTCTCTGTGTAACTCTGACTTTCAAGTAAAATAAATAAATCTTTAAAAAAATTTATTTATTATGATCAACTAGAGTTCTAATTAAAAATGAAAATTCTCATTGAATCTGAAGTTAAAATCTTAATTCTCTTGCTAGTCATATGTTATTTGTTAGTTTATGAATTCCTTTGAGACATACTTAATGATGTCGTGGTATACAGCTATGAAGTGTGGAATAATGTTTGCCATGCACATAATACTTTTGTGCCATGAGTGAACCTTTTTAAAGCACTAAGACAGGGAATGATCAGAATAAAGGCAAAGTATTCTTTCCTCCTCTTCTGACTCAATTTTTAAAAAGATTTATTTATTTATTTATTTAAAAGGCAGAATTCCAGAGAGAAAAGGAGGGAGGAAGGGAGGGAGGGAGGGAGGGAGAGAGAGAGAGAAAGAGAGATATCTTCCATTGGCTGGTTCACTCCACAAATGGCCACAACTTTGACTTGACTGGGTCAAGCCAAAGTTAAGAGCCTGGAACTCCATCTGGGTCTCCCATGTGGCTGGCAGGGATGCTTGCAAATTGACTATCTTCTGCTGCTTTCTCAGGTACTTTATCAGGGAGTTGGTTCAGAAGTGTAGCGACCATAATAATAACTGATAGAATTAAAAAGGTGAGAATGATCCAACATGGGAAACAGGATACAGCAGACTCAAAGAATGGCAAATGCCCTAAACAGCACTCTGGTCTCAGAATCAGCCCTTAAAGCATTCGGATCTGGCTAAAAAGCCCATAAGTGTTTCTCAGGCATGAAAAGCCAAGACACTGTGGCAAGAACAAATGACCTAAATGAAAGATCTCTGTGAGTGAGATCCAGGCAGAAAGAATGGGCCATCAAAGAAGGGCCATCCTTTCTCTGAAGGGAGGAGAGAACTCCTGCTTTGATTATGGCCTTGTCTAAATAAGGTTGGAGTTTGTGAACTCAAGAGGCTTCCTTGGCAGCTCATGACAAGAGCCTCGAGTTATTACTGACGTCATAAATAAGAATGTAAATTGTTATATCAATAACGGGAGTCACTGTGCACTTACTCCCCATGTAGGATCTCTGTCCTTAATGTGTTGTACAATGTGAATTAATGGTAAAACTAGTATTCAAACAGTACTTTATACTTTGTGTGTCTGTGTGGGTACAATCTGTTGAAATATTTACTTAGTATATACTACATTGATCTTCTGTATATAAAGATAATTAAAAGTGAATCTTGGCCAGTGCTGCGGCTCACTTGGCTAATCCTCTGCCTGCAGCGCTGGCACCCCGGGTTCTAGTCCCGTTTGGGGCACCGGATTCTGTCCCAGTCACTCCTCTTCCAGTCCAGCTCTCTGTTGTGGCCCGGGAGTGCAGTGGAGGATGGCCCAAGTGCTTGGGCCCTGCACTCGCATGGGAGACCAGGAGAAGCACCTGGCTCCTGGCTTCAGATCAGCGCAGTGCGCCGGCCACAGCGGCCATTGGGGAGTGAACCAACAGTAAAGGAAGACCTTTATCTCTGTATCTCTCTCTCACTGTCCACTCTGCCTGTCCAAAAAAAAAAAAAAAAAAAGTGAATCTTAATGAAGAATGGGATGGGATAGGGAGTAGGAGATGGGATGGTTTGTGGGTGGGAGGGCGGTTATGGGGAAAAACAACTATAATCCAAAAGTTGTACTTTTGAAATCTATATTTATTAAATAATAGTTTTTTTTTTAAAAAAAGTGGAGCAGCCAGACAGGCACCTATGCCCATGTGGAATGTTGGCATTGCAGGTGGCAGCCTAACCTGCTAGACCACAATGCCAGCCCTTCTTACTCAGTATTACTAAATACATTCCATCTTGGAGTTCAGGTGGTATTTCTGATAGTTACAATTTACAGTTTGGAGGACAAAAGGATATTATTAACTTATCTGGAAAAAATGGTAATCTCATATCTGGATATTTTTATGAAGTAGTTTTAATAACTAAGAATGAGAAGAAACAAACAATCCAGAATTTGGACCTGTTATGCAAGTTTTTTCTTAATTTATCTCCAAATTTTTAAAATTTATCCTCAAAGATTTTTTAAAATCTTCATTAATATAAACAGATTTCATGTATTTCATAAGTAAAAGTCTAAGAAAAACACAATGCAGTATTATTGATTCAGTGAATTAGAGTCATAAGAACTTCAATACAACTGTCAAGTAAATGGACTTCTCTTTTCCTCCCTACAAGCCAAACCATTTCTACTGTTGTAATTGGTCCTTTCAGTTAAACACATCAATTCAACAACTTTTAACAACAATAAACCTTCCCACCTCTTAACAACCAAGCAAACATAACTTACCCAAAATGATTTTCTGAATGATTTGAGTCTTTTCAGCATGAATACTGAGTCAAAAATACAATATATACTCAAGAGCACCATGAGGTCAAATGATTAAAAAGAGAAAATACTTATTAGAAAGAGAATAGCAATGCTATTTTAAAAAATCACTTAGAATGTTAAAGAATGCCTTGAGCTTCAAAATCACTTCTATTTTTTTCAAATGGAATTAGAGTTCTTTATTATATGTAATTGTAATTAATATGGTGCAGTTGTAATAATATAATTATTATTAATTACATTTTCAAATGTAATTAAAATCCATTGCTTGGAACAAAGGCAATCACTGGATTACAATTATCTGTATTTCTAAAAGAAACAATTAATATGGCAGGTTTCAGTTACATAGAACAAATAACCAGATACGGTATGTCTTATAACTATTAATTCATATACCTAGAAGAATAGTAAACACAAGTAATATATGCACATTTTATTCCAGAAGGCAATTTTTAAAGATCTGTCTTTAATACATTCGTAATTTAGTTGGTGATAAAAAAAAGAAACTACCATTCATTTAGATTCAGTTCTATATTTATGGGTGACATCTTGAATGACACATATTTAACTTCCCAGAACCATATATATCATAATATATCACAAACAGCATCATTAACATTTCAAATAGGGGTTACTTCTGTATTCATGAGTTGGAATTTAATAGTAGATTAAATATAATTGCAAGTGCATACTCATAATAGTGTTACAGAGTTGTCAATTATATGTTATTAATGGGAGGTTAAATTTTTTCTGAGTTCAGAGACAATGTCAAATTTCAAATTCCAAGGTTTATACTAATTTCATCCATATGATTTATTTTACCTTTTAAAAACCTTGGTTTATTCAGCAGTAAAATGGGCTGAAAATAGTTTCATTTTAAAAAACATGGGTGGGAAGATTAGGGATCTCTTCAAGATTAATAGCAAATACAAAAAGATTGGGAGTCTTGGATTGCTACTAGAAATATGCTTAATTTTCATATCCACAAAAGTTGATATAATTAATTGGGCCAAAAATGGGAACTAAGACAAACTTAAAGAATAGGCAATTTTTTAAAAATAATGTCTCCTCTAACATTTCACTGTACCTATCTTTTAATGATTTTCTATTAACATGTTTATTATAATGAAAGTATTACTACATGTTAATATGAAATTATACTCATAATTATTGAAGGCCAAAAAGCCTTTTTAGTTCAGTTTTTTTCCCTAATTTAGATTTTTCCAAGAATGAAAGAAAAAAAATTTATAAAAAACAAATCTAATGTTGTCCCGAATTCAGTTTTGGCATAATGTTGTTTACAGAGGAATGGTACGGTAACCAAAACCCAAAATGAGGTATTAACATATTTACAAAAGGAAAAGTGAATTCTTGGCATATGGTAAAAGTACTGAAAATTCCTCATCCCTGTATGTGTTGTTGTTGATTTACTTCACGTGTAAGGCAACTGCTCTCAGAAACTCTGTCTCAGAATTCCAATGAGCCGCCCACCCAGGCCATTGCAGCAGCCATAATCACTACCAACCACACTCACCCTCTTATGTAGATTTTATAGACCTGTTTAATCTCTGTAAACCTCTCTTTTTAGGGTAATCTCACCACACAGATTCTCCATGACAGAAAAAACCAGAGAACTCACCAGGAAATATCAATCCTTCTTCATTTTAGAACCTTTCTTGTGGCTGGGGGTGCACTGACTATGAATAATATGGTACTTAAATTTATAAATTGTCTCCTGGTTGATAGATCTTCAGTACCTCCATACATAGCACTCCTGGATCTTTATGTTTCATCGTATTCTTGGTGGTCTCTCTTGCTCTGTGATCAAAACATGCAGCCAGAACACAGACCTGGCCTGCCATCTTTGTTCTGGTAAGGGCAGTGGCTATGGAGCCAACGTCACAGCTATGGCTGCCAAATGAAGCCAAGTGGCACCGTCATAAACTGTGCAATATTTGGATAATCGTGTTCAGGTCACTACACTTACATCCGCCTTTCTGGGGGACACAAAATGCATGACGCTAAGCGCCTGAACCATCACCACGATCTACTTGTTACAACCAACAAAAGGGCTCTAAACTGAGCCTTATTGAGTGACTCTGAGGTCAGGGTAGATTTCTGGGGAAAAAAAAAAAAAAGTCTATGAGAATTCCAACTTCATCAGGCCTACTATGGCTGCTTCAGGTTTGGTCCAGGTTGCATCGTTCTATCTTTTGCAAATATTGTAGCTTCTTCATTTTCTCACACAGCAAGGATTCAGCAATTCCTTCTCTTGATGAGTGACTCTGGTTTTTCCAATAACTCTCTCTGAACTGTGACCCAGAGAAAGAGGCCAGAGTATTCTCCACATCAGTAGAAGTAGTTAGAGTACAGCATTTACACCAGATACTGAAGTTCCATTCTCCACAGGGTGATGGCAGGAAGACAGGCTGATGTTGGTACATATGCCTGGGAGCTTTCCAGGAGAGGAATCCCAGCTTAGGGAACCAAATCTTTTATAATGTAAAGAAGTGAGTCTGAGTTGGCCCCAGAAGGAGACATGATTTTTACTATAATGGACAGAAAACAAACCTTTTTGTTGCTCCAGAGGGAGATGCTGTCTCTTGCCTTGAAACACTGTTCATTTTACAAACATTCTTGAAGTGATAGTCTGGAAGACAGCCAGAGAGTGCCTCTATTCACAAGCTAAGTCAAAACTCAGGAGACACACAGAGAACTGTTCTACGATCTTATTATTGTTTTCTTCAATGTATAAATATTGATTTCACCTCTCTTTTCATACTTTTCATACTTTCTAATTCCTTCGCATTGTATATTTTTCTCAGCACTTCCTTTTTGGCAGTACCATGTCTCTTTTTAAGCATAAATTACTGTATTATATAAAATTTTACATTAAATACAATGTTATTATTATAGAATTCATACACATTATATGACATTATATTCTCTGTATACAGTATCAGGTGCACATTGTGCACATAAAAATAGATGGTTAACTTATCAAGACCTATGCAAAATCATTTCATGACAAGGAAAATTAGAGATATTCCTCATAGAGAAACATGAAAAGTGTTATTGATATAATGCTAATATGTCCTGAAGATCCTTGTGGATGAAAATGAGAAGGAATAAACTCAAATCTAGCTTCTATGGATGTGCATTTCAAAATCAAGTCTGTCATGACTCACTGAGCCTTTTAAAATATTTTGAATTTTCATTGCAGGAAGGCAGAAGACAGTTGGAGACAGTTTTTCCATAATTGATTAAAACATAGGTGTAGCTCGAGTTAAATTTGAAAACATGCTCTTACTATTATCGTGTGTTTCCTATGACAGAGTTATGGTATTGTGTTTCTTTGTGAGATATTATAGAAGAAATGGGTAAATAAAAGGAAATAATGGTTTCTGAAAGGCCAAGAATGCGACTGTAAAATAGGAAGCTGAGAATAGATTCCTTAAGGATCAAGTATGATTCTGATGCTATGAAAGAGAAGGGATGCAGCCCCATCTTGTGAGCTGAGCAAGCAAAGATTGGTTGGGGTTCGATTTTGGTACTTTTTATCCCTGCTAGTTTTTTTTTTTTCTTTGCAAATCATATTAATCTATTTAATTAAAGTTAATTAATTAATCTACTTAATTAAAAGAATAACCAACTGCCAGAATGTAATGCAGTTCCAAGTATAAATTTTTTAAAAAATTCATCTTGTTAAATTTTATAAAAGAAACATATAATAATAATAGAAATATGAGGCATTTAAAATATTGTTAACATTCAATTAGCTGGGATTTTTAACAATAAATGACCTTAGTGTGCTGAGCATCTTTTCTGAAATAAATAAAAATTTTTGCCTGATTTTATTGATCAGCTAGGTGTAAATAAATGCTGTGATTTATCTGTTTTGGTCAAAACTATTTTTTGTACCATAGCCATAAAAGCTTATGGAGTTGAATGAAAATTTTTCTGGTTGAGTTATCCTGACCTCAAGAAAAGAACCAAAGAATTATTTTCAGTATTCAACAGCAGAAATGTCCATTTCAAATTACAAATGCCAAATATTGATGGAATGTGCATTCTCTGTTTCTTTAAAGGTAAGTGTTGCAGAAAGTGGATAATACTATCATAGCTCTCCTTCAGTTCTGGTGAGGAGCCAATGTAGAGGACAAAAGGAAATATTGGGCTAGCAAAGCAGAGTAAAAGGCACAGGCCTAAATCAGTTTGACAATTGAACACATCCATACACCCACGACCACGGCCACAACCAAAGTGTGGGATATTTCTGTCGCCCAAAAAATTCCCTTGTGCTCTTTTGCAGTTGTAATCTTCCTCCAACCTCTGGCCCTAATCAACCACTGATCGACTGTTAGTCAAGATGGATTATTTTCTCCTCTAAAATTTCATATAAATAAAGTTAGATTGTATGCATTAAGTTGTATCTGGCTTCTTCTGCTCAGCATGATTTCTCAGAGTTGTTGGTTAATTAGTGGTTAATTTGTATTTACTTTCTGTCACTGTGTCATACTTTCCTATATGAAATCTCTAAATAGTATTAAATTTTAAATTTTCTGTAAATATTCCAAAGAAAATGGAGAAATATTTAAAACCAAACAAAAGGGGAAAACAATATATGATAATATGTATGATCCAGATAAAGGAATATTTATAGGAAAATTTATAAATGTAAATGCTTGTTTTAAAGTTTTTATTTGTCTATCTGAATGACAGAGAAACAGACAAATAGAGAGAGTTCCCATCCACTGGTATTTTCCTCAGATGCCTACAATGGCTGTGGCTGGCCAGACTGACCTTGGAAACTGGACATGCAATTCAGGTCTCTCATGTGAGTGGCAGGGACCCAATTCTTTACTCACCACTGCCTCTCATGGTGCACATAAGCAGGAAGCTGGAATAGGGAGTGGAGCCATTACTCCGCTATGGTATGTAGATGTCCTCATCTGCATTTCCTCCAGTAGTCCTGCCCCAGGACTTATTTGCAAAAAGATGTTTAATGTTAGTGAATTAAGCTTCCATGTCAAGAAGCTAGGGGGAAAAATAAACTAAACTCTGGGTAAACAAGAGGACATGGAAATCAAGATAAGAGTAAAAATCAACAAAACTTAAAAAAAAAAAAGAAAACCAATAAAAACAATTAATTAAATTGAAACGGAATTCCTAAAAAGTATTCATAAGAAGTAAATACATATAACTAGGCTGATTAAGAAAAAAGAGAATACACAAATGATGCATATTAGGAATATAATAGCAGGTATCACCATAGATGCTACAGAAATGGCAATGGTAGGAAATGAACATGAGGAACTTTGGTTACTTATAACAAAATGTACAAATTCTTTCTAAGATACAAACTGAAATAAGAAAAAAATTTGAACTGGAATAAGTTTGTAACTATGTAGTAAATTGAATTTGTAATTTAAAATTTGCACATTTTCCAATGTATTTATCATTTCTGGCAATCTCTTAGTATGGATTCAATTTCCCATGAGAATCATTTGTTGTCAGTTTAAAGAACTTCCTTTTATCTTTTTATTTGTTGTTGTTCATGCACATCTACTGGAAATTAATTATCTCAGTTCTGTTTGTCTAGGAAGTGTTTTAATTTTGTCTTTACTTTTGAACTATTTAAATTTACAAGATATAGAATTCCAGGTGGATGATATTTTTATTTGGCACACTAGAGATGTCACATTATATTCACTTTTAACTTGCATTGTTTTATATGAGATAACATTAGAACTTAAGAGCATTGTCCTCCTGTTTGTAGCACATTTTTCCTTGAGTTTTTTTAGATTGTCATTTCACTTCTGGCTTTTAACATTTTGTTTATGATATACCTTGGTGTGGTTTTTTAAAAATATTTCTTGACTTAGGAATTTGTTTAGTTTCTTGAGGTTTTGAATTTGTTGGTTGTCTCAAACTTATTAAATCCTTGGATATTATTTGTTCAAATCTGATGCTTAATATTGTCTTACTGTAACTGAGACTGCTCATTTTTTTGATATTTTAATCTTTTTACTTCATTTTGCAGTTTCCATTGCTATGTCTTCATGTTTGCAATCGTCTATCTTTCTGATATGCTACATAATTAGTGAATATTTCATTTCAGATATTATATTTGATTTTCAATTAGTGTAAGTTACATTTAGTTTCTTTGCTTTCTTCTAGTCTTCTCCTCCTAACATTCATGTTTCAATTTATTTATTTATTTAAAAGATTTATAGATTTATTTTATTTATTTGAAAGAGCTACAGAGAGAGGTAGAGATAGATAGAGAGGTCTTCCATCCACTGGTTCACTCCTCAGATGGCCACAATGGCCAGAGCTG
Source organism: Lepus europaeus (assembly GCF_033115175.1). NCBI lineage: Eukaryota > Metazoa > Chordata > Mammalia > Lagomorpha > Leporidae > Lepus > Lepus europaeus. Next base: position 33,760,539 of record NC_084827.1, read on the forward strand.
CTCCCATCTGAAGCCAGGGGCCAAGAGCTTCTTCCTGGTCTACCATGTGGGTGCAGGGGCCCAAGGCCTTGGGCAATCTTCTACTGCTTTCCCAGACCATAGCAGAGAGCTTGATCAGAAGAGGAGCAGCTGGGACTAGAACTGAAGCCCATATGGGATGCTGACGCTTCAGGCCAGGGCTTTAACTTGCTGCGCCACAGAGCCAGCCCCTCATGTTTCAATTTAAATTCTTTTTTTTTTTTTTGAATTTATTTATAATGGCTGTTTTAAAGTCCTTGTCTATTAATTCCATAGTCTATGTCAATTTCTGGTCTTTTTTAGAAATTGTTTATTCTTTATTATTGGTTATTTTTGCTTACTTCTTCACACATGTCTAGTAATTTTTTATTGGATGCTAGACAATACAATATATTCTATTGTTATTTTTAACTTGTTCTGTGCTCCTTAAAATGTATTGAATATTGTACTGGAAGATAGTTAAATTCTCCTGCTGATTAACTTAATTCTTTTTGGCTTTATTTTCAAATTTTGTTATGGTAAGTGTAGTGTGAGTTTTTTCTAGGGTTAATTTAGACCGACTGACAGAACATAGCCCATCTGGGGTCAAAAATGAAATTCTAAATGCTCCTTGATATCTCTCCACTCTAACTACTTAAAATTTCAATATATCCCATCCCTTGTGAGTACTTGTAATCATTCTGTTCTTAATTCCTAATAGTGACTCTTTTTCGATAATTCTTTTCCCAGGCTTATGGCAATACTTAGTAAAATATGTGTATCTTATAACTTGTCAAAAATGTAGCACTTCTAAGTTATTATGGAGTTATTTCTTTGTGTAACTTGCTCTTCTTTGATTTTAGTATTATCTCAATTCTGGTCAGTTCAGCTGTACTGAACTTTGATTCTTGCATATTCATATTTGTAGAACTGTCATTATTTGATATGATTCTCCCTTCCCAGATAGTGTCTTTAATATAGAAAGTTGGGGAAATCATAGAATGTACTTCATTTTTTTTTTTATTTTCTTCTCTGATCCTAGTACTGAGATACCAGTGGTCTAATGTCTGAGAATAGTTACTTCCTGTGTTGTACTGAGTTGTTTATGACATGATAGCATGTCTTTTGCATTTGTTTCATCATGGCCCAGAGTGGAAGTTCTCTTTAACTTAAGTTTTTGTTCAGTTTTGTTCAGGGAAACTAAATTTTGGAAAATATTTAGTGACACCCATATTTTTCTTTATTATGTTTAGGCAAAGACTAAGCAATTATCTATCAAGGGAAATACAGCAAATGGTAGATGAAATGAATTTATTAACTAACCAATATTATAAGCATTAGTTCTATCACCTTTATGGGCGTACTATTATTCTCAGTACATATAATTTACTGCATTTCAAAATACTCCCCGGAGTCCTTCCATATCCTCTATCAACCAAAAAAATGAGGATAAACTTTCTGTTATAATGTAAATATTTGTTTAAGAAATCTAGATTTTGATTAGTTTATTATACAATGATATTCAATAAAGAAAAGAACCAAAAATAAGAATGAAAGAAATAGAGAGGATATAATTGTTCCAAATAAGATTATAGAAATAACAAAATCTATAATTTATCTTATGGCAAGTCTATTTCAAAGTTTATTAAGAAATTTCCACATGATTTTCCACAGTGGCTGTAGCAATCCCACTACTGGGTATATGTATATATACACAAAAGACTTGAACACTATGTATCAAAAAGATACCTTTACCTCCATTTTCATAGTAGCACTGTTCACAGCAATCAACCAATGTGTCCATCATCAGATGAATGGATAAAGAAAACGTGGCTTATATACACAATGGAATTTTATAAAAAAGAATATATAAAAAAGAATGCATTTCTACCATTTGCTGCAAAATGGACACATCTGGAGGACATCAAGTTGAGTGAAATAAGTGAGAACCAGAAAGACAAACATCACATGTTCTCCCTTGTATGTGGGAGCTAAAATTCAAAAAAGAACCAAAAAAAAAAAATGTAAGAAATATCTATGCGTATCAGCATTGCTGTAAATATAGTTTCATAAAACTTTGTTTTATATCTGTCAAAGCAATGCTTAAGAATATTATACTACTATAGTTTTAATGATCTGTAATTACTTTAAAGTTTACTGAATATGAGTAGATTTGTCAATTTTCCATTCATTATTATTTCTAGCCATTGTCTATATTCCCACTAAACTAAGTTCTTTAATTTTATTATATCTTAAACTTATTATTTGGTGAAGTAATAAGTCTTTTTACTGTAATGTAAATTTAAAATATGTAATCTAAAAAACTAAAAAAAAAAAGAAAGAAGGGGAGAAGGAAGAAGGGTGGGAGGCATAGAGAGGGAGGTTGGGAGGGGGAGGGGGAAGAAAGGGGTGTCACTGTGTTCTTGGAATTGTATCTACAAAGTCCACTAAATCTATTAAAACTAAAAATTAAAATAAAAAATTTTAAAAAGATAAAAATATGCAATTAATTGGAACAAAAAAGAAAGAGAGGAATTTTTTATATAAAGAAAAAACTAAGAGACACTAACCACAGTATTGAGAAGTGAATCACTTAAGTACAAAATTCCATCCATTCTATTTGTAAGACATCCTCATGGTGTGACTTGAAGTTCCCTATAGAGAGAGGTGAGAGAAGACAGCAGGTTTTAGGAAGGATGGGAGGTCAGACTTACCAGAAAGAACATGAGTAAAGCATAAAAGTCAGAAAGTGCAGGGCAAGTTCTGGAAATGAAAACAAAGCCAGTTTGGCTACAGTGAGGGGGAGTACTATAAAATAAGACTGGAAGATATAAAATAAATTGGGCCCAGATTATATCGGCTTTTGAATTCCAGGCTGAGGATTTGCTGCTCTTTTTGGTTAAAAATGGGGAGTCACTGAAGGTTTTTGAGTAGGGGAGTGAACTGACCTTTGGGTCAATTACTCTGGCTGCAATGTGTAGAGTAGATTGGAAGAGGAAGAGAATAAAAGTGAAGAGACACCCTGGGAGGCTATTGAATTAGATCAGGTGACAAGTAATGAGAACCTGAACTATGAGAGTAGCAGTAGGACTGGGAAGAAAAGGATGAATTCAAGGTATCTTTCATGGGTCAAATCTGTTGGGTTTAGTAACTAATGAGATCTGAGAGAACTGTGAAAAAAGATTTCTGAGATTTGTAAGCCTGAGTTACTGAGGAAGTGATGAAGTAGGGGAATAGGGATGAAATGCAGGTTTGAGTGGTTATGGGTTTATGTGTGTGGGGTATTGGTGGTTTTTATGGTGTTGGAAGTTTTGTAGAGAAGAGTACTGAGAAGGTTTTTGATATACTGTCACTGCAAATGGTAGAAGGTAGCAGTTTTCAGAAAAAGTAGGATAATGACAGCTTGAATTTGGAAGGACTGTGCTCAACTCATAGTTGTTTCTCAATAAATGTTGACTTTCTAAAGAACACCAATGGACATTTTTAACTCATTCATTCAACAAATATTTATTTAAGAATTATTTGCCAGGAATGGATCTTGATATTGAAGAAAATGATTTTCAATGAAATGATGTCTCCTTTATGGATAAGATAATCTAGTTGGAAAGAGACCATTAAATGAGGCTTTACAATAAACATTCATGAATTACTTGGGTTAAAGTATTGGTAGATATGGAAGAATATAACAGGAATCCTTCCAAGTATAGCATATTCCAGGAAGATTTATAAAATGACCTTCTGACTCAGTTGAAAATGAATAGAAAGTAGCCTATGGGAAGATTGTTAGGCAGGAACCCCAGTTATAAAAGGGATACAATTGTGTTTTCTGAGGAACTGAAATAATGACATTATCACTGAACCATACACCATGAATGAATAAATGCAGAAACACAGATATGAATCACCTTTTAAAGGAGTCTGGGCTTTGTCTTTAGGACAATGGGAGTCTAGTGAGGGTCTTAGGCAGAGAAAACATCCTGGCCAAATTTGCAGGTTTTAATGATAGCTATCCACGCTAAACTAAACTATTTCCCAGGTTCTCAGAAGTTTACATACAAACAGCAATGTAGTAAGATAAAATATAAAATAGTTTAAAATGTGATTTACATAAACCTATACTCATTAAATGAATATAAGATACTGTAGGAAGAGAGATAAGAAGAAAATTCATAATGTCTGTAAGGTAGGAAGTATTAAAAACACCTACGATAGGAGGATTTTGAATTGGGTTTCAAAATTAAGTAACCCCTTCAGTTTAAGTAAATACTCAAAATTTCACTTATAGCTTTCAAGTGCTCTCATATTTGTCTGATGACCTTTTTTGTGTGTTTCCAGTTTTCTCTAATGTTGCCTGTTTCTATTTCTCTTTAATATTAATATAAAGTTGGTATAAGCATATAAGTATTTAAAATGTATAAGAAAATCTGGCATATCTAATCACCAATGTGTTTAAGATACACATAATTTACCAGGTACTATATAAGTATTTTGATATTACAACAACTATCCTATTTGTCATGATCTATTTTCTGTTCAGTAGCATGGGGAGATCTACTCTCTGCCTTATTCTTCAGGGTCTTGGCTTCTTGTAACAGTCACTCTACCACCTATCCCAGCTCCCTTAAATTACTTTGTTCATGGACTGCATCCAATGAAATAACATGATAGAATATCCCACTCTCAGACTTACCCAACAAAGGGTCCACAGAAGGTTTAAATCGTCCTCTCTTCATTCATTCGTAGTCTAAGTGAGGATGATACAAAGACTCCACAGAGACTCCAGAAAATCATAGGGCCATGAGATAGAAGGCACTTGGATGATGGAGTCACCACTTGGAAGACAGCTGCCTAGGAGAGCCAATCAGTCTATATCATACCATGTGGTGGGAGAGAAATTAATTTATTTCAGGTTCAAGCTGCTGAAGTTGGCAAATTTTTTGTTACCATAGATGATGTTAGTTACCTTGACTAATAAAGTCCAGATCATTTTACTCAATGCTTCTAGGAATGTAGTGCTATTCTGGGACTTTTTTTCTGGTTTGTGACTTTATTACTAGATTTCCTTGAGAATATCCTTCACTGAGGGCATAACACCTTGCCTTTACTAGTCAGTGAGTTTAATATCAACGTTGATCCTTAGGAATTTGACTACATCTTAAAGACTCAGACACATTGTAATGATATTTATTAATTATTCTAACTAGTATTTATGGATTAGGCTCAATTAGGTGATGGTTGTTTCTGACCTGGTAAGTCAGCTATTAAGTATTTATTGGTGTAATTGTTTTTATAGGATAGTACTATCAAAAAGTCACAAAAACATACTTCTTTTTAAAAAGATTTATTTATTTATTTGAAAGTCAGAGTTAGAGAGAGAGAGAGGGAGAGAGAGAGAAAGAGAAAGGTATCTTCTACCTGTTGTTCACTCCCCAGATGGCCACAACAGCCAGGGATGGACAAGTCCAAGCCAGGAGCCAGTAGCTTTATCTGGGTTTCCCACATGGGTGGCAGGGGCCCAAACACTTGTAGTATCTTGTGCTGCTTTTTCCAGGCCACTATCAGAGTGTTGGATCAGAAGTAGAGCAGTCGGGACACCAACCAGTGCCTGTAAGGGATGCTTGTGTTGCAGGTGGTGGCTTTACCCACCATTCCGCAATGCCAGCCCTGATAAAACATACCTCTTACAGCAAATTAGGCTCATCTTGATACACAATATGGCACTAATTTTTGTGATTACAAAATACTATCTGATGAAAACTACTGATTGTGTGATATGATTTGCTCAATATTATATGGTTATAAATAAACGTGGAAACAGAGTTAGTATTAGCTAACACAGATCTTTCTCAGATAATTAGAAATATTAAGAAAATCAAATTTTATTTAAGGATATTAGATTTTTTTTTCAATCTAAAGATTCTTAGAAAAATATGATACTTTGTGTCTGGATCCAATAAGACTTGAAAGCCTTCATCATCATTCTCCCATTCAGCATCCTGTATGGTTAACTCATGCAGGCCTGAGTTGGAAACCCTGTTTGATGCCTACTGACTCTTTGACAGACCTTGGGCAATTTACATAACCTCTCAGCCTCATGAAATAATAGTACTTTACACTTCTGCCCCTGCTCCCTGCAGTTCTTTTCTCAACACAGCAGCCAGAGTGATCCTGTGAAAATGTTGAAGTCAGATCATTTTATGACTTTCCTCAACTCACCAATGGCTTTTCATCTCACTCAGAACAAAGGTGAGGTGTCTATCATAGTTTACAAGCCTGCGGATGATTGGATAACTGTCTGACCTCATTTTCTATTCTCCCTCTTGCTTACTCTATTCCATCCCACTAGCCTTCCTGCTAGTTTTCAATTTTTCCTAATAAAACAATAGGCTGGCTTCTGTCTCCTCAACACCTTTAGTAGTTCTGATTTAGCAACATCTGAGTTTCCATATTTTTATAAATTGCATCCTCATAATAATAATTAACATCTCATAATGCTTATCATGTGCCAACATGCTGACCTAAGAAGCAGCAATGCTTTGTGCTTTTGGTGTGCATGCTGGAATCACACTGTGTAGATTCAAATCTGAGTTCCTCCACTTACTGCCTGACTTGGGGCAAATAACTTAACCTGTCTGTGTCTCAGTTTCCTTATTTATTACATGAACATTAAAATAATAATTTCTACCTCTTAGGGGTGTCATAAATTGATAATTGTCAAGTGTCTAAAAGAGGTTCAGCACATAGTAAATGCTACATACATTTTCACTAAATATTTAAGTTAAAACAAAACCTTAACCCCTTTGTTCCTCAATTTAGTTATCTATAAAATGAGGATATATATATGTGCAACTTATCTCATGTACTTTTGTGAGTCCTAAGTGATATAATATACACAGATCATAAGACAATATTGGTACGCAGTAAGTTCTCAATAACTAGCCATTAATATTTTTACCATTATTATAACATGGAGATTTAGACAGGCCAACCAAATTGTCTCAGCTTATACAAGTTGCAAGCAGCTGAAGTGGGTCTTTGTCCAAGACTACCTCTTTAAAAATGGCAATTTTAAGCACAACCTTAAAAAATTGTAAGCATATTTTTTTGTGAGTTCCTATCATCCAAGAGAAACACAGATGCCTTCAATTTCCTTTTCTTCTATGTATAATGGTATTTTTATATGCAGTAAGTTTTAAAAATCTATCTATATCTTTATTGTCCTTTCTCAAGTTCTTAAAAAAATTTTTTTTTCTATGTAGATTCTACATGTAGCCAAAGGAGAGTTATGAGCTCATTGGAGATTAGAGATCACCAACTCTAAATTTCTCCTGGGATGGAAATTTATTTCCTCTACTGTGATTTTGTTCTCAATGGCAAAAATTATGTCATAACATGAGATTTCTTTCTATAATGGAGGACGGGGTTCTTAAGGGCTATCTTATATAAAGCATGTGGAGATCTTGAGCCCATGTGGACACACACAGAATAGTTATACAGATTTCAGAACGGCAACAACCCCAAACTTCCTTTATCTCTGTTGGTTCTTTTGAATTTTTGACGTTCATCTGTTATGACGATGACACAACATTGTTGGAGAGCAATGTGATATCAAGGACACAAGCCAGGTTATTTCTAAATAGTTAATTCTGTATTTCTCACCCTCAATTGTTCAACAACAACAAAAAAACATAATAAATTGCGTTTAAAAAGAAACAGTTATTGCAAAATAACTTTAGGTAGGCAAAAGTAGCCAACTGTATGTTTTCATAGGGAAACATCTGCAAAATGTTTGTGTGATAGGGATAGCATAAGAGTTTACATAACAATTGTGCAGCTTATTTTCTTTTCTGGCAAGGAGGACAGAAAAATACAGCACATTTAAAAATATTTGTGCATTTCAGCTACATTTTCATTGGCTACAGACACATAACCAGTGACCAAATATCAATCACCATCTCATTTTCCAGCAGTTTCACTAAATGTACAATCAGTCACAAAATGTATTTGGTTTCACACATATGCATTCTTAACTTTCCCCTTCTGTCTCATGAAAAGCTCTACTGGAAAAAACTGGACACATTTTGAATCCAATTAAGAACCATCTGAATGGAATGGCATCTCTATTTTTTTAAAACATGCCTCATAAAAAGCACTATTTAATTCTGAAAAAATAAGACTGTCCTAAGGAATAAGAATTTTTAAAAATACAATGTGCCATTGGTACTATACAATAAACAATGATGTTTAATTCTGGAACAGCCAAAAAATCTTCTTCAGAAACACAAAATGGGAATCTTTAATTTCATGTCCCTTAGAAAGTAGGAACTCTATGTATACTAGAAAAGATGATGATTCTTTTTATACAATAAAATCTTTATTTCTCTTTTTACTTTTTAAAATTATTTTCTTTGAAAGGCAAAAATGACAATAGGGAGACAGAGAGAAAACTTGTCTGGGATGGTTCACTTCCCAAATGTCTGCAATAGTCAGGGCTGGGCTAGATTGACGCAGAAGCCTGGAAATCTGTCTGAGTGTCCCACAAATGTAAGAGGGACCCATGCACTTGAATCATTACCTGCTGCCTCACAGAGTGTGTGCTAGCAGAGAGCCGGGTTGGAAACAGAGAAACTGGGACTGAATCCAAGCATTTTGGCATGGGATGCAGGCAACTTCAATTACTGTGCCAAAGCAAACAAACAAACAAACAAACAAACAAAAAACTAATATGCAAAACCCCCACCCCTATCTTTTTCTGTATGTAAAGTAACTACACACAGGGATGGGACAGGGAGATACATGGTACACGGAGATACATGAAGCAGTCATTGCTACTGAGCAGCTTGTCAGTTCCAGGGAATATATTCCCAAGTAATGTCTCTCAGTCAGGTAGGCACTATGATGAATATGATAGAAATATTTTCGAGGTGCCAATGCCAGATATTGATGAATTAAATTTAAATTGATTCATTGAAATGAGAAAGATTCCATGGTGGCTGAATATTGATAATGCATGCTGATTTTGACCAGTGGAAGATAGCCTAAGAAAAGTGAAGAAAGTGTACTTTCAGAAGAGGGTTAAAGAAAAGTTTGCAGTGGAAATTTTATACAAAGAAGAGAAGTGCTGTGGATGCACAGCAGAAATCTGGGACACCATCCACAACTCCCACAGCTGGAGGCTGGAGATGTCAGCTTGTGAGAGCAAGGTGAGAGCAGACTGTTGCAGCCCATGCCACTGGTGGTATTGCCTGAAGCAGAATTTGCAGACCACATTGACTTTGAGTCCAGTCTCGATTCATGAAGGGGAGGTGCGGTGGTGGGGCAGTGTACCCACCTAATCTAGTTAAAGAAAAGCAGGTTTGTTTCTCCCCATCTCCCAACAAGGGCACCCAGCAAAGGGTGAATTAGCCATCTTGCTGCCAGTAGAGGCTGCTCTTGAACACACATTGCCAAAAAATTTTACAAGAAGGAAAAATCTACATTCCTCATTGACTTTAAGTCTGGCTGGGAGTGTTAGTTGAGGGCTGGGCACCCACTTGGGACTGTGAGGTGCTCCCATTCCCTCAACCTATCACAGGATACTTGGCTCAAACTGCCAAGGTGGAGCACCCACAAGCAGCTGACTTTGGGAATGTCTCTGCTCTCTCCAGGGACAGGGTAGACTAGATGGCTGAGAGTGCATCCTCTGCACCCTACGATTGTGGAAACCTTGTGCATTGTGACTGTGGGGATTCTGTGACTGCACAGTAGGGCATGGGGTGTAGCTGAGTCTCTGGGCAATCAGTGTGTATGGTGTCAGAGGCTCACAGCTGACTGCCTGGCATGGGTCATTGAAGAGGGTTCCATGTTCACATTGAAGACTACACAGATTCATTGTGTAGCTCATGTGCTTGCATGGGTGGGGGTTGTACCCATTGGACTAACTCCAGGCATTGGTCACTTTAGAGAGGAGGTGAGATTGTGATTATGCCTCCTCTCAGCTGAAAACAAAGATCTACCATATCCAACATGGGTGTCACCCTGGATTCTTGCCTTACCCTTGAGCACTGACCAGAGCCCCCTGACTCCACCCAGCACATGCCCCTGAATATCCACTGAAAGAGCAGACAGTCCACTAAACCACAGAGGCATAATTCGAAGATAAAACACATCAGAGGAGAAAACCAGCAAGTGTTTCCACAAAAACCTGAAAATAAACAGAAATACCAGAAACAAGAACAAAGAAGACAACATAACCCCCTAAAAGAACACAACAGCACTTCAATACTAGAATGTGAAGGAGAGACTAATTAAATGCCTAATATGAAGTCAAAAGAATGATCATAAAATTACTCACACTCACAGAGAAACAAATATTGAGATAAAGTAATCCATACACTATATGGATAAGCATTCTGCCGAGAGATTGATATATTGAAGAAAAATCAAACTAAAATATTACAAATGAAGAATTTCATATGTCAAATAGAAAAGACAGTGAAAAACCTCAACAACACACTTGATGAGGCAGAAGAAAGAATGTCAGAGCTACAAGACAAATCCTTGGAAATGTCAGTCAGGCAAAAAAAGGAAGAAAAATTAGGAAAAAAAAAAACCTGAAAACTCTGTTTGAGATTTATGGTGTACTATCAAACAACCAAAGATATGTGTCTTGGGATTTCCTGAAGGCAAGAAAAGTGAGAATGGTGTAGAAGGTTTATTTAGTGAAATAATAGCAGGAGGCTTCTCTAATTTGGAGAAAGAATGGGACATCAAAGTACAGGAAGCACACAGAACTCCTCATAGACATGATCAGAAAATATCTTCGCCACAACATACCAAACTTTCAATGGTCAAACTTTCAACAGTAAACATAAAATAAGGATTCTAAAATGTGCACTAGATTACCTTCAGAGGATTCCCATTAGACTAACAGCTGATTTCTCATCAGATATCCTACAGGCTAGGAGAAAATGGAGAGACATGGTCCAAGTCCTAAAAGAAAGAAGCTGTCAACAGAACTCTGTAGCCAGCAAAGCCCTCCATTTATAAATGAAGGTCAAATAAAGATATTAAAAAAAAAGTTTGAAAAAAAAAAGCTGTCACCGTTTGTCTAACCTTTCAAATCATACTTATAGATGTGTACACATAGAAACAGAAAGATAGGCATCATTATTAAAGAATGTGAAGACAGAAAATCTGGAAAAGGAAAAATGGAGCCTAAGCAAACAATACGAATATTTATGGCAGAATGGTATCACCAAATCTTTACTATTCAATAATAACCTTGAATGTAAATGCACTAAACTCTCCAATTAAGTGATACAAACTGGCTAAATGAATTAAAAAACAAGATTCATTTCTTTGCTGCATGTAGGAAACACACCTCACCAACAAAGATACAGGCAGACTGAGAGTGAAAGGATGGAAAAAGATAATAAATTCTAACAGAAAGCAAAAGCCAACAGATGTAGCCATTCTAATATCAGATTAAAAAAACTTTAACACAAAAACTATTAAAACTGACAAAAAAGGGCATTATGTAATGACTAAGGGCTCTATTTAGCAGGAAGATGTGACTATAGTAAATCTGTATGCATCCAATAACACAGAATCTGACTCTTTAAAATAAATGTTAATGTATCAAAAGGGAGACATAGACTCCAATACAATAGTAATGGATGACTTCAGCACCCCATTTTCATCAATGGACTGATCAACTAGACAGAACATCAACAAAGGAACAACAGAACTAACCTGCATTGTGGACCAAATGAAGCTAAGTAATGGGTAAAGAATTTGAATAGGCATTTTTAAAAAAATTAAGGAGAACTAACTTCATATATCTCATACTTTAGATTTAGGAACATAGTGATAATTCTCATCCTATCCTCCCTCCCATCCTTGCTCTCACACTTCCTTCTCCTTCCCCAATTATTCTCTCTTTTAATTTTTGTAATGGTCTACTTTCAGTTTACTTTATACTCATAATATTAACACTACACTAAGCAAAGTGTTCAAAAAATAAAAGAGAAAAACATTGTTCCTCAACAGTAGAGACAAGGGCTATAAAAAATCATCAAAATCTCAAAATGTCAGTTTTACTCATATACATTACATTTTTTAGTACTCTATTATTTACCACAGATAAGGGAAAAAATGGTAGTTGTCATTTTGGAACTGGCTTATTCCACTAAGTACAATGATTTCTATTTTTATCCATTTTGTTGCAAAAGATAGAATTTCATTCTTTTTTACAGTTGAGTAGTATTCCATACAACATATCTAGTATTTATTATCTATCTATCTATCTATCACAAATTCTTTATCCAGTAATTAGTTGAAGAAAGCTGGATTGATTCTATATCTTAGCTGTTATGAAATGAGCTGCAATAAACAAGGGGGTACAGAAAATTTTCATATATTGATTGCATTTCATTTTGGCAAATTCTCAGGAGTGAGATAGCTGTGTCATACAGTAGATCTATTTTCAGCTTTCTGAGGTATCTCCATACCATTTTCCACAATGGCTGTAGTAGTTTAGGGTACCTGCAGTCTTTTCCAAGAAGTCTGCCTATACTAATGTCTTGCAGAGTTTCCCCAATGCTTAACTCTAGCAATTTGATGGTATCCATTTAGAGTTGATTTTTGTGTAAGGTGCAAGGTAGGGGGTCTGTTTCATACTTCTGCATACAGAGATCCAATTTTACCAAAACCATTTATTGAAGAGATTGTCCTTTCCCCATGGATGGATTTTAGTTTCTTTGTCAATGATAAGTTGTTTTTAGATACATGGGTTGATTTCTAGAGTTTCTATTCTGTTCCATTGGCCTACATGTCTATTTTTTTTGACTGTACCAGTCTATTTGGTTGTTACTGCCCAGTATTATGTCTTGAAATATGGTATTGTGATCCTTCCAGTATTGTTTTTGTTGTTCAAGATTACTTTAACTATTTAGGGTGTGTTGTGTTACCATATTAATTTTAATGTTGTTTTTTCTAGATCTGAGTAGACCATTGCTGGTATTTTGATTGTGATCACATTGACTCTGTAAATTAATTTCAGTAGTATGGACATTTTGATAATATTAATTCTTCCAATCCACAAACATGAATGGTTTTTCCATTTTTTGTAACTTCTTCTATAAATTTCATTAATATTTTGAAACATTCATTGTGGAGATTTTTGAACTTGCTTAAATTTATTCCAAGGTATTTAAAGTTCTTTGTAGGTGTTCTGAATGGGTTGATCTTAGAAGCTCTTTCTCTACATGGCACAGTCTGTGTATGCTAAGGCCATTGATTTTTGTGTGTCAATTTTATATCCTACAACTTTATCAAAATTTTATGAGTTATAATAGTCTCTTGGTGGAGTCTTTTGAATCCCCTATACCTCCAGTTGAAACTTCCAGGACTATATTGAATAAAAATGGTGAAAGTGGGCATCCTTGTTTGGTTAAAGATCTTAGTGGAAATGCTTCCAACTTCACCTGATTCAATAAGATACTGACTGTGGGTTTGTCATAGTTTGCCTTGATTGTGTTGAGGAATATTCCTTCTATACCCAATTTGCTTAAGATTTTCATCATGAAAGAATGTGTATTTTACCAAATGCTTTCTCTGCACCTATTGAGATAATCATTTGGTTTTTTGGTCTTCAGTTTTTTATGTGATGCAATAAATGTGATCACATTTATCGATTTGTGAATGCTGAACCATACCTGCATACCAGGGATAAATCCCATTTGCTCCAGGTGAATGATCTTTCTGTTGTGTTGTTGGATTTGATTGGCTAGTATTTTGTTGAGAATTTTTTCATCTATGTTCATCAGGGATATTGGTCTATAGTTCTCTTTGTCTGTTTTATCTTTTTTTTTTTTTTTGACAGGCAGAGTGGACAGTGAGAGAGAGACAGAGAGAAAGGTCTTCCTTTTGCCGTTGGTTCACCCTCCAATGGCTGCCGCGGTAGCGCGCTGCGGCCGGCGCACCACGCTGATCTGATGGCAGGAGCCAGGTGCTTATCCTGGTCTCCCATGGGGTGCAGGGCCCAAGCACTTGGGCCATCCTCCACTGCACTCCCTTTGCCACAGCAGAGAGCTGGCCTGGAAGAGGGGCAACCACGACAGGATCGGTGCCCCGACCGGGACTAGAACCCGGTGTGCCGGCGCTGCAAGGTGGAGGATTAGCCTAGTGAGCCGCGGCGCCGGCATCTGTTTTATCTTTTTCTGGTTTTGGAATTAAGGTAATACTGGCCTAATGAAGGAGTTTGGGAAGATTCCTTCCCTTTAAATTGTTTTGAATTGCTTGAGAAGAATTGGAATTAATGCTTCTTTAGAAGTCTAATAGAATTCAACAGTGAAGCCATCCAGTCTTGGACTTTTTTGTTGGGAGGGTGTTTATTACTGATTCAATCTTCATCTTGGCTATTTGTTTAGGTTTTCTATGTCTTCATGACTAAATTTTGGTAATTTTTATGTGCCCAGGAATCTATCCCTTTCTTCTAGATTTTCAAATTTGCTGGCATATATTTCTTTGTAGTAATTCCTGATGATTCCTTTTATTTTTCTGGTATCTGTTGTTACATCTCTTTTTGCATTTCAGATTATATTAATTTGGGTCTTCTTGTATGAAAGAACTATCTTTATATGAAAGAGCTATCTGTATTCCCATGTTTGTTGCAGCTCAATTCACAATAGCTAAAGTATGGCATCAACTCATATTTCCATCTATTGTTGACTGGATAAAGAAAATAATGTATATGTGCCTGTGGAATACTACTCAGACCTAAAACAAAATGAAATTCTGTGTTTTGCAACAAAATTGATGCAATTGAAAACCATTATACTTAGTGAAATAATCCAATCCCAAAGAGACAACTATAATATGTTTTCCCTGATCTGTGGCAACTTATTGAGTACCAAGAAATGAAGTGTGTATGTGTAAAATTGACATTTTGAGATTCTATGATTATTTACAGCCTTTGTCTCTACTGATAAAGAATAGTTTTTTTTTCCTTCATACTATTTGTTGAATTCTTTACTTAGTAGAGGGTTAATCTCATGAATATAAAATAAACTGAAAATATGTTACTGTGAAAATTAAAAGAAAGATTAAGAGAAGAATGGGGATGGAAGGTGAAAATGTGGGCAGTAGGCAGCATAGGATGGGAGGTATCACTATACTTCTAAATGTGTGTATATGAAATACATCAAATTTGTTCACTTATGTAAATAAAAAATATAAAAAATACAAATTGGGGCCAGGAATGTGGCGTAGCAGGTAAAGCCACTGCCTTCAGTGCCAGTATATCATAGGGGCACTGGTTCGAGTCCTAGCTGCACCACTTTTGATCGAGCTCTCTGCTATGGCCTGGGAAAGCAGTGGGGGATGGCCTAAGTCCTTGGGCCCCTGCACCCATGTGGGAGACCCAGAAGAAGCTCCTAGCTCCTGGCTTCGGATTGGCTTAGCTCTGGCTGTTGTAGCCATTTGGGGAGTGAAACAGTGGATGGAAGACCTCTCTCTGTACCTCTCTCCCTCTCTCTCCTCTCTCTCTTTCTCTCTGTTGCTATAACTCTACTTCTCAAATAAATAAAAAATTAAATCTTTTAAAAGACTACAAATAAAAGAAATAAGTAGATAACAAAAACAATGTAACTAGACTGTGCTGCCACCAAGGACTTTGTGTAGAGATGTAGACACTTATCAGCTCCAGCTTCACTATGTGGTGATAAACTCATGTACAAACCAGCACAGTTGCCAAACCAGAGTTTAGGCAGCTAATGTTCACCGAGAGTTTGCCTTTCACAGTGGGATACTGAAGCCCAAAGATGAATAGACTAGTGCTATTTACTGCCAGGAATCAATTAATTAAATGAACTACTTACTTAATTGATCCAATTTATCTCCCCAAAATTTGTAGACAGGGTCAGAAAAGCAAAGAGAAGAGAATTATTGAAAAGTAGAAATTATTTTGCAAATGTGAAATTGAAGGAAAAATCAATTTTAAACATATTTTGAATGAGATTTTGTTTTTAGGCCAATGAATGTTTCCCTCTTGTTCCTGGTGACTTAGAGCAGCTACTGTTATCTACAAATTCAAAATCAATTAAGGGGCCGGTGCTGTGGCTTATCAGGTAAAGCCACCACTTGCAGTGCCAGCATCTCATATGGTTCCAATCCAACTCCCTGCTAATGTGCAAGGGAAAGCTGGGGAAGACGGCCCAAGCCCTTGGGACCCTGTACCCACATGGGAAACTTGGAAGAAGCTCCAGGCTCCTGGCTTTGGATCGGCCCCACTCTAGCTGTTGCGGCCATTTGGGGAATGAACCAGAGAATGGAAGACCCCTCTTTTTCTATCTGCTGCTTCTGCCTCTGCTTCTCTGTAACTCTGTCTTCCAAATAAATAAATAAATCTTTAAAAAATAAATTAAATTGTGCTCTGTTCTGGTTGTGTAGTGAACTTTATTCAACAGAATAATATTAGGAATAAAGATGGCATTTCCTACTCTTCTCTGCTCTTTTTCTACCTAACCTTCCCTTCAATAGTTACTGAATACATTTTAAATGATTGTCAACTCTTGACTACAGATCAGTCTTGTACACACAGAGTTCCCCAC
This sequence comes from Lepus europaeus, assembly GCF_033115175.1. NCBI lineage: Eukaryota > Metazoa > Chordata > Mammalia > Lagomorpha > Leporidae > Lepus > Lepus europaeus. The sequence continues at coordinate 33,777,128 of NC_084827.1, forward strand.
AGGCCCAGTAGGGGTTGTATCCTTCTGGTGAACACATATACTATCAAAGGGACTGAACTAATTTATCCTAACCAAACAAAAAGGAACTTTTTTTGCAGAAATTTAGTTAGGCCCTTGACAAAGCTTCTAAGATTCTTTTATTGTAAGCTGGAAAGTTAATAAAAGCACCTTAAATGAGGGTAAGCATTTATTCTACAAGTTCAGATGGCAGTTAGACCTACTTATGTCCCACATCAGATACTGGGTGCCAGTTCTTGACTCTAGCTTCCTGCTCATGCAGACTTTAGGGGGCAGTGATCATGGCTCAAACTTAGGTTTCAATCAGCCACATGAAAGACCTCAGTTGCGTTTCTGGCTCAATAAAACATCAATAAACCTGAATAAAAATTGTGGACACTGAAGTTCTAGTGAGTGTTGCTTGTTGCAAATATTTTGAAATATTTTTACATTGACAGGTAATTGTCCCTGAGGACAACAGAAACCTTGTGTTTGAAACGCTCCAAGATTCTATTCAATAAATTTTTCCTTTAGTTGATTTAAATCTGTATTATTTTTTTAAATAAGACATACCCATAAGTATGGTTTAGAACAGTGAATATTGTTTATAATATTGAGTACAAAACATTCAGTAGGTTTTGTGAGCTCTTCTCAAGAATTATCAAATCTCAGTATGGTTTTGGAAACACCTGAACTTATAGTTTGTGTTAGAAGTGAGGAAAACTTTGGAGGCTTGCCTTAAATTCTGTTTGGTAAACTCCACACACGGTCAAACCTCAGTTTAATTGAGTGAGGGTATAGAATAGTTCCCTCAGGAAGGACCACCACAGGTGAGAAAGCTGAAATGCTTGCAGATTTTAATATGATTTGGCATGGTGGGATTTAGGAAAAGAAAAAATTCCTATTTTTAGTTACAAATAATATCTATTTTCCTATTTTTATGCTTAAATTTATTTTTAGATTTGTAGTTAGTTTTTAACAGATTCAACATGATTTGTAGATACCTACAATTCTTTTTTTAAAAACATTTATTTATTTTATTGAAAGGCAGAGTTACAGAGAGAGGAGAGGCAGAGAGGGAGAGAGAGCGAGCGAGAACAAGGAGAGAGATATCATCCATCCTCTGGTTTACTCCCCAAATGACCACAATAACTGGAGTTGGGCCAGTCTGAAGCCAGGAGCTAGGAGCCAGGAGCTTCTTCTAGGTTTCCCATGTGGATGCAGGGGCCCAAGAACTTGAGCCATCTTCCACGACTTTCCCAGGTACATTAGCATGGAGCTGGATCAGAATGGAGCAGCCAGGACTTGAACTGGCATCCATATGGGATGTTGGCACTGCAGGTGGTAGTTTAACCTGCTATGCCACAGCTCTGGCCCCTCTGATATATACAGTTCTAAGAACATAATGATATCCCTTTGCTCTCTTCTCTATTTTTCTCTCACCATCCCTCCTTCTCCCTTTCTCTGTTTTGTTTTTCTATTTTTTGAGATAGCATTTTAAATTTACATTACAGAAAAAAGGCTTAGTACTTCACCAAATAAGTTTAACAAGTAAAAAGCAAAAAAATCCCTAGTTTAGTGGGAATATAAACAATGCTAGAAACAATCATTGAATGGAAAAATGACCATTTCACCCATATACAGTAAATTTCAAAGTAATTACAGATCATTAAACTATAGTAGTATAGCATTCTTTTTTAAAAAAAGATTTATTTATTTGAAAGTCAGAGTTACCAGAGAGAGAAGTAGAGGCAGAGAGAGAGAGGTCTTCCATCTGCTGGTTCACTCCCCAATTGACCACAACAGTCAGAGCTGCTCAGCTCTGAAGCCAGGAGCTTTTCCAGGTCTCCCAGGTGGGTGCAAGGGCTCAAGGCCTTGGGCCATCTTCTACTGCTTTCCCAGGCCATAGAAGAGAACTGGATTGGAAGTGGAGTAGCCAGGTTTTGAACTGGTGCCCAGATAGAATGCTGGCACTGCAGGCGGTGGCTGAAACCACTATGCCACAGCGCCGGCCCCTGGTATAACATTCTTAAACACTGATTTGACAAGGATATAAAGGAGTTTTACAAGGCTATATTTGCAGCAATACTAACACACTCACATTTCTCACTTTTTGCTTTTATGTTTATTTTTTAGATTTTAGCTCCTGCATATAGGCAGAACTTGTGGTATCCGCCTTTCTGGGTCCAGCTTATTTCAATCAACATTGTGTTCTCCAATTGCATGTATAAATTTACTGCAAATGGTAGAATTTCATTCTTTTTTAAGCTGAATCATGTTCTATCGTTTAGATAAACATCGTTTTCTTTACCCATTCACCTGGTGGTAGACGCCTTGGTTGATTCCAAATTGTGGCTATTGTGAACAGTGCTGCTTTAAACATAGTGGTGCAGATATCTCTTTGATACAATGTATTCATATATTTTGGGTATATACTCAGTAGTAGAATTGCTGGATCATATGGCAGGTCTACTTCCAGTTTTAAAAGAAATCTCCACACTCTTCCACAGTAGGTACACTAATTTACATCCCCACAAACAGGGTAGAAGTGTTCCCCTTTCTCTACATCTTCACAAACATTTGTTACTCTCTGAATTTTGGATTTTAGCCAATCTGACAAGAGTGAGGTGCTATCTCATTGTGGTTTCTATTTACATTTCCCTGATGGTTAGTGATGTTGAACATGTTTTCATATATATGTTGGCCACTTGTATTTCTTCTTTTGAGAACACTCTATTGACACCCTTTGCCCATTTCTTTTTTTTTTATTAAACTTTTATTTAATGAATATAAATTTCCAAAGTACAGCTTCTGGGTTACAATGGCTTCCCCCTCCCAAAACTTCCATCCCACCCACAACCCTCCCCTTTCCTGCTCCCTCTCCCCTTCCAATCACATCATGATTAATTTTCAATTCTCTTTATATACAGAAGATCAGTTTAGTATATATTAGGTAACGATTTCAACAGTTTGCCCCCATATAGCAACACAAAGTGAAAAAAAATACTTTTGGAGTACTAGTTATAGCATTAATTAAGAGTGTACAGCACATTAAAGACAGAGATCCTACATAATGTTTTTTTAAAAAATTAATTAATTTTCTATGCCATTTCCAATTTAACACCAGGTTTTTTTTTTTTCATTTCCAATTATCTTTATATACAGAAGATCGATTCAGTATATAATTAGGAAAGATCTCATCAGTTTGTACCCACGCAGAAACACAAAGTGTAAAAATACTGTTTCAGTACTAGTTATAGCATCACTGCACATTAGACAACACATTAAGGACAGATCTCACATGGGATGTAAGTACACAGTGACTTCTGTTGCTGACTTAACAATTTGACACTCCTGTTCATGGCGTCAGTAATCTCCCTAGGCTCTAGTCATGAGTTGCCAGGGCTATGGAAGCCTTTAGAGTTCACTGACTTTGATCTTATTCCGATAGGGTCATAATCAAAGTGGAAGTTCTCTCCTCCCTTCAGAGAAAGGTACCTCCTTCTTTGATGGCCCCGTTCTTTCCACTGGGATCTCACTCACAGATATCTTTCATTTAGGTCTTCTTCTTCTTCTTTTTTTTTTTTTTTCTTTTCCATGGTATCTTGGCTTTCCATGCCTACAATACTCTCATGGGTTCTTCAGCCAGATCCGAATGACTTAAGGGCTGATTCTGAGGCCAGAGTGTTGTTTAGGATGTCTGCCATTCTATGAGTCTGCTGTGTATCCCACTTCCTATGTTGGATCTTTCTTTCCCTTTTTGATTCTATCAGTTAGTATTAGCAGACACTTGTCTTGTTTGTGTGATCCCTTTGATTCTTAGACCTATCAGAGCCATCGATTGTGAACTGAAATTGATCACTTGGACTAGTGAGATGGCATTGGTACATGCCACCTTGATGGGATTGTATTGGAATCCCCTGGCACATTTCTAACTCCATCATTTGGGGCAAGTCTGATTGAGCATGTCCCAAATTGTACATCTGCTCCCTCTCTTTTTCTACTCTTAAATTTAACAGGGAACACTTTTCAGTTAAAATTTAAACACCTAAGAATAATTGTGTGTTAATTACAGTGTTCAACCACTAGTACTAGAACAACAACAACAATAACAACAACAAATACTAAAAAGGATAAAGTATTACATTGTACATCTGGAGTCAGGTCAAGAGCTGATCAGTTCATTGTTTCTTATAGTGTCCATTTCACTTCAACAGGTTTCCCCTTTGGTGCTCAGTTAGTTGTCACCGATCAGGGAAAACAAATGATATTTGTCTCTTTGGGACTGGCTTAATTCACTCAGCATGATGTTTTCCAGATTGCTCCATCTTGTTGCAAATGACCGGGTTTCGTTGTTTCTTACTGCTGTATAGTATTCTATGGAGTACATGTCCCATAATTTCTTTATCCAGTCTACTGTTGATGGGCATTTGGGTTGGTTCCAGGTCTTAGCTATTGTGAATTGAGCTGCAATAAACATTAATGTGCAGATGGCTTTTTTATTTGCCAAATTAATTTCCTTTGGGTAAATTCCAAGGAGTGGGATGGCTGGGTTGTATGGTAGGGTTATGTTCAGGTTTCTGAGGAATCTCCAGACTGACTTCCATAGTGGCTTAACCAGTTTGCATTCCCACCAACAGTGGGTTAGTGTCCCTTTTTCCCCACATCCTCTCCAGCATCTGTTGTTGGTAGATTTCTGAATGTGAGCCATTCTCACCGGGGTGAGGTGAAACCTCATTGTGGTTTTGATTTGCATTTCTCTGATGGCTAGTGATCTTGAACATTTTTTCATGTGTCTGTTGGCCATTTGGATTTCCTCTTTCGAAAAATGTCTCTTGAGGTCCTTGGCCCATCTCTTAAGTGGGTTGTTTGTTCTGTTGTTGTGGATTTTCTTGATTTCTTTGTAGATTCTGGTTATCAACCCTTTATCTGTAGTATAGTTTGCAAATATTTTTTCCCATTCAGTCAGTTTCCTCTTCACTTTCCTGACTGTTTCTTTTGAAGTACAGAAACTTCTCAATTTGATGCAATCCCAAATGTTAATTTTGGTTTTTACTGCCTGTGCTCCTGGGGTCTTTTCCAAGAAGTTTTTGCCTGTACCTATATCTTGCAGGGTTTCTCCAATGCTCTCTAATAATTTGATGGTTTCGGGTCGTAGATTTAAGTCTTTAATCCATGTTGAGTGAATTTTTGTGTAAGGTGAAAGGTAGGGGTCTTGCTTCAAGCTTCTGCACTTGGAAATCCAATTTTCCCAGCACCATTTATTGAATAGGCTGTCCTTATTCCAGGGATTAGTTTTGGATCTTTGATCAAATATAAGTTGGCTGTAGATGTTTGGATTGATTTCTGGTGTTTCTATTCTGTTCCATTGGTCTATCCATCTGTTTCTGTACCAGTACCATGCTGTTTTGATAACAACTGCCCTGTAGTATGTCCTGAAATCAGGTATTGTGATGCCTCCGGCTTTTTTTTTGTTGTATAAGATTGCTTTGGCTATTCGAGGTCTCCTGTGTCTCCATATGAATTTCAGCATCATTTTTTCCGTATCTGAGAAGAATGTCTGGTATCTTGATTGGTATTGCAGTGAATGTATAAATTGCTTTTGGGAGAATAGACATTTTGATGATATTGATTCTTCCAATCAATGAGCATGGAAGTTTTCTCCATTTTTTGGTATCCTCTTCTATTTCTTTTTGTAAGGTTTTGTAGTTTTCATCGTAGAGATCTTTAACGTCCTTGGTTAAGTTTATTCCAAGGTATTTGATTGTTTTTGTAGCTATTGTGAATGGGATTGATCTTAGAAGTTCTTCCTCAGCCGTGGCATTTCCTGTGTATACAAAGGCTGTTGATTTTTGTGCATTGATTTTATATCCTGCTACTTTGCCAAACTCTTCGATGAGTTCTAGCAGTCTCTTAGTAGAGTTCTTTGGGTCCCCTAAATAAAGAATTATATCATCTGCAACGAGGGATAGTTTGAGTTCTTCCTTCCCAATTTGTACCCCTTTAATTTCTTTTTCTTGCCTGATGGCTCTGGCTAAAACTTCCAGAACTATATTGAATAGCAGTGGTGAGAGTGGGCATCCCTGTCTGGTACCAGATCTCAATGGAAATGCTTCCAACTTCTCCCCATTCAATAGGATGTTGGCTGTGGGTTTTTCATATATTGCTTTGATTGTATTGAGGAATGTTCCTTCCGTACCCAGATTGCTTAGAGTTTTCATCATGAAAGGGTGTTGTATTTTATCAAATGCTTTCTCTGCGTCTATTGAGAGAATCATATGGTTTTTCTTCTGCAGTCTGTTAATGTAGTGTATTACGTTGATTGTTTTGCGAACGTTGAACCATCCCTGCATACCAGGGATAAAACCCACTTGGTCTGGGTGGATGATCTTTCTGATGTGTTGTTGCATTCTATTGGCCAGAATTTTATTGAGGATTTTTGCATCTATGTTCATCAGGGATATTGGTCTGTAATTCTCTTTCAATGTTGCATCTCTTTCTGGCTTAGGAATTAAGGTGATGGTGGCTTCATAGAAAGAATTTGGGAGGATTCCCTCTTTTTCGATTGTTTTGAATAGTTTGAGAAGAATTGGAGTTAGTTCTTCTCTAAATGTCTGGTAGAACTCAGCAGTGAATCCATCTAGTCCTGGGCTTTTCTTTGTTGGGAGGGCCTTTATTACTGTTTCAATTTCTGTGTCAGTTATGGGTCTGTTTAGGTTTTCTATGTCTTCCTGGCTCAATTTAGGTAGGTTGTATGTGTCCAAGAATCTGTCCATTCCTGATAGATTTCCCTGTTTGCTGGCATACAAGTCCTTGTAGTAATTTCTGATGATTCTTTTTATTTCTGTGGTGTCTGTTGTTACGTTTCCCTTTTCATCTCTGATCCTATTGATGTGGGTCTTTTCTCTTCTTTTTTTAGTTTCTTGGGCCAATGGGGTGTCAATTTTGTTTATTTTTTCAAAAAACCAACTCCTTGTTTGGCTGATTTTTTGTAATGTTTTTTTTGGATTCAATACTGTTGATTTCTTCTTTGATTTTAATTATTTCTCTTCTCCTACTGGGTTTGGGTTTGGCTTGCTGCAGATTTTCTAGATCCTTGAGATGACTTGAAAGCTCATCTATTTGGTGCCTTTCCAATTTCTTGATGTATGCACCTATTGATATAAACTTTCCTCTTAACACTGCTTTTGTTGTATCCCAGAGGTTTTGGTATGTTGTGCTTTTATCCTCATTTACTTCCAGAAAATTTTTGATTTCTCTTTTAATTTCTTCTATGACCCAGTGTTCATTCAGGAGCATGTTGTTCAGTCTCCATGTGTTTGCTCGTGCTCTAGGGATTCCTGAGTGCTAATTTCCAATTTCATTCCTTTGTGGTCTGAGAAGCTGCATGGTATGATTCTAATTATTTTGAATTTGTTGAGACTTGCTTTATGGCCTAGTATGTGGTCAATCCTAGAGAAGGTTCCATGTACTGCTGAGAAGAATGTAAAGTCCTTAGATGTAGGATGAAATGTTCTGTAGATATCTGTTAGATCCATTTGAGCTATAGTGTCATTTAAATCTACTGTCTCCTTGTTGATCTTCTGTCCTGTTGATCTGTCTATCTCTGAGAGTGGAATATTGAAGTCCCCCAGTACTATTGTATTGGGGTCTAAGTCTCCCTTTAAGTCCCTTAACAAGTCTTTTAAATAAGCTGGTGCCCTGTAATTAGGTGCATATACATTAATAATCGTTATATCTTCCTGTTGAATGGATCCCTTAATCATTAAATAGTGCCCCTCTTTGTCTCTCCTAACAGTTTTTGTGGTAAAGTTCATGTTGTCTGATATTAAGACGGCTACGCCCATTCTTTTTTGATTTCTGTTGGCATGGTATATATTTTTCCAGCCTTTCACTTTCAGTCTGTATGCATCATTGTTGGAAAGATGAGTTTCTTGTAAGCAGCAAAAAGATGGGTTTTGTTCCTTAACCCAATCAGCCAATCGGTGTCTTTTAACTGGACAGTTCAGGCCATTAACATTCAATGTGACTATTGAGAAGGAGTAACTTTGCCCTGTCATTTGCCAAAGATTTTTTCTAATATATGGTTTGAGACTCCTTTGATCTTTTGCTGTGAGGTTTCTTTCCTTTATCTTCTTTCACATTGGTGACCGTGTTTCTGTGTATCTGTATGTAACACATCTTTAAGCATCTTTTGCAGGGCTGGTCGAGTGGCGACAAATTCTTTCAATTTCTGTTTGCTGTGAAAGGTCTTTATTTCACCTTCATTCACAAATGAGAGCTTTGCAGGATATAATATTCTGGGCTGGCAGTTTTTCTCTCTTAATACCTGGGCTATATCTCGCCATTCTCTCCTAGCTTGTAGGGTTTCTGATGAGAAGTCAGCTGTGAGTCTAATTGGGGATCCTTTGAGAGTAATCTGGCGTTTCTCTCTTGCACATTTTAGGACCTTTTCTTTGTGTTTCACTGTGGTGAGTTTGATTACGACGTGTCGTGGTGAGGATCTCTTTTGGTTATGTTTATTAGGGGTTCTATGAGCTTCCTGTACTAGGATGTCTCTGTCCTTCTCCAAACCTGGGAAATTTTCTGCTAGTATCTCACTAAAAAGGCCTTCTAATCCTTTCTCTCTCTCCATGCCTTGAGGAACTCCTAGAACACGAATGTTGGGTTTTTTAATAGTATCCTGTAGATTCCTGACAGTATTTTTTAGATTTCTGATTTCTTCTTTTCTTTGATTTGCCTGTTTCCTTTCCTGTTCTCTGTCTTCTAATTCCGATATTCTCTCTTCTGCTTCACCCATTCTGTTTTTAAGGCTCACTAATGTGTTTGTCATTTGATCTATTGAGTTCTTCATTTCATTGTGGTTTTTTGTCACTATCACAGTTTCATGTTCTACTAGTTGTTTCATTTCATTTTCTATCTTGTCCATTAAAGATTTCTGTAGTTCAAAAATTTGTTTTTGAGAACTTCTTAATGTTCTTATCAATTTTTTGAGATCTGCTTCTTACATTTCCTCTATCTCTTCATCTTCATAATCTTAGATTGGGGTGTCTTGTTCATTTTGGGGGCATCAGAGTGTCTTCATTGCTCTTGTTACCTCAGTTTCTACGTTTGTTGTTTGGCATGTTGGAGATAATTTATGTTTTTTTTTTTTTTTTTTTTGGCTGTGGTGTTTTTTTCTCGTTATACTATGCCTCTAAGTGGGCTGTCTGCTTTGATGGATCCTTAGAGGCTGTGATGGGTGTGGCCAGAGAGCTCTGCTTGATTCTTCAGGTTTAAGGCTGTGCAAAAAGCGACTCACCCAGATTGTTCTCTCCCTTGCTCCTTGCTGGATCGCTCTCTCTCTCTCTCTCTCTCTCTCTTTTTGTTTTTTGACTCAGTTGGGAAGTTATTTGGCACAGGTGAGTGGAATTGAGGGTAGTTGAAATCTGGCCTCTGTGAGTATTCGTTTGATCTACCCCTGGGACCACACAAAGAGTTTATGCAGCCCTCAATGTGTTCTCAAGTTTCACCAGAGTTCCAAAGTTACTGAGTTTGTGAACTCATTGGCGGCACTTTACATATGTAAAATGGCGCCTGCTCTTTGTTTTGCTAGGTGAGTGAAGAGAGAGGCCTCTGCTTTTCCCCCCCAATGTCTCAGGTTTCTGACGTCTTTGTCTTACCTTCCGTTCGTTCCCGCGCTGGCGAGATTCTGCGGCTTGTCTCCCGTGGTTGGGTTTCCACGCGGTAGGCTCCCTGTAGGTCCTCTGTGTCACATCCACTAGATCTGGAAGCGTTTCCCCTTTGCCCATTTCTAAACGGCATTTTTTGTTGTTGTTGTTTTTCTTTTGGTGGTTGTTGTTATTGAATTTTCTTAAAAGATTTACTTATTTATTTGAAAGTCAGAATTACACAAAGATAGAAAGAGAGGCAGAGAAAGAGAGAGAGGTCTTCCATCTGCTGGTTCACTCCTCATTTGGCTGCAATGGCTGGAGCCAAGCTGATCCACAACAAGGAGCCAGGAGCTTCTTCTGGGTCTCCCATGTGGGTGCAGTGGTCCAAGGACTGGGGCTATCTTCCACTGTTTTCCCAGAACTGCATCAGAAGTGGAGCAGCTGGTACTCGAACTGACACCCATATGGGATACCGGCACTGTAGGCGGTGGCTTTACCCACTATGCTACAGCGCTGGCCCCTGTTGAGTTTTTTAATTTGATCTATTCTGGATACTAATTTATTAATTCTTTGTCAGGTGTTTTGCAAACTTTTTTTTATATTCTGTTGGATATCTCTTCATTCTATTGATCATTTTTTGCTATGCAAAAGTATGAGCTTGATATAGTTCCATTTGTTTAGTTTTGCTTTGTTGCCTGTGCTTTAGGGATCTTATCCAAGAAGTACTACATCTTCCCCTACATCTTCGTCTAGCAATTTCATAGTTTCAGGTCTTAAATTTACGTCTTTGATCTATCTTGAGTTGATTTTTGTTTATCGTGAGAAGTATGCATCTAATTTAATTCTTCTACATATATACATCCAGTTTTCCCAGCACCATTTGTTGATAATATTATGCTTACTTCACTGTATGATCTGAGCATTTTTGTCAAAAATCAGTTGGCTGTATGTTTATGGATTAATTTCTGGGCACTTTATTATGTTCCATTGATCTATATATTAATTTTTATGCCAGTACCATGCTGTTTTGATTACTATAGCTTTGTAGTATACTTTGAAGTCATATATTGTGTTGCCTCCAGTTTGATTTTTCTTGTTCAGGATCACTTAGGCTATTGTGGGTTTTTATAAGTCTATATAATTTTTAGGATTGCTTTTTCTAAATCTGTAAAGAATGTTATTAATGTTTTGTTAGGGATTGCCCTGCATTTATAGCTTGCTGTAGGTATGTACATTTTAATGTTATTGATTCTTCCAATTCATGAGTGAAGAATATCTTTCCATTTTTTTGTGTGCCCTTGATAATTTTTTTCATCAATATTTGATGATTTTCATTGTAAAGACTTTTCACTTCTTCAGTTAATATTTGATATTTTGTGGCTATTGTGAATGGAATTTATTTCTTGATTTCTCTTTCTGCGAGTTCTTCATTAGCATAAAAAGCTATTTGTCTTTTGTATGTTGATTTTGTAACCACCAACTTCACTGAATTGGTTTATGAATTCTAATAGCTTTGTGGTGCAGTGCTTAGGTTTTTCCATGTGCAGTATCATGCCCTCTGCAAACTTGGCTAATTTGACTTCCTCTTTTCCATTTTTGATGCCTTATGTTTCTTTGTTCTTAATTGCTCTTGCAAAAATTTCCAATACTACATTGAATACAAGTGGCGAAAGTGGACATTCTAGTCGACTTTTTTTTTTTTAATTTGGCAGGCAGAGTTACACACACACACACACAGAGAGAGAGAGAGAGAGAGAGAGAGAGAGAGAATGAGAGGAAGGTCTTCCTTCCGTTGGTTCATCCCCCAAATGGCTGCCACAGCCGGAACTGCGCTGATCCGAAGCCAGGAGCCAGGTGTCTCTTCCTGGCCTCCCATGTGGGTGCAGGGGCCCAAGCACTTGGGCCATCCTCCACTGCCTTCCCAGGCCACAGCAGAGAGCTGGACTGGAAGAAGAGCAGCCAGGACTAGAACCGGTGCCCATATGGGATGCCGGCACCGCAGGCGAAGGATTAACCAAGTGAGCCACGGTGCCAGCCCCAGACATTCTAGTCTTGCTCCAGATCTGAGAGGAAATGATTTCAGTTTTCCTTATTCAGAATGATATTGGCTGTTGGTTTGTGATTTATAGTCAGTCAACTGAAGAAAGGTATGGAATTAAAGTTGTGAAATTTGGGCCAGATCTGAGGGGAGAAAAATATCTAATCCTGAAGTGTTGACATGGCAAGATACAGACAATGAACTCATATATAGTTTTATATTCCCAAAATAATTAATAGGGAATTGTAAATCCAGGCCAAGTCATGGAGGGATCTAAATGGTTAGGAAGGCACAGGTGCTAAGAATAAGCTGAACTGAATGGGGATAGGAAACTTGGACTGGGCCAGCTCTATGAGGACAACAACCAAACTGGCAGTATGGAAAGCATCATCTAAGGAGATCAGTGTGTAGAGCTCAGAGAAAAATCTTTGCCAAAAATCTCCATGGAGTTATGAAGATTTTTATCCTGAGATTCAAGTGTTATGCAGACAAATGGAAGAATAGTCTTTACGTTTTGAAAATGCTGAATGAAACAAATAATTCTTTCAGAAAGATCTTTTTCCCCTTAAGTGAATAAGTTCAGTCCTATTTCTCAATGGAAATTTAGAGCTGTTCTGGAATATCTGGTTCCCTGAGTATCAGCGTTTTTTTCTTTATTATTTATTTGCATGGTTTTGAAAGGGTGCTCTGAAGTTCACGTGTAGAAATGTTGGATTTTTACCTAGCTGTTCTGGGGAGTAGGGTCCCAGAGTAGGAACACAGAACACTGAAATACTGCTCTCCAAGGTGAATTCAAAAATGTGTATCTGTAAAGTGTACTCTCATGGTAGAATCATTTTGTTTTTAAGCAGTAGGGGTGCTGTAATGATTTGAGACGGTAGCCTGCCCCTTGTTTTCAATGATCATCCATCTTATCTCCAGCTTCCTGGGTGACTTGCCAGGAAGGAAAAGCAAAACAAAAAATGGCCAATTTTCAGTTCTGGAATTCAGAAGGCACTCTGCTGCCATAATGAGAAATGGTTCATGGGGTATATAACCTTGTAGAAAAAAAAATTTTTAAATCTAAACCCTGAACTAAAAAAGACCATATGAGCTCAAAAATGAATCAAGAATAAAATTGATAAAGTGAGCTTCGGGAAAGATGGGTGCTCTATTTTCCAATCCAATCCTTTGGAAATAAGATACCCTTCCTTATATTGGAGACTGCAAAGGAAAAATCAACACAATGTCTGGTATTGGCTACCAGAACCTCTGGATAAATTTCTACTAGAGTTGTCTGAGATCAATAGTGATCTTAAGTCAGAGCTATTCACTGCAATCAGCTCTAATTCTTACATAGGCTAAAATAGGCTTGAAAGAGCAGCCAAATCTTCTGTAAGGGCCCATTATATGGGAATTAATAGTAAACTAGTATCCAAACAGTACTTTATACTTTGTGTGTCTGTGTGGGTATGAACTGTTGAAATCTTTACTTAGTATATACTAAGTTGATCTTCTGTATATAAAGATAATTAAAAATGAGTCTTAATGAAGAATGGGATGGGAGAGGGAGTAGGAGAGGGGATGGTTTGAGGGTGGGAGAGTGGTTATTGGGGGGGAAACTGCTATAATCCAAAAGTTGTACTTTTGAAATTTATATTTATTAAAAGCTAGATGCAGGCACTGGATACAAAAGAGCCTAATAAGAATGACAAATAAAAACCCAAGGAGAGATACATTTGACCTCAGTGATCTTGAACAGATGAATTCTGATGGTAAGCACAGGTTCTGATGGCAAAAATTATGATGAGAAATTTGCCAACCTTGTCGGTAGGCATACAGGTTAAAATTGATTAGGTTTGTGAGCTGGAAGACCATGCATTCACCACACCCCTGTGTGACATCATGCCCCTACCTGGCCACATCTGTGCACCCACTGGCCAGTCAGGTTGATTAACTACTCCCCTTTGGAAGTGGATTAAAAGCCTGGGACACGGTGTGTGTGCTCTCTCTCTCTTTCTCTCTCTCCTTTCCTTGGCCTATTGCCAGTGCAGGGCTTGCTGCAGCCCTGCGGCTCCAGGGTGCATGGCCTTCAGGCCACCTGTTCCATGCTTCCTGGCCTAGATGCTCCTCCACATGGCTGGTTCCTGCTAATCAGTATGAACCCAGATTTACCACTGTCCTATAGATTGGGCCCTCACTCTCCTATGCATCTTTCCCACTAAATAAAAACTTAAAAATTAAACATGCTTCCTCGTTCATCTATGCCAGTATTCAGAGTTCTTCTCTGAATATTAGCAAGAACCCACACAGTCTTATTAATATTGGGAATTTATTAATAAGCACACGGTGATATCGAATGGCACCCCAAATTCTGATTTCAACCTTAGTGATCTGTTGGAATGTAACTGGATCTCACATAAAAGACCATTTGGTAAGAAGAGTACTTTAAGGTATATCAAAATCAAACTGAGAAAGATCAAGACCAAAACAGCACACTTGTACTTTGTGGAATTTAGTATGTCTCCTCCAACAGGCAGGTGAATGGCAAAGCACATCTGATAGGTTTAAAATAAATCTGGTTTAAACTAAATCTGGCTCTGGCTTAGCCGATAAAGCCACCGCATCCCATATGGGCGCTGGTTTGAATCCTGGCTGCTTTATTTCCAATCCAGCTCTCTGCTATGGCCTGGGTAAGCAGTGGAGGTTGGCCCAAGTCCTTGGGCCCTGGCACCCACATAGGAGACCTGGAAGAAGCTCCTGGCTCCTGGCTTCAGATCAGCTCTGGCCCTTGTGGCTAACTGGGGAGTGAACAAGCAGATGGAAGACCTCTCTTTCTCTCTGCCTCTCCTTCTCTCTCTGTGTAACTCTGACTTTCAAATAAATAAATCTCTAAATAATAATAATAATAAGTATAATAGTATTTAAAAAAAAAAAAACAAAAACAAAAAACGTGGCCTGCTGTGTCAACCTCCCATATGGGCACCAGTTCCGGTCCCGGCTGCTCCACTTCTGATCCAGCTCTCTGCTATGCCCTGGGAAAGCAGTAGAAGATAACCCAAGTCTTTGGGCCCCTGCACCCACCTGAGAGACCAGAAGAAGCTCCTGGATCCTGGCTTCAGACTGGTGCAACTGTGGCCATTGTGGCTATTTGGGGAGTGAGCCAGTAGATGGAAAACCTTGCTCTCTCTGCCTCTGCCTCACTGTAACTCTGCCTTTCAAATAGATAAATAAATAAAGCCTAAAAAAATAAAGTACATTTGTACCTCATTCATAACTCCACCAATTGACTTTTACTTTATCTCTAGACTCATGTATCAACTGCCTACTTAACAATAAATTAGATGCCTAACTGGGATCTCAAACTTAACATTTCTGAAACAGGAATATTTTTCTAGGACCATAGCAGTGGCTATTTAGTTTTTAGGGCCCAGTACAAAATGTAAACATGGAACTCCACGTTCAAAAAGCAAGGGAGAAATATCAATAAAGTAGTAAAATATTAAGCTTTTTCTGTTTATCTATAGTCACTCCAAATCTGTCTTCTTTTCTTGGATACTTAATGTCTTGGTCTTTCAAACTCTAGGAAATAGTCCTGGGGCAAGTGCAGACCATCCAAGGCACTAGGAGGGATAGGAGCTGTGGGACTTGCATGATGTCTGACCTGGGGACAGGAAAGTCAAACTAAGCATCTT
This sequence comes from Lepus europaeus, assembly GCF_033115175.1. Taxonomy (NCBI): domain Eukaryota; kingdom Metazoa; phylum Chordata; class Mammalia; order Lagomorpha; family Leporidae; genus Lepus; species Lepus europaeus. The sequence continues at coordinate 33,792,490 of NC_084827.1, forward strand.
CCCTTCCTGAAGGTCACCTATTCTTGCAAGGGTACTGCAATCTCCATGCTTGATTGTGCTAAGTACCAGGGCGCAGAATGGCCCTAGGTAAGCTGTGGAGGGCATATGTGTACTAGGGTGGATGTCTTTGGATATCTTCAGAGATAGCTGCGTAGGGTGGGGAAGGTGATGTTGGATAAGACCCAGAGCTATTGCTAAGAATCTCTCTTAGGAAGTAGACTATCAACAAGAGCATAATAACACATGAGGACTGGACACATGGGACTCCAGTGTGCCACTGGAATTTATTACAATACACAAAGACAACATTCAAGATGGAAAATACTGAACACTAAATCCTTAGTGTAGGGCCTTTCTGTGTGCAAAGAGCTGTGTAACTGTATTGACCTCAAACTATGAGGTTCACCCTATCTCCACTCCAAACCTGGCTACTATCACTCTCCTTTGTATCAATAAATCCCGCACAACTGTCAAGTTATTCAGTCCTTATGTCAAAGAGTTGTTCTTAATTTCTTTACAAATACCCCACAGCAATTACATAAGGAAGTCCTGTCAGCACTGTATCTGAAATATAAGCTCTATCCAACCACTTGTCACCACCTCCTGGATTATTACAGCAGCCTCTTAACTAGTTCTCCTACTTTAATTCTTGCCCACTTGGAGAGCTGTAAAGTGGACTGCTTTACTTTTTTTTTTTCTCAAAATCTTCCAATGATTTTATACTATACTTAAATGGTAAATTTTTACCAGGTATCTACATGATTTGGACTCTGCTTTTTTGTCATCTTATCTCATAGTCCTTAAATATGGAGTATTTTTTTTTTTTACAGCACATGTCTTTGTTCAAAGGTTTTTCTGGAACTCAATCTCCAACCCCTCTAACTTCTTCCTGGAGTTTTGTGAGTGGCGTCTTTCTGATGATCAGTCCCCATCCTGAGGCTGTATAGGACTCCACCTCTAAATCATTTCATTAGTTTGAACTGAGATATGATTGAAAGGAGCCTGTGATGAATAACAAAACATATACCTGTCACTTAGGAAGTTCCAAGGGTTTTAAGAGTTCTGAGTCAGAAATTAGAAGAAGGAACTAATATATTTTTGTATCATACTGTATCTACCCAAAATAAAAATTTGCATTACTCATTCCCCTCTTCTTGGATTTATTTTCCATCTCATATTTTGCATATCCTTAGCATTATTAATTAATACATTTATATATTTATTCCCTGTATGCCTAACTGAGAATATGAGCTCTGACATCAGAAGCTTCCACTGTTTTATCAATCCCTGTGTCCCAAGTGCCTAAAATAGAAGCACATAACACTTAATAAATATTTGTTGAATAAAAAAAATTAAAATGACTGTGAATTTAACTCAATTACTGAATAAAGCAACAAATTAGGCTAATTATGTCCAGAAATAATTAGATTAAGTATTCATATAAGATAGAAATAAGTGGGCTGGCACAGCATGTAAAGCCACCACATGCAGTGCAAGCATCCCATGGTTCAAGCCCCGACTGCTCCACTTCCGATCCAGCTCTCTGCTATGGCCTAGGAAAGCAGTGGAGGATGCCCAAGTGCTTGGGTCCCTGCACCCACATGGGAGACCCAGAAGAAGCTCCTGGCTCCTGGCTTCAGATCGGCGCAGCTCCGGCTGTTAAGGACATCTGGACAGTGAACCAGCAGATGGAAGATCTCACTCTCTCTCGCTCTCTCTCTCGCTCTCTCTCTCTGCCTCTGTCACTATGCCTTTCAAAAAATAAATGAATAAATAAATATTTAAAAAAAGATAATTAAGGCTTGGAATCTGACATGAAATGCAGGTATACAGTGCTTATCTTTGCTCACAAGAATCTTCACTATTTCATTTATAACAGACATAGCAAGATCTCTCCTACGTAAACTGATTCAGAAAGCTTGAACTGATAAATCCTTTACATTAGATGTGAGATGTGTTAGTTTTTTATTGTGCTATTACAAATTACTACAAAATTGGTAACTGAATGCAAATTAATTATTTTATTCTCTGGAGATCAGATATGTCCATTGGTTCTGAGTGGACAGGTGTTGGCAGGGCTGTGTTCCTGCCAGAGTATCTGGGGGATAATCTGTTTCCTGGCTTTGCCCGGCTTCTAGAAGCTGCCTGTGTTCCTGAGCTTGTGACCCCTTTCTCCGGTCTCCAATCTCAGGAGCAGATTGAGTTTTTCTCACATCAGTTTTCTTTTACCTACACTTCCATTGTTAAAGAGTCATGTGGTTAGACTGAGGTTACCTGCATAATCCAGGATAATCTCTTTATCTCAAAGTCCTAAATCTTAGTAAGTTCTCAAAGTGTGTTTTGTCTTGTACAGTGATACATTCATAGGTACGCAAACTTGGACTTGGGAGGCTTATGGGGCAGAAGAGGCAGTATAATCCTACCATAAAAGTAACTAGTGTTAGTGTCTGATAGTCTTTAAAAATTATTTTTTCCAGCCTTAGTCTGTAATGAACTTCAGCTAGTACAGCAGTCAGGCAGCTAAATGGAGCCCTCCAGGTGCAGGCGTTGGTGCATAAGAGAAAATGTGCCCCAGTTAAAGGGTTGGACAGTGTCTGAACGTCACTCTGATGTTGGCATGCAGACATGTGAGCCAAGAATGATCAGGTTTTACACCTTTGCAAGAGAACCTGGAAACAAAACTTTTCCAATGTCTTATCAATCCTTTTGTCCCCAGTGCCTAAAATAACCCTCAATAAATATCTGCTGAATAAAAAATATGAAAATTACTGAATTTAACCCAGTTACTGAATAAAGCAATAAATTTGGCTAATTATATCCAGATACAATTGGATGAAGTATTCATGTGTGATAAAAACTATGTAGAGACTCTAATTTTTGAAATATTGGTGACAAATTGCGTAATGTTGTTGACACTACACAAGCCAAAATAAAACATACCTGTTAGCTGATCCTGGCCCCTTAGTTGCCTGTGTGTAACCTCACTTGTAAGTGAGCAAGAGGAGCTCTTCTTTGTTAATCTCTTCAGCAAATTTTTCATAGGTACTAATTACATGCCAGCCCAGTGAAGGATGTTCCAGGTATTAGGAGACAGTGTACAGAATTTTAATTCATCAACTAATGTCTATCTTTTGCAGCTTACTATGGCTTCAAGTCAATTCATACATTGTTACATGGAATGATTATGTATTGCTAAACAGACATTTCATTAAAATCATTTTGACTTTATTTATTCACTCAAGAATATTTAATAAGTGTCTATTTATTAAGTCCTTCTGTGAAGCACTGGAGAATATGAAGATAAATCAGGCAGCGACATTTTTTTTCCCAAGAAACTTCTCATGCAGGACTCATACACATTAACATTTTGACAAGAACCCCATGAACTGCAGGAAGAAAAGAAAAGAAAAAAAAAAAGGAGGTCACTTTTTTTGAAAGAGAATTGAGTCTTCATAACTGAAAGTCATTTAAGTTGGGTCAGAGAGAATAGATATTAAATATTCCATTGCTTTTTTGTTATATTTTTTCTGTATATAACTTAATAGCTATCTTTCTAATCTAGGCTTATATGGACATAGTGACACAATGCTATCTAGAAAGCTTATCAATGAGCACAGTTTTTAAAGGATGTACTAATAATGACAAATGAATGATTGAAGAAGTTAATCTGAGCCCAAGTTTTCTGCATGCAGCTTTAAGAATGTCTGGATAGAAGGAAAATATAGTATATTGTCTTAGTATTTGAACCAATAGTAAAAGTTAGAATAAGTGCTAGTGCAAGGAGAAATGTTAAATGTGATGGGCAAACCAGCTGAACAAACAGGCTGGAAATTTGTTTTATGAAACTCACCTTACAGAATTTCACCCAATAAAACACATGGGCCTGCAGTATTAATTTTTTTCTGTGTCTATGTATCATCACAAAAGGCCCTTTTTAATCATATTCTGAGTGCACATTTGGTCCCATTTGGACACAATTTATGAACACTCACTTTCTTATTTGAATTCCACCTTTTGACAAAATGGGCAAGAATCCAAGTAAGGCAACGTGGTTAACTGTGATCCTAATACACACAGACCTGAATCTTAATGCACAACAACTCAAATTCACCAGAACCCAACATACCATGAAATTGTAACTCTTCATTTCACTTGGTGTCCTCAATAGAATTCCATACTCTTTCAAAGTAATTTCACAAATAAATACACATGAGTACAAAGAAAAGGAAATATCAGTTGTAAAACAGTAACTTCAAAAAACTCTCAGAATTCACATTCATCCTAACAAAACAAATCAAGCAGCAAATATAAAGACTTTGCTTCCTTATCTTGTCTAGTCCTTATTCTACAAGATTATCCCCAACAGCCTGTGCTGTGTCGCTTTTTGTAGTTCAGCAATAGATTTGTCTAGAATTGAAGAAGTACAGGGCAGAATCAGTTAATACAGTGCAGCTTTCTCAAATAGGTGTTTAGACAATTTTTCTCTCTTATTCTTTCTCATCATTTCTAAGGCATCTGTGAGACAGAGGTAGACAAATATCCTTCGTTGTCATAGTCTGGAAATACAAGGGAAATTCAAAAAATCTGTGGAAAAATGAAATTCAAATATACATTTATTTTGATGCAAAAAATTGAAATATATTCTTTTTTGCATAACACATGCTTTTTTTAAAAAAAGTATTGTGGGGTACGTGTGTGTGCATGTGTGTGTGTGTGTGTTCATGTATGCTAAAAGCCTGGTACTTCTCTCCTTTTTTTAAAAAAAAAATTATTTACTTGAAAGCCAGAGAGAGATGAGGAGACAGAAATAGATAGATCTTGTTGATTCACTCCTAAATGCCCTCAACAACTGTGGCTTGTCCAGGCCTCCCAGATCACTTATAAGACCTCCCAGTGGATGGCAAGGACCCAATCCCACTGCTTCCCAAGGAGTGCTTTAGTAGGAAGCTGGAATCAGAAGCAGAGCTGGGTGGGACTCAAGTCTAGACATTCTGATATGGGATGAAGATGTCTTATGCACTGCATTAAACACTGTCACCATTTATCCTTTAAATATGTGGTTCTGGTCATCATATTAGAACTAAATTTTTTAACCCCACAAGAATTCAAATAAAATATTTTCATTTATTTGACATTTAAAATAAGTTACACATTTTAAACAATTGAATATTGTATGTCACTTGCTCTTATGGTATTTCCTGTTCTCAAAAAGAGAACAATACTTGTGTGATTGTTACTCAGCCATCCTCATTTTTTTTTTTTAAAGATTAACTAAAGCCAGCTGATATTCACAAATCTCTCACCGAGATACTGTCCTGGCTGAATTTAGCCAACTGACCTGATTGTCATTTGTGGTGTAGCTGTTGTGCACTGGTGTAGACCATCTCTTTGATGTTGGAATCTCTAGGGACACTTGGAGAGGGTGCTGAGTTGCTTCAAAAAGTATATAGCATTTAACATCAGAAAAAAATGCATTATGAAGGGGCTAGCAGCGCTGTACTGCTGTGCTGAGATGCTTTTTCTGAGAGAGTAAAATCTTGATAAAAGGATAGAATAATAATGTACTGCATTGACTTAACCTGGATGAAAACAGTTAGTCTTTGCATTTTTTGTTTGCTTGTCCATCCTTTACACTTAAGTATTTTCCATATTTTTCTACTGTGGGTCCAGACTTGGATTAAGCCATGTGGGAAGCTAAGTTTTCATATTCATTTCAGTTTGTTTTTGAAACCATCAATTCAAATGGTAGAAATCTCATCAAATTTCTGCTTATAAGTGATCTGGCAGATGTGGTCAGTTAGTTTCTACCGTTCAAGTTTCCTGAGCTCACTGCTTGGTGGTAAGATACATGAGAATCCTGATTCTAACCTTGGACGAGAGTTCACAGATATCAAGTTTTAATAAAAAACAAACAAATAAAAAATCTTTAGAAATGTTTCAATTCAATTTGACACAAATACACACATACAGATTTTTATAAACTGTAGCTAGATTATAAGTTGAGGCTTCAGAAAACTCAGTAATAAATTTAATATAAAATGACATGAAGTTTATTTCAATCAACTTGCCTTGTTTGCTTTTATTTTTTGCTTCACTTTTTGTTTTAAAGAGCTTTTCAAGGAAGTCGTTGTTAAAGGGGCCTTTGGCAGGCTGTTCCCCCAAACTATGGGAAGAAGTGGGAAATAAACTGGAGATGGCAGAAGCCAAATGATGCCTTTAAATTGACTGACAACATCATTCCCTGTTACCACTTTGTAGACTGCCAAATAGCTAATGTTCTTCAGACATCTAATGTAATTAACTCAGGACCACAAATTCAAATCACAAATCGTGTGTGGATTCAGCAGGAAACAGAAAACTATGGTCCAGAGGAGAAAAAAAAAAAAAAAGATCTTTTTTTCACACACTATCTCTAATTTTAAACAGGGTATAAATTAAACATTCTTTGATAATAATATGCAATGACAGCATAATCATATGCTAACATTTAATCACCTTTTATATACAATATTACTCTGATTCTTCTTTAAAATTTTATGTTGTATATTGCTGTACATTTTTCTTGCTGATTGATTCTCTTTATTACTACTGATTTTATTTATGCTGCTAATTTTTTTTCCTAAGCATATATTTTAATGAGTAGTTTTGTTCAGCTAACGTCTACAGAATAAGAGAATTCAGCACACCTGCCTAAATAAGATGCTTGAGATCACTGAGGAAAGAAATTGACATTTTACTTTACCCTCAGCATGGAGCCAGGGGCAAAGTTTGATCTGAAAACTTGCAAATTAACCAAAACTGTCACTCAGGAGTTATGGGCCTGAATGCTGCAAAATATGTTCTTTGAAGTCCTCATTTCAGCAAAATTATTAAAAACTTTATATCTAATTAAAATTGTAACTGCATTCCCATTTTTCAAATCTCTATATCCTCAGGGCCAATTGGGCTGAGTGAATTTGCACCCTCCTCTCTGTGCGGCTGAACTGCTCCTACAGCAATATCAGATCATTACCATCTCCCCAGCTGAGAGGGAGCAGCCATTACCATGCAGCATTATTAATCTTCTTGTCTTATCAACTTGCAAATCACAAGCCATTGAGCCTTATGGCATGGTTCTGGGTCCACAGTTATTCATTTTGTAGGTCTACCTAGCCTTTGAGTCTCCTTAATCACCTGAAGATTGTCAGTCTCTTACCTTGCCCTGCCCCTGTGGCCCTGCGCAGCTTCTGCGAAAAGTCCATGATGTTCTCTCTCTCTCTCTCACACACACAAAGAGACTTTTTTTTTTTTTTTATAAAAGAAGAGAGTGCGTGAGAAAGAGTGAGAGAGAGAGAGAGAGAGGACAGGAAGGAGGATAAATTTCATTAATGGATGTGAATTAACATCCTACTGCCAAGAGCTGACCCTTTCTCCTGACATGTGTGTCTAAGTCATTCTTGTCACTCTTTCCCCTATTAATATTCTGAAAAAGACAGTGCATAGAAGAGACTAGAATAAGATAGTTCCCTTAAACAGGAACTGTTGACCTTAGGTTGGGGATTTTTCTTTAATTTGCTTTTCTTAAAAATAAAATATTAATCATATTGGAAAAGGCGAGCAGAGTTCCTTTACATTTTTTCAATATATTACATTTTGAATATTGCATTCATTAAATTAAGTCATTGAACATTTTGAACATTTTTAAGTAGCAAAGGAAGATAGAAATGTAATTTCCAGGGGAAAGTAGATGAGACAGGCTGAGGTACCCTGGTGACAACTCCTATTTCTGCCAACCTCAATGTGCGTGCCATAAACACTGGTCTTTTGGGATCTTAAATGCTTCCTGATGGTTTTACTATTATAAGTTTTTAATTTCATGATAGTAGAATGGTGCTCCAACATGATTTCAGCTGTTAGAGAAAATTCATTCAGAGGATCTTCAAAATTAGTCACAAGTTTTCACTACCGCTATTGAAGATTTTAAGTTTATGATTTTTGGTTGATGCCTACATTTGTAGAAAGACACAACATAAACACGAATAAGTGTTTCACCTAGGTTTTGCCCCCAAATTTGAGTGTTCAGAGCAATGCAGAAATATCTAAACTGACCTCATAGCTGGGGATATCATGAACTATTGCTAACACATGTAGTGAGAACATTATGACTTTCTAATTGAAGTCATCTTACTCTGAAAAAATATTATATGCCTATAATCACCTGGACAGAAATTTTGTCCTTCTGTCATTTTAAAAAATGTCCATTTAAATGAGAAACTGTGATGTGAATTTGGAAAGGAATGCAAGGTGCACTTGGTTAATACAAGCTTTTTCATCTGTGGAAGACAACATTAAAAATGCAACTTGGGGGGGGGGGCAGCACTGTGTCGTGATAGGTTAATCCTCCGCCTGCAGTGCCGGCATCCCATATGGGCGCCAGTTCTAGTCCCAGATGCTCCTCTTCCAATCCAGCTCTCTGCTAATGGCCTGGGGAAGCAGTAGAAGATGCCCAGGAGCTCCTGGCTCCTGGCTTTGGAGCTCCTGGCTTCGGAGCTCCTGGCTTCGGAGCTCCTGGCACAGCTCCAGCCATTGCAGTCATCAGGGGAGTGAACCAACAGAAGGAAGACCTTTCTCTCTATCTCTCTCTCACTGTCTGTAATTCTACTTCTCAAATAAATAAATAAAATCTTTAAAAAAAGCAACTTGGGATATTTGTGAAATGAACTTGAGAGCAATGATGAAACCCTGAGTCCATTAGTACTCAATGCAAATCTTAAAGCTTTCAAATATAACTATTTGGGGAGCTGTTATCAAAATAGCAAAGATATATACTTTAGAATTATGGTATATTTATAGTTGCCAGAGTCCCAAAATGGTTTGTGTGTGTATATATGTATGTATGTATATATATATATATATATATATATATATGTGTGTGTGTATATATATATATGTGTGTGTGTGTGTGTGTGTATATATATATATATATATATATTATATATATATATATATTTCTCCTTTGTTTCCTGGAACTTGAATCTCCTGCACATTATTTATAATATGAGTTGTATTAGAAATGACTACATTAGTGATAAATTAAACTTATTTCCTTAACAAACATGTTCTTTGGTTTCTCATTTTAATTGTCCTAGATTGTGTAGAAAATATTAGTGTTAGCGGGGCCAGCGCTATAGCTCACTAGGTTAATCTTCCACCTGCAGTGCCGGCATCCCATATGGGTGCCAGGTTCTAGTCCCAGCTGCTCCTCTTCTAGTCCAGCTCTCTGCTGTGGCCCAGAAGGGCAATGGAGGATGGCCAAGTGCTTGGGCCCCTGCACCTGCATGGGAGACTGGGAAGAAGCACCTGGCTCTTGGCTTTGGATTGGCACAGCACCGGCTGTTGCGGCCATTTGGGGAGTGAACCAATGGAAGGAAGACCTTTCTCTCTGTCTCTATCTCTCACTGTCTAAAACTCTACTTGTCAAATAAAAAAAAAAAAGAAAATATTAGTGTTAGCTTAGGCCTAACTTAGCAAAATTTAGAGGAGAGTAGTAAGCCAATGTGTTCAATTTAGTAAAGTAGCCAATCAGGAAGATGTTTCCCCAATTATGTAATATTTTAAAGGCCAAGGAGTTTTACATGAATTAACTGGAAAAATAAACACTGTATTTCATTTTCCAGGTTAAATCTAGCCTTTGGGGAAAGTGGGATGGGCAGAATTTAATGAAATGCAAAAATAAACAAGCAAAATCAAAGACAGGCTTAACTGTATGGTTATTGGGGGAGGCTACATTGTACTGTGATGTCTAAATTCTAGGACAAGTGTTTCTTTATAACTGTAAATCTTTTCTTCTAACACTACAAGTCTGGTATAATGGCATGCACAACTCTGCACACTCACATTGACTTTCATTCCTTGTGTCAAAAAATACTCAGGTCCTGAATGATAATAAATAATGTTATGTTGCAGTTTTCTGAAGGAAATATTGTGATATCCCTCCGCTCATACCCCACGGGGCATGGATCAGGGATGGGCCGCTCAGCAAATATCTGTTTACTGCCTACCAGGTACCAGGCACTATCCTTGGTGTACACATCAAGAAAACAAAACAGTCATCTATCCTCACCCTGCTAACATTCCAGAGGAGTTCAACTATAAACAACCAGCCTACTGTGCTACTTATATTGAATTTTAAATTTTTTTATATATTTTTATTAATTTGAAAGTCAGAGAAACAGAGACAGACAGACAGAGGTCTTCCATTCACTCATTTACTCCCCACATGGCCACAACAGCTGGGAAAGGGCCAGGAATACTTAGGAACTGAGAATTAAAGTCTCCTATATGGCAGGGATACAAGTACTTGGGTCATCATCTTTCACCTCCCAGGATGCACATCAGCAGGAAGCTGGATAAGAAGTAGAGCCAGGAATTAAACCCTGGCAATCAGATACCTGATGTGGTCATCACAAGTAGCATCATGGAAGGTGATGAGTGCAAAGGTATAAGAGAAGATATGAAAGGGAATAGGCAACTGGGAATTCAGGGCTGTAAGGGTTGGAATGACTTTTGTACAAAATAAGATAGAAGTGAGGTCATCAGTTAAATGGAAAGCTATGTCAAAAGCATTCCAGGCAAAGAGTGCCATCCATCCAAGATTCCCACATGAGTGGCAGGGATCCAGCTACTTGAAATATCACCTGCTGCTTCCTAGGGTGTGCTTTACTTTGGCAGGCAGTTGGAATCAAGAGCAAAATGGATCTCAAGCAAAGATACTATGATATGGGATATGGGTGTCCCAAACGGCATCTTAACTGCTAGGCCAAATGCCCACCCCAGTGAACCATCTTGATGGACATGTTTGGCTCAGTAGAGGACTCGTGTGTATCTTGGAGTATGTGCATTTTTATTTACTCCTTCCGTTGCAAGGTATTTGACAAAGATCAAAAACTCCCCCATCCCTGAAGAGAAAATTACAGCCCAGTTCTTCATATAGCCCTTTCAAGTATATTTGTAAGAATAGCTCTCCTGTGTCAAGAGGTATGTGCTGGGGCTGGCATTTTGGTGTGGCAGGTAGAGCTGCCTCCTGCAACACCGACATCCTATATAGGTGCTGGTTTGTCTCAGCTTCTCCGCTTCTGATCCAGCCCACTGTTTTGTGTCTGAGAAAGCAACACAGAATGGTCCAAATGCTTGGGCCCCTGCACCTATGTGGAAGATTTGGAAGAAGCTCCAGGCTTCAGAACAGCCCAGCTCCAGCCAGTGCCACCATTTAGGGAGTGAACCAACGATGAATAATTCTGTGTGTGTGTGTGTGACTGTCCCTGTCTCTGTCTCTCTCTGTGTGACTCTACTTTTCAAGTAAATAAATATTTTAAAAAAATAGGTATGTGTACACCAGTCTCTATGAACACTACTATACTTTTACAAAGTGTACCAATTTGCCTTTTCATCAGCAGTGAATGGGATTTCTTTTGTGTCACAACTTTGCCAACTCGAATTTTCAGTCTTATTCCCTTTGCTGATTGAAAGAGCACACAAGGATGTCTTATTATAGTTTGAATTTTCGATGCTATATAAGTAATGAAACTGGAAAGTTTTGCATGTTTACTACTGTGTTTTCTCAATGTGAAATGCATCCTCATTATTTTTGCCTATTTCTCTATATAATTACTTACGTGTTTCTTAATTGATTTTAGGAATATTAATACCATAGGGGTGGGGATTTTTTTTTTTTTGCCAAAGGCCATTTGGATATTTATTAATTCAATTGAGGGTCACACAAACTTATCAATTTAAAAATTAGCCTGTTAAAAGATTTATTGAAATTCAAATCCTGCCTACAGTTGATTTGGCAAGACCAGACCAAATGATTTTGCAGGCTTCATACAGTCCATGGGCTGGACTTCCCGCCCCCACCACCACCAAGTTGAGCCACATGTATTGTAAATATATCCTACTGGGTTATCACTGGTCTATCCCTAATTTTACTATGTTTATTTTACACTGTAGTGGAATTAATAGACTTTTTAATAGTTTGTGCTTTCTGGGTCATGTTTTTAAACTCTCACTATCCAGATATATAAAGATATTCTGATGTAGATTTATTAAAGATTTTAATCCACTTGGAATTGAGTTTTGTATTTTGATATGTGTGAGGTGAAAATACTATTTATGAGGGGGCTTAATTATATAGCAAAATTCATTGATAGAATTTAAATATCATATAGTTTTATTTATTAATTTAAAATGTATTTAAGAGGTGAGAGAAAGAGAGAAAGGGCAAGAGAGAGAAGGAGATTGTTAACAAACACACAGAGGGAGCTAACATCCACTGTTTCCCTCCTCAAATACCTGCAACGGTCTGGGCTGGGCCAGCCAAAGTCAGGGCCTGGGAACAAAATCCAAGTCTTCTGTGTGGCTGAGAAGAACCCAACTATGCAAGCCCTCACTGCTGCCTCCCAGGGTCTACAATAGTAAAGCATTAGAGTCAGGATCTGGAGCAGAGGCTGAAACCCAGGCACTCCTACGTAGGATGCGTGCAGCTCAACTGCTAAGCTATATGCTCACCTTCAGTTTTCGTTTTAACATGCTAATCTAGACAATCAATATTTTAAAAAGCTTTCTAATATTATACTAACTTCCATTTTTAATTGAGCTCAAATGAGTTATTATATTCTTATTCATTGCTCAATTCAATTTGATATGTATATTACTTTGGTTTAGGAACTTTTGCACCTGAGTATGCGAGGCTTATATTTCTCATAACTAGTATATATTGTTTGATGATCCAGGTAATGCAAACATAATATTCTTTTTACTGTGGCTGTGTGTAAATAGGAATCTATAGTCTTTATATGTATGGTTAGATCTATGTGTTTATGCGGGTACATATGACCATATATGAGACACGTATACTGGGGCATGAAGCGAAAGAGAATTTTCAGCCATTAAATTGATATCTCTCTCTAACTTTCATTGAAAGTTTTATTTTTCCAGTTATTTATCTACTCCATTTGTGTTTTCAAGTTTACTGTGATAAATTTGTGTAATATGGCATCTTCATATCCTTTGCTTCTCAGATTTTGGGTATAAGACAATTAATTGTAGAGCTCTTGTATTTCCTTTCAAAGACCCTCTATATAGTTAATAAATTTTGCAATTACTTTGTTATAACCATTTGACATTTATACAATTTTATAAAAAGATTTATTTATTTTTGAAAGTCAGAGTTACAGAGAAAGAAAGAGAGAGAGATCTTTTGCTGATTGCTTTTTAGATGTCCACAATAGCCATGAGTGGGTCAGGGTAAAGCCAAGAACCAGGAATTTCTTCTAGGTCTTCCATGTGGGTGGCAGGGACCTGAGCACTTGTGCCATTTTCCACTGTTTTTCCCAAGCCATTAATAGGGTGCTGGATCGAAAGTAGAGCAACCATGGCGTGAGCTGGCATCCATATGGTGTGCTGGCATTGCAGGTGTTGGCATTATCTGCTATGTCACAATGATGACCACACTGTGCAATAAGACTCAGAAAATGCTAAGAATACTCAGGAAAAGATTAATAATTCACCCATAAATATGTTTGTGAATGCTATGCAACATTTTTTTTCAGATTTAATTTAAAATAAAAATTAAAACTTTGCAGAAAAATGTTGCCAGGTGCCAGCTGAAGTCTACTATTAAAAAAATAAACTCTTTGCTCAAATACCAGTGCCTTTCAGAATAAATATGTTTATTAGATACACAGACATCTCTGTGCAAGAAGTTGCTGTCTCTCATGATGTATAAAGGGCTCTTTATATTCCTTCTTCTCATACAAGCCACGGGCAAATTTCCCTGAGCCCAAACTCAAACATTTACCATTCTATTAGAGTCCCGGAAGGTATCCATTCTTAGAAACAGTAAGATCTTAGTAACTTTCCCCTGATTTATTCCTCAAATGTCAATTACCTGTGGTAAACCAATTTTATTTCAATTCTCAGTGGAATAGAAACAAATAAAACGCTTTACATTTAACTTAGGAAATGTTGGTACATATATTTCTAACAACAGAGGGGATATTGAATGGAAACTGTATTTACGAACTGCATGCTTCTGCTTTTTATGTGCCCTATAGAGCTGGTTGATTTACAAATTAACAAAATAGGGGCTGGCGCCTTGGCTCACGCAGTTAATCCTCTCTCTGCGACGCCGGCATCCCATGTGGGCGCCGTGTTCTGGACTAGGTTGCCCCTCTTCCAGTCCAGCTCTCTGCTGTGGCCCGGGAAGGCAGTGGAGGATGGCCCAAGAGGTTGGGCCCACATAGAAGACCAGGAGGAGGCGCCTGGCTCCTGGCTCCGGATCGGCGTAGTTTCGGCTATGGCGGCCATTTAGGGGGTGAGTCAGTGGAGGGAGGACCTTTCTATCTCTCTCTCTCACTGTCTAGCTATATCTGTCAAATAAACAAATTTTAAAAAGGCAAATTAGCAAAATATAATGTGCCCAAACTCATGTTTTGAAATCATTTTCAAAAGAGAAATACTAAAATTTTTGATGCTTGAGAACATGAATTTATTGTGAAAGAAATAGTGTTAGTAGCTTAAATGGGAATTCTTAGGTATACCTGCATACTTCACTTGCCTTTCCCTATCTGTATTAAAATAATATGTAATAAAGTTCTTTAAAAGGTTACATACATCCTTTAGCAAAATTACCAGATTTCTAGAAGACAATATGTCATTGCATATTAAGACATATTCTTACCTTTCAAATATAATTTTTAGAAATAAATGGGCTTTAAAAATAATAATTAGTAAGTTAATGAATATTTAAAAATTATTTATTAATTTATTTGAAAGTCAGAGTTACAGAGAGGGAGACACAGAGAGAAAGAAATTTTCCATCCAGAAGTTCATTGTGCAATGGCCAGGGTTGAACCAGGTGGAAGCCAGGAGCTTCATCTGGGTCTCCCATGTAGGTGACAGTGTCTCAAGCATTTGTGCCATCATCACCTGTAGGCCATTGGCAGGGAGCTGGACTGGAAGTGGAGCATCAGGGACACAAATTACCACCCTTATTGGCTGCTGGCATCACAGACAGTGGCTTTACCCACTACAATAAAATGCCAGCCCCTGGTAAGTTAATCATTGACTTAGTGTCTATACTTAGTATAATTATAACACCAAGGAACTGACAAAATCTGTATCCACAGGCATATAGGAAGTTAATTGTTTATAAATTTCCCTTAAAGTCTTTGGGAATGAATTTATGGAAACTGGGCCAACCATTTTTTTTTTTTTCTCTTGGTGACTTTCTTATGTTTGTTTTAAAACTCTAATTTTGCATGCTTATTTTTTGTTTATTTTAGTGACAGGTACCTGTGGGGTTGGCAATTGAGTTCACATTGCTAATTCAACCCCCAGATGTCCATATTGGCTGGGTCTTGGCCAGGGCCAAAGCAGGACCAACAAGTCAGTAGCCTAGAGCTCCACCAGGGTCATATGGATAGCAGGGCCACGTATCTGGGTCATCTGCTGCTTTCTCAGGAGCATTAGCAGTGAGCTGAATCAAAAGTAGAGCATCCCAGATAAGAACTGGCCTCCAATAAGGGATTCTGGTGCCCCAAGCAGTGGTTTAACTCCCTGCACCACAATACTGACCCCTCTAACCTGCTTCTCAATCTCTAGGTCAAAAAGATATCTTGAAATACTCACTTTGAAAGGTAATACCTAGTCTTCTGAATTATTACCACTAATAGTATATCAAAACTTAATTCCATATTTATTATTACCATTTTTAAGATTTATTTTATTTATTTGAAAGAAAGAGTTATAGAGAGAGGTAGAGACAGAGAGAGAGAGTTCTTCCATCCGCTGCTTCATTCCCCAGATGAGCGCAAAGGCTCTGGAGCTGCTCTGATCCAAAGCCAGGAGCCAGGAGTTTCTTCCAGGTCTCCCATGTGAGTGCAGGGGCCCAAGGACTTGGGCCATCTTCTACTGCTTTCCCAGGCCATTGCTGGGAGCTGGATTGGAAGAGGAGCAGCTGGAACTAGAACCGGTGCCCATATGGGATGCCAGTGCTTCAGGCCAGGACTTTAACCCCCTGTGCCACATGCTGGCCCCTATTATTACCATTTTGTATTTTTAAAAGATTTATGTGTTTATTTGAAAGGCAGAGTGATGAAGAGAGGAAGGGAGGAAGGAGGGGGGAGGAAGAGAGAAAGAGAGAAAAGTCTTCCATCCATTTGTTCACTTCCCAAATGCTCACTACAGTTGAGGATATGCCAGGCCGAAGTCAAGAGCCAAGTGCTCCATCCAGATATCCCATGCAGGTGGCAGTACTTAAACCATCATTTCCTGCTTCCCAATCACAATAACCGAGAGTTGAATCAGAAGCAAAGGATCTCTGACTCAAATCATTAATCCAATATGGGATGCTGGTGTTGCAAGCAGTTGCTTAACCCATTGTCCCACAATACTGGCAATGCTGGCCAGACATTTTGTATTTTTAAAAAAGAAATACAAGGGAGTAGGGAAGACATGGAGAGTTGGAATGTAAGGGAGGAAGAAAACTGTATATAGTGAATTGGAAAAGGAACGGATCTGGGTCAAAAGGAGTCAGTAGTATGATTTTGTTCATTCATTTTTGTTGTGTGTTGCTCGCTTGATGGAAGCTAGGTCTGGTGATGAGCTACATCAAGCATGGTCTAAGCTGTCATATAGCTTACAGCATAATAGAGTATCATTATTTGATAATCACATTCAAAATGCAAAATTATAAAAATAAGGGCTCAAAAGAATAGGAATTAGATATTATTGAACCACATAAAGCTCTCTGGCCTATACTGGGTCCCCAGTGAACATTTTCATGAGGACATAAGTTTGAGCTAAGATGTCAGTGACAAGTAGTTTATAAGGAAAAATGCAGAGTGTAGAAGAGAGAAACTTCCAAGAAGAGAAAAAGCATGTGGAAAGATTCTGTAGTGTGATGGAAGGCTTTCTTATTTCTTATTTTTATTTATTAATTGGCACATAAAGTTTGTGCCTATTTATGGGGTACAGGATTACAACTCAATTTTGTATACAATATAAAAAATCAGTATAATTAGTATTTCCATCTCCTCAAATATGAAAATTCCTGCATGTTGGGTGCCTTCAAACCTCTTTCTGGCTATCTTGGAAAATATATTTAATTGTTGTAGACAATAGTTACCCTACCATGATGTAGAATTTAGATAAGTTTTCCCTATCTGACTGTATTTTGGTACTCACATTTAACCTTTCTGCTCTACTCTCTTTCCTACTGACCTGTGTTCTTTTCTCTACTTCTATGTGATCAACTCTTTCAGCTTCTACAAATGAGTAAGAACATGCAGCATTTTCTGTCTGTGCCTGGCTTATTTCACTTAGCGCAGTGTCCTCCAATTTTGATGGAAGGTGTCCTAAGGGTAGAACAGGCAGGCAGTAAGGAAAGTGACTCAAGATAAGGCCTGATAAGCAGGCAGGTACCATACTACACAGGGTTTATGGACTATGTGAAAGATTTTAACCTTTTACATAGGAAGCCAGCAAAGAGTTTGATTACAACTTTATGTATACTAATTAGTCAATATTGCCAAATTTTAGCAATAAAATGAAAATGTTAATTCATTGATTCAAACAAGAGCAAAGTTTATTTCTCTCCCATGTGTAATAATCCAGGGAAGATAGGCAACTCCGTTCCAAGGAGCCATCCACTGAGCCAACCTGACAAGTGATCCGCTCTCCTTAATTCTTCCTTATTTCTTTTAGATTCCTATTTCTGGTGAATAGGAAAGGAGAAGGGAAGGCTAAGGACAAAGGTCTTTGCATTTCATGGAATATACACAACACTTCCACTCACATCCTACTGGTATGAACAAAATCACATGGGAAACTATTAATTTTCAATTTAAATTGTTTTCTTTTGAATTGTTTAATGGCTATTATATATGCACTTACCTAAAGACAGCTAGGAGCAGGAAGGATATAATAATCATTTAAAAATATTCTGAAGGACAACTTAAAAATGGGTGAGATAAGTGTGAGTTAATCAAAAACAGCAAGAGTCAGGTATTGATGAGTCCCCATGATTTTCAGTACTTTTCAAAAGAAAACCTATACTGTCTAGTGTGATTTGACAAAAGTTCAATTATCATTTTTTGCATACAACTTAGAAACACTGTGCACCAAAAACTGACAACTATGAGAATTTGACATAGAAATAGTTATCAACAAGACAGTTACCAAACTGGATTGGGGGTGGGAATAGAGAATAGGAGTTCAAATTTCTTATTAGTTTGACTGAAAGATATCTTGGCTCCAGTGAAAGTTGATTTAGAAGAAAAGATAATATGTTCAGCTCTCTTACTTAATTCAATAAACAATTACTAAGTCCCAGTGCTGAATTGCTAGAAATGCAGATGAAAAAGACAGTCTCTGGAAAGATGTTTTTGTAATTTATCATGATGGTGAGTAGTTATAATGAAGTATAATGCATGATCTAGTAGCTATACAAAATAGAGAATTTAATAAACTATATTAAAGAGAGTAATTTATGCTATAAGGAAGTGAAGATGGTTAATCTAGTTTGTGAAATATGAATTCCAATTGACTTGATGGACAATGAGGAAGTGTTTCATCAGTGGGAATTACATGTGGTAAGTTGCAAAAATTGGAAGTATGAAAGAGCATTCATTCATTTAGCAAATATTTATTGCATATCTCCTATGGCTTACAAAGAGCTTTAACCTCAAAAGTTATGAAGTAAATAGTATGGTAAAAAAATTATATCCTCATGGCGCTTATTATATAACAGGGGAAAATAGAATAATAAAATAAATGGTCAGATAAATAAAATAAATAAAAATAAATAAAGTAAAATAAAATGTCAGATGAGAAGAGCTATGAAGAAAAACAAACTATGAAAGAGAAAAAGAGAGTACTGTGGTCACTCTGATAGCATGTTGAAGGAGGGTATTCTGAGTCAATATAACTGATAATACAATGTTTGAGAAGACAGCTGAAGAAGGACGGAAGAAGACCATGCAGATATGGTGTATCAAATGTGTGGTGTGCAGGGGAGACACTCCAGTAGAAGACAGTAGTAAATGCAAAGTTTCTAATGCAGGAGTGGTGTTTAGTACATGTAAGGAATAACAAAAATAGTGTCATAGAAATAGAATGAGCAAGAATGGGAAAGGGAAAAATGAACAAAGAAAGCCAGCAGGCATCAGATGATGTGGGACTTCATTGATTATTGTTTAAAGCTCACCATTTATGCTGAATGAAATGGAAGCTACAGTACCAGAAGAGTTACATGGCTTAGAATCTCCCTGATCTCTGTGATAACAATATATGGCAGACAGACCAAAGCGCAAACAAAGGATGTAGTTAGAAGGTTACTAGAATAACTCAATGTGACCTGTCAATAAATGTACATTGGCAGATCTTAAGAAGGTAGACTAAGGTCAAATAACGATGACCCTTGTATGCTATGCAAAGGTATGAACTTACTCTTGTTCAATGAATAATTATCAAACTATTTAAGAAAAGAAATAATATCCAATAAATGGAATCAAATTGTGTATATCAACTTGTAAATGTATAATGAACATGCAATATGTACATGCAATGCAATACTACTTAGCCATATAAAAAATGAATCCTGCCATTTCTGACAATGTGGATGGATCTGGAGAACATTGTGTTGAATGAAATCCATTGGGCACAGAAAGAAACAAATACATGATCTCACGCGTATGTGAGAAATGGGGAAAGGCTGGGCAAGAGGTACTAAGCTATAGTGAGATGGGATAATAATAAGTTCTGGTGTCGTACTGCACAGTGAGGTAATTATAGATGACAATAATGTACTCTATGTTTCAGAAATGCCTGCAGAAAGGTTTTTCAATATTTTCAACCCAAAGAAATGATAAATGTTTGAGGAGATAGATGTGTTTATCTTTGTTCAAAATTATACAGTGTATTCATGTATAAAAACATCACAGGAAGTTGCAATCCTATTCTTCACATTACTGTTCCACTGCCAAGTGCTATTGGAATGGCTTCTCAAATATCGCTATCCAGCTGCCACCAGCATCACCCTCACCAGTAAAGGAGCCTAATTCAACGAGGAATAGACTACAGCAGGAGCTAATAACTCTCATAATGTTTTGCCACAAAGGAATTTCTACCTTCAGAGAGTCAATCTTTTCAAATAGGTAGTGACCGTCTGCTGAGTAATGGCACAGTATATGAAGACCTGAGGTATAAGAATTCCTGGGAACTCCACAGTGGCTACCCTTATAATGCACCTGTTGTGAAGTTCCTCACGCCTTGCTTACCCCCACAGTGTGGATACACAGGGTGTCATCTGCCTGGACATCCTGCAGGACAAGTGGTCTGCCCTGTATGATGACAGGACCATCCTGCTCTCCATGCAGAGCTTGCCAGAAGAGCCCAACATCCATAGCCCCTTGAACCAACACATTCTCCTAGCTCTCGATAAACCCCACAGTTTTTAAGAAGTATCTCCAAGAAACCTACTCAAAGCATGTCTTCAGCCAAGACCCCTGACCTGGGCTGTCTAGCTTCTCTTTGTGTCATCTTCTTAGTTTCTCCTTAAATTCTGCCCCTTCCTTGATTTCTGCCTTGGACTCTGTATCTTGAGTTGTGGTAGTATATTTGAGTTCATGCGATGTATAATAAATAAATACATTTTGGTTGCTTTTGTATACATATACACACAAAATCTTCAACCAAAAATCACATACCTTATAAATATGTGCAAATTTTACATGTCAATTAAAAATAAAATAGATAAAAGAAAATAGATGAGCAATAAGCAACAGAGGTAAATTAAATCCAGTTCTGAGCTTCAACCCATACTCCATTTATCTCTATTTTATATAATTAGCTTCCTTGTCCACCAAGAAACATAGCTGCTGATTGACCATGATCTCTCACGTTACACTTTTACAGTTAGAGTAACTCACCTACAACTCTTCTGATTGGTCAACTACCAGGCAGCAGGATCCGCTGACAAGTAGTCTCCACCGAAAGCATGTTTAGAGTTCTGCTTTCTTCTAGGGCATAGAAAGCTGGAAGAACAGTAACACCTACCTTCACAATATGAAAAGATCATGTAAACTACAAAGCAGAACGTCTTAAAAGACTTATTTATGTATTTTGAAAGTCAGAGTTACAGAGAGAGACACACACAGAGAGATCTTCCATACTCTGGTTCATGCCCCAGATGGCTGCAATGGCCAGGGCTGGGCCAGGCTGAAGCCTGGATCCAGGAGCTTCATCTGAGTATTCCATGTGGGTGGCAGGGTGCCAAACACTTGGGCCATCATCTGCTGCTTTACCCAGGCCATTAGCAGGAAACTGAATCAGGAGTGGTGCAGCTGGAACATGAACGAGGACAGGAATTGGTACCCCTATAGTATGTACTACTCCACAATGCCAGCCTCAAATCATAGCTTCCTTTTTTAAAAAAAAAAAAAAGGTTTATTTATTTATTTAAATACACAGAGATACAGACACACAGAGGGAGACACAGAGAAATAGGTCTTCCATCCTCTGGTTCACTCCCCAAATGGCTGCAATGGCCAGAGCTGGACTGATCTGAAGTAGGAGCCAGGAGCTTCTTCTGGGTCTCCCTTGTGGGTTCAGGGGCCCAAGCACTTGAGCCATCTTCCACTGCTTTCCCAGGCTATTAGTGGAAGTTAGTTTGGAAACGGAGCAGCCGGGACTCGACTGACACCCATATGGGATGCCAGAGGCACCACGGCAGAAGCTTAACCTACTACGCCACAGCATAGGCCCCAAAGCATAACTTCTTCTTAACCTCTCAGGAACCTGAATGACAGAGAAACTGAATACTCTAAAATCCAGGGAGGACTAGGTTCCTTTAAGAAGGGAAAGGGACATCACTGTGGCACTGCAAGTTAACTCACCACCTGACTCCAGAATCCAATATCACAGTGCTGGTTTGAGAGTCCTGGCTGCTTAACTGCCTTGCTTCTGATCCAGCTACCTACTAATGCATCTCGGGAAGCAGTGGAATGTGTTTCAAGTATTGGGGCCCTTGAACCTCCTAGGGGTATCTCGATGGAGTTCTAGATTCTTGTGGCCATTCGTTTAGTGAGCCAGTAGATGAAAGATATTTTTCTCTTTGTGTCTCTCCCTCTGTCACTTTGCCTCTCAAATAAATTAAAAAAAAAAAGAAAGAAAAGGAGAGAGAGGGTGTACTGACAGTCTGTCTCACTTTTGCCTGACTATAGGAAGAGCTGGTCAGGCTGCTGTGCAAGTGGCTACGAAGGAGTCAGCTAAATTGTTAATGTGTTTCTAAAGCCTTACTGTGTCCCCGGGTGACATTATAAGACCATCAGAAGCCTCAGACACAAAAGGATTTTGCATACATTCACAGTCTCTTCTCCATAACCTAGGTGTTCATAGGAAAGATTAAGAACAGAAGGTTAAAGTAAGTCTTGCTCAATATTGCTGAGGGGCTGGTGCCATGGTGCACTAGGTTAATCCTCCGCCTGCAGTGCCGGCATCCCATATGGGCGCCAGTTCTAGTCCCGGTTGCTCCTCTTCCAGTCCAGCTCTCAGCTGTGGACTGAGAAAGCAGGGGAAGATGGCCCAAGTGCTTGGGCCCCAGCACCCACATGGGAGACCAGGAAGAAGCACCTGGCTCCTGGCTTCGGATCGGTGCAGCTCCGGCCGTTGCAGCCATTTGGGGAGTGAACCAGCGGAAGGAAGACCTTTCTCTCTGTCTGTCTCTCTCTCTCACTATCCGTAACCCTACCTCTCAAATAAATAAATAAAATCTTTAAAAAGGTATTGCAGCTGATAAGAAAGTATCAGCATCTGCTGCAGGAAAGTCATAAAATCCCACTCTATCCAGAAACTTATCTTGACTAGAGCAATATATTTAATCTGGAATGGAGGGGAAGGAAAAGAGAAGAGGAAAGATCAGTGCAGAACAAATCTTTGAAAAGACAATGGTTAAGAATTTTCCAAAAATAATGAAAGACATCAAACTGCATACCCAAAAAGCTTGAGCATCTCTAGCATGATAAATATAATCACACACATACATCACACACCACAGACACCTGCCCAGGCTCATCATATTGAAACTGCTTAAACTAAAAGGCAGATAATTATAAATCCTGACAAAGTAAAAATGATACGATTCATGTAGAAAGAGGACAGAATTATATCAGACTTCTTATCAGAAACTGCAAACCCAAAGGACAACCTAGTAATTTTTAAAAAAATTTAATTAATATAAAAATAACTGATTGAAAGTATTTCATGGGTACAATTCTAAAGAGATAAACAAACTTCCTTTCTTCCTTCATTCCCTCCTTCAACCCCCCTCCTTCCTTCCTTTTTTTTTAATTGTTGCAAATCATAATTTGAATGCACTCTATAATCACAGGCATAGTGCACCAAAAAACATAATATTCAATAAGTAAAAAAATAGGAAGACCACAGTTCTACAGGCATATAAACAATGGCTAAAAACAGCAATCAAATCTCAAAATGATATTTTTAAAAATATTGAATGAAAAAAGAATGTCAGCCTAGAATCCTACATTCAGTGAAATTCTTTTGTACACTCAATTTAAAAAGATCCGTCAGAACTCAGTGGTCATATCCAGCATACACCTCTTGGTATTCACTGAAAATGCAAGCATTCCACCAACCCACAGAGGTATAGCTCAAATATAAAAGCCATCACAGGGGAAAAAATAAACTAACAATTGACTTCACAAATGCCTAAAAATAAACAGAAATTCAAGAACAAGAATAAGGAAGATCATGACTCCTTCCCCAAAAGAACACAATAACATTTCAATATTAGAATGTGAAGATGAAGGCCAGTGCCACGGCTCACTAGGCTAATCCTCCACCTGCGGTGCTGGCATCCCAGGTTCTTGTCCCAGTTGGGGCGCTGGTTCTGTCCCGGTTGCTTGTCTTCCAGTCCAGCTCTCTGCTGTGGCCAGGGAAGGCAGTGGAGGATGCCCAAGTGCTTGGGCCCTGCACCTGCAAGGGAGACCAGGAAGAAGCACCTGGCTCCTGGCTTCGGATCGGGGCAGTGCGCCGGCTGTAGTGGACATTTGGGGAGTGAACCAATGGAAGGAAGACCTTTCTCTCTGTCTCTCTCTCTCTCTCACTGTCTAAACTCTACCTGACAAAAAAAATGTGAAGATGAAGACTGATGGAATGCTGAAAATATAATTCAAAATATTATTCAAAAGCAATCAGAAGCAAATCTACAAACTATAGAAAACCATACATAACAGGAATGAAAATTTTCCTCATGAAATTGACATTTAAAAGAGAAATCAAACTGAAATACTAGATATAAAGAATTCAATAGACTAAATAAAAACGCAGCAGAAAGCATTAAGAGCAGACTTAGGCAGAAGAAAGAATAAGCTGATCTTCCGTATATAAAGACAATTGAAAATGAATCTTGATGAAGAATGGGATGAGAGAGGGAGTGGGAGATGGGATGGTTAGGAGGGAGGTTATGGGGGGAAAAGCCACTACAATCCAAAACTTGTACTATCAAATTTATATTTATTAAATAAAAGTTTAAAAAAATAAAGTTATTGAGGACCTGGGGTTGTGTAATGTAATAGTACCTACCTACCAGGCCTATTAATATCATTAATTTCTACTTAAAATTAGAAATAAAATTTAGAAATAAAAAAAAAGTATATCTGGGATGGAAGACAAATCTTTAGAAATCTTTCAGTCAGACCAACAAAAACAAGAGGAAATTAGAAAACATAAAAACAGTGCTGGAAATTTATGGGATACTATCTAATGACCCAACATACAGGTATTAGGAGTTCCTGAAGGTGTGGAAAGATAGAATTTACTAGAAGGCCTATTTAGTGAAGTAATTACAAAAACTTCTTGAAGTTGGAAAAATAAAGGGATGTCCAAGTACAGGAAGTACATAGAACTCCTAATAGAGGTGACCAAAAAGATCTTCACCATTGGCTGGTGCGGCGGCTCAATAGGCTAATCCTTCGCCTGTGGCGCCGGCACACCGGGTTCTAGTCCCGGTCGGGGCGCTGCATTCTGTCCCTGTCGTTCCTCTTCCAGGCCAGCTCTCTGCTGTGGCCCAGAAGAGCAGTGGAGGATGGCCCAAGTGCTCGGGCCCTGCACCCGCATGGGAGATCAGGAGAAGCACCTGGCTCCTGGCTTCGGATCAGCACAGTGTGCCAGCCGCAGCGGCCATTGGGGGGTGAACCAACGGAAAAGGAAAACCTTTCTCTCTGTCTCTCTCTCTCACTGTCCACTCTGCCTGTCAAAAAAAAAAAATATTAAAAGATCTTCACCATGACACATTGTAGTCAAACTTTCCAGAGTAAAACATAAAGAAAAGCTTTTACAAAATGTCCACATGAGAAAAGCTAGATCACTTCCAGAAGTTCTCCAGTTACACTCACAGCTGACTTCTCATCAGAAACCCTACAGGTTAGAAAGGAATGGCGAGACATAGTCCAAGTCTTTTTTTTTATTTTTAAAATTTTTTTTTTATTTTTTATTTTTTGGACAGGCAGAGTGAACAGTGAGAGAGAGAGAAAGAGAGAAAGGTCTTCCTTTGCCGTTGGTTCACCCCCCTCAAATGGCCGCCGCGCTACGGCCGGCACACTATGCTGATCCGAAGCCAGGAGCCAGGTGCTTCTCCTGGTCTCCCATGCAGGTGCAGGGCCCAAGCACTTGGGCCATCCTCCACTGCACTCCCGGGCCATAGTAGAGAGCTGGACTGGAAGAGGAGCAACAGGGACAGATTCCGGCGCCCCGACAGGGACTAGAACCCTGTGTGCTGGTGCTGCAGTCTTAAGAGAAAAAAAAGTCAGTCCAGACTACTGTACACTGCAAAGCTGTCAGTTATGAATGAAGGTGAAAGAAACAAGTTCCACAACAAACAGAAATTGAAAGAATTTCACCACCCATCCAGTCTTAAAAAAGATGCTTAAGGATATGCTACACATAGAAACACAGAAAGATAGCCATCATGAAGAATATGAAGGCAGAAAATCTCCCAGTAAAAGTACAAAAGAAATCCAAAGTAAAAAAATAGTAATATTTATGGAAAAATGGCAAGGACAAGTTGTTCCTTATCAATAGTCACCTTGAATGTAAATGGCCTCAAGTCTCTAGTTAAAAGATATGGACTGATTTAATGGATTATAAACAAGACCTATCTATTTACTGCCTACAGGAAACACATCTCACCATTAAAGATGCCCACAGACTGAAAGTGAAAGGATGGAGATAGGTATTCCATAGGTGTTGCCATCCTAATATCAGACAAAATAGTTTTTAACACAAAAACTGTCAAAAGAGTTGAAGAAGGGCACTATGTAATGATTAAGTGATCAATTCAACAGGAAGTTGTGACTGTAATAAATGTATATACACCCAATTACAAGGCATCTGCCTATTTAAAAGAAATATCAATGGATCTAAATGGAGACCTATACTCCAGTACAATAGCAACAGGTGATTTCAACGCACCACTATCATCAAAGGACAGAACAACTTAGACAGAAAATCACCAAAGAAGCAACAGAGCTAATCGACACTATGGACCAAATGGACCTGACTGTTAAATACAGACATTTTCACTCTACAGTTGCAGAATATACATTCTTGTTGCCAGTGCATGGACCCTTTCTCTAGGATAGTTCATTTGCTAGGCCATAAAGCAAGCCTCAGAAAACTCAAAAAAATCTGAATAATACCATAAATCTTCCCTGACTACAATGGAATGAAGCTGGAAATCAACAACTCAAGAATCTCTAGATCATATGCAAATACATGAAACTGAACAACATGCCCCTTAATGAACAATGGGTAATTGAAGAAATCAAAAGAGAAATAAAACAATTTATGAAAACAAATGAAGATGACAATACACTATACCAAAACTTATGGGATACAGCAAAAGCAGTTTTAGGAGGTATGTTTATAGCAATTGGTGCCTACGTGAATAAATTAGAAAGGTACCAAATAATGGAGAGAGCGGCAAGATGGTGGAATAGGAAGGGAACACATTGATAGTTTGGCAAGACACAGGTTAATAAAAGTGGAGATACTGCAGGGTCAGGGAAGAGTAGGGGAAGAAACAGCAGAGGAAACTCTTCTGGAACTAGTGATTCACAGTGGACCTGCGTGGAGAGCATGGGAGCCCAAGTTCGGGACACCAGCGGCAGAATCAACACACCAGCGCTGGAACGCGAGGTGAGCCGAACCTCAATAGCCGAGAGACCAGCAGGCAAGCGGAAAGAGGAGACTAGAGGGAACGAGGCTTGAAACTCCGTGGGGAAAAGTTCACCAGGCTAACTAGAAGAGAGAGAGGAAAAAAAAAAAAAAAAAAACTGACCGATACGGACACGAGTTTCTCTCTCTCCACTCACCCCTCAAAGGCGAGCAAGACAAAGAGCAGGTGCCATTTTGGACATACATCATAAGCAGGGCGACCTCAGGTCTGCACCGGCCCTGAGCCTAGCAGAAAAACCTGACTCTGGGGGCAGGGGTGAAATAACAGGAGATTAGGATCTAACTTGGCAACCCAGTGGGAGACTGCAGGAGAATTGGAGCCCACACTGAGGGCAGCACAGATTACCTGTGTGGTCCTTGGGAAAGAGCTTCCGATCTCTGGCTCCTGTGGGTATATCATTCACCTGCCAGCTACCTCCAATTATGTTCAGCTGTGCAGAATTACTTCCCTTTTGAATAAAAGAAAGAAAGAAAGAAAGAAAGAAAGAAAGAAAGAAAGAAAGAAAGAAAGAAAGAAAGAAAAAAAGAAAGAAAGAAAGAAAGAAAGAAAGAAAAAGAAAGAAAGAGATTTACCACACCTAACCTGGGAGTGTCATCTTTGACACACCCTCAACCTTGAGGAACCAAACACAGCTCTCAGTCCACACTCATCTCAAGCCTCTAAGACTCCACTGAAAGCAGACAGTCCACTTAATATAGAGCCATAGTGTAACAAGAAAAAACACCACAGTGAAGAAACCAAATATCTCCAACATGCCAAACAACAAACGCAAAAACCAAGCTAACAAGAACAAGGAATAAACTATGACGCCCCCAAATGAAAAAGACACCCCAATTCAAGATTATGAAGATGATGAGATCGAAGAAATGCAAGAAGCGGATCTCAAAAAATTGATAAGAACATTAAGAAGTTCTCAAAAACAAATTCTTGAACTACAGAAATCCTTAATGAACAAGATAGAAAATCTCTCTCGTGAAAGTGAAATATTAAGGAGGAATCAAAATGAAATGAAACAACTAGTGGAACAAGAAACTCTGATAGTGACTAGAAATCATAATGAAATGAAGAGTTCAATAGATCAAATGACAAACACATTAGAGAGCCTTAAAAACAGAATGGGCAAAGCAGAAGAGAGAATATCAGACTTAGAAGACAGAGAACAGGAAAGGAAACAGGCAAACCAAAGAAAAGAAGAAGAAGTTAGAAATCTAAAAAATATTGTCGGGAATCTACAGGATACTATTAAAAAACCCAACATTCGGGTTCTAGGAGTTCCTGAAGGCATGGAGAGGGAGAAAGGATTAGAAGGCATTTTCAGTGAGATACTAGCAGAAAATTTCCCAGGTTTGGAGAAGGACAGAGGCATCTTAGTACAGGAAGCTTATAGAACCCCTAATAAACATGACCAAAAGAGATCCTCACCACGACACATTGTAATCAAACTCACCACAGTGAAACATAAAGAAAAGATTCTAAAAGGTGCAAGAGAGAAACGTCAGATTACTCTCAGAGGATCTCCAATTAGACTCACAGCAGACTTCTCATCAGAAACCCTACAAGCTAGAAGGGAATGGCGAGACATAGCCCAGGTATTAAGAGAGAAAAACTGCCAGCCCAGAATATTATATCCTGCAGAGCTCTCATTTGTGAATGAAGGTGAAATTAAGACTTTTCATAGCAAACAGAAACTGAAAGAATTTGTTGCCACTCGTCCTGCCCTGCAAAAGATGCTTAAAGATGTGTTACACACAGAAACACAGAAACATGGTCACCAATATGAAAGAAGGTAAAGGAAGGAGACCTCACAGCAAAAGATCACAGGAAGCTCAATTTCTCTTTGACATAGAATTAAACTCTGATGCTCTGTTAAAACAATGTGTTAAAGTAATCTATTATGTTCTCTTGATGTCTGTTAAATTCTAATTGTTCAAAAACAGCTGAATTTTTATTAAGAGCTAGGGTTATTTAAATATGTGCTTATTTTCAAAGATTTGAATAATCACCTTGTAACAATGATCAAATTTGGTTTATGTTATGTCATGATTATAAGGAATCTTATTTCAACCAGATATTTTGGATTTTGAGCCTTCTTGGCATTCTTGACAGGCATTCAAAAAATCAAAGTTTCAAACAATCTGGACTCTAAAATTTCCAGTAAATCCTGGATTTGTTTTTTCCAGTTTGGGCCCAACTGAAAAAAATCGAAGGACCTATGTCTCTCATCTTATAGAGACACCAACTAATCAGGCTATTTGGATTATATTAGAAGTACTGTCAAGATGTGATGTGGTACCAAACTTTAAGTTTCTATAATGGAAAATGTTATTAATACAAATGTTTGAGAATTAAAAAGTCTAATGACTTTGTGTTACTAGACATGATAGTTATCTTAATGAGAAAGCCCGAGAGGCCTAAAGGGTTAAATACTTGTAAAATCCTACAGGTGCTTTCAAAAATACTGTGAAGTAAGCAAGTGCCTCTTGTTGGTTGATGAGTTTATAATTTTAAACATGGCGACTTAAAGTCTTTTGTCATCCACAGTTATATATGATTTGCTGCTCATAAAACTAAAGTGTTGTTGGTTGTGTGTTTAGCTGTCCTCCTATACGTTCCTATGGACTTTTTCCAGCCACTTCTATTGTATTCAGCACTTTGGGATGGCTCTGTAAACAGATGAAGCCAATAATGTATTAACAGTACCAACTGAGAGAAAGTATGGTTAACTGAGGTTCCTAAAAACAAAAAGCAATTCAAATCAATTGGCAATCTACAAAAAGAGTTAAAGATTTTAAAAGCTATTATTAAAATTGCTATATTGGTCTACTATGCTATGTTATATGTGTGTACATATTGTATGTCCACATGGGGAAATTTTATTAAGTTTTATTTTAAATGGCTTATAGATAAGATTGTCCATAAATTTAAGCTGCTAAAATCAATCAAAGATACATTTTAATTTGTGTGACCTGAATCTGTGTATCATATGTTTTAAACTTGTTGGTAGAAAGAAACTAAAAACATTTTAGATGGTTGTGCTTAAGTTTACTGGTTAAACAAACTACACCATGTTAGATATTTAAGAGGTGTTTTCAAATACAGGATTCTTAAAATTTATAGAAGGTATTGAACCTTCTGGTAAATGTTTTCTTAAGTTGTTATCTAATGGTTGAAACGGTTTGCTAAGTATTCATGTGATATTGCTATTGTCAGCAAGCGATCTAGGACTTGCTCCCTCATTTCTCTATTCTAAGCCCAACTTGTTCTTTCATTTCTCTATTCTCTTCAAGGTAGGAAACTAATTCTATTATGAAGGAATCTGTAGGACGCACAATTTAATCTTTAGACCTTGTAAAAGAGATGGCTAACGTTTTTCTGTAATAGCATAGCCAAAATAAGAACTTAAATAATAATCTCATAGCTAGATTCTCTTCGCCATCAGCGAAGTATACAGTAAGTAGAAAAAACCTCCCTTACAGACCAAAGGGAAAGAAAGTTTTAAAGTGAGAATATAATTTTCCTCATGAGCATTGTCTACCTTAGAAAAACTACTACAGAACATGCCTGTGACTATAGACTTGTAGTTCAGGCCACCGAAGATTAGAGATGGGACTTGGGCACTCCCTTGACTTGCATCCTCTGGTCTGCTTGAACACAAACCAGGAGGAAAAGAAAGCTGGGCATCAGAAGCAATGGGTGGCAGGCCTATTAATGGCTGATCTGTACAGTGATCTGCCCTCAAGGAGACCCAACAGGCCAGTCCACTGCAGTGGCTTTCAATGTGGTAAGCCTGGGCTTCAGCAGAAGTCAGCTTGTGAAGAGCCCTGGCAGCTCTGCCAAGAGTTGGATCACTGGAAATGGACCTGCCCTGGAGTCGAAGGATGCCCAGGTCAGAGCCACAGATCTTATTGGGTCTAAGCTGAAAAGCCCTTCACTCAGCCCAACTTCCAAAGTGACCACTGCAGCTGAGGGGATGGTCAAGTAGGGTCAGTAACATTGCAGGCAGAACTGTAAATTTCTTGTTAGAGATGCCCCCTGCCTTTACCTGGCCAGCTCTCCTCCCAGGCCAGCCAAGTAATGAAAGTCAACAGAGTGCCTTCCCCTAGGAGGTTCACTCCTCCCTTAGGATGTACCCCACGTGAAGAGATAGATAGGTCTGGGCCTCTTAACTTACAAGGCCTAAAGCCCACCAGATTATTATCAAGCCCCTTCTATCAGGTTCTATTTGCCTCTCAATCAGAAAACTTAATTGTAGCTTAGACAGCACCTTTCTTAGCTCCTCTAATAATGACTCTGTCCTTTGTTCTAGGCCCTGTCTAGCGTACTTGGGCCTCATTCCTTTGTAATCATAACCTCTACTCTACCACCAATGGCTCTACTCCCAACCTGTATGTACTGATGGTCCTCTTCCCCACTTAATGCTGTTTAATTGTTCAAACCTGGTAAATGCCACTCTTAGGATCATTGGTTACTATCCTCACTCTGTCTTTTATGACCTTGTCTAAATATGATCAGAGTCGGCAAACATTTGAAGGCTTCCATAGCCTTGGCAACTCATGACGACAGCCTAGGATGGTTACTGGCGCCATAAACTAGAGTGTCAATTTGTTGGGTCAACAACAGGAGCCACTGTGCACTTGCTCCTCATGTGGGATCTCTGTCCTTAATGTGCTGTACATTGTGATTTAATGCTATAACTAGTACTCAAACAGTATGTTTCACTTTGTGTTTCTATGTGGGTGCAAACAGTTGAAATCTTTATACTAAATTGTTCTTCTGTATATAAAGAGAATTGAAAATTAATCTTGATGTGAATGGAAGGGGAGAGGGAGTGGGAGAGGGGAGAGTTGCGGGTGGAAGGGAAGTTATGGGAGGGGGAAGCCATTGTAATCCATAAGCTGTACACTGGAAATTTATATTCATTAAATAAATGTTAAAAAAAAAGTAAAAAAAAAAGAAAGGTACCAAATAATGAGCTATCAATGCATTTAAAAGACATAGAAAAACAATAACAAACGAAAACCCAAGTTAATAGGATGGAAGAAATAATTAAAATTAGAGATGAAATAAACAAAACTCAAACAAAAAAGCAATACAAAAGTCAGTAAAATAAACAGCTGGTTTTTTGAAAAATAAACAAAATTGATATACCATTAGCCAAACTCACCAAAAGAAAGATGGAGAAGATCTGAATCAATATAATCAGAGATGAAAACAGAAATGGAACAACGGATACCACAGAAATGAAAACAATCATCAGGAATTACTACAAAGAGCTTTTTGCCAACAAATTGGGTAACCTAGAAGAAATGGATAGATTCCTAGACACATACAATCTACCAAAACTGAGTAATGAAGGAATAGAAAACCTAAACAGACCCATAACCAAGACAGATATTAAATCAGTAATAAAGACCCTCCCAACAACAACAACAAAAAAAACAAGACTGGATGGCTTCACTGTTAAATACTACCATTCAAAGAACTAGTTCCAATTCTTCTCAAGCTATTCAAAACAATTTGGAAGGGAACTCTCCCAAACTCCTTTGAATCAGCCTGCGTCACCTTAATTCTTAAAACAGAAAAAGATACAATAGGGAAAGAGAACTATACACCAATATCCCTGATGGACATAAGTGCAAAAATCCTCAAAAAATGTTAACTAATGAATCCAACAACACATCAAAAAGATCGTTCACCCAGACCAGGTGGGATTTATCCCTGATGTGCAGGGATGCTTCAACATTCATAAATCAATATATGTGATACATCACATTAATATGCTGAAGAACAAAAGCATATGATTATCTCAACAGATGCAGAAAAAGCATTGATAAAATACAACTATCTTTCATGATGAAAACTTTAAGCAAATTGGGTATAAAAGGAACATTCCTCTATACCATCAAGGCAGTTTGTGACAAATCCACAGACAGTATATTATTGAGTGAAAAGTATATTATTGAGTGAAGAAAAGCTGGAAGTATTCCCTTAAGATCTAGAACCAGACCCTTGTCTGGTGGGCATCCTTTGCCTACTATTTAATATAGTCCTGGAAGTTTTAGCCAGAGCCATTAGGCAAGAAAAATGAATCAAAGGGATTCAAATTGGAAAAGAGGAAATCAAACTATCCCTATTTGCAGATGATATGATTCTACATACAAAGGATCCAAAATGCTCCACTGAGAGACTTGGAACTCATAAAAGAGTTTAGTAAAGTGGCAGGATATTAAATCAGCACACAAAAATCACTAGCCTTTATAAACACAGACAATGTTATGGCTGAGAAAGAACTTTTAAGATCTGTCCCACTCGCAATAACTTCAAAAAGAATTTAATACTTTGGAATATGTAACCAAGGATGTCAAAGATCTCCATGCTGAAAATTGAAAAACACTAATGAAAGAAACAGAAGAAGACATTTAAAAAAATGGAAAGATCATCAATGTTCATGGATTGTAAGAATCAACATCATCAGCATGTCCTTACTACCAAGGGCAATTTACAGACTCAATGCAATATCAATCAAAATATCAATGACAATCTTCACATATCTAGAAAAAATGATGCTAAAATTCACATGGAATACGAGAGACCCCGAATAGCTAAAGCAAGTTTATACAACAAAAACAGACTTTTAGACTAATGGAACAGAATGGAAATTCCATAAATCAATCTATGCTTCTACAACAACCTATCTAAGACAAAGGAACTAAAACCAAACAAAAAACTAAAAACTAAAACCCAAACTAAACCTTGGTGCAAGGACAGTCCCTTTAACAAATGGTGCTGGGGAAACTGGATCTCCATTTGCAGAAGTATGAAACTAGACCCATACCTTACACCTTACACAAAATTCTACTTAAATAGATCAAAGACCTAAATCTATTATCTGATACCATCAAATTATTAGAGAACATTGTGGAAATTCAACAAGACAGTGACATAGGCAAAGCCTTCTTTTAAAAGACCCCAGAAGCACAGGCAATCAAAGTAAAGACTGACAAATGGGATTACCTCAAGCTTGAGAAATTTCTGCACTACAAAAGAAACACTCAGCAAAGTGAAGAGGCAACTGAAAGAATGGGAAAAAAGATTTTCAAACTATGCAACTGATATAGGGTAACATGCAGAAGCCATAAAGAGCTCAAGGAATTTAACAACAACAACAACAACAAAAATGCAGTAAAGAAATGGGCAAAGGACTTGAAGACATTTTTCAAGAGAGGAAATTCAAATGGCCAGCAGATATTTGAAAAAATGCTCAGGATAACAAGCCATCAGGGAAATGCAAATCAAAACCACAATGAGTTTTCACTTCACCCTCATTAGAATGAATTTCATACAGAAATCAACAAACAATAAGTGATGGGGAGGGTGTTGGGGAAAAGATAATCTAATCCACTGTTCGTTGGAATGTAAACTGGCACAGCCACTGTGGAAGACAGTGTTAAGATACCTCAGAAATATGAAGAGAGACCTACCATATGATCTAGATCCCACTCCTGTGAATTTCCCCAAACCAAAAGAAATCAGCAAATGAAAAGATTTATCTGTACCCCGCCTTGTTCATTGCAGCACAATTCATGATAGGTAAGCTATGGAATCACCCCAGATGTCTATCAACTATTGACTGGATAAAGAAATTATTTTGTACTTATACACCTTGGAGTACTACTGAGCTGTAAAAAGAAATGAAATGCTGTCTTTTGCAACAAAATGGACACAGCTGGAAGCCATTATACTTAGCAAAAAAGCCAGTCCCTAGAAGACATAAATCATATGTTTTCTCTGATCTTGGTTAACTAATAGAATATGTAGAATGTAATGTATTGGAGTGAAATGGGTATTTTGAGATTTATTGATTGCTTACAACCATGGTCTTCCAATGAGAAACAGTATTTTATTTTTCTTCCTACTATTTGTTGAACTATTTCACTTATTGTAGGGTTATCTTTACAATCGTTAAGTAGACTGAAGGTAGATCTTTGTAAAAGTTTATAGAGTGGGAATGGGAGAGGGAGGTGGATGAAGGGTTGGAGCATGGGTGGGAGGGAAGGTAGGATTATGTTTATATGAAATCACTAGAAATGTTGGTTATAGATGCAGAATAAATACTAGCACCAGGAAGACTTGCCTCCTGGTAAGCAGTGATCTAATACTACCTGCTGTTATTTTTGTTTGTTTCCTTTCAGACTTGGTTGAAATTTTCTGTTAAATGAACGTCTAGTTGAAGAGGGATGTGGAAGGAATTAGCTGTCTTTCTCCAATTAGATAGCTTTCTCTTTTTAATCAAAAGGGAAAAGTGTAATAAAATGTGCTGGAAATGAGGATTAATCTAAGCAGTAAATTTGGGAGGTGCAGTCTGTAATCAATGTGTATTTAGTCATTATTCTATAGTCTTTATATTTCTTAGTAATGAACTAATAATGATGACCTTGAGAAGGTGAACTTAACACACTTAAAACAACCACCAAGGGGAAAGTCATGAGGTTAAATAACTACTGTTAATCAAAATAAATAATAGCATTCGAATTATTTGAAAATAAAGACCCATATACACCCATGATATCAGTAAGAAATCAAATAGGTTAATAAATCTAATCACAATCAATGAGAAATAAAATTAGTTAGCACCATGATACTTAGTGAAATAAACCAGTCCAGAAAAGCATATATTTGTCGGATATATGGTTAATACAGTTAATATGGAATACAAAAAATATAAGAATGAAACTGATTTGATTATTGTTTTACAGTCCTTGTTTATATTTCTGTGGAACAGTCATCTTTCTACTTTTTACTCGTTGAACACTATAAATAGTGCTGCATTGAGTCTGTAATTACAAAGTGAATTGAAAATGTTATTGAAAAATTTAGATAAAAAAACATAAGAAAGGAGGGGAACTGAGTAAGGGAGGGAGGGAAGTATGGTTATCTTCTTAGAACTGTATCTATGAAATACCTGCAATCTGTTCTCTTTATATTAACAAAACTTAAAAAATATATTTGGCCTCTATTTGTACAAATATAGATGTTTAACCATTGTATACACAAAATGAGTCCAAGAAAATGATAAAATATGTCATATAAAATGCTTCAAAAACTCCTGTAGTCTCATGATATTGTATTTACTTCTATATAGGTAAAAGGCCCGTAAGTGTGAAATCCTGAGGTGAAATTGGCAGTCAAATGGCAATCCAGTTATTATAGAGAACAGGCTTTTGGTTATCACAACAACATTTTTGAATCCAGATAATAGCTTTGGATTCTAGAACTTTAGTTATGTGCTGTAGCCTTTTTTTAGTAGAGGAGTTATAAAATGAATGCAGAGTGTTGAAGTAGGTGGAAAATAAAAGAATGAAGCATTAGAATTTTTTATAATAAGCTAGGAATGAGTAATAACTAGGAAAGCAACACTGGTGATAAAAGGAGCATCCATTATATTATCAGTTTTTGAGATTCTTCTGTGCACCAACTATTGTGCTGAAATTTTTAAAATAATCTGAGATTACTGATGCCATAAACAAGAGTGTCAAATTGTTAAGTCAGCAACAGGAGTCACTGTGTACTTGCATCTCATGTGGGATCTGTCCTTAATGTGTTGTCTAATTTGAAGTGATGTTGTAACTAGTACTAAAACAGTATTTTTACACTTTGTGTTTCTGTGTAGGTGCAAACTGATGAAATCTTTACTTAATATATACTGAATTGATCTTCTGTATATAAAGATAATTGAAAATGAAAAAAAAAACCTGGTGTTAAATTGGAAATTACATAGAAAATTAATTAATTTTTAAAAAATATCATGTAGGATCTCTGTCTTTAATGTGCTGTACACTGTTATTTAATGCTATAATTAGTACTCCAACAGTATTTTTCACTTTGTGTTGCTATGTGGGGGCAAACTGTTGAAATCTTTGCTTAATATATACTGAACTGATCTTCTGTATATAAAGAGAATTGAAAGTGAATCTTGATGTGAATGGAAGGGGAGAGGGAGCGGGAAAGGGGAGGGTCGCTGGTGGGAGGGAAGTTATGGGTGGGGGGCAGACATTGTAATCCATAAACTGTACTTTGGAAATTTATATTCATTAAATAAAAGTAAAAAATAAAATAAAATAAAATTTTGCTTGCTTGCTTGCTTATTTATTTATTTATTTATTTATTTGAAAGGCAGAGTGAGATATTGCTTAGACAAGTAGATAGAAAGATGACTGACTGATAGATGATAAGTGGGTATCTTCCACTCTTCCAGCCCTTGGTTTGTTCTCCCAATGGCCACAACAGCTTGGCTGAGCCAGACCAAAGCTAGGAACCAGGAACTCTATCTGAGGCCTCGGTATGGGTAGCAAGGACTCAAGTGCTTGAGCCATCATTTACTGCTTCCCAGGCAAATCAACAGTGAGTTGGATTACAAGCATAAGAGTAGGTACTCAGACTGACACTCTAATATAGGATGCAGGCATCCCAAGCAGCAGCTTATCCCACTGAGCCACAGCATCCACCCCTGTGTTGAAGCTTTGCACTTGTTATTTCATTAGTGGGGTCAGCATTGTGGTATGGCATGTTGAGCCATCTCCTGTGACGCCAACGTCCCATATAGAAGACAGATTATGTCCTGGCTTCTCCACTTCCAATCCAGCTCCCTGATAAAGTGTCTGGAAAAGCAGTGGAAGATAACTCAAGTGGTTGGGCTCCTGCACCCACGAGACCTGGAATACCTCCTGGCTCCTGGCTTTAGCTGGGCCATCCCTGGCAGTTATGGCCATTTGGGGCATGAACTAGAGAATGGAAGTTGTCTTTCTCTCTCTTTCTGTGTAACTCTGACTTTGAAAAAAAAAAAAGGGATGGGGAGTTTTATTAGCAAAATATAAGCCCAGGATACTCATTGTGTCAGTTTGGATGGAATCTGTGGCACAGACAATGAAGAATTTTCTCAGTGTTCTTTAGTTGGGAAAATGTATCATAATTGTAAAAAATTCAGTCTTTCTTCTTAACAAAATAATGAAACAATAATTATTTAATCATGTATACTTGCCTAATGACACCCACTTTAGGAGTCTCACTTAGCAGTATTTGTTGGATCTAGAATTTGGGTTGCTGAGCGGAGAATCAGGAGAAACCTCATGGACATCAATGAACCCAAGTAGTAGGATAAGAATTCTGAGATGCTGTTTTTACTGAAGACACTGATGTCGTTTGGCAGAGAAATAGGATGTGTTCAAGACAACTATGAAGTCCATCCCCTATTAACCATGTATTTTCCTTTATTTTTGTATATAACATACAACATTGTACAAAGATATCAAATGTCTAGGAATGATTTTCTGACATGAATGCAGAGATCAAGTTTTTGTTTTTATCACATCAATAATAAAGACTTTAATTACTGAGGATATTACGCTGAGATGAACCTTGCAAACAGGGCTGAGATCCCAAAGCACTGAACCATTTAGTCTGTCTTAACATAGTTAAAATCTTCGGTTGGCATTTGTTAAGCCTTAAACCCTGCTGGTATTTAAAATTTTTGTCAACCTTTGTCATAACATTAGTGAAACAAAGTCAACCAATGATAATTCCTCATAAAAATTATCTGAAACATCAAATATTCTTTTGTAATTAAACTGATGGGAAAGAATGTGTGACAGAAGAATACTGTAGAATATAAATTAAAATCACATCCATATATTTTATTTCTTAAAAGTTATTATTCTATCAGAGGTATGTCTGTGGTCTTTAAGGCACTACTGATTAATTCTCAGTTTAGTGAATTTAGAGGCATGAAGAAAATGTACATCCCAGGAACTCATCAATCAGCTCAATCACATGATCAGGAGGCTCTCATATAATTAATAATTCCACTTCATATTCATATAGCATTTTATAAATCTGATAACTTTGAATTTGGCAGACATGCTTTATCTACAACAAAGAAAACAATCAGAATCTGGAATAAGATTTTAATGTGTGCTGCTTTAATATATGAGATCAAAGACACTCATCACTTTTTTTAGAATAAGGGAAATGTGATTACCAAGCTGAAGTGTGCTGTATATTAAATGAAAATTCTGATCATAAAGAAAGGTAATATCTACTCAAAAGTATAATTTCTGTACTTTGAAAATCATCTCAGCAAGAATTATCTTCCCCTATCAAATTGTAGCACTTGTCAAAATCAACTGTAAAGCATCTCAAGTGCTCTTCTGAATCAACAAAACAGATGTATAGCGATGCGAGGTTGCAAGAAGGAGATAACAGAGAGCCAGAGGCCCATCAGTGCAGTAATCTCTTGAACCCACACTTAACACAGTAGACACTGCAGGTCTTTGGGACACTACTCATAAGAGAGAAATACAAGGCTGATTCTTAATAATATGTAAAAATATGTAAGAATTATTTTTCTTTCTGCTTTGCTGCTAGGCATTTATCCTTTACGGTCCTAAACAGACCAGAGATAGGATGCATGCCATTTTTTTTTTTTGGTCTACTGTTAATATAAGGACTTCTTTTATGAAGCAGTTTGAGAAATTAGAAGGTAGGGATGTAGAAGACAAAAAAGGGAGTAATTATTTTATCACATATAAAATTTGATTTTAATCCATTTCTTTCCCTGATTTTCTGATTAGTAGCTCTTCCATTTTATTTGAAGGTATGAGCTTTTAGGACTGAAAGCTCTGAAGATGGACTATCGGGCTTCATTCCTATATCTGAATTCTATTGTGTGATCTTGGGCAAGTTAATTAACCTGTCCATGTCTCACATTTACAGTACAGACAATAACAGTACCTACTTTCTGGCTTATTTTGAGGATTTCAGCAGAATCAAGTAAGACACAGAAAATACTGCCTGGTACTTAAGACTCAAATATGGTTCTTAGATTTTTGTGTTGTCACATGCTATGTTCTTTCTTTGTTAATATAGATTGGCCAAATAATGCCACATTGATAACGATATGCCCCGTATATACACTGCAGTTATGTAGCCTTAGATTGTATTTGAAGAAGCTTATTGTGGGGCTTAGAACTAATGGTGAATACAAGAGTCCCCACCTCCCCTTCAAACAGTATATTCCATTCTTGGGCTCTGCTAATGCTGGTGCATCTGTTGTATAACTTAAGAAATCTGGTGGCAGGGTCGACAATGTGGCATAGCAAGTTAAGGCTCTGCCTGCGACACCAGCATCCCATATAGGCACCAGTTCAATATCCAGCTGCTTCACTTCTGATCCAGCTCCCTGCTAATGTCCTGGGAAAGCAGCAGAAGATGACCCAAGTGCTTGGGCCACTGCACCCACATGAGAAACCTGGAAAAAGCTCTGGGTTCCTGGCTATTGCCTGGCTTAGCTGTGGCCATTTAGGGAATGAACCATAGATGCGGGATCTCTCTTTCTGCCTCTTCTCTCTCTGTAACTCCTGTAACTTTGGAAGAACTAAATGAAGACCACGTTTAGAAGGAGAAAGAAACTAGTACTTGGAAAGCATATTTAAATGGTATAATACTGCAATATCATCTACATTAAAATATTATAACTTTATCTCAGAAGGGTGCTTTGTGATGATGTTGTTGAGAGTTTGTTTTTGTGTGTGTGTTCTGAATAAAAATATTTCAGATTTAACACAGATACAACTGGATAACAGAATGGAACAAATGGTAATGATGCCAGCAAGAAATATATTTAATGGCTCCAGTATGTGCCTTTGAGCTTGCTGTTAAACTCATTGTCTGCAATAAAGGTTCATGAAGAGAAAGTCCATAGGAAATGAAATTACAAGAGAAGTTTATCTTGGTAGAAACATTTTTGAATCATAGGCATACAAGGGGTCTTTCAAAAAGTTCACAGAAAATACATGTTATTAAAAAAACTATACAAGAGATTTCAGAATTATGTCACAACAAAATTAGATTTTAATTTCATTCCCCAACAACTTTTTGAAGTACCTGCAGGCAGTGTAGTTTTGGCCACTATAAGAATAGCCTTATCTTGTCAATTCAACCTCGGTGTGACTTGTAAATAGGTTCATCCCTATCAAATGTGAACAATTCTATATTTCAAATCTTGAGTTTGACTCAGCGGTGAAGAAAGGAAGTGTGTCCTGTCTCCTCACTCACTTTGTTAGTTTCCACCTCCTTGTCCTCAATCCATCATTTTCTGACTCTTCTGAAGTGAAGATAGGAGAAGGAATCAAGTGTGGAATGTTGAAAAGGGGGAAAAAATGCTCTCTGGTGCTGATTTTATTGTCTTTTAGCCCTCCAAGAACTCTTAGTGCATCATATGCCCAAACACTGGTCCTTCCATGTAGCACCAATGGCCTCTTTGCTGTCCCCACAGAACTGCTGCACTGCACAGTACTGTAGCTGACATCGCAAGTCATGACCACACAGGTTCATCTCATGGCTTCTTATCATGAACATCTCCTGTTGGTGAAGCCCTCTGATTCGCAGATGAGCCAAGACTGCTTCAATGGGTCCTTGTTTGTAGTATTCACTTGCCATGTAGGAAACTAGGCTATCTTTTCTGTGCCGCACATATATCTCTGTGACCAAAATTCTACCATAACAAGACTCCATGACAGAAGTTCTCAAAATCCAAAAGGCATAAGTTGAATCATCTAAGTCCTCTCTTATTCAAGTGTCAGCACAGGATGACTGTGAATAATTGCTGTGCAGCAAGGACCCAGCCGAGGTTAGCAATGCCAGTTTCTCCTTCTTAGTGTGATCTTCAATTTCTCAGAGTGTTCATGTTTGGACTATTACTATTCCTTAGTGCTTTTGCCTCAGATACGGGAAATACTCTAGAATAACTCACTTTCTGCCAGTTTTCTTTTCCAACAATGACTCTCACGTTTGGAGGCTGGATGGAATGTGGAGATGACAACCGAAACACCAATTTGACTACCTCTTAGCAAAGTCCAGAGAGGAGAATTTGACAGCTTTTTGGCTGTTTGCTTAGAATATGGCAATGCTCACTACTTGTTGTCTACGATGTGGGGCTTTAGCCAAAATTCCAAGACACAGGAAAGGTCCCACTCAACATGTTAGGACACTTGATGTTTGAAAGTTTCAAAGAAGCACAAAGAAGTAAATTAAAATCATCTGTTATTTTTCTACAGCTAGTTTTTATGTC
Organism: Lepus europaeus; assembly: GCF_033115175.1. Lineage (NCBI taxonomy): Eukaryota > Metazoa > Chordata > Mammalia > Lagomorpha > Leporidae > Lepus > Lepus europaeus. The sequence goes on from NC_084827.1 coordinate 33,834,912, forward strand.
AATGTCTATTATGCTTGCTACCTACACATAGAAAGAATATACGTAAATACATGTGTTCAGAATATTTTATAGATCATTGTAATAATTTATTTTCTACTTAAGTAAATTCATATACAATTTCTCATAAAGCATTATTTTTAATGGTACATAGATTTGCATTATTTTATAAGATTCATAATCACTAGGGCACAGATTAGTTTTATGTTTCCTTTTGTATATAATGCTTTGATTAGCATGTTTGCTCATTCATCAAATGTATTTTTAGTGCCCCTACCTGCTGGTTATACATGAATGCCTGGAATACATCAGGAACAAGGCAGCTCAGTAGTATGGAGTCTCTCTGAAGGCTCCAGGGGAGAATCATTTCTTTGTTCCAGCTCCTAGAGACTGTTGCACTTCATGGTTCATGGTCCTCCCTCGGATCAATCCAACCTCTTGCTTGATCCTTCCCCTTGCTACTCTCCGGTAGTAGTTTCTCTGTCTGCCTCCCCTTTCTACTGACAAATGTGATTACATCATTTGGCCTACCTAGATGATTCAGATTACTCACTCCAACTTCAAATCAACAATTTAATCATCTTTTCAAAGACCCTTTTGTGGGTCCTGTGTTGCGGCACAACAGGTAAAGCCACTGCCAGTGACACAAGCACCCCATATGGGTGCCAGTTCATGTCCCAGCTGCTCTACTTCTGATCCGTCTCCCTGCTAATGTACCTGGGAAAGCAGTAGAGGATTGGTCAAGTGTTTGGGCCCCTGTGCCCACGTGGGAGGCCTAGAGGAAGCTCCTGGCTCCTGGATTTGTATCTGTCCAGTTCCTATTGTTGGAATCATTTGGGGAGTGAACCAGGGATAGAAGGTCTCTCTCTCTCCCCCTCTCTCTCTGCCTCTTCTTCTCACTCTCTAAAAACTCTGCCTTTCAAATGAATAAATATTTAAAAAAAGAGTTCCTTTTGCTATCTAAGGTAATTTATTTACTGAGTCTCAGAGTTAGGACCTGGGCATCTTGGGAAGGAAGGTGTTATGTAGCCTACCACAGATATCATGGTGGAAATACTAAATAATTAATACTTTTTAAAAGATAGTATGTAGATGGTTCTTTTTAGTATATTTTTAAAAATCTATGTATTATATTTGAAAGATATAGTGATAGAAAGAAGGAGAGAGAAAGAGAGAGAGAGATCAATCTTCCATCCACTGGTTCACTCCCCAGATGGCCACCCCAGCCAGGGCTGGTCCAGGCTGAAACAAGGAAACTGGAATTCTATCTGGGTCTCCCACATGGATGGTAGGGGTCCAAGCACTTGAGTCATCTTCTGTTGCTTTCTCAGCCACATTAGGAAGGAGCTGAAATAGAAACGGCAGAGCCAGGACTCAAACCCTTACTCTGATATGTGATGGCAGCATCACAAGTAGAGACTCAACCTGGTGGGCCACAATGCCAACCCTTTTATGGTATTTTTATTAAAATTATTTCCTAATATTCTCTTTTCACCTTTATCCTAAAGAAAAGATATATAAAAATAAACCTCATACTGTGTTCCCTAGAAGTCTAAAATGAACAACAAAACTGCTGCTGAAGAAAGCTGTAGTTTAGCAGATTTTTGTGACTACAATTGCTTTCCTTCATATTTTGATTTTTTATATTTTTCTACTTTGCATTGGTGTGGATTTTCTGTCAGACTTTACTTGCAAGGAAACTGTACTGAGTGTGTTATTGTTCCCAAAGGTTTGCCCTCAACATTTACATCACCATTTTTTCACCCTATCTTCCCACTGTCATTTCCATAGATCCAGAATACAACACAATGTGACTTCCACTGGGAGCTTCAGGTAGAGCATTTCCAAGGTTTCCAGTAAGGGGTGCCTTCTACGTCTGCCTGTTGAACATCATGTAAATTGTGGTGGAGACCAAAGGTGAGTATGTGAATGTCTGTGAGTGAATGGTGTCTGTGCGTGTTGATGTGGAGGAGACAACTGCAAGGTTTTAGCAGCAATTTTCAAAACACGATCTTCCTTACCAGCTTTAGCGTAAGGGACACCTTTTTCAGAGTTTATAATTCAAATTCTCACATTCATTGAGCATTTATGCTTAAACAACAAAGTTCTAAGAACTATTAAGTGAAACAGGGTGGGTTTTTTTTAGAGATTTGTTTATTTTATTTATTTATTTTATTTGAATGAGAGAGAGAGAGAGAGAGAGAGAGAGAGAGAGAGAGTGCAAGCTTTCATCCACTGCTTCGATCCCCAAATGGCTGAAACAACAAGGGTTGGGTCACGCCAAAGCCAGAGGCAGGAGCTTTATCCATGTCACCCACATGGGTGCAGGGGCCAAGTACTGGGCCATCTGTTGCTTTTCCCAGGCTACTAGTAGGGTTCTGGATATGAAGTGAAGCAACCAGGACACAAACCAGTGTCCATGTGGGATGCCAGGCTCACAGATGGTGGCATAACCCAGTATGCCCCAACACCAGTCCCAATTTTGCTTTTTAGAGTAAAATTTATATTGAGAGAAAGATGACATATAGAAGAGGGGAAACTGAATAACTTAAAACTTAAGGAAATGTGATTGAGTTGTGAGGCATGGTCTCATCAGAGAGATCATTTTTTAAAGCTGAGCCTTGAATTTCAGAATCATCCAAACATGATGCTGAATACAATGTCTTATGTCATTAAGGATTTGAGAAAGTATTATAGAGTTCAAAACCAACCTAAGTTAGTTGTTAGATTCAGAAGAGTTTCGGGTTAGATATGGCATTTTATAAGGTTAGAACAGGCAGAGAGGAATGGATGGAGGGATAAATGGAATTGTAGGAACAGGTGAAGGAATTGAATCCATGCAGAAGGGAAAAGGGACAAGACTGGGAAACAGAAAAAAGCCCATCTTGGTTGAAACTAAGAGTAGAATTTTATGGAAAAAAAGTGGAATAGATGTTTAATATAACATTTTGGAGCTCTATCATGGTTGAATGAGGAACCTGTATTTAAAAGTGCATAGCAAGGATAGATTTTGAAAAAAAAAAAAAAAAAAAAAAAGGACAGGTATTTGGGCTAGCAGGTAAATGCCACTTAGGAAGCCCACATCCCACATCAGAGTTTCCAGGTTCAGCAAATTGCCTCTGTCTCCTGACTCCAGCTTGCTATGAATATGCATCCTGAGAAGCAGAGGTGATAGCTTAGATGGTTGAGCCCCTGCCACAATCTGAGACACCTGGATTGAGTTCCCAGACCTCGATTTTGGTGTCTTTGCCTGCTGCAGACATTTGGGGAGTGAATCAATGGATAGGAGCTCTTTATCGGCTCTTTCTCTGCTCCTCAAATATATAAATATATATGTATATATTTATTTAAATTGAACAAAGTTTATGTAAGCAAGCAATGCACATATATTAGAACAGACAGCACTCCAGATTGAAGATGGTTCAGAATGCCCCCACCTGCAATGTGGTGTTTTTACCAGAAAACAGGAAATGATGTACAAAGATTTCCTGAATGGGTTAAGTCTCGCTTGCAGTGTCAGTATCCCATATGGATACAGTTTCTAGTCCCAGTTGTTCCTTCTCAAATCCAGCTCTTTGCTATGGCCTGGGGAAACAGTAGAAGATAGCCTAAGCCCTTGGGCCCCTACACCTTTGTGGGAGACCCATAAGACGTTCCTGGCTCCTGGCCTCGGACCTGCCTAGCTCCAGCCATTGCTGCCATTTGGGGAGTGAACCAGCTGATGGAAGACCTTTCTCTCTGTTTCTCCTTCTGTCTATAATTCTTCCTCTCAAATAAATAAATAAAATTCTTAAAATGCTTTCTCATTAAAAAATAAATATCTTTTAAAAGTGTATAACATAGTAACATTAAAAGATAACAGAAAATGACATGATTATGACCACTGTGGTATATGAAATTTCATAAGATCATAATAAAGGTGAAAATTCATGTTCCCTAGTGATAGAGGGCAATGCATTCCCCAGGTGTTTGTAGTGATGCTGGTATAAATAAACCTACTGCACTGGCAGTGATAAAGAAGTATAGTACACGTGCTTATGTATAGGTGTTATAGTTGATTACAATAAATGGCGCTGTTACTGGTTTATACATTTAGTCTACCATATTTTTTACTATTATTTTAGAGTGTACTCTCTATATATGCATTTAAAAAAACAAGATGGTAGACATCTTGTGCAGGCAGTAGCCTTGCCCATTTCTTATGTGTCGTTTCTCTTGATTGCCTCAAGATGTCATGCTCAGTGACCACATTTAGGTAAGTGCACTCTATGAAGTACACATGCCGACAGACTAGGCTAATGACATTTCTCAGAATGTGTCCCCATAATAAAGCAATAAATGACTTAAATTGAAATTATAATAATGAGAGCTGCCATTTGCTGAGCAGCTACTTTGCACAAAGAACCTCGTATATATTTTTTCTTTTTATAAACTCCCTGGAATATTGTAAAAGTCTATTATTCCAGATGAGTTAAACTTATGTTCAGCTTTGATAAATAATCTTCCTGAAAGCCATAAAGCTTTGGACCTGAGGTGGAAAACATCTGAATTGATGGACAGCAGGTAGGAATCACGTCCAGGGGCTCCAGTGTTAGAAGAAAGAGTATTACAAACCAGTGAAAAGAGAAAATGGGGTCAGGGGCAGATCGGATGCAAATTCTACAAAATTTAGGATCATATTTGAAGTGAGTAAAGTGAAAAAAAAATTTACACTATATATTCTGAGGGTAAAATGTGCTATGTTTATTATTTTCAATTTTGATGTTTGCATATATTTTCTAACTATTGTTTTTAAATAATTTAAAATATATTCTCAGTATATGAAATGTTTAAAATATGTAATAGAAGAGAGGAAATACTTTCCCAATATTCTAATACCCATTGGTAGTCTCTTTTAGGTCTTTGGTACATTCTTGAACTTTAAAATGATATGTGCAGGTACCAATGTTGTGGCATAGTGGATAAAGCCACAGCCTGTGATGCCAGTATCCCATATGGCACCCGTTCGATTCCCAGCTGCTCCATTTCTGATCCAGCTCTCTGTTAATGTACCTGAGAAAGCAGCAGAGGATGGCCCAAATGCTTGGGCCCCTGTATCCATGTGGGAGACCTTGAATAAGATCCAGGCTCCTGGCTTCGGCCTGGCCCAGCCCTGGCTACTGAGGCCATGTAGGGAGTAAACCTCTGGATGGAAAATCTCTGTCTCTGTCTCTCTCTCTGACTTTCAAGAAAATAAATAAGTCTTTTTAAGGGATGTGCATAGATATTTACAGGGTTATTTTTAAAACATTCTTCTTTGGTTATTATTATACTGTACATAGAAATTTATGGCTTAACTTATTTTACTATTATTATTGTTTTTCCTTTCTATTGTATAAACTTCATAAACATTGTACTGGCATTCTAACATTCCATTATACAGGTTTCTTTTATTTATTGACTTACACATAATTTCAATTAAGCTTATTTCTGACATAAAAAGACATTTATTTATTTGAAAGGCAGAGTAATGGAGAGAGACAGGGAGATAGAGAGAAAGAGATCTTCCATCCACTGTTGTACTCCCCAAATGGCCGCAATGGTCACAGCTGGGCCAGGTTGAAGCCAGGAGCCAGGAGGTTATTCCAGTTCTCGCACACTGGTTCAGGAGCTTCAGCACTTGGGCCATCCTCTGCTGCTTTCCCAGGCACATTATCAGGGAGCTGGATCTGAAATGGAGCAGCTGGGACACAGACCATTGCCTATGTTGGATGCCCACCTTAGGAGGCAGCGTCATAACCAGCTACACCATAATGCTGGCCCTCTGACATATTTTTAATGGTTACTTTTTTGTGTATTTTTTTTTAGCAATCCGGAGATCTCCTTAGAACACAAGGTCAGAAATGAAATTATCAAATCAAATAATGTGGCCATTAGAAAATGCATAATTCATATTGCCAAAATGTTTTCCAAAAAGTTTTACCAATTTAGATTCACGTCCACAATTTTTAAGAAGCACATGTTACTCCACTCTAAAAAGTAGCAAGTATTGCATTTTTAACAAAATATTAAAAGGAAATTTAGGCCAACAATAAAATAATAAATGTCAGTGAGATATGTTATATTATCCTGCAGGATTTGTGAAAAGTAGGTTGCCAAGAACTGCCAAAATGATTCCTAAATCTCTTGCCCACTCAATTTTTTGAGTTGATAGAACAGATGGAGACAGAGTTGTTAAATAGATTTGGACTGCAGGAAAGAGGCACTAGTTTGCTGTGTCCTGGACTCATCATCCAAGCAAGATTGGGTTGGGAGTGCCAGCTTTTCATTCCCCATCTCCTAAAATAAACTTCTCCGGGACACATGGGAACCCTGAGCTGTGTCCTGCCTTGTTGAAGGACTGAGTGCACAGGAATCTCATTCCTTCCTAGGAAATCTCTGGTTTGACATTAGCAGGACCCATGGTCCGGTTCTGTGGTACTGTTATGGGACAGGGACGGGAGTCATGTGAGAGATCTGGACTGAGGGGGTAGGCCAGACCCCTTGGGCAAATGTACAGACTGCACCAGGCAGAACCTGGAGGCAAGATTGTAATCTTGGGAGAAGGAGGCCCCCAGACACAGACAGATGCAACCCTGTAGGTAGAGTCTGCGGGAGAGAAATCCGACTTCCATAAAGTTCCAATTGCCCAAAAAGGCCGCCAACCTGAGAAGCAAGATTTGAGTACTTGCCAGATCCAGAGAGACAGCCAAGTAAAAGGAATATTTTTGGTAACCTCTTGCCTTTTATCCATCCAATCAATAGTTGAGGTCTACCCTTTTTATCCATGGAAAGGGCAAGCACTCACTCCACTGAATAAACGTATAGAGACAGTGAGAGATAGGAAAGAAGACCACCTACTTTGTTTCTATGCATATTCTTTGATAAATTGTGAAGCTTAAGATTTTTGTCAGTTTGGTTAACCATTCATAATTCTCTTTAAAATATCAATAAACTTAATTATAAATTTGAAATGCAAATCATTGGCTGTATTCTAATCTAGAATAACTAAAATATTATTCTTTTGGCACATTTTTGAGGAATGTATAGTTCCTTTATATATAATAAAGTTAATTTCACCCTTGATTTCACAAAATAAGTTATTCTTAATTAACTAATTTTATTTATTAGAGAGACAGATAGCAGACAAAACTCCCAGCCACTGGTTCCTCCCCCAATGCCTTCAGTAAAGATGGAAGTGGCCTGGGACCAAAGCTGGGAGCCAAGAACCAAATCCAGGTCTCCCACATGGAAGACAGAAATCCAATTACTTGAGCCATCACTGCTACCCTCTAAGGTCTGCATTGGAACGAAGCTGGAGTCAGGTGTTGGAGCCAGGAATCAAACCTAGGTACTCTAATATGGTTGTGGGCATCCCTAACAGCATCTTAGCCACCAGGCCAAGTGTGCGCTCTGGTAGATCACTGTTTATGACAGTGTGTGGCAGTGTTAGAGTCAGGCAGTAGAGGGGAATGGAAAGATCACCAAGCTGTAACATCAGAAGAGTATTGATAGCCCCAAGTTTGCCACTTACTAATTACACGATACTGGAAGCATAAGTTAACCTCAGACATTCAGGTGTCAAATATATGAAAACTGAGAGAGCTGTCTGCTACACAATATGAAGCAGGAAGGTATACACGAGGCAAGTGGTGTTTTTCATCCCTGGACTTCTCACTGCCATCTTTGCACTATCCCTTACTGCCTGCTCTCTTGTGATAGTAGGGAGGATGCTTTGCTGGGTTCTAGACCCAGAGAATCTGTCAGCAGAGTAGCATCAAGAGCATCAAAGGTTATGTTCAAACAGGCAGTCTATACGAGCAAGAGACAAACTTGTTCATGTTTTTTTCTGAAGCACCTTAACTGGATCTGTTGGGGAAATCTCTCAAATCTTAGAAAGCTCCCCAAACTTCATTCATAATTAGTAAGAAAAATAAAACAGTTTGCCAAACTTGAGCATACTCTTTTCCCTCTCCTCCGTCTATGACATGGAAAGCAATGTGGGACTTATAATTATATCTTCAGCAGTGCAAGTTACCTCTGTCTTTTATTCCTACACGAACTTAAACACAGGATTCCTTTTCATGTTATAGCCAGAAGGGTTAGCTTGTTAAAAATTTGTCCCATCATTCTCCAAAGTGTCATTCAGGGATCCACTCATGCGACTCTCATTAATGACAAAGACCTGTGTCTAAAGGAGTGTGCAAAACCCCCGAGAGTGCAAAGACTCCAAGTGTTATTGAGGCCAGACCATCTTATCTATAGGTGAGCCTTCTGGGTCATGGTGGATTCACCCCTGTGAAATAAAAGGCAGAATTCTCCACGTGCCAGGGCCTCCTCTGCAATCAGTGAATGCAAAGCGTTAGGTCACCTCCCCCATACTGAATACAAATTACCCAATAAAACAAATAAAAGCTCTCTACAGCAGTACCATACATCAAACAAATTATTTAATGCCATTCACAAAACAAGTATTATGCCAGCGCCATAGCAAAGTTAACTATCTGCACTTTAAGAAATCAAAAGTAATGGCTTAAAATGAAATCACACATTAATTCCTTTCCACATTTCTTCCAATGCTGTTGCATAAAACTGCAAGTTCATTTCAGAACGCTCAGTGCCTGCCCACACTCTTTGTGCAATTTTCACACGGGCACAGAGATTTTGTTCATGTGTGTTTGCAGGGGTGAGGATTCTAAGAAAACTTAGGAATTGCAGAACTATGAGGGTCTGCTCGTTCAAGCCCTTGATTAAAACAATACTTCCAGTTTGAGGAGCTTCAGACTCTATTGGAGAACTGAACAAAAGCCCTGTGATTTAGTTATGCAACATTACTCAGTTTAACTGGCACTTTATGTTCTGGCGTGTTCAGAGGCGGGCGGGGAGAGAACATTCCTCAGTCGGAGGACACAGACTGTATTTTGTTAGGAGAGTCATCCTGGTATGTCCCATTCAGCTCAGCCCCATTAAGCTTTTGGGCCTCGAATTGCTGCCTGCTGCCAGGATTAATATCTCAGTATTTTTTTCCTCCTTAGTTTATGGTTACTTTTCAAGAATTAAATGATCATTCAGAAAGTTGGCTTCAGTTTATGAGCTGTTAAACCTGTGGTGGATCTGATACAGCAGAAGCAAAAACGCACAAATGTTTTTAGTAGTAGTTTTCCTTTGTAGGCATTTGTCGCTCTCATTTTTCCTTCTTTTTATTGATTTTTTTTCATTTATTAAACTTTTATTTAATGAATATAAATTTCCAAAGTACAGTTTATGGGTTACAATGGCTTCCCCCCTCCCATAACTTCCCTCCTGCCCGCAACCCTCCCCTTTCCCGCTCCCTCTCCCCTTCCATTCACATCAAGATTCATTTTCAATTATCTTTATATACAGAAGATCAGTTTAGTATATATTAGGTAAAGATTTCAACAGTTTTAAAGATTTATTTTATTTATTTGAAGGGTAGAGTTAGAGAGGTGGAGACAGAGAGACAGAGAAGTCTTCCATCCACTGGTTCACTCCCCAAATGGTTGCAATGACAGGGGCTAGGTCAGGCCAAAGCCAGGATCTAGGAGCTTCTTCTGAGTCTCCCATGTGGGTACAGGGGCCCAAGGACTTGGGTCATCCTCCGCTGCTTTCCCAGGCACATTATCATGGAGTTGGATCAGAAGTGGGGCAGCCGGGACTCGAACCGGCACCCATATGGGATGTCATCACAGCAGGCAGGGTCTTTAACTCACTGTGCCATAGCGCTGGCCCCTTTATTAATTTTTTTAAGTCTGAAGATATTGCTTTATGGGATCCCAGTTGTTATATCAATGTGGACTAGGCTTCCACAGGTAGTACATGAATGCTTATGCGATAACTACCAACGTTTCCTCCTATAATAGGGCACCCTTCCATGTATGCTAATTTCCTGTTTTCACACCATCATATTTATTCTACAAGTGAGGTAAAACACCATATGTTATGGTAATAAATTCTAAATAAATGAACAAATGTAATGAAATTAAGGTTTATTTTTGGTGCCCAAGATTCTCTATATGGTTATTGGGAAAATAATGTCAGATTAAGAGCTCTGAATATTAAAAAATCTGTAGTTTATGGAATGGATTCAGCAATTTGGGGGGAGCACAGGTTATCATTTTTGGTTACCATTATTTTTTGAATTAGATTTTAAGCCTCTCAGCTAGTTCAGACATAAATCTCTTTATGTATTAAGTTAACTCTTTGCAGAGTATTGCTGCATTAAATGGAAATTTATGCATGAATGAATATGTGAACCAACATACATTCTCAGCATTTATTCTATTAGCTGGTCACATGCTCTGCCAGCTTTTAACTCTTACCAGACTCAGGAAACTTGCCATGAGCGTTCCCCTGGGGAACTACTTACTGTAGAAGTAATTGTCTGCTGTGTCATTCACAAATACAAATAGATGTTGAGAAATAAACAAACAACATAAACATCACCTGTTTTATGTGCATCCTGAAATAGAATAAGAATGAAGCACATAATCTTTTTTTTAGTTGTATATATCCATTACATGTTTATTATGTGTAAGTATGTTACATAATTAGTCATTTTCCTTCTTCCACACATGGTTTACAGTTGGTTTCTTAATGTCTCTCTTTCTTTTTTCTTTTCTTTTTTTTAATATTTGAGACTTTTATTTTTTGGAATTTTTATTTATTTATTTATTTATTTGACAGATAGAGTAAGACAGCGAGAGAGAGAGAGACAGAGAGAAAGGTCTTTGTTCCATTGGTTCACCCCCCAAATGGCCGCCATGGCTGGAGCTACGCCGATCCGAAGCCAGGAGCCAGGTACTTCTTCCTGGTCTCCCACGCGGGTGCAGGCGCCCAAACACTTGGGCCATCCTCTGCTGACTTCCCGGGCCATAGCAGAGAGCTGGACTGGAAGAGGAGCAACCAGGACTAGAACCCGGCGCCCATATGGAATGCCAGCGGCGCAGTTGGAGGATTAACCAAGTGAGCAAAGGGGCTGGCCCCTCTCTCTTTTTTCAAAATTTGGATTAATTTAGTTTAGCAACTGCAAACTGGAAAAAGAGTTTGAGAATATTTAAAACAGTGAAAGAGTAATCATTTAATTATGTAAAAATCTGAGAGCCTCTTTACTACATTTCTTTAAACTTACCCCCAGAATAGAGTCTACTGACTTCTAAAAATCTCTGTAAGACTTTCTTCCACCACAATCCCAATGCAATAAATGTTTGCTCCTGTGTCTGTTGAACATGCGCTTCTGTTTAGGCTATTATTCTATATTCTATAGACTATATTTGATATATTCTATAGCATGGGGACCAACTACATGTGGTCATTCTACTAGTGTGAGAGTTCATTAAAGGAAGGGTCTCAATGAGGGACATCACTCTAAACTCATCCTCTTCACTTTGCACAAGTTCTGGCGCGCTGTAGACATATTAGGCAATTCGGACAGAGTACTTGTGGCTTCGAACAACATCTATCCCTTCTAATATCACTGGCACTCACATTTCATTCTGGGCTTATTCGCTGGACAGAGCCTTAAAATTCTGGATTGTGTTGAGGAATAACTTACATGTTTTCTCTTAACTGATAGTTTCAGATTTGGGGTCACTTTCAGATATGGGGTCACTGGGCCTAAATCCCTAAACAAGCAAATAGTTTTCAGGGAAGCAGGCTACCATCCAGCCCTCATTGGCAGGGTGTACACTAGTTTAATGAGGGCTGCCTGCTAATTTAAGCCAAGAGCCCTGTATGTCTGTTTCCATTTAGCAGCAAAATCCTTAATCTTCATCATCCTCAATCTCCCATTTGTTTTCCAACATTCTTTTCTCACATTCCTGACATCAGCCAAATAAAGTAGCTCCATTTCCTGTTCATTTTAATATAATATTTTTACAGGATACTCATGAATATCATATTTTTCTGCATCTTCATAAGCTAAACCATTCTTTCTGCTTTCAATCTACAGAAAAATGCTTTGCTTCACTGGCTTTTGATTTTGCTAAAGAGTAGCTTCTATCACAGAGAGCTGATGGTATAGGACAGGAGATGGATATGTGCATAAATAATTATGATAATGTTTTGATAAATGCAATACATGAAATATGTCAAGGTCCTGAAGAATACAGACGACAGAGAGATGGTTTCTAATTACTGCTTAGTGGTGTGCAGGATTAAGGGCAGAGCCAGAAAAACCACAGGGCAAAGCATATTTTGGTAAGGTCCAAGGCTTATGTAAGGACCTGGAGGCATGAATGACCATGGCATAGGACCCACTAATTCTGTTTCTTTGAAACATCTCATCACCTGGGAAGTAATGAGAGATACACTAACAGAGTTAAAGTGGTAGCCAATAATCAGAGGGATGGCATCAAAGTAGAACCTAAATTAAAATAGAATCATCAATAAATCTGGAAGCATTTTGAAGTGAATATTATGGCACTTAAACAGGAAATAATATAAATGGCACAGTTGGGGGATTACCCATTTTCTCTCCTGGAAAAAATAGGACATTTAAATGGTTACAAAATGGGAAACAAAGGGGTCGGTGCTGTGGCATAGCGGATGGAACCACCACCTGCAGTGCCTGCATCCCATATAGGCACTGGTCCAAGACCCGGCTGTTCCACTTCCAATCTGGCTCTCTGCTGTGACCTGGGAAAGCAGTAGAAGATGGCCCAACTCCTTGGGCCCCTGCACCCATGTGGGAGACCCAGAAGAAGCTCCTGGCTCCTGGCTTCAGATAGGCGCAGCTCCGGCCATTGTGGCCATCTGGGCAGTGAACCAGCAGATGGAAGATCTCTCTCTCTCTCTCTCTCTCTCTCTCTCTCTCTCTCTCTGCCTCTCCTTCTCTCTGTGTAACTCTGACTTTCAAATAAATGAATAAATCTTTAAAAAAATGGGAAGCAAGGTAAGAACTCTGGAGATAACTGAGCTTGATAACTCACATGTTGGACTTTTGGCTATGGAACTCCGAGGTATTTGTGCATAATTGAAAAGCTTCAGTATGTGTATATATATATATATATATATATATATATGATAAAAGGACGACATCATTGTACAGTAATACACATAACAGCTCTGATGTGCTTTGCACCATGCTAAATGGAAAGGATATATGTGAAGAAAGAGACGAAAACTTGCCAACTTTTAGGAGTTGGCGACAAATTATAAATCTGAAACTATTTTCAATTAAGTTCTGAATTGCAGATTTTAGCGTCGTGGGACTTGAGGAAGAAGTCAGACCAATGTCTTCATGAGAGATGCCAGATGTGCAGTGTTTGGAAGAAGTGACGATATGGCATTTAAATTGAGGAGAGTCATCATAGGGCAATCAGAGAGAAAGGAGGGATGCTAACTAATTTGTGGAAGAGGGAACTGGACAGAAAGCAATTTGTTTAAATGCAACAAACTATGTTGAAGACTAAATAGGGAAAGTTTTGTAAGTATAGTGGAAGCAGATTCCAGACAGGCTTAACACACAGACGGGAGATTATGCGTTGGAGCTGGGAACTGGGAAGCCCTGAAACCGTCCAGCCGTCATGGCACTGGGGAGTGGCCAATGGAGAAGGTGTTACAGGAGGGTTTTTCAGGGAGAGTTGGCCATGGTGATCCCCAGAAGGCCGAGAGTAAGCTCAAACTAGAGTCCCTAATCACCCCCTCGCCTTGCAAAACCCTTAAGTCCTCATTTTGCACTCTTCTGGTGTCTAGACACAACTTCTATTTCCTATTATTACCTTCTTAAGGATTACTTTTGGTTTGTTGCCCATGGCTAGCATGGAACAGACATCTCACCTCTGTGCAGAATGGGAGAACATGCATTTCATGCCAGTATAACAAAGGCTCTTGCTAGAGATTTCTTGCTAGGGGAATGTTTGCTTGCTTTCTTGTTTCTCTGCTAAACCAATACACACATTGAGGGTGGAGAAAGAAATCAGGAACTTCATAGGCTGTGCACATAAAAAGCAAACACTACATATTTTCTTAATAATACAGTGCATACAAATAAATCAGTGAACAATTAAGAAACGCCCTCACTGTTGAAGTTGCAAACCTCTTGTTATGTTTCTGTTTTTCTGGGCATTTGGCTAAATCTGCAGGCAAACATATTAAATCCTGCTACCCTACTGTTCTAATGCATATTATTACTACAAACAAATGAGTCTGATAGCTACAGCCACACAAGAAAAGCCAGGCTTGCCTCTGAGTTCTACCTTTGTAATACTTGGCTTTCACATAACCATTTTTCAAGCTTCATTTAGTTGGTACTAAAGAATCCACTATTGCTATATTATATATGGAAAAATAATTCTACTCATGCACACTAAATTTATTAAGTAAATATGTATAGTGGATAAAAGTAACATATTAGGCCTGAAAAACAGTAAAATACTCTGTAAACCTCTGGTTTTAAAAAGTGAATTCAAACCGTAGAAATCCTTACTTCATGGTGGCATTGCCATGACTGACTACTGCTGGATTACTGATGAACAGTTCCAGTGACACTATACAGGTATGTACCAAATCTGTGAATTTAGGAAGAGAGGAGACATTCAAAGAGGCAATTAATGTCTGTGACACCCCAAAACCTTATGGCTGTATTTGGAAAACATTAACAAAGCATTGAAAAAACTTACTTTTTTTTTTTAGCACTAGCAGTACTTCTGGTAGCCAGCTAGTCTGAAAATGGCCTGCTTTTATCACTATTTTAAAAACAACATGAACATGACCTTCTTTAAGTATGGCCTGTGTCCTCCACTACCCCATTTTCCCAACCATTCTTTGCCATATTATATACATTGTCCCTTTGATGTTATTTGAGTTTGCAACACCTAAAGTAGCTTTGGTTGTTTTTATAGAAATACGGTGTTGCAATAAAGCTACTTTGGATAAATGACTCATGATAGAATTTGAGTAAGGTGATTTACTAACTGTGCAATACATATATCTTAACTGTTTTCTCATCTTTAAAAGAGAAGATTAAAAGTAATACTGTCAGGGCCATTGCTGTGGTGTAGTGGGTAAAGCCACTAGCTTCAGTGCCAGCATCCCGTATGGGCACCAGTTCAAGACCCGGAAGAATCTCTGATCTTTGCAGCCATTTGGGGAGTGAACCAGCCCATGGAAGACCTCTCTCTCTCTCTCTCTCTGACTCTGTCTCTCTGTAACTCTGTCTTTCAAATAAATAAAAATAAATCGTTAAAAAATTAATACCAATCATTATACCTATACATAGATTGAATATAGGCCAAGATGTTTATATGCATATAAATTTTACCTAATAATTAATTTTTAAAAACTTCTTGAACTGCTTAATTTCACAAATGTGCAATCACAACTACAATAATATCTGGTACCATTATATCTGGCCCCTTTCAAGCTGCTGTTTTACATATACATATATACATATATATGTGTATATATATATATATATATATATACACACACCAATAGTTCTCAAACTTGAGTGCCATGAATCAATAGCGAGCTTTAAAAAATATTGAAAACTGAGTCACTTCCCCAGTGGCTCTGAGTTAATTGTTCTGAGAGTGGCTTAGGCTTTGAAGGATTTGTTTGTTTGTTTGTTTCCTTGTGTTTTCAATTCCCAGTTGATTTTAATGAGCAAAGATTAAGAGCCATTGTTAAATTGTAACATTTAGTTAAATTTCTTTTGTGATTCTCAGTTTATTTTCTAGTAAAACAGGGCAGATATTGCCAGTGAGTGAGTCTTCTAGCAGTGGTGCAACACCTGATCTCAGAGAAGGATCTGTGATACGCCAAAGACAGTCTAGCCTTCAAGCCTCTGATAAATTACCTTTTAAGCAAAAAGAGCCCTCGGGGTGTGATTCAGTTAAAATCTCAGGACGAAGGCAACATCCTAGAGTGACCAGGTGGGTTCATGGCATTCCCAAGGGCCCTTATGAGAGACCTGCAGGAGCATTGCAGTGGGAGAGGTGTTGGCAGAGGCCAAATAACATAGACGAAACCCTGCTGCTGGAAGCACTGCTGGCTTTGAAAATGCACAAAGAGATGGTAGGGCCAGGAATATACAGGTACAGGCAAGGGAACGAATCCTCTTGAAGCCTCCAGAAGACTTCCTCTCATGTTTGCTTCTTAGAGGCACCCCCTTCAGACTTTGGACCTGCAAAACTGTAGGATAATAAACTAATGTTCTTAAGTCATGAAGTTTCTGCTGATGTGCTATAGCAGCAACAGGAAGCCAACATAACTGGGAATTCATTCAAAATGCAAATGATCAAAGTCTCTCCCAGGTCTGCCCTATCAGGGTACCTAGGGGTGGGGGTGGGGTCCAACAAATTAAGCTATAATGAGTTCTGCCGGTGATTCTGATGAATGTAAAATTTGAGAATTGGGCCGGCGCTGCGGCTCAATAGGCTAATCCTCCGCCTGCGGCACCGGCACCCCAGTTCTAGTCCTGGTTGTGGCGCTGGATTCTGTCCCGGTTGCTCCTCTTCCAGGCCAGCTCTCTGCTGCGGCCCGGGAAGGCAGTGGAGGATGGCCCAAGTGCTTGGGCACCTGCACCCGCATGGGAGACCAGGAGGAAGCCTGGCTCCTGGCTTCGGATCGGCGCAATGTGCTGGCCATAGCGGCCATTTTGGGGGTGAACCAACGTAAGGAAGACCTTTCTCTCTGTGTCTCTCTCTCACTGTCTAACTCTGCCTGTCAAAAAAAAGATTTACAAAAAAAAATTTGAGAATAGCTGCCTTAGAATATGGTGTTTAATCGGTTTTCGGCCAACATTTATGGTCCTAATGGTTTTGAAATTGGACAACATGTACAAACTCCCAATCCTGTTTACAGAAACTAAGATTAGATTTAAAATAATCATAGATTTAAAATAATCCCATGAAAAAGGCATTTTAAGTGAAGAGAGTGATGGGAAGATTTTCAATGTCTAGTATGATTGCTGGGCTTGTAAAAATGTGTGTTTTAAAAGAGTTCTGATCTTGAGTACAGAAATTACAAACTTCAATTAACACATCTTTATTTGGTGAGCACACAATTGCTGATATCAGTAGACATCGTTTTTTGTGATAGGAGGCTTTGGGAAAGAGGCAAAGTCAACCTAAGACTCTCAAATCATATCTTCTTTTCTGCTCCTATGCTATTCGCACAAAAAGTTTAATTTGAGTCTGAAATGGAAAAGATTGCATATATTCACTTTACTTACAAGTCTATGCTTGTCAGAGACAGTGAGGGAGGGGGAAGAAAGAATTTACATTTTAACAAAATATTTGTAATTTCAAAATACCTTGATTGACTACTGCCCAGTGAGTGAAAACCATACACAACCTATAAACATGAAAATTTTCTGCTGCTTTGATTCTCATAATGAAAACTTCAAGCAGCCCCACATCTGTTCCCTAAGGTATATCTAATCCCATTGTATCTGTTTAAACTGTCGGCCAGTGTGCGCCTGGTTTGAAGACCAGGCACCTCTCTGTGCAGAACAGCATAGAAACTTCTGATTCATACCCTGGAGGTTTCTGTTGTATTGAAAGCCAACATTTTCCACTTTGACATTGAATGGTGACTAGTTTAGTTACTATAACATTGCCAATCTTGTAGCCCTCGAAACTGTCTGTGGATGAACTTTTCATTTGACCTACTGGTACTCAACACTTGTCACTTGAATGTAAGAACACTCTTCTAAAAATACGGAAGTCACTTCTCCTTCTGTTATTTATAGCATGCTCTGTAATTTGTTCGTCAAACTAACTGCATTTTATCATACTTTTAAAAATAAGGTATGAAGATCTAAAGTTCAGGAAAGTATAACAATCAGTTGAAAAATACTCACCAGACAAGTAATCATACAGTCTTGTGTCACCTGACATGCAGTGAACAAGCTGATGAATGAGTCAGGATTTAAATGGTAATTATCATTCATCATTATAATAGACTTATTAATTCATAAATTCTTGGTAAGCCAATTTTCTATAAAAAGGTTAATAATAAAAGTGGAAAAGAAAAAAAATAGCCCAATGTGATAAAAAATGTAAGAGTTAAAATATCTTTACTGCCACATATCCCTCTTAATTATCCAGTAGTTTTATATTAAAATGTTTCCTAAAACAGGGCAGTGTTCTCTCAGTATTTTGAGAAGAAAAAATATAATGCCTTTCATTATTCATCCCCTCACTCTCCTCCATTCGAACCAGCAAATCAGGGAACAAAATTTGGATGATATTTGAATTCTCTAAATTAACACAATCCCAAATAAGCTGAATTAGCATAAAGCAGTGATTCTCATTTTTAGTCAATGTCAATGTGTCACATTTAGAATTGTTTGCTAGGCTGACTCTTGCATTCCGCACAGCAGCAGTGTACCCTTACCTGCTGCAGCCTTATGTGGATAGCAAAGACAAATGAGCCAAACATGAGCATGATTAAGTCTGCTTGAGGCTGAAAACACCAACCAGCCATCTCGAAGTCAATTCCAATATTACTGATAAAAGAATACTTTAATTGCACTTGTGTCTCTTAATGACGACAAAAGAAAATGCAATCGGAAAAACAACTACAACAACTTAAAAATATTTAAGTATCATTTTAAATTACTACTATTGATTGTATTTGGAACAAAGGGAAAATTATCAATCTGCATAACTTTTACTTTCAGTTTGGGACACAGTTATAAATGCCCTGATTATGTTTACTTTTTCTATATTTGTTACTTTCGTGAGAACTTCTAAGCATAAAAATGAATTGGTAAATGTGTCAAATTGAATTAAGTAGAACTAGAATTAGTCAAAAAATCTTCAGTGAGTAAACTTGTATTCAAATTTTTAGAATTTTTTGTCCTAAATCAAAACATTTCATTTTCCATGAGATTGAACATAGACCTAGGAACACATAGAAAAATCCCATTGATTAGTTAAAAATTGACAGGCTAGAGATTACCTAAGATCCTGTATATGGGCACGTGTATATTCAGTAATGAGATTTCAAACAACAGGATGATTGTGAATTGTAAATTTTATTTTATTTGTAAATAAAAGGTAATAATGTGGTATAGGTCCAAATCACCAAGTCATAGGCAGGTAACATGCTATTAACACTAGTGATTAAAGTTTTGTTTTAATAATTGCTAATTAGGACCACATTACCTGACAAATGTCTGACATGCAGAGCTTCCAAGGTTTTTCAAACTTTGGAAGGAGAGGAGTGAACATCTAACAGAAATTGATAGTTTCCCAAAACATCATGGAAGAAAAAGAGCCTGGCTGATTTGATTGATTGTTTGGTTTTTCTGTTGTCTGTGTTAGAGAATATCTTTTACAGAGAATCCTGATATCCTGTCTGCAGGTTCATGTTTATGCTTCTAAAAGCAAATAACAGGGTGACAGTTTGAATGGCAGTGTGAATTTTCCTTTGTAAGCAGAATTCCAAGGAGATATGTAAGCACCTCAAAGTCATATCCTTTTAGACAAATTAAACAATGGCACATACCTTTTCCAACTGTCCCCTGTTCTCCCTCGGTAGTCAAGAGCAGTATTTCCTGAGGAGGGCTGCCTTCTATGAGACAGAAACTCAATGCACATCCAAAACAAGTGCACAAAAAATTCCTTTAAAATAAATAAATAAGTCACAGATGCATCTTTGTTGCGTTATTACAAACCTCCTTCCAACTTTTAAATTTTTAAAATATTTATTTATTTGAAATGTATGTGGAGGGATTGTGGCATGGGGGAGGTAATACAGAGGGAGCACTTATCCACTGATACATTCTCCACATGTCTGCAAAAGTGGGACTGCGTCAGGCTGTGACTGGTAACCAGAAACTCAGTCAAGTTCTCCCACATGGGAGGGAAGAACCCAATTACCTGAACCATCATCACTGCCTCCAAGGGTTCGTATTGTTAGGAAGCTAGAGTTACAAGCAGAGCTGTGTATTGAACCCAAATATTCCTATGTGGGATTGTCTTAACTGATAGGCCAAAGGCCTACCCCTGCCTTCAAACTTTAAATACCAGGTTGTGTGCAAAACAAAGAAAACTCTTTATTTAACAGGGAAACTGCATCACACTTCAGAGTGCCTAGGGTTTTCAAGTGCTCTTTAGGGATTTTCCAAAGTGCTTCTTCCACAACACTTGGACTGCCATTGAAATTTATGTGGCTGGTTAGAGATATAAGAAAGTCATTGTGCCATGAAATTTTGCATTTTTGCTGAAGATTCCAGGAACAACACAATTTTCAATAATAAACTCATTGTATGAGGATTAGACCATTATTTACAATGCATTATAATATAAAATTACTCATTTATATGCATCAATAGATTTATTTTTATTAGTAAAATAATTTCTATCTTGAGTGTCATTTTGCTTTGATGAGTCCTTTGGAACCAGTCATGTACAGAGTTCATAGATGTGATACAGCAAATTCATTGTTAGTGTTGGTGTTAGATATGTTGACCTCTCATTTTGCTTATCATATTTTTCATATATTACTTTGCAAAGTTTATGTGCTTTCAAAATCACTAAAATTTACAATTTTTCCTCCTTCATGTATACTCAAGTTCTTTGTTTTTTATTTTTAAGTGTAACTTCGCTGCTCATTTGCTAATCTCTGTCCCAGGAAGAGACAAAGATTAGTGGTCTTTTGCATTTTGGATTTATTTTCCATGGAGAGTAACAGAAGTGCTGATCAAGAGAAGAAACTTCACTTGCACTGTAAGCACAATTCCTGGGATTCTGGTTTCCATCTAGAAACCAGAGCAATCCATCATGACTGACATGATGATATGCAAAGAATAAAGATGACACAACATGATCACCTACAGAAACTGTTCTATTTATCCCATCTGTAACTGATTCCTTGTTTCCTCCAGTTTTTCTAACATTATCCCACACACCTCTGAAGAACTGGCAGAAGATTCAGATAGGTTTATTTTTATGACCTTGTGGTTTTACTCTATTCAATATTTTGGGGGAAATACCAACTCTCATGCTGACTTCTTTCATTAAATATTTTTTTAATATACATGTTCTGAAAACTGAGAGCTCTATATTTGTCTAACTACTCGGTTTAGTGCATAAGATACCTAATCTCCTAGCACTTAACAGGCAGGCACCCCATTGGGTTCCTTGGAAAAGAGAGCATGCTTATTGTGGTAACAATGGAACACTGTTTTGAAGATAAATCCCTTCTCATCTACTAGCACAGCACATGAAATGAAAACTAAATTGTTGTGGATCATATCCCCCGAGCTCCTTCACTTTAGGTCATTTCTCCCTGTGCTGTGTTTTAGGGTCCACATCAAAGAGTAAATCCAGAATGCATACCCTCTCACCTGGGTTTTGACCATCTTCCTTTAATAAATCAAACTGATATGACTCCTTCAACTACCAAAAGAAGTTCAGAATCCATGGAGAAAGTAGACCTCAAATGTGGTTCTCATGGGAAAGGGTTGGTTACTTTGAGTTCAAAGTTGGCGTAGTTTCTCTCTCTCCTTTCTGAATAACCATGGGTCATGCCTGTGCACATGCCATGTCTAGCCTCTAGGGGCTACCTATTCCTGAACTGTAACCTCCAAAGTGTAGGCTGACGTAAAACTTTTCTTTCCCAAGAAGCTCCTCTTGGGGGTTGTCGTTAAGGTGACAAAAAGCAGACTAATACATACATTTTAATTTTTCAAAAAATATTTAAACATTTCCATTTCTTTCATCGTTTTATGCCTTCATAACACACAGCATTTTTGCTTTTCTTCCTCTTTGGGATGTTTAAAAACACACTCATGCCCACTCATGCATAACTTAGCAAAACAAATTTTGCATGTAAAACACTTGACACTAAAGAGCTTAATGTGTACAATTAAATGTACACAATGTGCAATTCTGACATTTAAAGCTTGCTTTACAATTCTATGTTATAATATCATTTCCTTGCAGATAGGAATTTTTATTTCATCCTCTACCATGTTTGCAACACTGGGCACACAGTATGCATACATTAAACACTTTTTTTTTCAAATTTTATTTGCTTATTTTTATATAATTTGAAATGCAAAGGGACAAAGAGACAGATGGAGTGGGATCTTCCATCAGCTGGTTCACTCCCTAAATGCTCACAGCATCCAAGGGCTGGGCCAGACCAAAGCCAGGAGCCCAGATGTCAACTGGGAGGTCCCATGTGTGTGGCAGGGATCCAGGTACTTCTGCCATCAACTGCTGTTTCTGGGAGTATGCATTAGCACAAAGCTGCATTGGAAACGGGGTAGATGGGAGTGCAAACCAGGCACTACCATGACATGGGCTGCTATCTTCCCAAGCAGCAACTTGATGTCTAGGCCACACACCCGCTCCCACATTAAGTATTTTTTAATAAATTAGAAAAAAAAGCCACTGATCTTGAAACTTTCTCAAATAAGTAAAAGATAATTTGTAATTTGAAATTTTATATATAAAAAGCCAAGATACAGAAAGGTTTATTTCATAAAGAATAAATAATGTTGAACAAAAGGGAATACAGGATTTTATGTGGGTTCCATATAGTCTTTGAACCTTGGCAACTTTTCAAACAGAGTTAATTTAAAGTTGAGAAACTGGATTCTCTGTCATTTCTGTTTGTAGGGGGATGATCTTCTTGTGGCTCTTATATGCAGCAAATGTTGAAATGTTTCCACACTGACAGATGACTACCCTCTGCGCCCTTCAAGTATCCTTGTAGCCCTAGAGGTTTCAGTCTCCCAAGAATTCCCTGATTTCCTAATCCCACAAAGAAAGTGTTAGTGTCTGGCTTAGCGAGGGGTCACTAGCATTCTGGCCAGAGACCATTCTCATTTGTCAGTGCCTCTGCTGTGCTGGTTGTCAGAGGTTTTAGAAATCATTGTCTATAATTACGGATAGTTTCAGTGAAAATTGACCCTCCCATTGTACTGAATATCATTTGAAGGTTTGTCGAAAATGGAAAAAAATGAATTACTCTAATAGATGTCAACTGCACATATCAAAGAGGAATAAGGGAATATCTTTTTAGAGAGAAGCACAGATTCTTAGAAGTCAGAGAGCAGAGATAAGAGGATAACATTTTTCCTTGGGCTGCACGGGTGAGTCACAAGCACGTGTAGGACAAAGCGGTTTGGCTGCCAGAGAAAGAGACAGGAAGAGAGAGAGTATGAGCGTCCATCCACTGGCTCACTCCCAAGTACCTACAACAGATGGGCGGGGCTAGGCCAAGCCAAAGCTGGGAGCCAAGAAGTCAATCCGGGTCTTCCACATAGGTTTCAGGGGCCCAGTGTTTTCAGTCATCAGCTGCTGTCTCCTATGGTGTGCATTTGCAGGCCGCTGAGACTGGGGGTGGAACTGAATCCAGGAACTGTGGGTGGGAATCTTAAGCACCATCTTAACTGAAACCCCAAGCACCTGCCCCGTGATATCTGAGCTTTTGATGCCACAGCCTCAGTTTCTATTTAAGATCTACTCCCTCTAGATGTTTTGTCCATTCTTTCTGGTGTGTCCAGTTTTCGCAAGTCTTTTCTGTTACACACACTCCCTTTAGCGGTCCTCTTGTTCCCTGGCAAATTTCTTGTGTCAAGTGAGGAGACTCCTCTAGTCTCAACCATGGTGAGTGCAGTCTCCACCCTTGCCCTCAGTCAGCAATCAGCTGAACATTTCTGCCCATCCGACTCAGTAAAGATGTTAAATTTTTATACCAACTGACCTAGCCGAGGAAGAGGACAGAATACCAGTCCCAGTGTTAGAACTGAAGTAAAAGATAGATGGAGTCAAAATTCTCAATTCATAGTCAGGCCCAGTTCTGAGGGCTGACACTCAGAGAGCTCACTCTCTGGTGCTGGTTTCGGAAGCACTACAGTAATTACTAGGTCACGCCACTGGTAATGCCATGGGTCCTGGTCAACCGGGCCTGCAGCTGGTGAACAGTAGCATACTGGGGAATGCAAAGTTACCCTACTGCCCAGGTAAGCCACATGCACACACACACACACACCCTAGAAAGGCTTAACACTGAGAAAGGCCAAGGGACATACATAGCAAGAAGAACACGTCCTGAGAACAGATACTGAGCATTAAACACAATGCAGAGACTACCGATAAACTTCC
This sequence comes from Lepus europaeus, assembly GCF_033115175.1. Lineage (NCBI taxonomy): Eukaryota > Metazoa > Chordata > Mammalia > Lagomorpha > Leporidae > Lepus > Lepus europaeus. Next base: position 33,859,016 of record NC_084827.1, read on the forward strand.
TACCATGCACATATAAACAAGGCAGCAATCAGCAATACAGATCAAAATATCGGCTCAGCCACTCCTGGCAAGAGAAGTATTGAAAAGTTCCTAGTGTGGAAATTTAGTAATAAATACTAAATTCATACACTTATAATATAAATTTAATCCAAATTTATGTATCTTAATCTAGCTAATATTTTATACAATTATCCACATAACGTTCAAATTATTCTTAAGAAATTTTCTTAGATTTAAAAGCTCATTAAATCACTCTCTGTAGGTATTTAGAGAGATTTCCAATCACATAGTCAATAGATCAATGTGTCACAAAATCTGGCTTGTTCTTAATTGCAGTGTTTACATCTATTATCTCTCAGGGGGAAAAAACGTAATGGACACAATGAATAGGAGAGTGTGATTAGTACCTAAGAAATATTCAATAGCAAATAAAAATAGGAAATCCACCTTTTAGGGGTGAATTGAAATACATTCTCAAACTCTAAATTCCCAATTTGACAGATAGATGAGAGTAAGTTTTCATGGATCCACTCATTTCCACACCCTCCCTCCTTTTTTGGCATAGCAAAGAATGTTTTTAGTAGCAATATGATTAATTCATGAAATAAATGTGGATTCAATTAATAAGCTATATTCATAGCCAGTCTGTCAAATGCCTGTTTTTAAACAATTGGGTTCACTGAGCAAGCTAATTTAATGGCTTACTAAAAAGAAAAAAAAAGAATAGCTATTCTCTTCAGTCAGAGATACATGTGGATAGAATTTAAGCAAGTAAGCTTTTTCTCTATGGCATACAAAAATATAACCAAGTACATATTTTAAACACATACACACAATGGAAGGAATCAAACTAAATGTGTGTGTTTAACCTCTTCAGCTTTCTGAATATTGGATGTAGTCAGATTGGGTATGACAGTCAAGTAGCTAAGTTAAAAGTTTTCTCTCTGTGTATGTTATTTTTATCCTTCTCTGTCCAGAATCTAAATGAAAACAGATGGCTTCTTCTGGAGTATCCAGCCATTTTTCTTCAAACAAATAAACAAATAAAAAACCTGTTAATTTCATGATGATAAATGAAATGATTGAATATATCAATAGTCAATGATTGAATAATAAGATGGAAAAATAAACCATATTTGCTAATGAACTTTCAATTTTATCTATATCTCATCCTTTCTTTGTACTTTATTTTTTTAAGATTTACTTACTTACTTGAAGTCAGAGTTAGAGTCAGAGAGAGAGAGCGCAATCCTGTATCTGTTGGTTCACACTTCAGTTGTATGCAATGGCCAGAATGGAGCCAGACTGAAGAAATGGAGCCAGGAGCTCCATCCAGGTCTCCCACATGGGCAGCAGGGGCTCAAGCGCTTGGACCATCTTTTGCTGCTTTCCCAGGTGCATTAGCAGACATGTGGGTCAGAAGCAGAGTAGCCGGGACTCCAATCAGCACTCATGTAGGATGCCAGCATTGAGGGCAGTGATTTAACCTGCTGCACCACAATGCTAGCAGCTACAAATATACTTTTTTAATGATTTATTTTATTTTATTTATATGAAAGACAGAGTTACAGAGAGAGGGAGAGACAGAGAGAGGGGTCTTCCATCTGCTGGTTCACTCCCCAGATCCAAAGCCAGGAGCCAGAAGCTTATTCCGGGTCTCCCACATGGGTACAGGGGCCCAAGGACTTGGGCCATCTTCTATTGCTTTCCCAGACCATAGCAGAGAGCTGGATGGGAAGAGGAGCAGCCAGGACTAGAACCTGCGCCCATATGGGATGCCGGCACTTCAGGCCAGCTCTTTAACCCGCTGTGCCACAAATGAACTCTATTTCCATACTGTGGCCAGTTATGAGAGAAAGGGATAAATTGGAAAGAAAGAAGGAATACATGGGAAGAAAGGTTGAGAAATAGAGACATACAATGCTAGAGGAAACTGTGAATGACCAGGAAGACCAGGAAATAAGCAGAGAAAAGAAAGAAAAGGAGGGAGAGAAGGAGCAGCAGCTTTTCTTCAGAGGAGCAAAGGACATTTGGTCAAAGAGGGGAGTGGAACGCGCCTTCCAGAGGAGGTCCATGGGGAGATTTCTACAGTACTGACGCCATCACAGTCCGAGCATGGTTAAGGTGGAAAGAGCACACGACTAGCTGTGGGCCAGGTTTCCTGCCCTTACTGCAGGCTATGACGACCTGGGTCTCTCCAGCCAGAAAAGCATTCTCATTGAGCTGACTCACAACTCACTTCTTAATGACATTTCTCTTATTTCAATAGAGATGTAATTTATGTACCATATAATTCACCATTTTAGAATATACCATTCAGATTTTTTAGTAAATTCACATCGTTATGCAGTCATCACCAATATTTACTTTTCAAGAATATGTATATCACCCCTAAAAGTGGTATCATCCTGCTTATTAATAATTTTAAGTATTAATAAACCTGTGGGCTCTTGCCACTTATTCAGAGAAGAATTCTGAATACTGGCTCAAATAGACCAGAGAACATGGCAAGTTTTTAAGCTTTTTATTCAGTGAGAAAAATGTGCAGGACAGTGAGGGCTTTATTTAGGGCATAAGGAGAGATCTAAGTTAGGTGCATACCAGGCAGAGAGCAGGCCAGGAGCGAGCCATGTGGAGCAAGTATATGGTTGTGGGCAGCCACAAGCAGCTTAGTGCGACAGCAAAGTAGGGGCAGAGAGCAGGCCGTGAGCCGCGTGGAACAAGCATGCAGGCTGGAAAGCAGAGAGCGGGCAGCCCGAAGGCCATGCGCCCGGGGGGCAACAAGGGCTACGCTTCATCCTTGTTTCATTTACGATCAGCTAAACAGTGATGACTATACACTCAAAGAAATGTGGGCAAAAGAGAAGGGAGAATTTCACGTGTGCTATTAGCATTTAATACATTTCCATTTTAGGCAGTAAAACTTTATTTAGTTTCTTTTAAAAATAGATAACACTAGAGAGGCCACAATTATTTTTTACTTAGTCCAAATAGTAAAGAAAAATTAAATTTTTCTTGATTACTTTGATTCCCAAGAAAGATTTTTTTAAGAATTGCTGTTTGCTGTAGAAATTTATGTGATCTTATTTCATTTTATACATATCATATAGGACAGAAATGGTGTCCAGATGATGGCATCTGTATAACTTTTCATTCTCATCTGGCATCTCACCTTGTTTATGTTATCAATGGTACGTAGAAATAATTTTCAACAAAATTTGGAATTACTCTGTTTTGGCCCCTCTACCTCCATTACCTGCCTTTTGCCAATTTTTTCTTACTTATTTTCTTTCTTTTTTTTTTAAACTTTTATTTAATGAATATAAATTTCCAGTGTACAGCTTATGGATTACAATGGCTTTCCCCTCCCATAACTTCCCTCCCACCCGCAACCCTCCCCTCTCCCACTCCCTGTCCCCTTCCATTTGCATCAAGATTCATTTTCAATTCTCTTTATATACAGAAGATCAATTTAGTATAAAGATTTCAGCAGTTTGCACCCACATAGAAACTTCCTTAATTTTGACTATTGCATAAATAAAATAATCATAACCAGATAAAGGAGGCCGCATTAACTTCTCCCTTGACACACATATACAGCATCATACTGTACTGCATCCACCAGTAAGTGCTTTAAAAATGCAATCTGCATTATTTTTAAAAGCAAGAAATGACAGCTATAATTTGTGAGGATTGACAACAAAGACTAGGCAGTGGCATTTAAACCAATGACAAATCAGAATACAATGACAGGTATTCTTCAAGTCTCAAATTTCCTATCCATACAACAGTTTGGCAAACAGTTGTTCCTGAAATATGGTCCTATGGAAGACAATCACGGTTGCTGAAATTTTAGGAGATGTTAATACCAGAATGTACTTTATGAGCTATACAACTTTCATTAGTTAAAAAAAAAAAAAACAAACTTGGGAGTATCTGAAGCTATAACTACATGTTTAAATTTTTGGCCACTAGAAATAGCAATTACTAAATACCAAACATCTTCCTCAGATCTACTGGAGACATTAAATCAATATGTAAAATGCCAACAAGTCATTGTGGAATACAATCTTTGCACTGTCAAAGAGCATTCTCTGGAATATTCACACTTGTGAATGTTAGTCTACCAAATATGCCACCATCCTAGCAGGCAGTTAGTCACTATCTACAAAAATTGAAAACTTGCTTCCTAGAAGTCTACCAACCAGAACAAGAAAGTTATTATCCCAGAAAAATGCAGAGATTCTGAGGCATTGCCTTAAGTTGGCTCATCTGTTATCCAGTAGTCCACATCATCAAATAAGAAATATTGGAGAAAAAAAAAAAAACAGAAGACAACAACCAAGACTGTCAATTAAGCAAGGTCATCCTTTCAAAAAATCCATAATAAGCCATTTTACTTTTTGAATCTCACTGTCCTTCAAATTCCCTCCTCATTCCCATCCCCTTTTTCCTGACTTCATAGGTAAAAAAACATTTTGTCCCTCATTTTTCTCTACTTTCTGCTCTTGCATTAAAACTAACATATTCCTGTTCTGCATTCTGTAAAACTGTGTTCAAATATAGCTCCTTTAATGGACTTTCAAAAACATTCTCTGTGCAATAAGTGATGATATAGATTCTATGTATACAAGGGTAAAGGAGAGATAATTCCTATCTCCAAGGAGATGCCTGAAAATGTGAGATTAGTTCTACTAATGAGTTATTATATCACTTAAAATGAATGTCCAGTTTTTGCCTTTTAATAAAGAATCCCTATAAGGACTTCATAACCTTAAAACATTAGCTTTAATGGAAATTACTTCACATGTTGCATCGGTGGATTAGGGGTGAGAAGGGAGTTAAGAAAGGCAGGCTGTTAAATAATAGTTACATAACATTTGGCTCATTCAATATTATGTTCATGAAAATACAACCCTATTGCTAAGTAAATATAATGCCTATTAAATAAATTATTTGATCACTGTAGAATATTAGCATATGATTATGCTGCAAATCTTACATTGATAAAATCAACTTTGGTAGTGGAGAATTGAATCTCATTTGCAGAGTGAAGTAATTCCCATTATCCTTCCTCTCAGCAAGAGCCAACTGAAGGAATAACCCAAGCTAGAGAACAATAGCTCTCATACAATGGGTCCTTTTCCTTCTAAAGGATATTTGACAATGTCTGGAGACATTGTGGGTTATTACAAGTGGGAGAGGAGCTACTGGCATCTGGTGCACAGAAGCAAGGCGTGCTGATACACATTCCACAATGGAAAGGATAGCTCTAGGTAAAGATCCAGGATAGAAATTGTCAAGAGTGCTGAGATTGTAAAACCGATATAAACAGTTTTCCCAAAGATAGCATCTCTTTTCCCAGAGGAGGTATCTCTTTTCCATTCTGAGAGCACTCCTACATCTGGGTAGGGTCAAGTTCTCAACCAGATGACTAAAAAATGATATTGTTACAACCCTGCCTAAAAGTATTCAAACTTGAGTGAGCATTAAGATATCTGGAATATATATTTAAATTTCATATTCCTGTGTCTGCTCCCAAAAATTCTTATTCAGTAGGTTTAGAGTGGGAGTCAAGAATCTTAATTTTTCAGGTGATAATGATATGAATGATTGAAGGACGAATCTATGTGAAAAACTGCTCTGTTGGATTAGACCCGAATTCTTTGACAGTCTATGCACATTGCCAGCATAGTTCTTCTGAGATATGTGTATATATATTCTTTTTCTTGCTTACTCTCGCTTTCTCTTCTCATATTCCATGTTCCAGTGGCAGTGATCCATTCGAAATTCACTGACACAGAATTATGTCATGGATCACCACCTGTCACAGGTTGTCTGTTCTACCTGGACCCCCTTTGCTTTTTAATCCTATGGACTTCTAGTAGAATTCTGGCAGGAGTTAGTGTTGTCCAAAGACAAACAAAATTCCTGGGTTTGTACTGTTTGCCCATTTTGGTAATGTTAACACCCCCATCAAGGCAAATTTAAAGCTACCAATGTGACCTTACTGAACACTGAGTTCTGAAGAGATGTATCCAAACACCTCTTACTGTAAGCACCTGTTATCCTTTATTGCTTCCTGAAGCCTTCCTCAACAACTCCAGACTGTTTCTTATACATTTGATATAGAAAACATAACATTGTCTCATTCATATTTATTGACATGCATACTATTTAACTGGATTACAGATTCTTTGTATAAAGACTTGTGGTAATAAAAAAGGTATTAGTTGTATTACATTTTAGCTTGTTTATATTTTTCTAGTAGTTTTATGTACGTTTTTCTTTTGATATTCCAAATTATTTAAAAAGCTTTGTAACTATTTACTAGGTTTCAGCTTCAGACATGTTCAAGGTTACCAAACCAAAGGGCTTTTGTTCATATGTAAGCCAAGGTAATAAAGGGGAAAATATATTTTCTGAAAGCCAACCTAACCACTAATATAAGTGAGACATGTGACCTTGGAAAGTTAACTTTGGACTGATTTTCACTAATAGAATAAACTGTTTCAGTTTTGAGTTATTTCAGTTCAAGAAAATTGTATTTATGTATACTGTACTATATAGTCAACTTTGTTGTCTTGAACAATTTCTCCTCTTAAATTATTAGGAATTTCTTAAGTGGTACCAGTTTTTCAAGATTCCCTTACTGATTCATGCCTAAGTATTTACCTTCCTGAATTGGAACATATTTTTGAGGTCAGAAATATTTGATAATTTCTCTGGTATTTAGAGTACACAGAATAAAGGTTTTTTTTATGTTATCATAAGAAACAGTGCACCATAAATATGTATACAGATCATTTCCTTTCATCTGGAAAGATAATATAGTTATAGTTCTGAACACTCAAAAAATCACAAATATGCATTATCTCAGTCACTTGCCCACTTCGGTCATATGGATATTAGACAGTATATTTGTTTTATTCAAAGACCAATTCTAAAAAGTGAAGGTGTTATGTGTGTCTGCATGTGTAATCATAGATTCAGCTAGATCCAACAAATCATAATACAGTATAAACAGTGGAAATGATCTTCCTGTAAAAGCATAGACATATAATAAATTAAATAATCATAGTAAAGAATCTTCTTTCAATACTTTGTGAAATTCCAAATTGAAACCCAAAGAATAATATCTCTTCTGGGACAAAATGATAATTACAAACAAAAGACACAAGGGTTTTTTTTTTTTTAATCTTTGCTTAGAAAATACATTATCTGATGCCCATAACACTTTTTGCTTATTTGTCTTTCCATGGTTTGTGGAAAGATGCAAGAATTAAGTAGATCTTCTAGAAGTGATTCTATTGCAGCAGAAAAGAATATTCACCTATTGCTGAGCCAACACAAACAATACTTTCATTTTCTTAGTTTTTAAAATTGTTATTAATATAAATAATGTATTTCATATATTTCATAAGTACAGTTCTAAGATGATAATAATATCTCCCCTTCCCTGCTTCTTCCCTCAACTCCACTTCCTTCCTTTTTCTGTTTAGTTTTTGCAAAGACATAATTATACTTACTCTATAATCTCACAGAGAGAGAGAGAGAGAGAGAGAGAGAGGAAGAGAGAGAGATCTTCCATCCACTGGTCACTCCCCAAATGGCTACAATTGCTGGGGCTGGGCCAGGCTGAAGATAGGAGTCAGGAGCTTTTTCTGAATCTCCCACTTTAGTGCAGGGTCCCAAATACTTGTGCCATCTTCCACTGCTTTCCCAGGCACATCAACAAGGAGCTGGATCGGAAGTGAGCATCCAGGTTTCCAACCAATATCTACATTGGATGCAAGCAGCGGCTTTACCTGCTGTGCCACAATGCCAGCCCTAGGCTGCTGCACTTTTTTTTTTTTTTTTTTGACAGGCAGAGTGGACAGTAGAGGGAGACAGAGAGAAAGGTCTTCCTTTTTGCCGTTGGTTCACCCTCCAATGGCCGCCGGGGCAGGTTCACCCTCTAATGGCCACCGCGGCAGGCACGCTGCGGCCGGTGCACCGCACTGTTCCGATGGCAGGAGCCAGGTGCTTCTCCTGGTCTCCCATGGGGTGCAGGGCCCAAATACTTGGGCCATCCTCCACTGCACTCCCGGGCCACAGCAGAGAGCTGGCCTGGAAGAGGGGTAACCGGGACAGAATCCGGCGCCCTGACCGGGACTAGAACCCGTTGTGCCGGCGCCGCAAGGCGGAGGATTAGCCTAGTGAGCCACGGCGCCGGCCTGCACTTTCAATCCAGCTCCTTGTGTGTGGGAAAGCAGAAGAAGACAGATGGATCAAATCCTTGGGTCCCTGCACCCATGTGGGAGACCTGGAGACCTGCACCCATGTGGAAGAGGAAGCTCCAAGCTCCCGGCTTTGGTCTGGCCCCCTCTGGCCATTGTGGCCGTTTGGGGAAAGAAGCAGCAGATAAAAGATTACTGTGTCTCTGTCTCCCCTCTCTCTGTAACTTTGCCTTTCAAATAAATAAATAAATAAATAAATCTTTTAAAAAATTTTAAAAAATAAATACAAAAACCCAAATAATATTTGACATTTTTGGTTTAAATTATCCATTTAAAATTTACATTCAATTGACAGTGAAAACATTTGTATAAGCTGCTATGCCATAAACATTAGAACAGTAATGTTTAGACAGATTTCAAATACTTGATTAGACTGAAAATCATTAGGGAACATCATTTTCGTTATGATGATTTGTCATTTTGAGGTTATTTAATTATTTTCCACTGAAAAAGAAGACTTGCCTTCAGGTTCGTATCTCAAAAAGAGCTGGAAACAACTTTGAAAAACTAATTATTACAGTAGGCCAACTTTCCAAAAATTAACAAGGCACCACTGCATAGGAGAAAGAGGTCATCTAAATGGCATCTGATTCTTAAGAAACTGACCTCATAACTTTCTAAAAGTTCTATCCCCTTTGAACAAGGGACTTTTTGTTTATTTATTTGTTTTGCCAAGAAGTGAGGTGTTTGTGTCTGGGATGGATCACATAACTCTCTCAAAAATACATTGCATCAGGGTCATGGACTTGTAATTTAGAATTTTAAAAGCAAGATGGTGAGTTTTAGCTTTAATATTGCAAAGAATCGCAAAGATTTTGGATCCTTTCCACTCAAAACTTGGCTTGCTATTTGTCTCCACAGATGATTTCTATGGTTTAAATTAGTTAAGGCTTTTCAAACTGTGAAGCCAGTGATTTAGCTTAGACCAGGATTTAAACAATTAGTTCTAACCAGCTGTAGCTATTTTAAAAATCAAGGTTTAGAGTAAAAACAGAAAGTGTGGTTAGTTAATATTTCTTATGGCTCAGAGACTTATATATATTTTAGAATAAGATTCTCAGAAGTTTTAATTTGAAGAAGGACTCCTTATTTCTGTGAAAAATTTTCCAACATATTGTGTGTAAAATCAGAAATGGAGAGCAAAAGTTTCAAGACATGAATCCTTTACCTTCTTTTTTATATACATATGGATAGTATCTCTACAGCCTACCTAAGGTTCATAGTTTGTAGCATAATTTTGAAGTCAGCTCTCATTTAGGAAATTCTGGAAAAGAAGGCAGAATTCAAACCAATGCATGGGTTTCCCAACTTCATCCCATTGCAAAGTTTAGAGTCTTTTGAATTGCTTTAATTTAGACTTCACAAAAGCCCTTGGCGGCACGTTGCCAGTTTCCATTAAACTAACAGAGTATTAGTCTTATTTAAGAGTTTTCAGATTGCTGTTAAATAACTCAGCAGACGGGGGGATATAATGCCCATCTTGTATTGCCTGGACCAACAAGTGCACTTGAAGGCTGTTAACAGAGAAGCTGAAGAGGAGGTGGCGTATGGTGACACAGAATCCTAAGTACCTTCTCCTGGTTAACTATATGGTTTGTATTTGCATCTTTTTATGGGCAGTTATGCTGACCATGACCTTCTATTATTCCTCTTTATTTATAAGATGATTCAAATTAACGTTAGGAAAAGAAGAACAGCCTTGGAAAGGCAGAAGTAACAGAAAAGCCACTTTTTCCAAGTACCCTTTTTCCTGGCCTGCACGTACTCTCCTTTGAATAAATGTAGCCAAAGCAAAGGAAAATTACCCAGTTTATCTGGGATTAAACATAAGTACAGTGTATTTTGAGAAGTAGATTACTACCAATTCAAGGCCTCACAACTTTTCTGGACCTTTTATTTATTTATTTTTATTTATTTTCCATGTAACAAATCGTGGTCTGACTCCACCACAAGAGTCCACCCATCTATAAACTTAAGTTTAGCAGATATCAGAGTTGAGTTAAATGATGCTGTAGCAATTCTGGAAGAAGGTGAAAACAGTGGACTTGGAGCCAAGTGGTCTGCTACTCTCACAATGATCCAAACTAGGCAAACTTCAATTTCCGTTTTTAGATATGGCAAATGGTGGAAAAGTTGATGAATCATTTTCTAATTTCTAATACTTAGAGAATGTTGCCTTTAAATTTCATAATGGACTTGGAAAAACAGAATAAAAGAAACAAGTGTGATGTTGGTGTTCCTATATAGTATCTTGGTTCTCCTTCTTGGTTTTCACAACCACACAGCAATCATGCAGGTTGCACAGAGGGAAACCAGCAGGTTTGAACATTAAGTTACAGAATATGAAAATTTTTAAGAAGTGGGTACTGCAGGGAGCTCTGAGAACTTCCTATGTGCCCCATTTCCTCCCACACAGCCTTTTTGGTGCCAGAAATTCTGCTCATGAGACAGGAATGGAAAGTAGTTGTGTCAGCATCACCCAGGACATGGGGCCAAGTGAGGAGGAAGCTGTGTCAAAACGGGATTGATGATGGTGATCCTGGAAGGTACACATTGTACACAGTGCTCTACTGGCTTTTGAAAGTGGCATCAAAATGAAACAGGGTAAACAAGAATGAAATCCTGTTAGAAATTTCTTATTGGATTTAGTGTAATCTTCCTATTCTAGAAGCACCTAATAATGATACACTAGATACATGCAGAAATTATAACTGGGGTAGCGTGTGCTTTGAATAATATATAGCTTTCTACTTCTTACTATGAAAGTGTGATGTCAAACAACTTAATTTTTGTATGAAATATATAAAAGACTACCTTGATTTATTTAGAAAATTATTTTCCATATTCAGTTATTAATTAATGCACTAAAATACAATTGAAGATCAACTATGCTGGGCACCAAGTGCATAGAGGTACAACAATGAACAAGACCCCGTCCTCATCTCCCAGGAGTATGCTGTAGACTCAAATAATACTGGATTGTATGTCCTTTGTTACAATGGCAAGTGTTAGCAGCCCATGACATAATTATAATCTGACAGAAAAACTAAGTATTATATAATCAAGCAACTTTCAGTATATATCCACTCCATGGTGCTTTGCTACTCTGTAAAATTATACTCACAAATGCTTCTCACTAGCATTTTTAAAAAATGAAAAATGCCAATGCACTAAAAATTAATCCCAATTCATTCCAGATATTATTTTATGTAGAATTAGGATATGAAGATATTAGGCAGGAGAATGAAAAATGAGTGTACCTGCATACCACTGTGTGTTCTATTTTTCAGGCTTAACAGCTTAGCTGTAACATTTGTACATTAGCTAAATAACATCTCAAGGGGAGCTAGAGATAGAACCTTGATGTCTACTGATTGTACATGTGTGAGTTTGTGCTCTCAAAGGATGGTCCTTAAAAACTCCCTGCTGGAAGCTATTGTGCATATTGTAAAAGGACCATGGCTAAGTGCCAATTGAGCTAGTACTGTATACTTGCCATTTAAAAAGAAGATTTCATACCACTTGATTATGTTAAATAGAAATGTTTGAAATTTATACAGAATTACATCAAAATGGCACAGTGGTTATATGTCTAAAGAGCTGCAACTACTGTATCCCATAACGAATGTCAAATCTTCTGGTAGGTGGTTTAATGTGAGACTGTCACAGAATGTATTGCATGAAGAATATAGAAAACCTTGGAATAATGAGGCCATAAGTATAAATTATAATAGAACCTAAATCCATGTCTTCATTGAAACACACACACACACACACATATATATGTACATATATATATGTCTCAAATATGCAAATGGAACTCTGAATTTTTAAGTATCTTTAGTTATGTCTAAGTCAGAAATATTTTATTGTGTGTTTGCTAGAATCAAGCACTACATTTAGCTGTGTATGCAATTCTTGTGAGATGACAGTGCATATTCCTGTTAACAAATTCAGAAAACTTCATCTCTTCAGAGACTTATTTTTCCTCCAAAAGAGAGGAAGAAGTGAATTTTGGGGAACTTTAAGAGGATCTTCTCCATCAATCAACTAGGTTTTCAGTGGATATGTGTTTCACATCCCATGAGTGTTATAAGTGCATTCATAAGCTACCTACATCATGAAAATATGAAGCAGGAAGGAAGTAGACTAGAGCTCACAAATTTACCCTTGTGTCCTTCCAAAGCCCAGTCTGAAGAATGAAACCATGCCATATGTAGAAAATAAAGTAATGGAATTTGTGGGCCAGAGAGTTTGGAAAAATCTCAGAATACACAATGTAAATGAGGGCAAAAATAAACATTAAAATATACATAAAAGAACTGCATGAAAGGAGGAGGGGACTGGCCTTGTGGTGCGGCAGATCCAGCTGCTTCTTGGGATGCCTGTATCCCATATCACAGTGCCTACTGTGAGTCCTGGCTACTCTGCTTCTGATCCAATCCTGCTCCCGTACCTGTGAGGCAGTGAGCGATGACCTAAATATGTGGGTTCCTGCCACCCACAAGGGAGACCCAGATGGAATTCCTGGCTCCAGGCTCTGGGCTGTCCAGCCCTGCACATTTGTTGTTGTAAGCATTTTGGGCAGAGAACCAGTGCATGCAAATTCTCTCTCTCTCTCTCTGTCACTATGCCTCTCGATTAGATAAATCTTTTCCAAAATAGAACCTACAATGGCATAAACTTCCCAAGAGTCAAGGAGAAAAGGATGTAAAGCCAGCTAAAACTATAGTCAGGAAAAATTTTATAGGATGTGGATTTCAATAAAAGTATTCTTTTGATTTTCAAAAAGAAAAAGAAAAGAACATTAGTGGGTAATGAGGCAACCAACAAGGCATGGGCCCAACAAGAGCCCTGGTAGCCCTCTAACAGTAACCTCCTCACAGGTTAGTTATCAGGAGAAGCTCCAGTTGTATAAGCTCTCTCTTTTTTTAAAGATGTTTTAGGGGCCGGCGCTGTATTGCAGCAGGTACAGTTGCTCCTGCAGTGCCAGCATCTCATATGGACACTGGTTTCTGTCCCGGCTGTTCCACTTCTTATTCAGCTCTCTACTATGGCCTGGGAAAGCAGTAAAAGATAGCCCAAGTCCTTGGGCCCCTGTACCTGAGTGGGAGACCTGGAAGAAGCTCCTGAGTCCTGGCTTCAGATTGGCTCAGTTCCAGCTGTTGTGGCTATCTAGGGAGTGAAGCAGCAGATGGAAGACATACTCCCCTCCCCATCTACCTCTCTCTCCCCCTCTGCCTCTGTAACTCTGCATTTCAAATAAATCAATATTTAAAAATAATAAAAGATGTTAAGATGTTTTATTCATTTGGCACGTGCAAACATAGAACAGAGGCAGACAGAGGAAGATCTTCCAACCTCTGATGCAATCCCCAAATGTCTACAACAATCAGGCTGAAGCCCAGAACCTGGAACTCCATCTGGGTCTCTCTTGGGGGAGGCAGGGACCCAAGTACTTAGTTACTACCTGTTGCCTCCCAGGGTATGCAATAGCAGGAAGCTGGGTCAGAAGCAGAGCTAAGACTCCAACAAGGTACTCTGATACGGTATGCAGGAGTCCCAGGAGACATCTTAATCACTGGGCCAAATATCTGCCCCTGTGAACATTCTTCCAGAAACAAAAGCAGAAACCCAAAATGTGAACTGAGAAGGACTCCTTGGGTGGGCATAACTGTGAGAAAGAATAGTGGGCAAAGTTTCACTTAGATCCTCTCTGCAACCATGAAGAATTGAGAGGAAAGAAGAAGAGCCATGCATTAGCCCCAGAAGCAAAATCATTAGAATCCTCCAAGGAAACCTCCCCTGATATTGGCTTGCAAGAAATCTCCACCTTAGAAATCCCAATCAAACCCTATCTGTTGCCTGGGTCTGTCCAATAGCACAACACAACAGCCAGCATCTTCCTCCATAACACACCTGCTAACTCCTATTCAAAGAAAGAGCTTCTTTATTGAAGACACTGCTCATCTTCAGGGGAACAGATGTCAGGGAAATACAAAGATCAACTTAACCCTTCCTTTACAAAACTGAACCCATGACCATTCATCAACAAACTTTGGATGAAAACCGATTGATTGAAAAAGGAGGATGAGGAAGAACAGAGGCGCTTCTGTGGAGGTGTCTCACAGCGGCTGTAACAGAAGCGCTCATCAGAGAAAACATATTTCTGGGAATTTTAAATGGGATTGCAAAATTTAAAAGATTACTTGACTACTGAATAATTAACTTAATGAAAACATTGCCAAACAAGTCATTTGAATAAGAAGCTTAAAGAAATAAGTCAGCACTTAGGGCAAAGAGACAAAGACATGAAAAACGTAAGATAAAGGTTAAAAGTTATTGAGTTTATTTAAAAAAAAATGATTGCATTTATTTATTTGAGAGTTAAAGCTACAGGCACAAAGAGGGAGAGACAGAGAGAAATGTTTTCCATCTGCTGGTTCAAGCCCCTAAATGGCCGCAATGGCCAGACTGGGCCCAACCTAAGCCAGGAGCCAGGAGCCTCTTCTGAGACCCCCAGAAGGTTACAGGGGCCCAACCACTTGGGCTATCTTCAACTGCTTGCTCCCTCATTTCTCTATTCTAAGCCCAACTTGTTCTTTCATTTCTCTATTCTCTTCAAGGTAGGTAACTAATTCTATTATGAAGGAATCTGTAGGACGCACAATTTAATCTCTAGATCTTATAAAAGAGATGGCTAACATTTTTCTGTAATAGCATAGCCAAAATAAGAGCTTAAATTATAATCTCATAGCTAGATTTACTTCGCCATCAGCCAAGTATACAGTAAGTAGAAAAAACCTCCCTTTCAGACCAAAGGGAAAGAAAGTTTTAAAGTGAGAATATAATTTTCCTCATGGGCATTGTCTACCTTAGAAAAACTACTACAGAACATGCCTGTGACTATAGACTTGTAGTTCAGGCCACTGAAGATTAGAGATGGGACTTGGGCACTCCCTTGACTTGCATCCTCTGGTCTGCTTTAACACAAACCAGCAGGAAAAGAAAGCTGGGCATCAGAAGCAATGGGTGGCAGGCCTATTAATGGCTGATCTGTACAGTGATCTGCCCTCAAGGAGACCCAACAGGCCAGTCCACTGCAGTGGCTTTCAATGTGGTAAGCCTGGGCTTCAGCAGAAGTCAGCTTGTGAAGAGCCCTGGCAGCTCTGCCAAGAGTTGGATCACTGGAAATGGACCTGCCCTGGAGTCGAAGGATGCCCAGGTCAGAGCCACAGATCTTATTGGCTCTAAGCTGAAAAGCCCTTCACTCAGCCCAACTTCCAAAGTGACCACTGCAGCTGAGGGGACGGCCAAGCAGGGTCAGCAACACTGAAGGCAGAACTCTAAGTTTCTTGGCTGTTGGTCTACTCAGGTTTTGCAAGTATTCATTCCTCAATTTTGATAAATTATATCTGTCCAGAAATCTATTCATTTCTTGTAGATTTTCCAACTCATTGTCATTTGGGTTTTCATAATAGTTCCTAGTGATTCTTTATATTTCTACAGTATCAGTTGTAATATTTTCTTTTTCATCTCTGATTTTACTTTTTTGAGTCTTCTTTTTCCATCTGACTAATGCTTTATCAATTTTCTCTACTTTTTTAAAAAAAGCCAGATTTTTATTTCATTGCACTTTTGTATTGATTTCTATCTTGCTTATTTATTCTGTGATTTTTATTATTTCTTTTCTCCCACTAATGTGGAATTTCATTTATTCTTTTTTTTTTCTTGACAGGCAGAGTGGACAGTGAGAGAGAGAGAGACAGAGAGAAAGGTCTTCCTTTTCCGTTGGTTCACCCTCCAATGGCCGCCGTGGTAGGCGCGCTGCGGCCGGCGCACCGCGCTGATCCGATATCAGGAACCAGGGGCTTCTCCTGGTCTCCCATGGGGTGCAGGGCCCAAGCACTTGGGCCATCCTCCACTGCACTCCTGGGCCACAGCAGAGAGCTGGCCTGGAAGAGGGGCAACCGGGACAGAATCCGGCACCCCGACCAGGGCTAGAACCGGGTGTGCTGGCACAGCTAGGTGGAGGATTAGCCGATTGAGCTGCGGCACCGGCATTTTTTTTTTTTTACAGATGTGTTGTTAGATAATTTTTTGATATCTTTCCTCTTTTAAAATGTAAGCACTTATTGCTATAACCATTCCTCTTAGCACTACTTTTTTAGGTATTCTATAAGTTTTAATCTGTTGTATTTTCATGCTCATTCATCCAGTTAATTTTTTATTTCCCTTTTGATTTCTTCAGTGACATACTGTTCAATCAGGAGCATTGCTCTTCAGTCTCCATGTATTTGTAAAATTTCTAGACTTTATTTTCTTGTTAATTCCCAGCTTTATTCAATTTTGCTGAGAATGATAAATGAGATAATTTCAATTTTTGAATTTTTTGAGACTTGTTTTATGCTCTAGCATAGGTCTATCCAAGGGAATTTCCATGTACTGATAAAAATAAAGTATACTGTGGAGCTGTGGGATGGAATGTTCTGCGGATGTCTGTTAGGTCTATTTGGTCCATGGCATTAGACTAGCTCTGTTGTTTCTTTTTTGCTTTATGTGTTTTTTGTCTGATTGATCTGTCCGTGATGAAAGTGAAAGTTAAAAATTCCCAGTGTTATTGCATTGGAGTTTATGTCTCCCTTTAGATAAATTAACATTTGTCTTATAAAACTGGATGCCCCAGTATTAAGTATATAGACTTTTTTAAACTATTATTTAATAAATATAAATTTCCAAAGTACAACTTATGGACTACAATGGCTTTTTCCCCCTATAACTTCCCTTACACCCGCAACCCTCCCATCTCCTGATTCCTCTCCCATTCCATTCATATCAAGATTCATTTTCAATTATCTTTATATATAGAAGATCAATTTAGTCTAAATTACGTAAAGATTTCAACAGTTTTCAACCACACGGAAACACAAAGTGTAAAATACTGTTTCAGTACTAGTTATAGCATTAATTCACATTGGACAACACATCAAGGACAGAGATCCTACATGAGGAGTAAGTGCACAGTGACTCCTGTTGTTGACTTAACAAATTGACACTCTTGTTTATGGTGTCAGTAATCTCCCGAGGCTCTTGTCATGAGTTGCCAGGGCTATGGAAGCCTTTTGAGTTTGCCAACTCCGATCTTATTTAGACAAGGTCATAGTCAAAGTGGAAGTTCTCTCCTCCCTTCAGAGAAAGGTACCTCCTTCTTTGATGGCCTGCTCTTTCTGCTGGGATCTCACTTGCAGAGATCTTTCATTTAGGTTTCTTTTTTTTTTTTTTTTCCAGAGTGTCTTGGCTTTCCATGCCTGAAATACTCACTTGGGCTCTTCAGCCAGATCCGAATGCCTTAAGGGCTGATTCTGAGGCCAGAGTGCTGTTTAGGACATCTGCCATTCTATGAGTCTGCTGTGTATCCCGCTTCCCATGTTGGATCGTTCTCTCCCTTTTTGATTCTATCAGATAGTATTAGCAGACACTAGTCTTGTTTGTGTGATCCTTTTGACTCTTAGACCTATCAGTGTGATCAACTGTGAACGGAATTTGTTCACTTGGACTAGTGAGATGGCATTGGTACATGCCACCTTGATGGGATTGAATTGGAATCCCCTGGCAGGTTTCTAAGTCTACCATTTGGGCCAAGTCAGTGTATAGACATTTATGAAAGTTATATCTTCTTGCCGGCGCCGCGGCTCACTAGGCTAATCCTCCGCCTTGCGGCGCCTGCACACCGGGTTCTAGTCCCGGTCGGGGCACCGATCCTGTCCTGGTTGCCCCTCTTCCAGGCCAGCTCTTTGCTGTGGCTAGGGAGTGCAGTGGAGGATGGCCCAAGTGCTTGAGCCCTGCACCCCATGGGAGACCAGGAGAAGCCCCTGGCTCCTGATATCGGATCAGCGCGGTGTGCCGGCCGCAGCGCGCCTACCACGGCGGCCATTGGAGGGTGAACCAACGGAAAAGGAAGACCTTTCTCTCTGTCTCTCTCTCTCTCACTGTCCACTCTGCCTGTCAAGAAAAAAAAAAAGAAAGTTATATCTTCTTCTAAAATTGATGCCCTGATCATTACATAGTGATCTTGTCTATTTTGATTGTTTTTATTTAAAATCTGTTTTGTTTCATTAAGTATAGGTTCTCTTACTCATTTTTGATTTCCATTTATATGGAACAACTTTTTCCATCCTCTCACTTTCATTCTGTGTGTCTTTATTGGTGAAGTGTGTTTCTTGTAGGCAGCATATAGTTAGATCTTATTTTATTATTATTCAATCTGTATCTTTTAATGGTGGAATCTTGCCCATTTCTATTTAAGATTATTATTGATAAGTAATGACTTGTTCCTGCCATTTTTCTTAAGCATTCCTATTGTTTGTTTTGAATGTCCTTTGTGTTTTTACAAGTAGGTTTCCAACCTTTATACTCTTTTATGATATTGATCATCTTTGTTTTTTTTAAATATTTATTTGTTTGATTTGAAAGAGTTACACAGAGAGAGAAAGAGAGGCAGAGAGAGGTCTTCCATTTGCTGGTTCACTCCCCAATTGTCTGCAAAGGCCAGAGCTGTGCCATCTGAAGCCAGGAGCCAGGAGCTTCTTCTGGTTCTCCCACATGAGTACAGGGTCTCAAGGACTTGGGCCATCTTCTGCTTTCCCAGGCCATAGCAGCGAGCTGGATGGGAAGTGGAGCAGCGAGGTCTCAAACTGGCACCCATATGGGAAGCCAGCACCACAGGCAGTGGCTTTACCCACTGTGCCACAGCACTGGCCCCTATATTTCTGTTTTTGTATGTAGTACATGCCCAAGTATCGTTTGTAAGGCTCAGGACTTTAGCTCTGTGACAGTAGAATTAGCAGTATTCGGCTACTCTCCAATCTGCTTGCTGGGCTAGATTGAATGTAAAAACTTCTGGCCTGAGTGACAATTGAGCAGAAACACCCCAAATCTGTCAGCTTCTAAGGTAAGGCTGGAGCCCTGAGCCCCATGGAGGTCCTGAACACATCACAGACACTGTTGGTCAGATATCATGGAAAGCCTAGTTCCAAGTTCCATTGAGAGTAAGGTGTTGCTTGACTAGGTGGGGTACAGAAGGCATTAGACAGAGCTCCAAGTGCATGTGCTGGGTGAGGCCAGAGAACTCTGGTCACTGCCTATGGCAGGGGTAGGAGTCCAGAGTGATGCTGGAGTTTGGCATGTGGTAGCAGCTCTATTTTGTGTGTGCTTGCAAGGAGTGGTGTTAGAGACAACTAGTGTGGAGTTAATCCACCAGGCCTTCATTATGCCATTGGGAGTGGGCTGATCACTATTCTGAGTGAGCACACGGTCCCAGTGATCTTCACACCCAGTTGTTCACACTATTTGGAGCCCCAGAGAACTGGTTAAGACCCCACTGCAAGACCCACCCCTTGTGTGCAGGGAGCTCTGGGCTTCTGTAGTCAGACTAGGAAGACGCACAAGAACTTTGACTGAGTTCCAGTGTGCACAGATTCCAGCTGCAGCCTACAGTATTTCCAGTCGTTGGGAAGGGAGGCAGTACAGAGAATAAACCCCAGTTCTGAAGTAGCAGGTCTACTGCTTCCAGGGTCCTAGCACCTGGCTGTCCCAGGTGCCCTCCCCCACTGCATGCTGAAGTGCAGAATGCTGTGTGGGCGAGGATGTTGGGAGTGCTATTGTTCTGTTAAGAGCGTTTGGACTAAGTCTTCCTTGCTAGAATGCAGGACTGTCCTTGGGACCCCTGGGAAGAGGATAGACATGGGCTCTGTCTCCTTGCACAGTATAGATTGGGCCAGTGGGTTCCCTCTCCAGATGGTGCCACAGAGCTGCAGCCCTTGCACTGAGAAATGGAGAAGGAGACAATGTGAGTTCCTTCTCTGAGGCAAAGAAGCCCTTCGTTTTCCTAGGAGTTCTCTTTATTGAGCTCCTGGTTTGTGATGGCTTGATTCCTCTGCAGCACAGTTATCCCTGGGTGAGGGATTCCCGCAGACTCACTGTGCTGTGGCTGTCCTTGCGCACCCTTTCCCCTGCACAGGGCCTCCTCTGGCTGTGGATCTGGGGCTTCTGAAGGCAGGTTTGGCTTTGTTCCTCTCTAGGTGGCTGTGACTGCAATGGGCACCCTGCAGGGTTTCCACCGTTTCTGTTTGTCTTTAAACACAGCCAGGTGTTCTTTCTCAGGCACTTACCTCCAGAAGTAACTGCTTCGAGTCTTCCTGGTGGAGAAGGAGGTGAACTCTGGGCTTCTCGATATGGCCAACTTGAATCTCTTAAATATTTCATACAAACACCTACATAAGAGAATTGAAAATGTAATTGTACTTTTAATTAGACATGCTCATAAGATTGTGAAAGATTGAGAAAAATTAGCTTGAAACAAAAGTGATCCTAAAAATCCTAATTCATTTGATAAATGTTAAACATACTAATTCTATGTGTAAATAATCTTTTTAAAAGACAGTGATTCTTGGGGGCCAGTGCTGTGGTGCAGCAGTCTAAAGACCCAGCCTGCAGCGCCGGCATCCCATCTGGGCACTGGTTCAAGTTCCAGCTGCTCCACTTCTGATCCAGCTCCCTACTAATGCACCTGGGAAAGCAGTGGAGGATGGCCCCAGTTCTTGGACCACTGTACCCATGTGGGAGATTTGGAAAAAGCTCCTGGCTCCTGACTTCGGATCGGCACAGCATCAGCTGTTGCAGACATTGGGGGAGTGAACCAGTGGATGGAAGACCTCTCTGTATCTAGCTCTCTCTGTTACTCTGTCTTTCAAATAAGCAAAATAAATTTGTTAAAAGAGAGAAAGAGAGAGAGACAGACAGAGAGAGAGAGAGAGTGATTCTTAAAAGTAAAGCCTTAAAATTAACCAAGAAAGGAAATTCATGCATTCTCTTATAGACCACAGTGTACATACCTGGCTCATTCATAATTCCACATCAATTATATAAGGGATTTATATAAAATATTTCTCAGTAGTTTTCTGATTTCAACATGTGTAATCAGAAAACTTACCAAGTAGAAGAGTAGAGAGCTGATTTTAAGCTCATTTTAAGGAAAAAAGTGGGTGGTAAAAAATAGGTGGTAATTTCTATTCATCAAAAAATGGCAGTATAATATCTATTTATTTTATAGATTATCTAAGCCATTAGTCATTTTCTCCTTCTCTTAAACTCTCTAGTTTGATCATCTCATTCTTAATCATCAGAGAAAAGATTGATACATGCGAATAATGAGACTAACAATATAGAATATATGCATGATATAATTTTAAATGAAAAAAAAAATCAATATAGAACATTAAATTAAACCCAATAGAGTGGCAAAAGGATGAAGCCTTAGGTCTCTGAAATGTATTCTAATGTTTTGGACATTTTCTTAGCCCCTAAACTGTGTACCTTGAAAAGGCAGTGTTTCAGAGGCACACTGTGGTGCAGCAAGTTAAGCCACAGCTTAGGACTCCCACACTCCATATTAGAGTGCCAGTTAGCATCCTGGCTACTCTGCTTCTGATACAGCTCACAGCATCTTGGGAGGCAGCAAGTGATGGCTCAAGTCCCTGCTACTCAAGTTGGAGACCCAGAGTTCCTGGCTCTTGGCTTCACCCTGGTGGAACCCTATGTTGCAGGCATTAGGGACATGAACCAGTGGATGGAAGACTTCTCTCTTTCTCTGTCTATCCCTCTGTCACTTTCACTCTGCCTTTCAAATAAATCAATCTTTAAGTTGTAAGAGTATAATATCACTGGGGAAACATCCTTAACAAAAGAAATAGAAAAAAAAAAAACAGTCCTCCAAAAGTGTTAATGGATGTTAACTATTACTACTGAAAATATTTTTATACTTCTATTTCTGGCATTATGGTTTATAAGATGGATTAACATATTCTTCCACTATAAAACAGCTGGGTTGTGCCTAAGGTAGTCTTTGATGTATTGTTAGATGTCCAAGATGCAAGTAATGTCTTTACAACATCCCTGTCCTCCCACATATATGCACACACTAGCTATGTACTGGAGTTGTATTGATGGGGTGGAGTTGGGGCCAGAGAATGGGATGCCAAAAGCAGCATTGCTATCAAGACACAAAGACCCCTCCATACCATGAAGAATTTGAGACTGGTATTCCCTTGCCAAAGCAAGAAGGGGACTGAAGTGACTTCAGATTGATGTCCCTTTCAGTCACCCACAAAGAAAATACCTTTTGGAGAAAAATGTTCCCGATTTCGGTCAACATGACTGATAAAATTGAGCAAAACGCTTGTAAATGGTTATCACCAGTCCCATAAACAGGCCAGCTGTGATAGGAAAAAGTTAAAAGAAACAATAAGGCCGGCGCTGTGGCTCAACAGGCTAATCCTCCGCCTTGCGACGCCGGCACAACGGGTTCTAGTCCCGGTTAGGGCGCCAGATTCTGTCCCGCTTGCCCCTCTTCCAGGCCAGCTCTCTGCTGTGGCCCGGGAGTGCAGTGGAGGATGGCCCAAGGGCTTGGGCCCTGCACCCCATGGGAGACCAGGAGAAGCCCCTGGCTCCTGCCTTCGGATCAGCACGGTGCGCTGGCCGCAGCGCGCCGGCCGTGGCGGCCATTGGAGGGTGAACCAACGGAAAAGGAAAACTTTTCTCTCTGTCTCTCTCTCACTGTCCACTCTGTCTGTCAAAAATAAAAAAAAAATTAAGCAAAATTTAGACACCAAGAGATACTAATATTAGAACTACCAGATAATTCATAATATTGCACATGAAAAACTAAACAAAATGTTAATGACGATGAATAAAAAACAAAATGATCAAGAATAAATTGATGGATTTGAAAAAAAAAAGTGACACTTCAAAAGTGAAAACCCTAAACGTAGGAAAGAAGAAATCCAATGAGAAATTTGAATAGCAAATAAGACACAAATGAATATTGAAGCAGTACCCTGGAATTATGCATGAGGAAATTACTAACATGTAGAGAAAAGACATAAATAATTAGAAAATACAAATATACACAAAAGGAAACCCAGCACTACGCAAGCTCTTTGGATTTGGAAGCACAAGCTCCACACTTGGAAGTTAACTGCAGTCTCCAGTTACCAAATAAGCTGCCCAATTGGAAAGGAGGCACCTGTAGGAGGAGGCCTGGACAGTTCAGGCAAGAGTAACCATGCTTATAACATTTTCCCTTCCCTTGTATCTGTGCTGTAACTACTTCCATGATGGCCAGTTTCAAGGTGCCCATCGGATAGCATGCATACACCGTCTGTCTGCAGGTTCATCTGCAGCTCTGATGGGCACCAGTGTCACTTTCTTCTCATGTTCACTTGGAGTAAAGGGTAAGCCCAAAGTGTTTTATGTTTAAAACTCACAAAGAGCCACCCTCAGCAAATGAAGAAAAGGGGATGCCAAGTACCAAGTTATCCTCTACCTTGGAAGCAAGCTGATATTGTCTTCCTGAGAATTCCCAGGGGGACTGAGCTCCAGTTGCTCTCAGTGGTAACCTATCAATCCACACACCCTCTTTCTGACCCAGTTCCCTCCCTTCTTACTTCTTCATTCTTGGACTTTGCTTCCTGTGATCGTCTCCTAAACAGCCACACCTAAATTCCTGTCTCAAGTCAGCTTTAAGAGCATGGCAAACTGATAGGCGTTCACTCAGCATTTCTTTTAACATTTTTTCCTCTCTTTCTAATTTGTTAAGTAGCATTTCTTATGGATACAAAATTGCTGGAGTGAATCTTAGATGTTGCCCGAGTATAAGTATAGTATGTGAAGATGATACACTTGAGGCAATATATTTACATAAAGTCCTTTAATCAATACTGCTCCTCTCACTCCTTCTACTACCAGGGCAAAGGCTTACCATATTGCACAAGATGAAGTTATTTCTGCTGCAGGCAGGTTACTTATCATTAAGCCTCAACTGTCAAACTCAATACAGAAAAATCTAGAAGCCCGTCCCTGAGTGACTGTTTTGAAGCTGCAGTACATGGGAGGCGGGTGTGAAAGTATGAAAATGAGCAGGATGAGGACGATCACGCCTTTCTAATCAAGAGCTGACGCTTTGCAGCATTGTCACTTTCTCCACATGTCAGTCGAAGAGGATTTTTCTAATCACCCCTGATCTTTGATGAGTTCAACGGGAAAGTCTATCTTGTGTTTGGAGAATGTGAAGCACACATGCTTCACACCAGAATCAGACTTGTAGATAACCAATTACACTCTCCTAAGCCAGTCCAATCCATGACTACATACATGTCTGGGGCACCAGAAAGTTTAACAATAAAGTGGCAGTATAATCCGTGGATATTTTCTTGCAGTAAGTGCAAAATGGCACAATGAGACTTAGGATAAAAATACAAGGTTCTGTATTGTGCCGTTTGAAAATGGCAGCGGCCTAAGCTGGCAACCAATGATGATTCAAATATGCACTCCTGTTTGTCAAATATCTAGGAATTTCTGGCTGTCAATTCTGAGTTAATTGCTCTGGCAACTTTCCAAGACAAAGCAGAAAGTAACCAGAATTCTCCCAAGTTACATGTTGAGTATGCTGAGTCTTCCCAAGGATAAAGGGGGAACTGTAGGAGAATGCCTCTCAAGACCACTTAACAATGTCAGACCACACCTGCTGTCAAGGACTCAGTGCATGGAAACGTAGAGAACAAGCAACTTGCCCTTACTGAGAAGGGTGGCGTCTGTATTTGATATGGTTGAAGGAAAATCTGAATAGAGATCAACTGTGAAGCTCTGGGCATGCTTCCTTAACCTGCCCCGAAGACCGAGCAGCGCTGATACATGTGAGTTTCTTGTTTACTGAGCCAAAGATCCCAGTGAGCAGTTCAGAATATTCCACATCTCCGCAAGCAGGAGAAACTGGTGTACATCCTTGTGTGGTTCAGGGTTACAATAAACAGAAAGAAAAAGTGAGATCTGGGAGATCTTATAACCAAGTAGCATTCTAGTGCATTAAATGAAAGCAATTCAAGCAATCTATTTAATAACAATTCCCATACAATACTGCATGAGAAAAATCTTCAATATTCATTTAAATGCTGTGACCAATGGTGGGCAAAGTTTTCATTTGTGATGATAGTATTTTTTCTTTTATATCCAGAAGTGTATTGGAGCCAGTTCACATCAGTTGGAAATAGCTAAATGAGTGAATCTCTTCCTGGCTCTATGTTTCATGATATCAGAGAAGTACCTTGAAATTTACCCTAGTGGAAGTATTTACACCACAGAAACAGCAAATGAGAAAATGTTATAAATCAGAACTCCCTACTGCCTCAGACTGTTGTTAAAAATTTATAAGTATATATTCACTTCTATTGAAATAAAAATGAAAATAAGCAGAAATGTCCTACTTCTTGCCTTTGGCAAGGAAATTCATCTTACTCACACATTTTGGGCCTGATAAGCCTGGATCCTGGGGCCACTTTGGAATATTCATAAATCAGTATGTTTTATCAGGTACATGCCTAATTTTCTGTTTTCATTTCCCCAGCTTTTTTTTGAGCTTTAATTGACAACTAAAATTGTCTAGATTGGGGTGACAGGAGATTTTGTTAATATGCAACATGTGAGATGATCCCCATAGTTAATTTAATTAACATAACTTCCAGCTTATATAGTTGTGTTGGTGTGATAAGAACAATTATGATCTATTCTCTTAGCAAATTTCAAGTATACAACACACTATTATTAATCATAATCACCATGCTGTACATTGGATCTCCAGAACTTAGTCATCCTAAATAACTGAAATTTCATACTCTTTTACCACATCATCCAGCCTTCCATCCCCTGGTATCTCTTATCCTATTCCTTGCTTCCGTGAGTTCAGTTTCTTTAAATTTCACATATAAGAGATCATGTGGTATTTCTTTTTCTGCACCTTCCCTCAAGTTGAAACCATACAAGTGTAGGGAAACTCTTTTCTGCTAAGGGCCATTTGGATATTTATAATTTCATACATGGGACATACAAAATTATTAAATTAAAATGAGCTTGCTATAGATTTATTGAATTTTGAGTTCTATCTGTAGTTGCCTAGGTTGTGTCGGATCAAATGATTTCAAGTGGCTTTGCTAGACAATCCCCACCCCACAGAATTTCTTTTTTATTTTTATTTATTTTTTTATTTTTTTTGAATTTATTAAACTTTTATTTAATGAATATAAATTTCCAAAGTATAGCTTATGGGTTACAATGGCTTCTCCCCCCCCACAACCTCCCTCCCGCCCGCAACCCTCCCCCCTCCCGCTCCCTTTCCCCTTCCATTCATGTAAAGATTCATTTTCAATTCTCTTTGTATACAGAAGATCAATTTAGTATATATTAGGTAAAGATTTCAACATTTTGCCCATATAGCAATATCAAGTGAAAAAACTACCATTGGATTGCTAATTATAGCATTAAATAGCAATGTACAGCACATTAAAGACAGAGATCCTACATAATATTTTTTTAAAAAAATTAATTAATTTTCTATGCCATTTCCATTTTAACACCAGGTTGTTTTTTTTTTTTTTCATTTCCAATTCTCTTTATATACAGAAGATCACTTCAGTATATAATTAGCAAAGACCTCATCAGTCTGCGCCCACACAGAAACGCAAAGTATAAAAATACTGTTTCAGTACCAGTCATAGCATCACTTGGCTTTAGACGACACATTAGGGACAGATCCCGCATGGGGTGTAAGTACACAGTGACTCCTGTTGCTGACTTAACAATTTGACACTCCTGTTCATGGCGTCAGTAATCTCCCTAGGCTCTAGTCATGAGTTGCCAGGGCTATGGAAGCCTTTAGAGTTCGCTGACTTTGGTCTTATTCCGATAGGGTCATAGTCAAAGTGGAGGTTCTCTCCTCCCTTCGGAGAAGGGTACCTCCTTCTTTGATGGCCCCGTTCTTTCCACTGGGATCTCACTCACAGAGATCATTCATTTAGGTCTTTTTTTTTTTTTTTTTTCCATGATATCTTGGCTTTCCATGCCTGCTATACTCTCATGGGCTCTTCAGCCAGATCTGAATGCCTTGAGGGCTGATTCTGAGGCCGGAGTGTTGTTTAGGACATCTGCCATCCTATGAGTCTGCTGTGTATCCCACTTCCCATGTTGGATCTTTCTCTCCCTTTTTGATTCTATCAGTTGGTATTAGCAGATACTTGTCTTGTTTGTGTGATCTCTTTGACTCTTAGACCTATCAGAGCTATCAATTGTGAGCTGAAATTGATCACTTGGACTAGTGCGATGGCATTGGTACATGCCATCTTGATGGAATTGTGTTGTAATCCCCTGCACATTTCTAACTCCACCATTTGCGGCCAGTCCGATTGAGCATGTTCCAAATTGTTCATCTCCTCCCTCTGTTTTTCCACTCTTAGATTTAACAGGGATCACTTTTCAGTTAAAATTTAAACACCTGAGAATAATTGTGTGTTAATTACTGAGTTCAACCAATAGTACTAGAACAACAACAACAACAACAAATACTAAAAAGGATAAAGTATTACATTGTACATCTAAAGTCAGGACAGGAGCTGATCAGTTCATTGTTGCTTATAGTGTCCATTTCACCCAACAGGTTTCCTCTTTGGCGCTCAGTTGTCATCGATCAGGGAAAACAAATGATATTTTTCTCTTTGGGACTGGCTTAATTCACTCAGCATGATGTTTTCCAGATTGCTCCATCTTGTTGCAAATGACTGGGTTTCATTGTTTCTTACTGCTGTATAGTATTCTATGGAGTACATGTCCCATAATTTCTTTATCCAGTCTACTGTTGATGGGCATTTGGGTTGGTTCCAGGTCTTAGCTATTGTGAATTGAGCTGCAATAAACATTAATGTGCAGATGGCTTTTTTATTTGTCAAATTAAATTCCTTTGGGTAAATTCCAAGGAGTGGGATGGCTGGGTTGTATGGTAGGGTTATGTTCAGGTTTCTGAGGAATCTCCAGACAGACTTCCATAGTGGCTTAACCAGTTTGCATTCCCACCAACAGTGGGTTAGTGTCCCTTTTTCCCCACATCCTCTCCAGCATCTGTTGTTGGTAGATTTCTGAATGTGAGCTATTCTCACCGGGGTGAGATGGAACCTCATTGTGGTTTTGATTTGCATTTCTCTGATTGCTAGTGATCTTGAACATTTTTTCATGTGTCTGTTGGCCATTTGGATTTCCTCTTTCGAAAAATGTCTATTGAGGTCCTTGGCCCATCTCTTAAGTGGGTTGTTTGTTTTCTTGTTGTGGATTTTCTTGATTTCTTTGTAGATTCTGGTTATCAATCCTTTATCTGTAGTATAGTTTGCGAATATTTTTTCCCATTCTGTTGGTTGCCTCTTCACTTTCCTGACTGTTTCTTTTGAAGTACAGAAACTTCTCAATTTGATGCAATCCCAAATGTTAATTTTGGTTTTGACTGCCTGTGCTGTTGGAGTATTTTCCAGGAAGTCTTTGCCTGTGCCTATATCTTGCAGGGTTTCTCCAATGCTCTCTAATAATTTGATGGTTTCGGGCCGTAGATTTAAGTCTTTAATCCATGTTGAGTGAGTTTTTGTGTAAGGTGATAGGTGTGGGTCTTGCTTCAAGCTTCTGCACGTGGAAATCCAATTTTCCCAGCACCATTTATTGAATAGACTGTCCTTATTCCAGGGATTAGATTTGGATCTTTGGTCAAATATAAGTTGGCTGTAGATGTTTGGATTGATTTCTGGTGTTTCTATTCTGTTCCATTGGTCTATCCATCTGTTTCTGTACCAGTACAATGCTGTTTTGATAACAACTGCCCTATAGTATGTCCTAAAATCAGGTATTGTGATTCCTCCGGCTTTGTTTTTGTTGTACAGGATTGCTTTGGCTATTCGAGGTCTTCTGTGTCTCCATATGAATTTCAGCATCATTTTTTCTAGATCTGAGAAGAAGGTCTTCGGGATCTTGATGGGTATTGCATTGAATGTATAAATTGCTTTTGGGAGGATAGACATTTTGAAGATATTGATTCTTCCAATCCATGAGCATGGAAGATTTCTCCATTTTTTGGTATCCTCTTCTATTTCTTTCTGTAAGGTTTTGTAGTTTTCATCGTAGAGATCTTTAACGTCTTTGGTTAAGTTTATTCCAAGGTATTTGATTGTTTTTGTAGCTATTGTGAATGGGATTGATTTTAGAAGTTCTTCCTCAGCCGTGGCATTGCCTGTATATACAAAGGCTGTTGATTTTTGTGGATTGATTTTATATCCTGCTACTTTGCCAAACTCTTCGATGAGTTCCAGCAGTCTCTTAGTAGAGTTCTTTGGGTCCCCTAAATAAAGAATCATATCATCTACAAAGAGGGATAGTTTGAGTTCGTCCTTCCCGATTTGTATCCCTTTAATTTCTTTTTCTTGCCTAATAGCTCTGGCCAAAACTTCCAGAACTATATTGAATAGCAGTGGTGAGAGAGGGCATCCCTGTCTGGTACCAGATTTCAGTGGAAATGCTTCCAACTT
Source organism: Lepus europaeus (assembly GCF_033115175.1). Classification (NCBI taxonomy): domain Eukaryota; kingdom Metazoa; phylum Chordata; class Mammalia; order Lagomorpha; family Leporidae; genus Lepus; species Lepus europaeus. Next base: position 33,888,738 of record NC_084827.1, read on the forward strand.
TTCCCCATTCAATAGGATGTTGGCCGTGGGTTTTTCATATATTGCTTTGATTGTATTAAGGAATGTTCCTTCCATACCCAGTTTGCTTAGAGTTTTCATCATGAAAGAGTGTTGTATTTTATCAAATGCTTTCTCTGCGTCGATTGAGAGAATCATATGGTTTTTCTTCTGCAGTCTGTTAATGTAGTGTATTACGTTGATTGTTTTGCGAATGTTGAACCATCCCTGCATACCGGGGATGAATCCCACTTGGTCTGGGTGGATGATCTTTCTGATGTGTTGTTGCATTCTATTGGCCAGAATTTTATTGAGTATTTTTGCATCTATGTTCATCAGGGATATTGGTCTGTAATTCTCTTTCAATGTTGCGTCTCTTTCTGGCTTAGGAATTAAGATGATGGTGGCTTCATAGAAAGAATTTGGGAGGATTCCCTCTTTTTCGATTGCTCTGAATAGTTTGAGAAGAATTGGAGTTAGTTCTTCTCTAAATGTCTGGTAGAACTCAGCAGTGAATCCATCTGGCCCTGGGCTTTTCTTTGTTGGGAGGGCCTTTATTACTGTTTCAATTTCTGTGTCAGTTATTGGTCTGTTTAGGTTTTCTATGTCTTCCTGGCTCAATTTAGGGGGGTTGTATGTGTCCAAGAATCTGTCCATTTCTGATAGATTTCCCTGTTTGCTGGCATACAAGTCCTTGTAGTAATTTCTGATGATTCTTTTTATTTCTGTGGCGTCTGTTGTTACGTTTCCCATTTCATCTCTGATCCTATTGATTTGGGTCTTTTCTCTTCTTTTTTTAGTTAGTTGGGCCAATGGGGTGTCAATTTTGTTTATTTTTTCAAAAAACCAGCTCCTCGTTTGGCTGATTTTTTGTAATGTTTTTTTGGATTCAATCCTGTTGATTTCTTCTCTGATTTTAATTATTTCTCTTCTCCTACTGGGTTTGGGTTTGGTTTGCTGCAGATTTTCTAGATCCTTGAGATGACTTGAAAGCTCATCTATTTGGTGCCTTTCCAATTTCTTGATGTAGGCACCTATTGATATAAACTTTCCTCTTAACACTGCTTTTGTTGTATCCCATAGGTTTTGGTATGTTGTGCTGTTATCCTCATTTACTTCCAGAAAATTTTTGATTTCTCTTTTAATTTCTTCTATGACCCGTTGTTCATTCAGGAGCATGTTGTTCAATCTCCATGTGTTTACACGTGCTCTAGGGATTCCTGAGTTGCCAATTTCCAATTTCATTCCTTTGTGGTCTGAGAAGCTGCATGGTATGATTCTAATTCTTTTGAATTTGCTGAGACTTGCTTTATGGCCTAGTATGTGGTCAATCCTAGAGAGGGTTCCATGTACTGCTGAGAAGAATGTGAAGTCCTTAGATGTAGGATGAAATGTTCTGTAGATGTCTGTTAGATCCATTTGGGCTATAGTGTCATTTAAATCTACTGTCTCCTTGTTGATCTTCTGTCCTGTTGATCTGTCTATCTCTGAGAGTGGAGTATTGAAGTCCCCCAGTACTATTGTATTGGGGTCTAAGTCTCCCTTTAAGTCCCTTAACAAGTCTTTTAAATAAGCTGGTGCCCTGTAATTAGGTGCATATACGTTGATAATCGTTATATCTTCCTGTTGAATGGATCCCTTAATCATTATATAGTGCCCCTCTTTGTCTCTCCTAACAGTTTTTGTGGTAAAGTTTATGTTGTCCGATATTAAGATGGCTACGCCCGCTCTCTTTTCATTTCTGTTGGCGTGGTATATCTTTTTCCAGCCTTTCACTCTCAGCTTGTATGGATCATTGTTGGATAGATGGGTTTCTTGTAAGCAGCAAAAGGATGGGTTTTGTTCCTTAATCCAATCAGCCAATCGGTGTCTTTTAACTGGACAGTTCAAGCCATTAACATTCAATGTGACTATTGAGAAGGAGTAACTTTGCCCTGCCATTTGCCAAAGATATTTTCTAATATCTGGTTTGAGATTCCTGTGATCTTTTGCTCTGAGGTTTCCTTCCTTTACCTTCTTTCATATTGGTGACCGTGTTTCTGTGTTTCTGTATGTAACACATCTTTAAGCATCTTTTGCAGGGCTGGACGAGTGGCGACAAATTCTTTCAATTTCTGTTTGCTGTGAAAGGTCTTAATTTCACCTTCATTCACAAATGAGAGCTTTGCAGGATATAATATTCTGGGCTGGCAGTTTTTCTCTCTTAGTACCTGGGCTATATCTCGCCATTCTCTCCTGGCTTGTAGGGTTTCTGATGAGAAATCAGCTGTAAGTCTAATTGGAGATCCTCTGAGAGTAATCTGTCGTTTCTCTCTTGCACATTTTAGGATCTTTTCTTTGTGTTTCACTGTGGTGAGTTTGATTACGACGTGTCGTGGTGAGGATCTCTTTTGATCATGTTTATTAGGGGTTCTCTGAGCTTCCTGTACTAGGATGTCTCTGTCCTTCTCCAAACTTGGGAAATTTTCTGCTAGTATCTCACTAAAAAGGCCTTCTAATCCTTTCTCCCTTTCCATGCCTTCAGGAACTCCTAGAACCCGAATGTTGGGTTTTTTAATAGTATCCTGTAGATTCCTGACAGTATTTTTTAGATTTCTGATTTCTTCTTCTTTTCTTTGATTTGACTGTTTCCTTTCCTGTTCTCTATCTTCTAGTTCCGATATTCTCTCTTCTGCTTCATCCATTCTGTTTTTAAGGCTCTCTAATGTGTTTGCCATTTGATCTATTGAGTTCTTCATTTCATTGAGGTTTTTTTTTTCATTATCGCAGTTTCCTGTTCCACTAGTTGTTTCATTTCATTTTGATTCCTCCTTAATATTTCATTTTCACGGGAGATATTTTCTATCTTGTCCATTAAGGATTTCTGTAGTTCAAGAATTTGTTTTTGAGAACTTCTTAATGTTCTTATGAATTTTTTGAAATCTGCTTCTTGCATTTGCTCTATCTCTTCATCTTCATAATCTTGCATTGGCGTGTCTTGTTCACTTGGGGGCGTCATAGTGCCTTCCTTGTTCTTGGTACCTCTGCTTCTATGTTTCTTGCTTGGCATGTTAGAGATAATTTGTGGTGTTTTTGTTTTTGTTTTTGTTTTTTTTCTCTCGTTATACTATGCCTCTAAGTGAGCTGTCTGTTTTGTTGGAGCCTTAGGGGCTGTGATGGGTGTGGCCAGAGAGCTATGCTTGTTTCTTGAGGTTTAAGGCTGTGTAAAGAGCGACTCTCCCAGATTATTTGCTCCTTGCTGGGACGCTCTCTCTCTCTCTCTCTCTCTCTCTCTCTTTTTTTTTTTTGACTCAGTTGGGAGTGGAGTTGAGGGTAGTTGAAATCTAGCCTCTGTGAGTATTCGTTTGATCTACCCCTGGGACCATACACAGAGTTTATGCAGCCCTCAATATGTTCTCCAGTTTCGCTAAAGATACTGAGTTTGGCTGAGCTTTACATATGTAAAATCGCGGTGCTCTTTGTTTTGCTTGGTGAGTGAAGGGAGAGGCCTCTGTTCCCCCTCCCCCCAATGTCTCGGATTTCTCAGGTCTTTGTCTTTCTTACCCTCCTCCGTTCCCGCTTGGCAAGTTAGAGATAATTTGTGGTGTTTTTGTTTTTGCTTTTTTTCTCTCATTATACTATGCCTCTAAGTGAGCTGTCTGTTTTGTTGGAGCCTTAGGGGCTGTGATGGGTGTGGCCAGAGAGCTATGCTTGTTTCTTGAGGTTTAAGGCTGTGTAAAGAGCGACTCTCCCAGATTATTTGCTCCTTGCTGGGACGCTCTCTCTCTCTCTCTCTCTCTTCTTTTTTTTTTTTTTTGACTCAGTTGGGAGTGGAGTTGAGGGTAGTTGAAATCTAGCCTCTGTGAGTATTCGTTTGATCTACCCCTGGGACCATACACAGAGTTTATGCAGCCCTCAATGTGTTCTCCAGTTTCGCTAAAGATACTGAGTTTGGCTGAGCTTTACATATGTAAAATCGCGGTGCTCTTTGTTTTGCTTGGTGAGTGAAGGGAGAGGCCTCTGTTCCCCCTCCCCCCAATGTCTCGGATTTCTCAGGTCTTTGTCTTTCTTACCCTCCTCCGTTCCCGCTTGGCAAGTTAGAGATAATTTGTGGTGTTTTTGTTTTTGCTTTTTTTCTCTCATTATACTATGCCTCTAAGTGAGCTGTCTGTTTTGTTGGAGCCTTAGGGGCTGTGATGGGTGTGGCCAGAGAGCTATGCTTGTTTCTTGAGGTTTAAGGCTGTGTAAAGAGCGACTCTCCCAGATTATTTGCTCCTTGCTGGGACGCTCTCTCTCTCTCTCTCTCTCTTCTTTTTTTTTTTTTTTGACTCAGTTGGGAGTGGAGTTGAGGGTAGTTGAAATCTAGCCTCTGTGAGTATTCGTTTGATCTACCCCTGGGACCATACACAGAGTTTATGCAGCCCTCAATGTGTTCTCCAGTTTCGCTAAAGATACTGAGTTTGGCTGAGCTTTACATATGTAAAATCGCGGTGCTCTTTGTTTTGCTTGGTGAGTGAAGGGAGAGGCCTCTGTTCCCCCTCCCCCCAATGTCTCGGACTTCTCAGGTCTTTGTCTTTCTTACCCTCCTCCGTTCCCGCACTGGCGAGATTCTGTGGCTCTGGCTCGCCGCTCGGCTCGTCTCGGTTGGCCCTCCACGCGGTGGGTTCCCTGCAAGTCCTCTGTGTCTCCTCCACAAGGTCCGGAAGCGATTCCTCTGCAGTTTTTTTCTTGAGTCTTTTCCTGAGGCTACAGTAATTCCACTTTTATGAAAGTTTATTTTCCCAAACTAAGGCACACGTCCTCACTATCCGCCATCTTGGCTCCGCGCCCCAGAATTTCTTTTTTAAGCCTGAATAATATTCCATTTATCTATCATCCACCCATCCATCTGTCCATCCAGCCATATGTCTGTCTGTCTATTTATCTACCTATCTATCAATTACATTTTTCTTTATTCATTCATCTGTTTATAGACACTTAGGTTGTTACCATTATAAATAATTCTGCAATGAATGTGGTAGCTCATGTATTTATTTGAAGTACCCGTTTCATTTCCTTTGGTTACATACCAATAGGTAGAATGGCTGAGATTTGGTAATTTTGATTCTACTGTTCTCCATAAAAGCTATGACAATTTATGTTCACACAAACAGTGTAAATGTCTAATTTTCAGACTCTGTTCCAGTGATATAGTTGCTATGACATTTAGATTTTTCATATGCAAATACATTGACGTCCAGTGATATAGTTGCTATGACATTTAGATTTCTCATATGCAAATACATTGACGTCCATTTCTAGCTTATAGGCTTATGATGTGATTTCCATGAACAACGTACATGAAAAATTACTAATAATGTACATGTAATAAGATAGTGTGCAATACATATATAACATACTTACATATAATACTATAATGCTTTATTTAAAAAAAACAGACACAAAACATTGCGCATATTTATGGAGTGCTGTATGTTTCAGTACATGCATGCCTTGTATATCCAATCAGAGCAAACATACCTATCTCATGGTGAAAACATTCAAAATCCTATCATCTAGTTTGTTTTTTTAGTAGAGAAATATACAGTATGTTAACATTATCTATGGTCACTCTATTGTGCAGAACACCAGAACTTCTTGCTCCTGAGTAACTATAGCCCAGCGCCCACTAATCACCCTTTCCTCTTACTTCTCTCCTTGCCACTCTACTTAGCCTCTGGTATCCATCATTAATTATACTTTCTAAAGTTAATTTATTTATTTTAAGTCAGAGTTACAGAGAGAGGGGGAGAGATGGAGAGAGAGAAGGGAGAGAGATCTTCCATCCACTGACTCACTCCCCAAATAGCTACAACAGCCAGGGCTTGGCCAGACCCAAGTCAGGAGCCAGGAACTTCTTCCATGTCTCCCATGTTGGGGGCAGGGACCCAAACACTTGGGCCACCATCCACTGCTTTTCCCAGGCACATTAACAGAGAGCTGGATGTGAAGTGGAGCAGCTGGGACATGAACTGGTATTAATGTGGGATCTGGGCATTGCACACAGCAGCTTTTTTTTACCCACTACTCCACGACACTGGCTCCCATTAATTATACCTTTAACTTCTAAAAAATCCTTTCTTTTTTTAGACTCCACAAATTAGTAATATTATGAGGTCCTTGTTTTCCCACATTTGGCTTATTTCATTTCATATATGACATCCAGTTCTATTCATATTTTTAAATAGATTTATTTATTTATTTGAAATACAGCATTACAGAGAAAGAAGGAGAGATAGATATAGAAATTTAAATAGAGAGGGAGATATTCAATTCACTGGCTCATTTCCCAAATGGCTGCTAGGGCCAGGAGCCACGAACTTTGTCCTGGTCTCCTATAAGGGTGGCAGGAGCGCAAGTCCTGGATATATCTTTCCCTGCTATCCAAGGCTAAATTCCCAGGAGTGGGATGGCTGAATCATATGGTAGGTCTATATTCAGATTTCTGAGTTATCTACATGCTATCTTGCACAGTGGCTGCACCAGTTTACATTCCCACCAACAGTGGAGTATATCAGCTTTTTCCACACATCCTCACCAGCATTTATCACTTGTTAATTTCTGTATGAGAACCATTTTAACTGGAGTGAGCTGAAACATCATCATGGTTTTGATTTGCATTTCCCTGATGGCTAGTAATCTTGAGTATTTTTTCAAGTGTCTGTTGGCTATCTGAAATTTCCTATCTTGAAAAATGCCTGTTCAAGTCCTTTGCCCATTTCTTAACTGGATTTCTTGTTTAGCTGTTGTTGAATTCCTTGAGCTCTTTATCAGTTCTGCATGTTAGCCCTTTATCAGTTGCGTAGTTTGCAAATATATTCTCCTATTCTTCTGCTTGCCTATTCATTTTGCTGAGTGTTTCTTTTGTAGTACAGTGGCTTCTCAACTTGAGATAATCCCATTTGCCAATTTTGGATTTGATTGCCTGTGCTTCTGGCTCTTTTCCAAGAAGCCTTTGCCTATGTCAATGTCTTGTAGAGTTTCCCTAATGTTCTATAATAATTTGATGGTATTAGGTCATAGATTTAGGTCTTCAATCCATTTTGAGTAGAGTTTTGTGTAAGGTGAAAGTTATGGGTCTAATTTCACATTTCTGCAAAGGAAGATCCAGTTTCCCCTGCCCCATTTGTTAAAGGGACTCTCCTTGCCCCAGGGGTTAATTTTTAGCTCCCTTTTCAAAGATAAGTTGATTGTAGATGCATGGATTGATTTCTGGATTTTCTATTCTATTCTATCATTCTACAAGTCTGTACTTGTTGTATAAGCTTGCTTTACCTATTTGAGGTATCTTTTGTTTCCATATAAATTTTAGCATCATTTTTTCTAGCTCTGTGAAGAATGTCACTGCTATTTTGATTGGGATCATGTTAAATCTGTAAATTGCTTTTGGTAGTATGGAGATGTTGATGATGTTGATTCCTCCAATCTATGAACATGGATGATCTTTCCATTGTTAATGTCTCCTTCTATTTCTTTCTTTAATGTTTTTAATTTTCAGTGTAGAGATCTTTGAAATCCTTGGTTACATTTATTCCAAGATATTGAATTCTTTTTGGAGCTATTGTGAGTATGACTGATCTTAAAAGTTCTTTCTCAGCCATGACATTGTCTGTGTTTACAAAGGTTCTTTATTTTTGTGTTAATTTAATATCCTGCCACATTACCAAACTCTTTTATGAGTTCCAATAGTCTCTCAGTGGAGTATTTTGGGTACTTTGTATTTAGAATCTTGTTATCTGCCAATAGGGATGGTTTGATTTTCTCCTTTCTGATTTGTATACCTTTGATTTCTTTTTCTTGCCTAATGTCTTTGACTAAAACTTCTAGGACTACATTAAATAGCTATGGTGAGAATGGGCATCCTTGTCTGATTCCAGATCTTAGGGAGAACACTTCCAGCTTTTCCCCACTCAATAGAATAAGGTTTTCTTCATGAAAGTTTGTTGTATTTTATCAAATGTTTTCTCTGCATCTATTGACATAACTATATGGTCTTCAGTTTTTTAATGTTATGTATCACATTGATTGAATTGTGAATATTGAACCATTCCTGCATATCAGGGGCAAATCCTACTTGAACTGGGTGAATAATCTTTCTGATATGTTGTTGGATTCAATTAGTTAATATTTTGTTGAGGATTTTTGCATCTATGTTCATCAGGGTTATTGGACTATAGTTCTCTTTCTCTGTTGTTTCTTTTTCTGGTTTAGGAAACAAGGTGATACAGGCGTCATATAAAGAGTTTGGAGGTATCCCCCTCTTTCAACTGTTTTGAATAGCTTGAGTAGAATGGGAATTAATTCTCCCTTGAATGTCTGATAGAATTCAGCAACAAAGCCATCCAGTTCTGAGCTTTTTTTTAGTTGGGAAGGTCTTTATTACTGATTCAATCTCCGTCTTGGTTCTTGGTCTGTTTACATTTTCTGTGTCTTCATGACTCAATTTTGGTAGACTGCATGTGTCCAGGAATCTGTCTAGTTCTTCTTGGTTTCCTGATTTGTTGGCATACAGCTCTTTGTAGTAATTCCAGATGATTATTTTCATTTCTGTGGTATCTGTTGTTACATTTCCTTTTTTATACCTGATTAATTTATATGATCTTCACCCTCCATTTTTGGTTAGTTAGGCCCATGGTGCATCAATTTTGTGTATTTTTTCCCAAAAAAGCTCTTCATTTCATTGATCTTTTGTAATTTTTTGTTTCAATTTTGTTATTTCTTCTCCAATTTTATTTATTTATTTCCTCCTACTAATTTTGGGTTTGATTTGTTGTTGTTTTTCTAAGTCCTTGAGATACAGTGATAGATCATTTATTTGATACTTCTCAAATTTTTTCATGTAGGCACCTATTGCTATAAATTTCCCCCTTAATAGTGCTTTTGCTGTATCCCAAAGATTTTTTAAAAGATTTATTTATTTATTTGAAAAGCAGAGTTACAGAAAGGCAGAGGCAGAGAGAGAGAGAAAGAGAGAGAGAGAGAGAGAGGTCTTCCATCTTCTGATTCACTCCCCAAATGGCTGCAATGGCTGGAGCTGCACCAAGAGCCAGGAGCTTCTTTCAGGTCTCCTATGCAGGCCCAAGCATCTTGGCCACATTCTTCTGCTTTCCCAGACCATAGCAGAGAGCTGGATTGGAAGTGGAGCTGCCAGGACTCGAACCAATGCCAATCCCAAAGGTTTTGATAAGATGTATTGTCATCTTCATTTGATTCCAGAAATTTTTAGAATTTCCCCTTTGATTTCTTCTATGACCCACTGTTGATTCAAGAATACGTTGTTCAGTCTCCACATGTTTGCAGATGATCTACATCTTGATTTATTGATTTGTAGCTTTATTCCATTGTGGTCAGGGAAGATGCATGATATGACTTATGTTTTGTTTTTGTTTTTCTTTTTAACTTTCTGAGGCTTACTTTAAGGCTTAGCAAATGGTCTATCCTGGAGAAAGTACCATGCATTGGTGAGAAGAATGTGTATTTTGCAACTGTGGAGTGAATAGTTCTGTAGATATCAGTTAGGTCCATTTGGTCCATAGTGACAATTAACTCTTCTGTTTCTTTGTTGATTTTCTGTCTAGTTGATCAGTCCATTGCTGAAAGTAGGATGTTGAAGTCCCCCCTTACTAATTATTGGAGTCTAGTTCTCCATTTAAATCCATTATTTTTTAAACAGAAAGGTGCCCTACAATTAGGTGTCTATACACTTATTATAGTGACATCTTCCTGTTGAATTTTTCCCTTAATTATTACATAGTGCCCTTCTTCACCTCTTTTAACAGTTTTTATATTAATGTCTATGTTGTCTGATACTAGGATGGCAGATACTACAGATGCTTTCTGTAAGCTTGGAATATCTTTTCCTATTCTTTCATTTCCAGTCTGCATGTATCTTTGTTGGTGAGATGTGTTTTTTATAGGCAGAAAATTTGTAGATCTTTTTTGTTTATTCTTTTTGTTTAGCCTGACTGTATCTTTTAACTGGAGAGGTGAGACCATTTATATTCAATGTGACTATTGATAAGGAACTACTTGGCCCTGCCATTGTTCCATAAATATTCCTGTTTACATTGGATTTCTTTTGTACTTTTTCTGGGGAAACTTCTGCTTCCACATTCTTTCTTGATGACTGTTTCTGTGTGTAACACATCCTTATGCATCTTTTGTAAAGCTGGACAAGTGGCAACAAATTCTTTCAATTTTTGTTTGTTATGGAAGGTGTTTCTTTCACTTTCATTCATAAATGAGATCTTTGCAAGGTACAGTATTATGGATTCATTGTTTTTTTCTCTTAAGAAATGGACCATATCTCTCCATTCCCTTTTAGTCTATAAGGGTTTCTGATGAGAAGTCAGCCGTGAGTCTAATTGGTGATCTTCTGAAAATAATTTGGTGTTTCTCTTGTGCACATTTTAGAATCCTTTCTCTGTGTTTTACTGTGGAAAGTTTGAATACAATGTTTTGTGGTGAAGATCTTTTCTGCTTATGTCTGTTGAGAGTTCAATGTGCTTCTTCTATTTGGATGTCCCTTTCTTTCTACAAAGTTTTCTATGATCATTTCACTAAATAGGCCTTCTAATAATTCTTTCTTATTATCCAAAACCTTCCAACATAGTTTTTAAGTTTTTATTTATTTATGTATTTATTTTTTTGGTCTGATAAAAAGATTTCTAAATATTTGTCTTCTTGTTCAGACTTTTTTTTTTTTTTTTTGCCTCCCCAAGTCTACTGCTAAGGCTTTCCACTGAATTTTTATTTGATCTATTGAATTCTCCATTGCTAATATTTTATTTTGATTTCTCTTTAAAATCTCAATTTCATAGGAAAATTTTCATTCTTGTCAAGAATTGTTTTCTCTAGTTCATGGATTTGCTTCTGATTGCTGTTGAGTAATCCTATGATTAATTTTTTGAATTCCATTTCTGGCATTTCCTCAATCTCTTCGTCTTCACTTTGTAAAATTTAAATGTTGTGTCCTTTTGAGTGTGTCATGGTGTCTTCCTTATTCTTGTTCCTTGAATTTCTCCATTTGTTTTTTGGCATTTGTGGAGTTGATCTTTTTTTTTTTTTTTTAACTCTGATGGCTTTTATCTTTGAGCTGGTCCTCTGTGGCTTAGTGGAATGTCTGCACTTTCAGTGAATACCAAGAAGTGTGTGTGGTGTGTTAGGTGTGTGTGGTGTGTTAGGTGTGGCCAAGGAACTCTGGTCAGTGCTCCAGGATGGGATGAGTATCCAGGGTAACACCCAAGTTGGGTGAGGTAGAACTCAATGCCCAGGTGTTAGCCCCCAGTGTGTTCTGCGCCACTGTATGAACCACACAAATGATTTGCACAACCCTCACTATGAGCATAGTTCCTGCTGCAATGACCTGCTATAGTCAATCAAGGAGCTCTGAGCTCTTCCATTGATCACCCAGAGATTTAGCTACACCCTGTACCTTCTCATGGAACCAAGTCCCCAGAGTCTCAACACACAAGGCTCCCACAGTCACTGGATGCAAAGATTTCTCTCTACCCTGACATCCTGTGCAGTCAACAGAGAGGCAGATGTTCCCCTTGACAGTTCTGCATAAGTGTCTTGATCCTGGGAGATAGTGTGTGTCTCACTGTCCTACATGGTTGCCCAGCCACTTCTTAGCCAGGCTCAATGTCAGTGGGGACTGTGGATTGTTTCCTCTGCTAGAATCTCTGGATCACACACATACACAAGAGCCTTTGGCTGAATGTTGCTTTCTCCCAGCCACTGCCTTCAGTAATGGCAATAAGATGGTCCTATCTCAGCCAATTGCTGTGTGTGCACACAAAATCTTCTGCAGCTTCATGCTAACCAAAGCGGCATTGCCCTTTCTCAGCGGGGCAGTGGGCACTGTTGTGGGGAAGTTGGGGAGAGATAAATGTGCTCCTTCTACTTCCACCAGGATTGAGGGCAATTACTAGCAACAGCTAGCCCTCAGGGCTTCATCCAGACTCCTGCCATGTTCTCCCTCTGGCTACATCACTACAGGTTGCTGCTGCCTGCTCCATCTCTTGGCTACTGCAGTTGTACACTGCTCTCACGTTCATGCTTTCTGTCTGCACCCTAAGCACAGGTCCACAGCATTCCTCTTCTTCTTGTGGGATTTCCAGTGCAGTTTTCTCTCCAGTTCTCCCCTGATAGTCCACTTCCTATATATTTTTTTAAACTTTTCTTTAGTAAATATGAATTTCCAAAGTACAGCTTATGGATTGCAATGGCTTTATCCCCCCTATAACTTCCCTCCCACCTGCAACCCTCCCATCTCCCGCTCCCTCTCCCATTCCATTCACATCAAGACTCATTTTCAATTATCTTTATATACATAAGATCAATTTAGTATATAGTAAGTAAACATTTCAACAGTTTGCACCCACACAGAACATAAAGTCTAAAATGCTGTCTGAGTACTAGTTATAGTATTAATTCACATTGAACAACACATTAAGGACAGAGATCCTACATGAGGAGTAAGTAAACAGTGACTCCTGTTGTTGACTTAACAATTTGACACTCTTGTTTATGGCGTCAGTAATCTCCCTAGGCTCTAGTCATGAGTTGCCAAGGCGATGGAAGCCTCTTGATTTTGCTGACTTCGCTCTTATTTAGACAAGGTCGTAGTCAAAGTGGAAGTTCTCTCCTCCCTTCAGAGAAAGGTACCTCCTTCTTTGATGGCCTGTTCTTTCTACTGGGATCTCACTTGCAGAAATCTTTCATTTAGGTTTCTTTTTTTTTTTTTTTCCCAGAGTGTCTTGGCTTTCCATGCCTGAAATACTCTCATGGGCTCTTCAGCCAGATCAGAATGCCTTAAGGGCTGATTCTGAGGCCAGAGTGCTGTTTAGGACATCCGCCATTCTATGAGTCTGCTGTGTATCCCGCTTCCCATGTTAGATCGTTCTCTCCCTTTTTAATTCTATAAGTTAGTATTTTCAGACACTAGTCTTCTTTATGTGATCCTTTTGACTCTTAGACCTATCATTATGATCAATTGTGAACGGAAATTGATCACTTGGACTAGTGAGATGGCATTGGTACATGCCACCTTGATGGGATTGAATTGGAATCCCCTGGCAGGTTTCTAAGTCTACCATTTGGGGCAAGTCAGCTTGAGCATGTCCCACTTCCTATATTTAAAAAAAAAATTCTTTTACTTTTTATCCCTAGCCTAGTACAGTATCAAATAAATAAATTGGCTCTGGATGCCTGTGCCCTCATTGGTGACCACGGTGCTGCTGAGGGCCCAGTCAATGGCATTATCCATCTGTTGCCGCAGGTGGAGGCTGTCTCCTGACTCTGCTGAGCCATGAAGAGCGACCTGGAGCGCTGCCACCACCACCTCACTGCTGCCACTACTCCATATCCATGGTGTTTTGAATGACAAGATTTCATCTTGTTTAATGGCTGGATAGTATTCCATTGTGTACGTGTACCAAGCTTTTAAAAATCCCTTAATCATTGGAGAAACACTTAAATCGTTTCTATTTCTTGGCTATTGTGAATAGAGCTGTAATAAATGTGGGAGTACAGATGTGTCTCTTTTTAACAGACTAATTTTATTGTCCTCAGATATATGCCCAGTAGTGGGATTGCTGGATTCTAAAGTAGTTTAACTTTAGCGTTTTTTGAAAATCTCTATTTTATTTTCCAAAATGACTATACTAATTTAAATCCCCCCAAAAAGTGTAGTACATATGTAATGATGGTTAATAAATGATGTTTTTTAGTGTTAAGCATGAACCCTGCACAGTTCTAAATGTTTTAATTGTTTTCATCATTTTATCTCCATTAACCGTATGATATGGGTACCCATATTATCTCCATTTTAATTAGTATGTGGCAGAACTAACATGACAAAATCAGGCAGCCCAACATCAGATTCTCAGCTCTTCACTGCCACAGACCTTAGATGCCAAAGTTCTCAGAGATCTGAGACAGTGTATACAAAGGTAAAGTAGAAATATTTTTGATTGAGAAATGATTTGCTCTAGGAATCTGAGCCTTCACTTCTACACTGGCATCTTGGTATGCAAGCCATAAAATGTCGTAATGGAAAGAGAAAAAAATTAAACACAAAGTTTCTATTTTCAAATCTGTATATATTAAATACATAAAGTTGTATTCCTTAAACAAAAGAAAAAATATATTTTAAATTTTAATTTAATTTACTTATTTATTTCATATACTTGAAAGACAGAGATTCACACACACACACAAACACACACACACAGTGAGAGAGAGAGAGAGAAATGGTTCTACTGGTTCATTCCCTAAATGCTTAAAATAGTCAGAACTAGACCCAAGCCAAAGCCAGGAGCCCAGAACTCAGTCTACATCTCCCACATAGGTGGCAAGGACCCAACCACTTGAACCATCACCCACTGCCTCCCAGTGTGTGCTTTAGTGGGAAACTGGAAACATTAGCAGGAAGCTGGAACTGGGAGTGGAGCCAAGACTCAAACTTGGGTACTATAATAAAGGATGTAATTTTCCCAAGCAGCATCTGAATGGCTATGCCAAATTCCCACACCAAGAATTAAAATGTTGATAAACAGTAAGGGTAGGAAACCCATAGCATTTGAAGTCATGGGTATTTAAAACAAAAAGATGCATTATTATCTTCTACTATAAAGACACATTATGATGGCCACAAAACCAAATGTTTAACCGGAAATTCAAAATATAAAAACAAGAAAATCTCATACTTAAAATCAGCCTTACCATATTGGTGAATTTGCTTTTTTTGGTGTTCTTTTTTTCTTCTGCAAATAAAAGTATAAAAGTACAAGTTTGATCATAGTTTTTATGTTCAATTTTATATATATATTTGGCTTAAAATTTCAACTTAAAAGTTTTGCATGATACTAAAATTGAGAAATCATTTAATATACCACATATCACATGATGTCACATAAGAATGACTATTTTTGGAATTTGCATATATTTATTTATCTTACTTTTTATTATTAATGCTGATATAGTCACTTTCCTTTATATATTACTTTACTATTTCTATATTTTATAATATATTTTAATTTGTACAGTTTTGGGGTTGGAACAGTTCAAATTAAATGAAAAACATTTATTGTTTTTGG
Organism: Lepus europaeus; assembly: GCF_033115175.1. Classification (NCBI taxonomy): domain Eukaryota; kingdom Metazoa; phylum Chordata; class Mammalia; order Lagomorpha; family Leporidae; genus Lepus; species Lepus europaeus. Next base: position 33,903,854 of record NC_084827.1, read on the forward strand.
CATCTATTGCTATAATTTTTCTAAAAATAAATGATGTTTAAAATGTCATTAGCTCCCCATGAGAATGTCAATGTCATTGAGCTATCATAAATATTGTGACTTTCATTTTTAAAATAATTAATGCAAACATCACCTGTTTAAAACATACTTATTCATGATTTCTATTTCATCTTTTCTAATCATATAATTTTTACCTTATTTATAAATTTTTCCTTTTGATTGTTTCTATGAGCTTTCATATATTAAGGAATAACGTTTTACAACTTTTAATGAAAATATTATTCTTTGTGCTCTAATATTGATTTCTTTACCTTCTTCCATGAGGTTGTTTCAATTTTGATATATTTAAAAAGTTATTTTATGTTGCAGGCATTTGGCCAAGCAGTTAAGACACCTCTGGGATGACTGACTCCCCTACTGGGTTCCAGTCCTGTCTCTATTCACAATTCTAGATACCTGCCAGTGCAGACATAGGAGGTAATAGGTGGAGGCTCTAGGACTTGGGCCCTAGGCCAGGTACCCCACTCCCAGCTTCAACCTAGCCAATGCTGGTGGTTTCTGGGATTTGGTGAATGAATGAGTGAATGGTAGATTTCTCTCTATCCATTTGTCTTTCTGTCTTGTTCTCTTGGGCTTTAATTAATGTATTGAAATAGATAATATAGCATTAAAATATATATAACATATTGTTTTTAAAAAGCTCCATTATTCTGAGATTAATAATTTCTATTGTTTTCTTATGATTACTATATTATTTCACATATTATTTTAATCCTTTAATTCACTGTTACTACTTTGATTTTGTTTTTCTTAACCAATTCTTTCAGTTCTCTATATTGACTATATCTGATGAGATCTATGACATAGCTAATTCTTACATATTCAGAGGTGCATTTTTAGTTATTTAAAAAATTTCATCAATTTTTAATGTTTTACCTGTTACTAAATTTTACCATTTTACCTGTTACTAAATTCAATTATATTCATTTAAACATTTATGTTCATATCCCTAATACTAAGTCAAACTTGACACAGGAGGTATTAAAATATATCAAAAGAAGGAGATTATATAGTGATATATTGAGAATTCCAAATTCACCAAACTACAAAAAATAGAACCAAGAAGTCAACCAAACAAAAGCAATAATTAAAGAAATATGAGAAGAACCAGCAGCATGGCATCATGGAGACTGAGGCAGTAGAGTTGGGAAACAGGATATCTGAAAGGTGTCCTTTAGATTTTGGAAAACATGGACCACTTACTAAGTACAATCTGTTTGTAGGGGGATATGGGGAGACCAACCTGCAGATGCTTTTGCAGTAAAAGTTGATCAGGTTTTTTAAATTTTTTTTTTTTTAATTTTTGACAGGCAGAGTGGACAGTGAGAGAGAGACAGACAGAGAGAAAGGTCTTCCTTTGCCCTTGGTTCACCCTCCAATGGCTGCTGCGGCTGGCGCGCTGCGGCCAGTGCACCACACTGACCCGAAGGCAGGAGCCAGGTGCTTCTCCTGGTCTCCCATGGGGTGCAGGGCCCAAGCACTTGGGCCATCCTCCACTGCACTCCCTGGCCACAGCAGAGAGCTGGCCTGGAAGAGGGGCAACCGGGACAGAATCCGGCGCCCCGACCGGGACTAGAAACCGGTGTGCCGGCACCGCTGGGTGGAGGATTAGCCTGTTGAGCCACGGCGCCGGCCAAAAGTTGATCAGTTTTTATTCTTGCTCTTTACAAGAACATGTATGACAAGTTTGGTCCTATTTTCCCACTTCCTTTTTATTGATGTATTTTAATTTTTATTTAAGTAAATAATTCTCCATAAATGATCTCGGGACCCCTGGGAGTGCCCAAAACCCTTTCAAGGGGTCAACAGAACCAAAATGATTTTTATTAGAATCCTAAGATTATTATTATTATTACCTTATCTGACACTCACTTTTTCATAGCTATATAATGACATTTTCCAAAGCTTACATGAAAAGTGATAATGTCATGATTCTAATGGCTAAAGGAATTTGTGTTTATCTCCTTCTATCATTGGGTTTAAAAAATTTAGACCTATCCTGCTATGGAGTCCTTGGGCTTGATTCCTGGCTCTGCTCCCAATTCTAGCTACCTGCTAATGCAAACTCTGGAAAGCAGCTGTGATAGTTCAAGTAACTGTTTCTCTGCCACCCACATTGGAGATCCAGATTGAGTACCAACCTCCCAGATCTGTCCTCTTTAGCCATTGTGGGCATTTGGGAAGTGAACCAGCAGGTGTGGATCTCCATCTGTCTCTCCACCTTTCAAGTAATTAAATAAAAGGTTTTTTTTTTTTTTCAAAATTCCAAGTTTTGACTTTAATATGGCAAATGTTAACATATATAACCCACATGAACAAAAATTGTTTTGAGTGTTCAATAATTTTTAAGAGTGTAAAATAATTATTACTGATACTAAAATGCATACTGAACTATGGTTTCTTCTTTTTCTCTTAAACTTGGTAGTCACTCATTTGTTTTTATTTCTGCATATGTTTACCTTTAAAGAAAAACAATATATATATATAAACAAGATACACCCTTTTATAAAGAAAAACAATATACACATGCACAGCACACACACACATATATATATACACTAAACATCAAATGTTATGTAGTGTCTATTAATATAACTAAAATAATAACTAAATAATAACTAAAGTAACAACTAAAGTGAAGGTGGAAGTTTTAAGTTGATAGCTTCAATTCCTCTTCATTCCTCCACACTCTGGGCTAGAAATTGAGATCTGAGGTTGGCTTATTATTTAATTCTCTTATATATTCTATCTACTTTCTCAAGTCTTAATTTTAACATGGCTATCATTTTTAAACATGTGTTTTCATGATTAATTTTCATAATTATTGAATTTTACAGCTTTATCCATAGGATTTAATGTTCTGATCCTTTATATAGTTGAAGCTTTCTGTCATTTGTCTTCATATAGGAATTATAGCATCACTGGGTAAAGAATTATTAGATTATATACTTTATTCCACAGAATGGATAAATTGTTCCATGTGTTCTCATCTTTTTATATTGACTGAATATCTGTGAAAAAATATATATTCTCCTTTGGTAATATTCTTCTCGGGCTGATTTGTGGCTTTGCTCCCATTCATTCATTGAAGTAACACCCAAGACATCAGAATGTTACTGTCCTTGGAAATAATGCATTTGAAGAGGTAATCAAGTTGAATTGGGATTACTGGGTTGGGCCTTAATCCTACATTCCTACTGTCCTTGTAAGAGACAGGAATATAGTTACATGGAGAGGAAAGACTCAGACAGAAGATGATCATCTCCAAGCAAAGGAGAAGACCTATGAAGAAATCAACCTTGTTGACATGTTGACCTTGGATTACTATTCTCTAGAATTGTGAGAAAATAAACATTTTGTTGAAGCCACCCAATATGTGGTATTTTGTTATAGTAGCCCCTGCAAATTCAGAATCTTATATATAAGAAAACTGTGTATTTATTTTCTGCTATATCTCTGTTAAGGTTTTCGTGTTGTAACAGATCTTTTTATTGTAAATTTATAGCACATGATTGGTGTTTATATAGCAGTGTGGTGTCAAACACTACTTTTTCTGAATGTTAATTCATGTTGTGTAATAGAAAGAAATTCATAGTCAGGAAAGTTTTTAATACTGGATTGTAGCATAATTTCTCAAAAACCTTAATATCCCACCTTAAATTTCAAATACTAGGAATTAATTTCTTATAGTTTTGTAAAAAAAAATCACTTCTTTTTGTTTATTTGTACAAATAATCCAGTACACATATTTTTAAAATTTTAGGGGCATGCATTTGATGCAGTGGTTAAAATGTCCCTTGGGAAGCCTGATCCCATATCAGAATGTCTGGGTTCCAGTCCTGGCACTCCTTCACATTCCAGTTTTCAGTGGATATGCTCCTTGAGAGGCAGCAAGTGAAGGCTCAAATATTTGGTTCCCTGCCACCCACATGGGAGAGACCTAGTTTGAGTCCCAGTGCCTGGCTTCAGGTAGTCTATCCTTGACTGTTGTAGACATTTGGGCAATGAACCTAGATGGAAGATTCTCTCTCTCTCTCTCTTTCTCTCTCTCGGTGTGTGTGTGTGTGTGTGCATGTGCGCCTGCCAATCAAATACATTTTTTTAATTTAAATAAATTTTAACATTTATTTTAGGATGAAATCTTTCAATCTCCAGATTTATATCTCCCTAAAAATGAAGGAGTTATTCTCCCCCTCCCCTTATATCTATGGTCTACTTAAATTGAAGATTATTTCCTTGTCCCAATTGGTCTAGTTTGGTCCCTGAAATTCCAACTTAACATGAATCCAAATTTGTTTCTTTCTCTTCCACATTTCTAATCTTCTATCTTGTCTTTCTTAGGCTCTATGTTCTCAGTTTTTCAAGATTTTCCTTTTCATAAATTTAATTTTATGTTTTGTCAATTCTTAAAATTTTGATTCCTAAAGCTTATATATAGTCAGATATTTTATTTTTAGTTCTCTTACAATGGTTTCTTATTTCATTCTGGTGTCTTTTACATGCCCTGCTCTTCATTCAGCACTCTTTCATCCCACACTATTTTGTCTTTTTAATATAAAATTATATGAAAGCCTGCCTGAAGGCTCCTCCTTTAGTGCTCATGCTCTTCCACTTAGTAACGAGCACAGGATCTCCTTTCCTCCAAACACTTTTGTTTGTTGAGGTAAATATCTCCAAAGTTTCTCTAGCTTTCTCTCTTGAATAAATTGATTTTCCGTCTTAGTTTATGATGTGGATTCTTTCTGTGCACTTCCTGTTGAACGTACCTGTGGGTGTGTCATTGCATCTGTGAGAATACTCATGTGTGTATTTCTCATGCTTTTTATAAGGGATATGTAGGCTAGTTTGCCAGGGTTCTAGATCAAATTTTTCCTGATTACCTTCACTTCATACTCAGGTGTTGTTTGTTATTAAGTTAAAAAGCTGACCCTTTCTCCAGGCGAATTTCTGGCATCTTTCAATTTCTATTGATAATAACTGGCAGCTGCTGAGGGATTACTGTGTCTCAAAAACCATTCTATGTGCTTGCTTTAAATGGTTTCACTTATTTAAGTCTGACCAAAAACATAAAAAAAGCAAAAAAATAACTACGAAAATGAAAGTGCAAAGGCAATATATGACTCAAGGACATCCAGTTTTTAAAGAACCAAGCCTAGGTACTTGGCTACTATGAAATACTGCCTCCCTTCCAAGCTCCTGAACTGATGAGTGGTGCCACTCTCCCACTGCCTCATCATCTGATCGCACAGAATTACTTCAAATTATTTTTAAAAGTTATGTAAATCTTCCTCTGCTTATAAGAACTACAACTTCAGGGTGTTTTACATACGGATTTGTTTCTACTGCTAAATTACTATCACAAGAGGAAATGCTGATCTGCCTATGACTTTGGGTAATTGGCTCAGTGGTGTTATTGGAAAATAGTCTCCAAATAGATGTAGAAAGAGAAGTTCTGATGGGGACAGTGGTCTGCAATGATTCCATACAGCTCAGAAAGTATCCTTGGCATAGCAGACAGGTGCATGCAGAATCTTCTGTGTTAAGACATCAAGTTTTTGACACAAACACACAGTGGGATTGGATGGAAATGTCCCTCTTTGTTCTTGCCTAGCCCTGATAATCTGCCTTAGGGCTCCTTTACTTTGGTCATGGAAATTCCTCCTGGGGTCATGCAGACTGTAAAGAAAATTCCTAGTTACTAGCTCTGTGGAAACTGTGCTGGTCTCTGTGCATTTGCATACAAACATAAAAGGGAAAATTTAACCTTGTATTTTATACCAAGTGGTATTCTGGCCATGCAATTTGTAGGGTAGAAAGCCAGGGTCAAGTGCAAGAGTGAGAAAACACACACAATATAGATGAGTCCGTCTCAAGTTGACTAAAAATAAAAAACATCTGAATTGTTAAATTCAGAACTATGATGGAAAGAAAGAAATTAATTCACAAAGAAGGCCAATAGAAATAGCCAGTAAAGTTTAGAGAGGCCGGGATGGTTATGAGGTTATGATTTATAGAGCAGGTAGTTCCTGCATGAATGTATATGCCTCTTCCCATGGCTATATAATACTATATAAATAGATTAAATATTAATTATTAATATAATAATGCCAAATTAACACAGTCACCACCCTTCACTCTTTGCTCTACATTTGCCACAGCCTATAACATTGGTGTGTCTCAAGGAAAAAAGGAGGCTCTCAGACAGAATTGTCTCCACTGGGGCAGGTGTTGTGTTGCAGTGTGTTAAGCTGCCTTTTGCAATGCCAGCATCCCATAATGGAGTGTCAGTTTGAGTCCCCGCCACTCAATTTCTGACACAGCTCCCTGCTAACTCGCCTGGGAAACCAGTGGATGATAGCTCAAGTACTAGGGCCACTGCCACCCACTCAGGGGACCTGAGTGGGTTTCCAGCCTCCTGGCTTCAGGCTGACCTGGACCTAGCTGTTGTGTCCATTTGGGGGAGTGAACCAGCAGCAGGAATAAATCTCTCTTTCTTTTTCTCTCCTTTCCCCTCTATCTCGGTCCCTCCCTGTCTCTTTGTCTCACTGCATTCCAAATGAGTAAATGTTTTTTAAAAAATAAAAAAAGGAATTTTTTTATCACCTGAATTGAGTTCATTAAATTTTCACTACAGTAAAGCATAACATGAGTCCATCACATCTTAAATGAAATAATAAAATTTCCTCTTCAAGTGAATGAAAAAATGAATGACAAGAAGAGTAGACTGTGGAACTTAGTGAGTTGGAACAAACTGTACGATAGATTCATATCCAGACATGCACAAGAGGAATTAACTTAAAACTCTGTCACATTGAGTAGTTGGCTTTTGGCAAGATAGGAAGTTCAGATGACCAAATACTAGGATGTTCAGCCTTCCAAACAGGACAGTGTTTTCCCCTGAATGGACTCCCTTTTGGCCTGATAGTGACTAGCATAATGTTTCAAAGATTTTGATCCCTCCACAGTTGAACCTCAGGTTTAACCAGAGATGCTTTGGGAACTACTCAAATTTGACAATAACAACAGGAACATAGAGTGTCTGTGAGGGAAAAAACAACAACAACACTGGAACCACGGAAAGAGCATTTTGGATAGAGAAGTGCAGTGAATTATGTATTATTGGTAATACCAAGTAGGTAAATTTTTTGCTTATTAACAGGATGCATTCTATCACATGCATTTAATTTTGTGTTCTTTCTGACCAGAATCTGTGGCTGGTGAGTCAAGAGTAGATAAGTGTGAATTTATATGCTTTAAAACCATGCTTTCAATACTTGGCAATGAAGATGAGTCACCAAAAATGAGGTCATTGGACTATATTTGGATATCAAAAAAAGATCAATAAATCATTGATGGAAGGTATGTACCACCAATAGCAGGGAAAGGATGAACTATATAATTATCATGTTGGAACTCTATCAGTATCAAGATAGGCTTATGTTCAAGGAAGGTATTAGAAAAAGAATAAAATCCCCGAAAAATTCATATTCTGAAAATATTTGAAAGAGTGGCCAAAGAAAGTTCTTGAGCTTTCTGACTTGGCCTTGATTTAAAAATGTTATAGATGATGACAGAATACAGTGGATGCTCCCCAAATGAGGAACCCATGAAATTCCCCATGGCCTATATTTAATATATGAAGGTGACTCAACCATCTGAGGTCTCCAATACACCTACACATCCAAACTTTGCCTCAGGAATTTTTAAATTGCTCCTGCAACTACACATTTATTTTTATTTCATTCGGCACTTAAAAACTATTTATTTGAAAGGCACAGGGACAGAGAGAGGGAGGGCGAGATAGAGATAGAGAAAGAAAGAAAGAATGAGAGAAATCAATATTTGATCCTCTTGTTTACTCCCCAGATGATCACAATTGCTGGGCCTGGGCCAGGCTGAAGCCAGAAGCCAGAAACTTCATCCAGGTCTTCCATGGAGGTGCAGAGGCCCAAGTAATTGAGCTACGTTCAGTTTATTTACCAGGTGCATTACCCTGAGAGCTGGATTGGAAATCGAGCAAATTTGATTGGAACCTGCTCATCAACATGAGGTGCTTGCAGCTTAACCTACTGTGCCACACCAACCCCCATTCCAGACTATTTCTAACATCTGCAAGTCAGAACAAATGGCTGAGCAAAATTTTCTAAATGGAGCTTATCCTAAGCATACCAATTTCTTGTACTCTCTTTTAAAGACATTTATTTATTTGGTGAGAGGAGAAAGATACAGAAGGACACATCTCCAATCTTCTGATCACTTTCAGTGGGGGGAGATAGATACAGGAGGAGACATCTCCAATCTGCTGATCGCTTTCAGTGGGTATCAATCCAGATCTCTCCAGGGAGTGGTAGGGCTCCAATTATTTGAGCCATCATTGCTACTTCCTAGGGTCTACATTAGCAGATTGATAGACTTAGGAGTCAGAATCAAAACTGAATCCATATTAATGGGCGTTTTACCAGTAGACTAAACCCTTACCCCATAGTCTTGATTTTTGCAGAGGTAACTGCTCTGTGGTTTGCAGCATTTTCTTTTGGTCCTGGAGTTCAAAATGCCCTACCATAAGCAAATATATAGGTTTACCATGTGCAAGTTTTCGATTTGAATGCTCTCATTCTTTTTAATTGTATAAAAAGATTTATTTATTTGAAAGAGAGCCAGGGAGAGAGAGGGAGAGGGAAACAAGGAGAACAAAAAAGAGACAGAGAGAGAGAGCGAGAAAGAGAGAGGGAGAGCGAGAGCTCCCATCTGTGGGTTCATTCTCCAGATGGCTATAACAGCATGGGCTTGGCTAGGCTGAAACCAGGAGCCAGGTATTCCATACAGATCTTCCAAATCTGGTGGCAGAAACTCCAGTATTGACCTGATATCCTTTGCTTCCTGGCAAATTATAGCTGAATCAGAAGCAGAATAACCAGAACTCAAACCAGTACTCTGACATAGCATGTGGATGTCCTGAGTAGCACCTTAACCTACTGTGTCACAAAAACCCCATCCCCACCCCTCACACACACTCTTCTCAACCTTCTTTTAGAGTCAGGACATTGACTTTATGGAAAAAGCAGTGACCTGTTCATCACAATACATTTTCCATTCTATTTTAGGTCATTGAATGAAACAGCTTTTACAAAGAGAAGGATCGAATGATGGAGTTTTAGCAAAAGGGATGTGAACAGAAGTTCTGCACGTCACTTTTAGACTAGGGTCAACAAAAGCTGCCTGTTTGAATTGCTATATGGTTTTCTGGAAAGGTCTACAGGAAAATTTGAAGCCACATTTTGAAGATGGCAGAGATACTACAAATTTAAGCCTGTGAATGAATACTTGAGGCAGATCCAGTGCCTTCTTGCACACACTTGCCAACCTGGGCAGACATTGGAATGTTAAATAAGAAAAAAAGGAATTCCTATTAAACTGAACAATTATATGTTTACATCTAGATATTATTGCAATATATGCTCCATTAAGTTACCTTCAAATGTTGTGCTCACTTTTTCATCTCTAGGCATTGTTTTTGTCTCAGAGGTAGGTTATTGTATTAAATGAGATAATAGATGCACAATAGATAACATTTCAAAGAACAGTAGTTACTGTTAGTAATATGATCCTGGGCCAAAAGGAATCCTTCTTAAGTGATTAAGATTTATTTATTTTCACTTATGTGAAATAGTGACAGAGAAAGGTAAGGGGGGGATATTGGCAAAAGAAATAGCAGAAGAGAGGAGAGAGAGTGTGAGCTGCTTGTTCATTTCCAAATGCCTGCAACACCCAGGGCTGGAACTCACTAAAGGCAGGAGCCTGGGACTCCATCTGGGTGTCCCATGTGAGTGGCAGAGGCTCAAGCACTTGAGCCATCACCTGCTGCCTCCCAGGATGCATCATGGAGAAGCTGGATCAGAAGCAGGATGGGTGGGACCTGAACTGGCAGGTTCAGGTAGGTGTCCCAAGCAGCAGCTTAACTACTGTACCATGACACTCCTGAAAGGAACTCTGCATGACTCACATGGATAACAACCAAATGATAAGTGAAAATGTTTCCCTCACTTGAAGTGTCAATAGGCTTCCAATCTCCACTTCAAGAATCAGTTTTAATGGACAATGAACCAATAACACTTCCTTAGATGGAAGATTCTCTCTCTCTCTCTCTCTCTCTCTCTCTCAGTCTCTCCTCCTCTTAAAAAAATTTTTATCTGATTCCCAGAAACAGTAAGATAATAAGTTTGTATTGAAGTTTCTAAGTTTGGGGATAATTTCTTACACAGCTATTTATAATGAGTCTCTGGATTAAACTCTATGGATCAGTCAAAATGTCTTATCTTCAACTCTCACAGCTGAAATTAACTTTCTTTTTTTCCATAGAATTGATGTGTGTGTTTTAATAGTATCTATGAATTTTTAAATTGTATTATAATTATTTTGATGCCACTTTTGCATTCCCTAATAGAATATTTGTCTCTTGTGTGGATAATGATATCTTAACCATTTCCTTTGTATCTTTCTATGAGTTTTGGCCAGTGTATAATAGATAGTCAATGAATGGAATTAAAGATAAAATAATGTTCCACAAGCAACTTTGGATATTTGTATTTACAACTGATACAGGATCCTACAGATTTTCTTTTCCAGTGAAAAATTATGTCATTTATTTTTAACAAAGACCATTTATTTATTTATTGTGAAAGTCAGAGCTACAGACAGGGAAGGAGAGACAGAGATCTTCCATGCACTGGTTCACTCCCAAGATGGGCAATAGTGCTGGACAAGGCAGAAGCTAGGATGTTCATCCAGGTCTCCTCTGCAGGTGGCAGAGGCCCAAATACTTAAGCCACCTTTTACTGTTTTCCAGACCTCTAGCAGGGAGTTCAATGGAAAGTGGAGCAACCAGGACACAGACCAGAACAAATATGGTGTGCTAGCACTGCAGGAGGTGGCTTCACCTGCTATACCACTATGCCAACCCCCAAATGCCTCATTTCTAAGAAATGATGAACAAAATAGTTTCTTTTAGCAAATAAAATTAAATACATTTTAAATATGCCATGTATAATTAAATTTCTAGGATCATTAACTATACATTTACACAGATGTACTGTTTATTTTTAAAATGTTTTTCTAGGAAAATGATTTACTCAAAGATTCCCTATTACAATTATTGGGAGAGTTAAAGAACATGATTCAGACTTACTAACTAGATGCAATGTCTTATTTTAAAGGTAGTACTATAAGAAACTACAATACAGATACAAAATTGTATAAAAGATTTAATGATCTAACAATCATGATTAGTGTAAACTAAAAGCAAAATTCTAAAAGCGGAATCTAGAAATAATCAAAAATAACAAATAAAAATATGTGTGTATGTGCATGAATAGATATTTGTAAACAGGAAGTACATAGTTTATTAGAAAAAATTAAAATTCATTTCTAAATAATAAAATTAATCATTTCATATTTGGTTTGAATTTTATGTTAAATTTTATTAAAATATACCTCTAAAGTCATTCATTTTAGTATCCAATTTTGTCAAATTATATTCTTTTATCACTTAATAATAGAGGATAAGAAGCCTTTTAAGCACATAAAAACGATGACATTTTGATGGAATTCAGTTGAGTAATAATTTTATCAAATAATATATTTCTTTTTTAAAATACTATTAAATAAAATATAACACACAAATTGGACAGAATGGAAGGAAAAATGTCATCTTAAATCATCTGTCCCGCCTTACAGGTAACTGTGTATAATTGTACAATTATACTGTGTGTTGATATATACTTGTAATATGTGAAAAATGGAAAAGATAAGTTTATCAATACATTATGACAGACATTCACACTCTTTCTATAGATAGGAGAAGTACCTGTGTAAATAACATTAAATGCTAAAGCAAGGAATTTGTACAAGGGAAAGCTAGAAATTGTACCACGAAATGAATAGTATTCTTCTTCACAGAGGTTCCCTTAGGAGTTTCTAAGCGTTCCACCCTTGTGTGTATATGTATTGCAATGTTGCCATCACTGTTCAAAACAGTTTGGTATCTCTTTTTGTATTGTACAAGAATCACTTAAGAAGGTTTATAAGAAAATTGATCTTTTGTGAGTATCCAAATCCACCATCACTGATAACATTTTGCCAGCATGGAGGCCATTACCACAAAAGTGTCAGAGGTTCTAAAGGCAATTGCAGAAAATGAGTTGAAATATTGTTTTGAGTAGTAGCGTAATTGTTGAACTAAAGCATATAACCTTCCAATAAAATCACTTCAAGGAAGATAGAATTACTTTTTCAGTTGTGTATACATTTGGTACATTTGCGTGAAATATGCTGATGATTTTTTCCCAACACCTGGCTTGCTTGTGTAGCATTGTTCGTATTGGACCTATGATGACTGAATGTGGGCATGAATTTCTTTATTTAGTTGTCCTACACACCAATTCTATACTACTCTTTCTTACCATTTAGTTTGGATGGTAATAATAGAAATTATTAGCATTAGCTTGACTATAAAACATTGAAAAACAAGATTCTACTTAATACATCCCTACTGCTAAAGGAACAGAAACTACAAAATTTAAGTTACAACTTTTATTTTTACAAGCATCAATAGTTTCATACCTGAACATTCATCAGCCTTTTCTCCAATGTATTCTAAAGCAAGTGGTGTGAAGTCCTTTGTTTTAAGGAAATTCTAAGAGTCCAATTTCTCTAGTTTATAATATTCTGTAACTCAAAACAAGTAAGCACACGTATTAGCATTATTTACAAAATAGAAATTGCAAAAAATATTCTAACGAATTGCCTTAATTACACATATTTTTTGTTTCTCTGTAAACCACTTTTATTCAATTGACAGAAGAACCAATAGCTCAAAGCCAATTAGGGAACATAAACAAGCAAGAGTAGGCCTGGGGGAGCCTTCGGCTGGGATTCTGTGACAGCAATAGCAGTGCCATGGCTCAGTTCCAGCAGAAAAGACAAACTAAGAACACATGAAGTGGGAAGTGGGACAGAAGTGTGTTGTGTACGGATGGGAAAATGTTTCTGTCCAGTGCTATATGGATATTTATAACACCACTGGCAGGCCATACAAAATTAGCTGGGACAGCATTGTGGCATGGTGGGTAACGCCACCACCTGCAATGCCAGTGTTCCATTCGGGCACCAGTTGGTGTCCAGCTGCCCCACTTTTGATCCAGCTCCCTGCTAATACTTGGGAAAAGCTGTAGAAGATGGTCAAAGTGATTTGGGCTCTGCCACTCATGTGGAAGACAAAAATAAGCTCCTGGTTTCTGGCTTCAACATGGCTCAGCCCACACTATTGCAGCCATCTGGGAAGTGAATCAGCAGATGGAAGATGTCCCTTTCCTCCCCTTTTCTCTCTAACTCTGATTTTCTAAGTAAATAAATAGATCTTTCAAAAAAATTGGCCCCCTATATGCGGGTTCATTTCCTGGCTGCTCCACTTCAGATCAAGCTCCATGCTAATGTGCCTGGGAATGCAACAGAAGATTGTCCAAGTGTTTGAGCTCCTGCAACCACTTGGGAGACCTGAAAGAAGTTGCTGGGTCCTGCTTGGGCTTGGCCCAGCCCTGGCCATTGTAGCCATTTTGGAGAGTGAACAAGCAGATGGAAGATCTCGATCTCTCTCTCTCTCTCTCTCTCTTCCTCTATCTCTCTCTTTCCCTTCCTCTCTATAACTCTGCCTTTCAAATAAATAAATGTCTTTTTTAAGAAACTTAGCCTGCTGTCAGTTTATTGAGTTTCAAGTCCTGCTATTATGCTTGTAGGGCCAGACCAAACGATTTTGCTGGCCTGTAGAGCCCACAGGGTGGACGGCCCCCACCCCTGTGTGGAGGTTGTTTCCTTCAGTCCACATTCTTTTTCTTCTTTTCTACACTTCTCTTTCATTTCATTCTTCTCCATGTGCAACATATTTCTCAGCCATATTATTAAAAACAAAAATAAAGGTGAATTGCCCTTGTGATATAACTTTGTTAGCCGAGCCTGTGGGGTTTCAACCTTCTTCAAAATCCCTCCCTTATCTCTAGGGCCATTGGCAGTAAAAAAGGTTTGTGTTTTAGTGATTCAGACCACAGACCCTGGCCGCCGCCGCGGCTCAATAGGCTAATCCTCCACCTGCAGCGCCGGCACACCGGGTTGTAGTCCCGATCGGGGTGCCGGATTCTGTCCCGGTTGCCCCTCTTCCAGTCCAGCTCTCTGCTGTGGCCCAGGAGTGCAGTGGAGGATGGCCCAAGTCCTTGGGCCCTGCAGCAGCATGGGATACCAGGAGAAGCACCTGGCTCCTGGCTTCAGATCAGTGCGGAGCGCTGGCCACAGAGGCCATTGAGGGGTGAACCAACGGTAAATGAAGACCTTTCTCTCTGTCTCTCTCTCTCACTGTGCACTCTGCCTGTCAAAAAAAAAAAAAAAAAAAAAAACAAAACCAAACAACAACATCAACAAAAAACCACCAAACCACAGACCCTAAAGCCAGCTACCTGAGTTTGTCTAGTTTGTATCTTGTGCAGATAAGTAGTCTTGGGCAAGTTCTAAAGCTCTCTGTCTCTGTCTCAAGTGTGTATAAAATGATATAATAGTAATGGCAGTGACACAATCCTAGATGGTAGTGCTGTTGCAAAGATGAGTTAATGCATGTCAAGCACGTAGGATGACGCCTACCATAGAGTGAGCATCTAAAAACGATAGTTTTGGTTATTATTATTGACATTTTTTTCAGACACAGATTGTAAGACTGTTTCAAGCCAGGTTCTATCAGCTCCGGTGTCTGTTCCTAATGATACCTATCTGTATCTTTCATTTAGCTTAACATTTCAGTTTATAAACTTCCCATACATGATCTCTGCTGCTATCCTATGTTCAGATCCCCACTTTCAACAAGCACCATCATGTCAACAATTAGTGTTCAGCTAAGGAATCTCAATTTGTTTCTTCTTCAAGATGTCTCTCATTCTACCTGGGGCACTGCAAAGTGCTTCAAGAGCACATTTGAAAGATATCTTAAAATTGACCCACAACTCCAATATATTCAGCTATTATCTTTGTCATGAACTTTAAAAGATGTATATGCAGGCGCCTAGCACTGTGGCATAATGGGTAAAGCTGCTTCCCATCATGCCGGTATCCCATATGCACGCCTGTTGGTGTCCCAGCTGCTCCACTTCTGATCCAGCTCCCTGTTAATATGCTTGGGAAATTGCCCAAGTGCTTGGGCTCCTGCACCCATGTGGGACCTAAAAGAAGTTCCTGGCTTTGGCCTGGCTCAGCTCTGGTTGCTGCAGCCATTTGGGGAGTAAACCAGTGGGTGCAATATTTCTCTCTCACTTTCTGTAACTCAAGTAAATAAAAATAAATCTTAAAAAAATGTTTGTGCAAAAACCTTATGCCCCAATACCTGATTCTTCTTTTCCAGCAGAATCTTATCTGATACTGAGAAGTTGAAAATAAGAAACAAGTCTATAATCAAATATTGCATCACACCCTATAAAATGTACAGGTACTTTATATTAATCCAAAAATTTAAAAATAAATTAGTTTAAAAATAAATTGTTATTAAAAGAGCAACTAGAAGTTGTACACATGAAAAATTCTAATATGCTGAAAATTTCTTTAATAAGTCACATTTCGGGTTTTATAATTCTACTAATCAAGACATTAGGCACAATTATTCAGATACATTTTTTTCCATATAAGAAGTAGATTTCCATTTCTTCATATAGATGGAATCATGCACATCTCAGAATGTAGGACTTCTGATTTCATGTCAGCTTTGCTCCTCATTTTCAACTTTGACATCTAATCCCAGCTCAAAGCATATAGTTGTGTGACAAGGAGCTTGGTTTCCTCTTGGTAAAGTACATGGAATAAAAACAGGTCCTTCCTCACAGAAGCACTGCCAGAATGAAAATACATTAGTGTATGAATAGACCTGGTTACATGGCTGCTGGAATGCCTCAAATATTATTAAGAAGATTCAATAGTTAGATACAGCAAAAAACGTTTTGGAGTTGTTTAAAAATTTGCATTCACAAGATTTCACAAACTTACATTCTGTTGACTCTTTAATGAATTTTCCTAATTATAGCCTGGAATGGTCAGGAAGTGAAATAAGTATCCAGATGATAGTATTTGCACACAAATCTTTAAAAAAATTTTTTAAGCTTTGTTTATTTATTTTTTATTTATTTGAGAGATAGAGTTACAGACAGAGAGAAAGGTCTTCCATCTGCTGGTTTACTCCCCCAGCCAGAGCTGTTTTTGGCTATTTTGGGCTATCCAAAGCCAGGAGCCAGGAGCTTCCTCCAGGTCTTCTGTGAGGTGCAGGAGCCCAAGCATTTGGGCCATCTTCTACTGCTTTTCCAAGCCACAAGCAAAGAGCTGGATCAGAAGAGGAGTAACTGGGACATGAACTGGCACCTGTGAGATGCCAGCGCCACAGGCAAAAGCTTAGCCTACTACACCACTGTGCTGGTCACCACAAGGCTTATTTTTAAAATATTTAAATTTATTCCATTTTCTATAACTGTGGAGCTTTGACTCTTAAAATTTTGCTAATATGTGACATGGTTCTTCTGACCTCTATAAACCGGTTTTGTTATTACAATCTCTAGCTTTTGTCTGTACATACATGATGGCATAAACACACACACACACACACCCCAAAAGCTATGCTATTCTTTCCATACTATTACCAGCTACAGAGACAAATATTGTTAAATGCAGTTTTTGCATTACATTTTTCCCTGCCTTTGTCCAACATAAATTCTTTTCTTTTACAAATAGTCTAAGGTCACCACAACACCAATTTTGAAGATCTCTGGTTCTACCTCTTGTATGACTTCATGGTATAACAATTATATTTCCTTTTCAAAAATCCCGTCTGGAAAAGTGAAAACACTTGTGAAGGATTGCACGCCTTCATATTTGTAAAACAAACCCTGAAAGTCTGTAAAGCCTGGAGTTCTAGCAATTATTAGATCACAGTTACACTTTGTCAGGACTAAATGTCTTACATCCTCCTGGGAAGAGAGGAAGACCCTAAGATTACAATATATTTGAACAAGAAGGCACTAACTTTGCATTATTTTCCATTCTTCTTCCTGTCTTTGTCAGGAGGAAGGATCCATGCTGTGCTATTCTCTATTCTGGTTGCCACCTTTGTCATGAGAATGAGACACCAGAATCTGAATGTTTCCTGTGAGATATAATAGCATGCTTTCCTGCTCTCACCCTCAGAGGTTGTATTTAGTTCCCTGAGAATCTCTGACTCCCTTAGGGCATCAGCTCAATATTCACATAAGGTGTCCTTTTTGCTCATATTCATTGTAAGATTATTTGATGTCTTGGTCAGTCTTACAGCCCTTTCCTATTTCAAACATATTCTTTCTGCATCTACTCCCTCCTCACCCAACCAATGTTTTTTATCTTTTTTCATCACCAGGTAAATCAAATAAATGGTGCAATTTGCTTAATATAAATACATATGTGTGGTGTAATATTTAAAAATGCCATTTAGAAATACTTCAATATTCTGCTTGGACATACGGATATAGAAAAAGTAGCTGATATGCACATGGTAGATGTGTTAAGACAGGTACTTAAATTAATTCCCACACACATTTATTGTGCACTATAATTTTTCTATTTATCTTTGTTTTGCTTGGAGTCATATTTTAAATTACTCTTGAGTTTGTCTCTCATCCAGACTGAAATATAAATACTATATTGGATTTTTAGACCATGCTTCTGTCCTACCATGTAAAATGAAACCAAGTTATCTAATTCCAGTTGCCACTTATTTTCACAAATGATATGTTGCATGGAGCCAACATGGCAAACAGCTGTACACAACTACATTTCACTGTATGGGAAGAATTTCATCCCCTTGAAGGACAAGGAAAAAGATGTGTTAAGCATGAGAAATCTTTGACTTTAAAAAGAGCATATAAAAGTCAAAAAAACTTTATCTGTGCAGTCAATAACACAATTTCTTGTATGTGAGAAATATTTTTGAGTAACTGCAGTATTGACTTCCCATCCCTTTTTCTTATCAGAAGAATTTGGCTTAATATTTAATTATACATGATCTTTTGCTAGGATAAAAAAACAATATTATTGAAGTTTGGACCAAGCTATCAAAAAAATTAGAGTCCATATGAATTGTTTCATCAGAGGAGTTTTAATGTAGGTAATTTATGACCTAACTGGTTGGCAAGGAGACAATTAGTCTCACAGTGGCAGTGAAGAATCTCTTGGGTCTTGGCATCAGGTTGCACTTGGACCCTGGACTAGGCTGTCTCCTCTGTAACATCGCTGTATTGTCTGTCACCTATCATCAAGGTCATAATGGAGACACCTATGCCAGATCCATTGGGTCGTTCTCAATTCAGTGACTAGAGTAAATCTTCTCCTCCAGAATATTCAGGCATACGTGATTCCCTTGATGCCATATTTGTGTGAAGAGAAGCTTAGGTGCACAAACTCAGGCCCTTCTTCTGCTTAGCAATATAGGGTTCACAGTTTCTCACTGTCCATTTTCTGATGGCTGTGGAGCTACCTTATGTAGCAACCTCCTTCTGAATCTCCAAATAACACCATGGAACAAGCTCCTCATGGTCATTTAAAATCTCTCCATCAATTCAAAACACTCAGTACTTGGGGTGCTCACGGTTTCTATCTGAGGGAGGAGGTTGGGATACATCCCACTGGCAGTTTCACTTACCTGTCTTCTTTGTCATTGAATCCCTCAAGACTCCAAGAGGTAGCTGCTGCCCTGCTCTACATCATCTTCATGTAAAAGTCCATGATGTAGCTCAGCAAGCCTGGAGGTCAATATGTTCAAAGTGTGCAAATTGCTATTTTTAAAATTATTTATTACTAGGTACAGCTTAATCTTGTGTATAATGGTCTTACTTTAGACTACAAGCAGCCTAGTTTGAAGATCAAGAGCTTTACTTTTGTTACTTCTGTGCTAAAAGATCCTAATTTGTCTTTCCCAAACCATTAAAATAATGGAAGTCTTACTGTGAATAAGACAAATACTATGTAGAAGAAAATAAAAAAAAAAAGACAGACTCACATTGCTATTCAAAAGAACAATTTCACAGTTTCAATGTGGAGAAGTGCTGTGTGAATAGGCGATGAGACTACCCAAATTCTCTCAAATCCATCATCTGTTCACTTTCATTCTATACAGTTACCCCCAGGTGCATAGGGATGGTCAGGTTCTGAATTTTGTTATCTCACAGGACTAGGATGAAGAAGAATCGAGACATAGTGTGCGCTTATCTTAGGACTCAAGAATCTGTCGGTGCTTGAGTTTTGACCCTAGCATAAGAAACAGTATTGCTCAGAAAATCATGGTGGATGCTTATCTCTAGTGGTGAGTGCAAGCTGTGAAATCACTCTCATAATTGACAAACTTATCGTTGAAAATTGGTCCTATAGCTCAACAGAGGCAGTTGATCCTACATCCCAGGTTATGGGAGGTTAGAATCCTTGAACAGCAATTCTGTTAGTAGTCACTGTCGAGTTTAAGGGAGAGGCTTGTATACCCTAGAAGGTCTGAAGATCTGTTTCTCATGGCTTCCAGGTCTTGTACCAAATAGTTCTCCCTGGGGCATTTATAGTCAGAGCTATCCTAAAAGACCAGCTCCAGAAACTGCTCAGCTTTCCATGAGCCACCAGCAAAGATGTCACAAAACTACTCAAATAACTGGTCTCGCTACATTTTTCTCCCAGCCAACCACACATTTAATCATATCAGGACACTACTCAAGTTATTATTCCAATAACAGGAAAGATTCATATAGAGTTAATTCTGCCTTTTACTTTTACAAACTAACACAAACCATTCAAATCATTTTTTCCTCACAATAAAGAAGGGTAACCTTCCTTCAAAAAAGTTCTTCCTTTGTAATTTATGCATATGTCTGTGTGATCATTGGATAGATGTCTGTATCTCATTGCCTGAAAACTTCCCAAGAGCAGGAATCTTGTCTGCTTGATTCTCTGTTGTATCTCTCCCTTGTCTAACACAAAACCCAATACAGAGAGAGGGGAATAAATATTTGTGAGATTAACAATTAATATTGTTAAACAATATATTGGCTCCAATATAATTCACCTACTGGCTCCAAGGTGAAATATTTGACATCTTTTTTAACAAAAGAAAAGAGGAGGAAAAGAAAACTCCAAATCCCAACTTAATCCCTTTTGCGGTACCCCTGAAGGTATCTTCCAATCACTGGATAGCTATCAAAGGAACTCATAGCTATCTATCAGTTTATTGACATTTATTGATGCTTTGAAGTACATGTGTCTGCTCTACTAACCTTAATAAATACATTTAAGAGATGAAGTCAAAAACAAATGTTTTATATCAGGCATGGAAACCAAGACACTGTGGAAAAAATGACCTAAATGGAAGATCTCTGTCAGTGAGATCCCAGGGGAAAGAATGGGCCATCAAAGAAGGAGGTAACTTTCTCTGAAGGGAGGAGAGAACTTCCACTTTGATTATGGCCTTATCTGAATAAGATGGGAGTTTGTGACTCAGGAGGCTTCCATAGCCTTGGCAGCTCATGACAAGAGCCTCAGGTGATTACTGACGTCATAAATAAGAATGTCAATTATTAAATCAACAACGGGAGTCACTGTGCACTTACTCCTCATGTAGGATCTCTGTCCTTAATGTGTTGTACTATGAGAATTAATGGTAAAACTAGTCTTCAAATAGTACTTTATGCTTTGTATGTCTGTATGGGTGCAAACTGCTAAAATCTTTACTTAGTATAGAGTTGATCTTCTGTATATAAAGATAATTAAAAATGAATATTAATGAAGAATGGGATGGGAGAGAGTAGGAGGTGGCATGGTTAGGGGGTGGGATAGAGGGTAGGGGGAAAGAACAGCTATAAAAAGTTGTACTTATGAAATTTACATTTATTAAATAAAAGCTTTTTATAAAAATAAATAAATGTTTTATAAAATATCATTTTTTTCAATTAAAGAGACCAATTAGTAATTGTTAGAGTAAATCAAATTGTGTTCCATAACCATCAGTTCTCTAGAATTTTGCTGGGGAATATGAACAAAAAAATGTGTAAACCCAAATAAGTTTAAAACCAGTGAGACAAACAGGTTTTTTACTGAATAAAGTACCTTTCATATCAGTTGAGTAAATAATACACTCTAGAATTTAGTACCCTCTGATCTAAAACTTATTTTACCAGGAAATTTTATTTTTGCAATTAACTGTCATGTTGAAAATTGATTAGAAAATAGTTTAAAATTCCAAAATTAATCTCCAAAAAATAATTTCAAGTAATTGGTTGTGATGATATTATAGCCATTTATGCATTTTAAGGACTATATATATATATATATAACAGTTTATTTTTATCAGATTATGAACCAGAGAGTAATTATTATGTTCTATCATCCTTACTAGAAACATCCTAGCACTTATTTGCTCTTGGCGCAAGGTAAGAGTTCTTTAGGTGTTTGTTTAATAAAGGAAATAGTGAGAGTTATACCAAATTAATATGTATGCTACAGTAAATGTATAGTCAGACTGAATTAATAGTACCTTTTGACAGTATGAGTTAACTATTAATGATTGCCAATGGAAATGTGTGTTGCTAAAAGTTATTTTAAAAACTCTTGAATTAGGAAGAAAAATGCACATGTACACCTTATTTTTCTGCAGAAAAGAAAAAAGCAGATACACTAAATTTATTATACCACGATACACTGGAAACAGTTAATTTTAGAAATCAATGTATGGAAGAATAATGGCAAAAATTTTGATACAGAAATAGTAAGTGGTCTCTGAACATCCTGCATTGTCTTGGTTAATGCAAGTCAGGTGTGTGTATTAATACTTTTCATATAGAATTATTTAGTATAATTGGCTTCCTATCTTTTGTTTAGTTCTATGGAGTGATAGAATAACTCATGAGAGAATAACTACACTTGCAGACTGGCAGAATTTCAAAAATTAGGGTATCCTTTTGCCTAGATTAGGTCCAAGAGTCACCCACAGCTAGTTAGGAAACTACCCCAAAGGCAACACTGCATTAGAATAGCAGTAATGACTACAACATCCTAAAAATGGATGCCTAAAGTAGAGTCAAGAAATACCTGTAACTAGAGCTAACTACTTCTATGAGATTTGTCTGCAAATATTTGGGAATGCATCTATACATCTGTAATGTACAACTTTACTCAATAGCAGCAGGCTGCTAAACATAACTGTTGAAATGTTTAGTAGAAATGTCATAAATAAGCTTCTGGTTTGTTCCATTTGGGGAATTTTAATCAGTAAAGAAGAGCACAACTATCTTTTTTACCTCAGTCACTTATTGAGGACAATCATGATTATATTGAAGTGCTTTGGAATGTACAATGTTCTACTCAAGTCAAAGAAACATTTCTGATGAATACATACAGAAAGTTCTTGAAAGTATTGTTTTTATAGCTATGCGATATGTTATGTGTAGGGAAAGGATTATTACTTGATTTGTTGCTTTTCCTTTCAATTCAAGATATCTTGAGATTTGATCCTTGATTGAATATTTTCTCTTAAAACATGAACACCAGGAATATGTTAGTGTGTGCCAGGTGCAAAATGAATAAGGGTCCTGCTGAGATTGATATATAATGAATGACACACCTGTACTTGGTGTTTAGACTGTTTATTGAATAAACTGCATATGTGTAATCTATAATTGATGAAAAATCACCTTCATCAGAGAAAGGATTTAGTTCCACACTTCTGGGAAGGCTAGGACTCTGGAGAGCTGGCAGGATACCTGAGCTGACAGCTTCCCTGACCTGGGGTGGTCTGTTCCTACCAGACCTCATTAATTGTGACCACACAAACCCTGACTGGAAGAGATTCAACACTTGGAAGCTGTAGCAGGAAGTCACAAGTCTATGCTCTGCTGTTGCTGTGCATGATATGTTGGCTATGCTGCATTCGTTCTTAGAGAATGTACGGAGTCTGTTGTCAGGAGCTGAGTGAGGGCTGTTTGGTCTCATGTGTTTGATGGCCAATCCAAACCCAAGACTGTAACTGTTGGTCAGGCACAGAGAATAGTGTCATGTACAAAAGATCCACAATATATTTATTTTAAAGTTTCTGTTTAGAGACTCCATCAAGCTTCCAATATTCTGCAATATTGGAAGTTCTGCAAAAAAAAAAAAATCACAACATTTACATTTTAGTTTTCTAGGGCTGTCATAACAAATTAACACAAACTGGTGAGCTTAAAACAGCATGTATTGCCTACAGTTATGGATGTTAGACCTCTGAAATCAAGGTGTTGGCAAGGCCATGATCTCTTCCTAAGGTTACAGGAGAGCATCTTTCCTTCTTCCTGCTTCTTCCTGCTTCTTGTGGTTAGTGGTGGTCTTTGGCATTTCTTGTCTTGAAGACTCATCACTCCAATCCCTAGTTCTTTCACATAGCATTCTTCTCTCTTTGTGTATCTGTGTCTAAATTTGTCTCTTTTCATAAGTACACAAGTCATTGGATTAGAGTCACCCTAATCCATTAACTCCATCTTAACTTGATTGCATCTGCCAAGAATCTAATTTTAAGCAGGGACATATTTCTAGGCTCCAGGGGTTAGGTCTTGAATATGTTTTGGATCAACATATTTCAACTCATAGTTCACCCTACAATAGATTTTAAGCACAATCTCAATCTTTTAATTCTGTTCCTATCTTTAAATATTTGATAAATTTATTCATCCTTTATTCAACTGAGTAATTTTTCTAGGTAAATGGGATAAAGTAGCAAAAAAAAAACAAACATATTTCTCTTACCTCAGTGGATTTTATATTTGAATGAAGGTAGATTAGAAATATATACACAATATAGAGTTTATCACAGAGTAATCTTTAAAGAAAACTAATTTAATAACAGATGAAGCTATTTACATAGCTCTTGGCTCCTGGCTTCCTCCTGGCCCAGCAGTAGTCATTGCAGCCCTATCGGGAGAGAACCAGTGGATGGGAGACCACTATCTCTCTTTCTCTATCTCCCTAACTCTGCATTTCAATAAATAAAATAAATATTAAAAACAAAAATGGCATACACTACTTGATGTATTGAGCACTAATCCATCTCTGTTAGTCTAGTCTCTAACTTCCTTTAATTTGAATTTGAGGAATTCAAATTACTTATGCTATACTATATTGTCAAAGCATTTGCCAGCACTAAGTTTGCTGTGAGTTTCCTTTCCCATCTTAGTTGTGTGATCATTTTCAGAAAGAGATATGTTAAGAACTACCACCCTTGGCCAGCACAGTGGCTCACCTGGCTAATCCTCTGCCTGCGGTGCCGGCACCCAGGATTCTAGTCCCTGTTGGGGCACCGGATTCTGTCCCGGTTGCTCCTCTTCCTGTCCAGCTCTCTGCTGCAGCAGAGGATGGCCCAAGTGCTTGGGCCCCTGCACCCACATGGGAGACCAGGAGGAAGAACCTAGCTCCTGGCTTTAGTTCAGCGCAGCACCGGCTGTGGCGGCCATTAGGGGAGTGAACCAACAGAAGGAAGACCTTTCTCTCTGTCTTTCTCTTGCTGTCTGTAACTCTACCTGTCAAATAAAAAAAAAAAGAAAAAAAAAAGAACTACCACCCTTTCTTTCCAACTAACGTTTCCAATGAAATACAAAGCAGACATCTTACTATTTATTTGCACTGCTTCCCTACCTTATTCTCAATGCCGAATTCTTAGACTTTTCTTTTTGTTATTAAATACATGTGAATGTTATTAATGATTTCTTTACTAAGGTCAAATTCTCAGTGAGCTTCTTCATGAATCCTCTCTTGAGAAGTAAAGTATCTAAGTGTTAACTCGATTCCCAAAGTCCAATGTATACGTGTGTGTGTGTGTGTGTTGGTAGAAAAATGAATTGTAAAGATAACACTTACTATTTTTTTTAATAGAAAACACTGTTAGGGATTTTTTAATTTCAGATTTAATAAATAAAGTGCGTACAACCTTAGTAAGGTTATTGCACTTGAGAAAAAAAACAACTTAAAATACAAGAACTTCTACAGTATTGATCATCCATAATAAGGTGACTGTCCTTAAATTTCTGTTTGCCTTCAGCTATGCTTAATAAGATACATGAAGCAAAAAATGTAGCTCTCATTAAGTAAAAACTTATTCAGTTTTGCATCTCAGTCTTCACATATTTTATCAGTAAATCATACAGTCACAAATGGAATTCTGAAAGTTATCAAAATTGGATCATCTGGTTCCAACTTACATTGATATTTAGGATGATATTATCAGTCAAGTTTATATTCAAATAGAAAAATCTCATCACATTAAAGTGTTATTTATGTATTCATTTTCTTTATTCAGGCAAATCTCCAGTCTTTAGAAATGGCTCTAGAAATAAAACATAAAAATAAACATGGAAAAGAATTGAAGCATCACATAAGAGCTAATAATGGGTACTGTCTCTCCTCAAGAAGTCCTGCCTAGGAACAGGCATTGGGTGCAGCTGTTGCTGCACTACTGGTGATGTTTGCGTCCCTTATTGGAATTCTTTTGAATCCTGGCTTTGCTTCCAATTCCGTCTTCCTGCTGATGTTCCCCTTGAGCAGCAGCAAGTACTTGGGCCCCTACCACCCATGTGGAAGACCCATGTTGAGTTCTGGTTTCCAAGCTTTGGCTTGGTTCAGCTTTCCTGATGTAGGCATTTGGAAAGTGAGCCAGTGGTTGAAGATCTTTGTCTCTGTCTCTCTTTCGTAGTCTCTCTTTCAAATAGAAAATTAAGCAAATTTAAAATGCATTTAAGCACATATTGAAAGTGTTACCTATTATATCTTCAGGAATGTTCTTGAAATTAATAATTCAAAACAATTCTGAAAAAATATAAAGATAAAATAACATTAGTCTAGTAGTACCATGTGCACATCTAATATTGATCTCTCAAAAGTTTTTAAATGTTAAAAAAACACTAACCATCCTTAGGTTGCCTTCTATGAATAATGTTTAATAATCACTGAGATGCTATCAAAAATGTTGTCATAAAAGTGATATTACTATGGTTACATTAAAGAATTCTTATTCTTGTTCTATTCAGTGACATGTTCCCCATTACCTCAGAGGCCCTGTTATTAACAGTGCCTCTTGTTAGTCATCAAGATAAAAGGCACACTTCAAAAGAGGCCTCCTCTGAAAAAGTAAGATGAAAAACACAGCAAAATCGTAAATAAAATGGGAGAGAAGTAGAAGATAGAAGGCAGGTAGATGATGGTAACTGGAAGCAGGAAGAGAGAAAAAGAATAGAAAGGCTAAAAAAAGTCCTGAATTTGAGATAAAAGCTTCTTCAGCCCTCTCTTCATCTTAGCAATATATACCACAAAACTCCATAGCATATAACTTCCCAAGCCCTTAATTCTAGTCGTCCATGGGGGAAACATCTTTTTTCTTGGATATTTGTTTTGCTTTTATCTCCCTTTAACAAGTATCCGATGTGCTTTTTATCTTATAGATCCTTGTTGAACTTAGCCATGTTGTGTAACAGAAGGCAGAATGTCAACCTTTTAAAGGCTCTATTACATTTCTAAGGCATTTTGTTTCTCAGGAGCTTCAAAACAGTTCTGAGTAGCTGACTTTTGCAGGATTGCATGATGAGACTTGTACTGAGTGTTGTGTGCTAATCAGTGCTACATGCTGCTGGTTATTTGGAGGCTGTGGGTCTTAGGCCCAGTAATTGCTGATGGTACTAGGTATTTTGACTTGAACTTTGAAATGATCTCTGACTCAGAGTCCTTAAGAATCTACTGGGCAATTACTTATTGCTCACTTTTTTGTTTGATTCTTTAAAATCAAACTGTTATATAAACTCAATTATAAGAGTAAAATTCTGCTAAAATAATAAATTACACTAAAATAATAACAAAAAGGAAGTACCTCGCCCTTTTCTCTATCATGTGCACTAGTGATACTTCATTTTTAAAATATTTAAAATTTTATTTATTTGAAAGACAGAAAGAGACAGGCAGAGAGAGAGAGAGAGAGGAGAGAGAGAGAGGAGAGAGAGAGAGAGAGAGAGAGAGATCTCCTATCTGTTGGTTCAACCCCAAAGTATCTGCAACAGCCAGGGCTGGGCCAGGTTGAAACCAGGAACCAAGAACTCAATCCTTCTTCCATAGGGGCAGCAAAGACCCAAGTATTTGTGCCATCAGTGCTTGCTTGCTCTTAGGATGTGCATTGGCAGGAAGCTGGAATCAAAAGTAGAGCAAGTACTGAAACCCAGGCTCTGACATGTAATACAGGCATCCCGAGTATCATTGTCACTGCTATGCCAAAACACCCTCTCTGATATTGAGTTTTAAACTCCATATTTCTAAGTACCATGTGTATGGCTATTTCTTGATTTGCCAATTTAAGCACAATTTGCTTCTAATGAAATATGTGAATATTTTAGTTTTTCATACTTTTCTTTTTCTCCCCTTTTCCAAATGAAATTCTATTTCCCTATGTGTGTACCCTTTAAAATATTTCTATTTTGAAATAATTTTACATTTGTGGAAGCATTGCACATAAAATTCCTGAATGATAGAGAGTTCTTTTTAGTCCTACACCCAGCTTCTGCTATTGTTAATGTCTTACAACACCATAGTCAAAAGTAAGAGATTAACACACTATTAAGTATAGTCTGGAGTTCTTGCAGACTTCACCGGTTTCCCCACTAGTGTCCTTTTTCTGCTCCAGCTTGCGGCTGAGGATACCACATTGCACTTACTTGCCATGTAGCCTTAATCCATTCTGGTGTGTGACAACTTCTGAGTTTTTCTCATTCTTAGCCTTTTCAGATAATACTGACCAGCAACCTTTTAGAATGTTCTCTAACACATGTTGATCTCTCACAATTAGACTGAGGTCATCAATTTTTCTACAGAGGGGTGGTACCCTTCTCATCACATCATAACAAGGAGCACATGAGGTCAACAGGACTTATAAATGATGATGTCGACTTTGATCACTCTGTTAAGCTGGTATGTGATAGTTTCTGATACTGAAGTTACTGTATTTTTCCTTTCCATACTGTGTTAGAAGTCAGCCACTAAATTCAGCCTATATTCATTGGAAATGAAATTAAACACCATCTCCTGCAGAAGGATGCATCACATTTTTTAATTAAAATATACTTAAAATTATTATAGCAATTTACAAATATTTGCAGGGGAGACACTTTGGAGCTATGCAACTATCCCGTTTCTCCTTAAGATTTCATTCAATAAGTTTAGCATTCATTAGTGCCTCTAGCAACTATTAATGTGGCATACTAATGATGACTTTTTTTCCCTCACTATCTCATTTGAAAATTTTCTGGAAGGAAAGTTTGTTTCTTTTCTCTCACTTATTTATTTACTCATTTATTTATATCAGTGGACTTGTGAATATTCATATTTGTGATTCTAATTTGGATAAACCAATGCTATAGTGATTTATTTTATGGATCAAATTATCCCTGCAATGCACATTGGGAGGGTTTGCTTTCTGGTTGTCTCCTTTGTCCGTTTACTATGTCCCTCTACGCTTGATTTTGGAGTGCTTCTTTCTGGTCCTAGATGATGATACAGATGTATCTGCAGGAGCCTTGCTTCAGCTCTAGAAACAGTCATTTATTCATGAAGCTCTAGTTTCTTCTATTAGAGGATGGTACTTAGAGATCCAGATCTGTACACAGTGTGTGTTCACTGCTAGTGGGTGTCAGTGTTTCTTGGCTTTCTCAGCATAAATAGGTAGGGAATATGTGGATGTGTATGAACTACATTATAATTATTTTTGTATCTATAAAATTTACATATCTATTGTAATAAACCTTAACTTTCTGTGACATCTCAGACTCTAAACCAGCACCACAGAGATCATTGTAGTCTTATCCCCTTGCTAATTTATAACTCTTTTTTTGTTTGCTTTTCATTTGAAAATGAGAACCATTTATTTACCATCTATGTCTTTTACATTAATTTTTTGGTTACTTTTGGTATCATTATTTTGTTTTTGTATTTTAAATCTATTTGCTTCAGCAACTGTAACCAATGCTTTTTAATATGAATTCATGAACAAATCCATTTGATAGACTGTCTCATTTTTCCCCAAGACATCCCTCTTAAGGCCCTTTGTTGTCCTGTTTCTGTGTAGAACAAGACACCTTATTCACAAGCAACTAAGATATTCTAATATCTTCAGAAATAGAGGTATGTTATGGTCTGAATGTGTCCTCAAAATTCATGTGTTGGAAACTTACTCCCCAATATAGTGACATCTTAGGGGGTGGAGTCTATTGGCAAGTGTTTGTGTCAAGAGGGTTCTGCTCTCATAAGTAGATTACAGCCATAATGAAAGGTCTCAACAGAACAAGTCTGACCCCTTTAGTTCTGCCTTCTATCTACCATGTAAAGGCACGGCGTTCTTTCCTCCATAGGACACAGTGATATCAGGCACCATCTTGGAATCAGAGAGCAACTTTCTTCAGAAATTAGTTGGCTGGGGCCATAGCTGTAGCTCAGCGGGTTAACGCCCTGGCCTGAAGTGCCGGCATCCCATTTGGCTGCCAGTTCAAAACCCGGCTGCTCCACTTCCGATCCAGCTCTCTGCTATGGCCTGGGAAAGCAGTATTAGATGGCCAAAGTCCTTGGACCCCTGCACCCACATGGGAGACCCGAAGGAAGCTCCTGGCTCCTGGCTTCGGATCGGCGCAGCTCTGGCCATTGCGGCCAATTGGAGAGTGAACCAGCAGATGGAAGACCTCTCTCTCTCTCTCTCTCTCTCTCTCTCTCTCTCTCTGCCTCTCCTCTCTCTATGTAACTCTGGCTTTCAAATAAATAGATAAATCTTTTAAAAAAAAGAAATTGGTTAGCTGATATCTTGAGGCTGCACTTCCCAGCTGTCAGAATTGTGGAAAAAAATGAATTTCTGCTTTTTCTATCTCATTCTATCTCATGTGTGTCATAATACCATAAATAGACTAAGACATTGTGCTTATTTGGAAGGTTATATGTCTGAAAAGTCTTTATTTTACATGCATTTCATTTTAATTGTTGACAGTTCTGTTTTTCATTTCTAAAATTTTATTCATTTTAAAGGCAGACAGAAAAAGAGAGTAAGAGAGAGAGAGAGCCCCCATCCACTAGTGTGCACCCAAGTACTTACAACGAATGACCATGACTGGGCTGGTCTGAAGACAGGAACCAAGAATTCAATCCAGGTCTCCCATGTGAGTGGCATGAAACCAGTTACAAAAGCCATCATCACTGTCTTGTAGAGTGTGCATTAGCAAAAAGCTGAAGTCAAGAGCTAGAACTGGAGCTAGAAATCTAACTAATATTTTACTGAGGAACACAGAGATCTTAATGAGCATCTTATCTGCTAAACTGAATATTTTCCCCAACTGCTTTTCTTAATCCTAAAATCAGTACCACAAAGATTGGACCATCTTGTGTCACAGTCCCAGATTTTTGTTCATTAGCTCTTACTTTTTATTATCTCATTATAAGGAGCCAGTGGAAATGACAATACATTTAGATGATCAAATCCTTCTTAACATTTTGAATTAGAAAAGTAGTATGCCCCATATCTTCAACCAAAAAGGTTGATGAAAATTTCTAACACTGAAATCAGTTTGGATTTTATAACCTATATTACTTTTGTTAAAATTTAAATTAACATTTATTAAGTAACTATAATTACCAAGCATTAAGGGAAATGGAAAAAAAATGTTTAATACCTCTTTCCTTTTTTTTAGAAAGCTATTTTGTTAATTTATTTGAGAGACAGAGAGGAAGAGACAGAGGGAAATGTCTTCCACCTGCTGATTCACTCCCCAAATGGCCACAACAGCTGGAGCTGAGCCAGGAACTTCTTCTGGGTCTCCCACACGATTATAGTAGCCTAAACACTTGGGCCATCCTTCACTGCTTTCCCAGGACATAAGCAGAGAGCTGGATTGGAAGAGGAGCATCGGAGACACAAACTGATACCCAGATGGGATGCCAGTGCCACAGGCAGATGCTTAGTCTACAATGCCAGAACAGTCCCCAAGGCCTGTTTCCTAAGTGAAGGGATCCTATAATTTCTTTGATCACCCTATCACAGATTTTCCTTTTTTAAAAGAGAGAGAAGCACAGACAAGATTCTACCCAAGGTCAGTTTTAAAATATAGGCATTTAGGCCTTAAACAAAACACCAAGGCAAATGATACACAATGAATATTTCCTAGTTACTCAACCTCAGTTCTAGCACTTCTAGTTCTAGTGGCCTTAATGACTTGTCTAATTACCCAACTTCAGTTGCTTTGTGTATGCAGTGTAGTTTTAACATTAAATGCTAATATACATCGTGTACATTAATATGACTAAAACCTTTATCTGAAGGTTTTACTTTTTAATTTAGTAGAAACGGGTGATTTAAAAACATGCAAAGATAAATTTGAAAGACTTTCACTCACTAAATAATATTAAGCATAGGACATGTGACTTGTCTAACTTATAAAAGTTCTGAGTTAGTATTTATAGTGTAGGAACCAGAAGTTCTTCAGATGGAAAGAACCATATTGCCTGAAACTGAGTAGTTGCACAGGTTATGAAAAAATTACTCATAGATATGATCACATAGTCTGATTGGCCAGATGCCTTTATTAAGGTACAAAGAGACTTCTATGTCTTACACATCCCACCAGTCTTGTGTCTTATTTTTTTCTGGCAGGTATATGGATTACTGTATATTACCATATGATATATGATATTTTGTTTGGTGAGATCAGCCTAATGCTCTGGATTTTATATCCTTTCTTTTTTAGAGATTTATTTATGTGAAAGGTTATTTATATAAAAGTGCTATTTCTCTCCAAAATTCCTAGAGCAGTTAGCACTTGGCCAGGCCAAAGCTAAGAGTCCAGAACTCCATCCAGTTCTCCCACATGGATGACAGAGACCCAGTTACTTGGACCATCATCCACTACCTTCCCAGGCACATTAGAAGGAAGCTCGTTCAGACACAGGAAAGCAGGACTCCAGCTGGCACTTGTGCATGGGATGTGGGCGTTCTGAATGGTGACTTAACCCACTAGGCCACCATATCCGCCCTTTATACCTTTTCATCTGAAATCCCATTTTTCAGGCTTAGAAACTAAGAAGTAAGAGATCATGTTAGGAGCACCTCTGTGATCAGAAAGAATTCTGAGAACACGCCCACTTCAAGGATCAATCTTCATCATATAGACCTTTGAGAAATGGGGGAAAAAGAAGTAAGCAAGGAAAGACCGGTCAGAAATTTAGTTATTTGTCTGGTGTGTGAATCGCCACTTGTGTGAGAACTTTCCTGTCCATCCTGAATGATCATACACCTTATGACCTTTATGTTCCCCCAAATTTGTCTTTGTCCAAATTATCAAATCTCATGATATAGGAGAAAGAACACTTCTAGAAGGTCATCTTATATCAGTTAATTCAGTGATATTAACTAGGTAAAATGGCAGTCTTTGAACTTACTATTGGAATCTTTCCTCCTTCCAGTAACACCATTTGATGGGGTGATGATGAAACTTCCTGAGCATGTCAACCCCTAAAGCACAGGCCAATCTTGCTTTTTAAAGATATATTTACTTACTTTCTTGAAAGGCAGAGTGACAGAGAGAGCGGGAGAAAGGTAATGGTATATTTTCCATCTGATGTTTCACTCCACAACGGCCATAACAGCTGGTGCTAGGTCAGACAGAAGCCAGGAGCCCAGAACTCCATCTGGTTCTACTACATAGGTGACAGGGGCCCAAGTACTTGTGCCATCAATTACTGCTTCCCAGGTGCATTAACAGGAAGCTGGATCAGAACACAGCAGTGGGGTGTGAACCCATCCAATACAGAATGTTGATGTTGCAAGGGGCAACTTAACCTGCTACACACAACAGCCACCAGGAAAATTATTTTTCTGCCTTTGTAGTACTGTGTTTTAACTTAATCATGGGGAATTTTTATGTGTGTTCAACTAGATTGAGTTTAATTTACAATTAAGGTTTAGTAATTATTCTATATGCATTTTACTTATTTGCTTATATATATGCCTATATATGTATATATATATATATATGTATCATTACTAGATAATGAGAAGAATTTTGTCCTTTAGGAATCACCTCTTTATAAGCCACCTCTTGACCTTATAGAAAGCTCTCTAAATGAAAGAGGGAGTCTCCTCTTTTAATTTGATACATCAGGCCATCATAAAAATATTTATTTCCTAATCTTCCCCCACAGAAGGGGACTAAAGGTTAATAAGACTGTGAGTGGAAAATAATTAAGGATAAAAATACATACAATAAAATGCAAAACAAATCAGAATAAATAAAGTTGAGAGTGACTGTTCAGATGTTCTGATGCTCCAATTATAAAGTGTATGTGTGTATGTGTGTGTATGTGTATGTGTGTGTATGTATGTGTGTATATGTGTATGTGTGTATGTGTATGTATGTATGTGTATATGTGTATGTGTGTATATGTGTGTATGTGTATGTATGTGTGTATGTGTGTGTATGTGTGTGTATGTGTGTGTACATGTGTGTGTGTGTTTTGTGTGTTACTTTGGAAGGACAGAAGCCTGGCAATTGCAGTGAAACTCTTCATTACTGACACAATGATGGACTAAATTAAAGAAAAAATGATGAAAACAATAATTAATTTCCTCAAAAGTTCCTGAATGGTTTACTGAATGGATAATATAACAGATGAGAATCTGTTATCACATTAATGGTATTATTATTTTTAAATTATTTCCTTGGTTTTTTTTTTTTGTTTGTTTGAAATGTTTATTTACACTTGAAAGGCAAAAAAGGGCAGAGAGTGAGGGAGACAGAGAGATCTGCCAAGTGCTATTTCACACTCTAAATGTGCCAGGCATCGCCAGGATGGGGCCAGGCCAGAGTCTGGAATTCAGTCTGGGTCTTCCATGTGGGATGCAGAGAGCCAAGTACTTGAGCCATCACCTGCTGCCTTCCAGGGTGCACATTAGACTCACACCTGAGTGCTCCAGTATGGGATGCAGGCATCTCAAGTGGCATCCTAACTGCCATGCTAAATGCTCATCTCAGCATCATGTTGTACTTTATCAAGGAAAAAATGCAGTTAACAGAGCATATAACTTGCTACAAGTTGGGCTGCCCAGGTTCTGCTGGATTGCCTGGTTTTGAGTCTTGGTTCAGCTCAAATTCCAGCTTCATGCTAATGTGCACCCTAGGAGGCAGCAGGTAGTGGCTCAAGAAGTTGGCTCCCTGCCACTCAAGTAAGAGAACTGGATTGAGTTACCTACTTCTGCATTTGACCTGGCCTAATCATGGCTGTTGAGGACACTTGTAGAATGAACCATTGGATGAAAACTCATTTTGTCTGTCTTCGTCTTCTCTCTTCCTCCCAAGTAAATAAATCAATGACATGACTCTTCCCTTTAGGAAAATGCCTTGAAATCTTAAACATTTTAAATTAGTCCTATCAGTCAAAACGCATTTATCTCTAACACAAGGGAGTATGGGTGATATGGCCTTAGCTGTGGTCCAGATAAGAATCCAACATGGATGTTATCAAGGATGAAAGGGAGAATAGGTATAAGGGGATGCCCCTACTCTCTGACGTGCAAAATCTACTTGTGTGACGGGGAGGAGATTACGTAGTTAGAAGAATGTTTTATGTAGGTCTTTTAATAGTTAGGAGAAAAAGCTCAGCTAACAGTGAATATTGTACTTCATTCTACAAGGATAAGGTTTACAAAATTTACAAGCAAAGAGTAGCCATCAATAACGCTTTATCTTGAATTCTGAAAGTCAATCAATATCTATACATGCTCAGATGAACTAAAATTTCAATAACCCTGATAAAATTAAAAACATCACCCTCCTTAATTTTCTGCCAATTAGAAATTTATGGAATAGTTTTTCCACGAATGACTACTTCAGAAGCTGATGTTGGGGCTCATAACATGGTACCCCAACGTATGAAGGAGAGGCGCTCAGAAGCAAAATCTTTCTTTCTCCTCTCTCTTTTCTCCTTATAGGAGAGAGGCAAAACTGGAAATCCTCACCTCCAAGGCCAGCCATGGAAACTAGATATCCTCTGCCCTAAAGCAGCCATACAACCAAAAGTATTACTTCATCCTTTCCCCACCACCGTAAGAGAATTCTCTGATCTCATTGTCTGATAGTAGCTCATGAACTTCTTTGTCTAATCATTGCTACACTGCCATCCCTTCTTCAATGAATCTAAGAATAGATTTCTCCCTGACTTTTTGGATTTCTTTTCTAAAGAAACATGCACCCTAGGAGGCAGCAGGTGACAAGTCAGGTGCTTGGGTCCATGCCACAACATGGGAGACCTGGATGGAGTTCCTTGCTCCTGTATTTGGCCCAGCCCAGTCCTGGCTGTTGTGTTCATTTGGGGAGTGAACCAGATTACCAGCTGCCCCATATACACACACACTTTCCCTGCCTTTCAATTAAATAAATAAAAATAAATAAATTAACTTTTAAAAAAGAAATACCAGCTGCAAGCAAATTTGTTTTGTTTTGTTTTGTTCCAGATATTCCCTGAAGAACAAAAAAGCTCTCCCAAGCATCCTGAATAACTGAGGGTTCAGTAGTAATGTCCTCAAAGTACATGGAATTAAAAAAGAAATACAGTGAGCAAAATGTGTGAGATTTATATAAAATCAATTTTGTTAAAAGAAAATGTTTATTTTATTTCTTTTTTTAAAAACTTTTATTTAGTAAATATAATTTTCCAAAGTACAGTTTATGGATTACAATGACTTTATCCCTCCCAACAACTTCCCTCCCACCTGCAACCCTTCCATCTCCCACTCCCTCTCCCATTCCATCCACATCAAAACTCATTTTCAATTATCTTTATATACAGAAGATTGATTTAATGTATATTAAGTAAAGATTTCATCAGTTTGCACCCACACAGAACATAAAGTGTAAAATACTGTTTCAGTACTAGTTATAGCATTAATTCACATTGGACAACACATTAAGGACAGAGATCCCACATGAGGAGTAAGTACACAGTGACTCCTGTTGTTGACTTAACAATTTGACACTCTTGTTTATGGCGTCAGAAATCTCCCTAGGCTTGGCCGGCGCCGCGGCTCAACAGACTAATCCTCCGCCTTGTGGCGCCGGCACACCAGGTTCTAGTCCCGGTCAGGGCGAGGTATTCTATCCCGGTTGCCCCTCTTCCAGGCCAGCTCTCTGCTGTGGCCAGGGAGTACAGTGGAGGATGGCCCAAGTACTTGGGCCCTGCACCCCATGGGAGACCAGGAGAAGCACCTGGCTCCTGCAATCGGATCAGCGCGTTGTGCCGGTCACAGCGCGCCAGCCGCGGTGGCCATTGGAGGGTGAACCAACAGCAAAGGAAGACCTTTCTCTGTCTCTCTCTCTCTCTCTCTCTCTCTCTCTCACTATCCACTCTGCCTGTCAAAAAAGAAAAGAAAAGAAAAAAAAGAAATCTCCCTAGGCTCTAGTCATGAGTTGCCAAGGCTATGGAAGCCTCTTGATTTTGCTGACTTCGCTCTTATTTAGACAAGGTCATAGTCAAAGTGGAAGTTCTCTCCTCCCTTCAGAGAAAGTTACCTCTTTCTTTGATGGCCCATTCTTTCTACTGGGATCTCACTTGCAGAGATCTTTCATTTAGGTTTCTTTTCTTTTTTTTTTTTTTTCCAGAGTGTCTTGGCTTTCCATGCCTAAAATACTCTCATGGGCTCTTCAGCCAGATCAGAATGCCTTAAGGGCTGATTCTGAGGCCAGAGTGCTGTTTAAGACATCTGCCATTCTATGAGTCTGCTGTGTATCCCACTTCCCATGTTGGATCATTCTCTCCCTTTTTGATTCTATCAGTTAGTATTAGCAGACACTTGTCTTGTTTGTGTGATCCCTTTGACTCTTAGACCATCTACTGAGCCTCAGGGGGAGAGAGAGAGAGAAAGATTTCCATCCTGTTGCTCACTCCCCAAACAGCTGCAACAGGCAGGACTGGCCCAGGTGTCATGATCTCCATCTGGGTCTCCAAGTGGGTGGCAGGGACACAAGCACTTGAGCCATCATATGCTGCCTCTCTGGCATTAGTAGGAAGCTGGATCAGAAGTGGAGTAGCCAGGCTTCAAACTCTGCTAGTGATGCAAGTGGTGGCTTAACCTGCTGAACCAGAAGACCTTCCCCAGAATGCTCTATAATAGGTCGCTGTGGAAAGAGTGTTGCTCTGTTTCATTGGTTCACTCAAGCTCACACTCTTAGCAAATGTGTATGAGCACCTTTGATTAACCAGCTCTCTCTTCAGAGCTGGGGACAGCACTCAGGAGACATGGGACTTACAATCCTGCAGGAGGACAAATCCTATGTAAGTAATTAACTGCAGTTGTAATTAATTACATAAGAGAGATGCGGAGTGCATAGAGAGATAGGAAAATAGATAATAATGTAAAAGATTTGGGGAAGAAAAAAACCACAGAAAATACTGATTTGGAACAGCATGGAGTGAATGAAATGAGTATATTTACCATCATGGATTCATTGTAGACATCATGTTTAAGCCAAGGGAACTGTATGAAAAGTTTAAAAAGTAAACATGATATTTTTATCAGTGAAAAACTTACTACTGGGTCCCTGAAATCACTTTGTACCAATCCAGACTTTTTTATGTCTATACTTACAACAGAACGTTTTAGCAAGTGGTCAGACTCTAATAAAGAAAGAACTTCCTAAGACCCTCCTTAATACATCATTGCTACATAGCCAAGATAATATTGTGTTCTCTTTGTAAGACTCAAATATATGTTTTTTAAAAACTTCCTGCAACGTTTTACTTTGGAAACCAACACAGAAAAGGGAAATCCCTGCTTTGACAGATACTTTACCAGGCGTCAATCAAGGCTAGAAGCTTATTTCCTGAGGGAAATGACATAGTGAGGATCTTTAAGGAGAGAGGTGCAGGGAAGGAAGGGCTCTTTAGTGGTTCTTGACTGCAAAGAGAGAGAACACTCAGCTTTGCATTTACAATGACTCACTAAAAATGAAAGACATTGTTGAACTTGACCTCGTATTTAAAGGAAACAAATAGGGAATCAGGCATTTTGCCTAGTGATTAAGATCCCTGAATTATATTTTGGATTAACTGGGTTTGATTCATGGCTCTAGCTCCTGACTAACGTTTCCCACCAAAGAAGACCCTGGAAGTAGCAGTGATGGCTCAAGGAACTGAGTTCCTGCCACCCATGTGGGATACCTGAATTGTGTTCCTGGATCCTGGTTCTAGCCCTGGCCCAGCCCCAAGGGTTGCAGGCACTGAAACAGTGAACAGAAGATTGCTTTCTCTATCTCCCTGCACGTCAAATAAATTAATAAATGTAAAAAAAAAAGATTAAGAATTTGTTAAAATGTATTTTATGCAATTTATTTTTGTGTCTCTCCTACTCCCTCAAATTCTTTCCCATCATCACTAGACTCTTGTACAATAATAAATCAAGGTAATAATGTTATTAATTAGAATAAATCAGATTATTTGCTGGCCTTTTCCTCATAGACTGGAGTACTCTGGGGATAGAAGTCAATTGTAATTATTGATGTGTTCCTATTTGACACAAATAAAGACACTTAAAATGACACAGTGGGGAAACAGAGTAACTTGAGACCTGGCCATGAAACAAGAGAGGAAGTACACGAATTCTTAGTCATGGGGGCAATGAAACCGACTCCAGGTCAGAGAAGCAGCCATCTGAAAAGTCAGCCTCAGACCTTGAGTGTCATTAGTGTGGAGGGAGGAGAAGAACGTGTCACAGGAGGAGAAGAGAAGTCCCATGAGGCCACAATTCTTGCTGGACTCGTAGGGGCACTGTTCACATTAACTATGACGTGAGCTGCAGATGCCCCCACAGTCCTTCATGGTCTCTCAAGCCTCTTATCAGAAGCTACTTTGAGATGCAGGGAGGCACGGAGGCAGTGCAGTAGAATACGGAAAGCAAGCATGCAATGTTTCACAAGTGCTAAGCATTATCTTTCAATACAGGATCTAATGATAAATCTGAGCCAGATATTAAAATGTCCGTCCCCATCTTATATTTATGGTAGAATCTTTTCTTTTTCAGGGAAACTCTTCATAGTAAGCAACGACTCTTACTGGAGAACATAAGTTTGAATATTTATCAAAAAGCCCAGTTTTTTTTAACTTTTATTTAATGAATATAAATTTCCAAAGTACAGCTTATGGATTACAATGGCTTCCCCCCCACACAACTTCCCTCTCACCCGCAACCCTCCCCTTTCCCGCTCCCTCTCCCTTTCCATTCACATCAAGATTCATTTTCAATTCTCTTTATATACAGAAGATCAGTTTAGCACATATCAAGCAAAGATTTCAAAATTTTGCCCCCACATAGCAACACAAAGTGAAAAAACACTGTTGGAGTACTAGTTATAGCATTAAATAACAGTGTACAGCACATTAAAGACAGAGATCCCACATGATATATTTTTTAAAAATTAATTAATTTTCTATGCCATTTCCAATTTAACACCAGGTGTTTTTTTTTTTCATTTTCAATTATCTTTATATACAGAAGATCGATTCAGTATATACTAAGTAAAGATTTCATCAGTTTGCGCCCACACAGAAACACAAAGTATAAAAATACTGTTTTGGTACTAGTTATAGCATCACTTCACATTGGACAACACATTAAGGACAGATCCCACATGAGATGTAAGTACACAGTGACTCCTGTTGTTGACTTAACAATTTGACACTCTTGTTTATGGCATCAGAAATATCCCTAGGCTCTAGTCATGAGTTGCCAAGGCTGTGGAAGCCTTTAGGGTTTGCTGACTTTGATCTTATTCTGATAGTGTCATAGTCAAAGTGGAAGTTCTCTCCTCCCTTCAGAGAAAGGTACCTCCTTCTTTGATGGCCCCATTCTTTCCACTGGGATCTCACTCAGAGAGATCTTTCATTTAGGTTTTTTTTTTTTCTTTTCTTTTCTTTTTTTTTTTTTTTTTTTTTTTTGCCAGAGTGTCTTGGCTTTCCATGCCTAAAATACTCTCATGGGCTCTTCAGCCAGATCAGAATGCCTTAAGGGCTGATTCTGAGGCCAGAGTGCTATTTAGGACATCTGCCATTCTATGAGTCTGCTGTGTATCCCACTTCCCATGTTGGATCGTTCTCTCCCTTTTTAATTCTATCAGTTAGTATTAGCAGACACTAGTCTTGTTTGTGTGATCCCTCTGACTCTTAGACCTATCAGAGTCATCAATTGTGAACTGAAATTGATCACTTGGACTAGTGAGATGGCATTGGTACATGCCACCTTAATGGCATTGCATTGGAATCCCCTGGCACGTTTTTAACTTCACCATTTGGGGCAAGTCTGATTGAGCATGTCCCAAATTGTACATCTCCTCCCTCTAAAAAAAGCCCAGTTTTAAGAAGTATATTTGCTGGGCTGGTGCTGTGGTGTAGAGGGTATAGCCAGTGCATGCAGTGCTGGTATCCCATGTGGGTGCTGGTTCTAGTCTCTACTTCCGATCCAGCTCTGTGCTATGGCCTGGGAAAGCAGTAGGAGATGGTTCAAGGATTTGCACCCATGTGGGAGACCAGGAAGAAGCTGCTGGCTTCTGACTTCGGATCGGTGCAGCTCCTGCCCTTGTGGCCATCTAGGGAGTGAACCAGCGGATGGAAAACTTTCTCTCTCTCTCTCTCTCTCTCTCTCTGTCTCTCTCTCTCCCTCCCTGTAACTTTACCTTTCAAATAAAATAAATAAATCTTTTTTTTAAAAATAAGTACAAGTCAAAGGTCTGGGCACTGGAATTCCTTGTTTGGTTCTTGGGTAACTGTAGATTCTGTTATACCACAAGTAAATGCTCAAGGACATGGCAAACAGTCAAGGAGAATTTGTTGCTCCTGCTGATGGAGAAAATTTTGGAACTCTAAGAAAAGAAATTCCCCAGGCTCAGATTCATAGAATGATCTGCTGCTGATAGATGATCACGTTGTCTTTATTTTATGGATACTGGGAAATTTAAAGTTTATTACTCTCCTCTTGTTGTGGTCTCTGCGAAGCATATTTGTCATCCACTTCTAGCAAATGTAGAAGCCAAAGGAATCAATTTTTACACGCTTGTGTAGCTTTAATTATATCTTACCCTCATTTTGCTTTTGTTCCAAATGCATCCGCATTTATTTTTACCATTTTGTATTGTTTTTGTACATGATTCCAGAACCATCATTGATTATGGTGAAATATAAATAAATCCACAATTAAATAGTATAAGTAAATCAAATGCAATAAAACTCAAACTCTAAAGGTAGCTTGCATTTTAAGTGTCCATAAGGAAGAATAAGATTTTTTTATCTTATTTGCTAAACATTTTCTTCCTTTTCTTCTTTTGTTTTGTTTTAATGATTTATTTATTTATTTGAAAGTCAGAGTTACAGAGAGAGAGAAGGAGAGGCAGAGAGAGAGAGAGAGAGAGAGAGAGAGAGAGAGAGTCTTCCATTCACTGGTTCACTCCCAAATTGACAGCAATAGCCGGAGCTATGCCGATCCAAAGCCAGGAACCTGGAGCTTCTTCCAGTTCTCCCACGTGAGTGCAGAGGTCCAAGGATGTGGGCCATCTTCTACTCTTCTACTGCTTTTCCAGGCCATAGCAGAGAGCTGGATTGGAAGTGGAGCAGCCGGGACTTGAACCAGCGCCCATGTGGGATGCCAGCACTACAGGCATTTACTTCAGCTTTACCCGCTGTGCCACAGCGCCGGCCCCATTCTTCCTTTTCTAAATAACACAATAATTGCATATGCATGTACAGGCACATCACATCTTATCACAATTCTAAAATGCAAAACACTATGAAAACATTTCTTTTCCTGGGTTGTAATTTGTGTGGCACAAAACCTGACCTGACTTGACCTAGCAAAAGCTTCTAATTGATCTCAGGCAGTGGTGAATATTCTTTCATTTCTCTGAGCTGTAGAATGTGTTTGATTACAGGTTACAGAATGTGTCCCAGGCCCTGTGCTATGGAACATCTGTGGATGCACATTATCTCCTTTATGCAGCTTCAAAAAAATATGATATCTAATGCACAACTAATGTTGGACAAGGAGTGGTGAGCACACCCACATGTATGGAAGATTCTCTGTAAAGTTTATGAAGATCAAGCTTGTCATGTTTAAAGCAGTTTGAGTGGGGTGTCTCCCTTTTCCCATTTTTTCAAGTGATGATAATTTTTGATAGGTAAAGGGAAGACCTGAAAACTATTTCAACTTTCAAGCTAAGTTTCTCCTATCTAATTCTATCACTTTAAAGACCATTTGAGTTTCAGCACCCACAGAAGCAGTATTCTTGTCTCCTCACTCTGAGAAGATAAGCCACATCCCTTCTATTCTGTTCATGAAATATCTGGTTCAATGCAACCCAGTCAGTCCAGTCGAACATAAGCCAGAAAGAAATAGCAATGCAATCACAAGCCACAGAGCCCACATCTTTTTGTGATGAATTGGAAATGTTCAACAGGTACTATCAACAATAATAAAAGTTACTAAATTAGGAATAAGCAACTACTAAGGAGTTCTGACTTCTGATTTCTACCATAGGGTGAGTGTGGTAAAACATTTAGTTTTAGTGTGGTAGAACATTTTGCCCAGCCCTGGCTACCGGGGAGTAAACCAGTGAATG
Organism: Lepus europaeus; assembly: GCF_033115175.1. Classification (NCBI taxonomy): domain Eukaryota; kingdom Metazoa; phylum Chordata; class Mammalia; order Lagomorpha; family Leporidae; genus Lepus; species Lepus europaeus. Next base: position 33,946,675 of record NC_084827.1, read on the forward strand.
GGAGCTCTCTATCTGTCTCTGTTTCTCTCTTTCCATGTGTATATGTGTCTCTCACTGTTTTTCAAATGAAAATACATATTTTTTAATGTAGCAGAGGCTTCTTTCAAGTTCAGATCACTGTGCCCTCCCCAGGGACGTTATGCTTTGCTAGACTTACTGGCATCTTCTACTGGAGGCCTGAGAAGCCATGCACAGGTAAACTAAAGCAAAGCAGATGGAATTGTGGTCACATAGCTGGATATTGATAGAGATGTACCGTGAACCAAGATAGGTTCCTAACCACTGCACAATCTATGTATCTATTGTCTTGTCTGTCTGAAAAGTGTGTGGAGCATGGAGTAGAGGGGAGAGAAGAATTCTTGGAAGAAGATGAACTCATGGATGTCTGCAACTCCCAGCAGCTGTGTGTGGTAAATTATAAGTGGAACTGGAATGCACTGGGGAAAAGGGTGGCAAAGGCACCTTTTCCACACACATCGCCAGCCACAGCCAAGGGGCAGTACACTGTCACAGCTGCTGCAGGACTCCTTCCTGAACCCCTGCTCATGTGTCCTCTGAAGGCTAGGAAGTTAAAGGCTCAATTTTCTTCTCTTCTGAGCAATTACACTCAAGGGTGTGACCCACTTCTGATCAACATTAGGTTAAATGGAAGATTTATTGAGGAGAGCTTTTTTTTTTTCCCTAAATAAAAAGACAAGCCACCAAAGAAGAGTCTTTTATCTGGGAACTTCTTTTCTACTTGACTTAACTGGGACTCCGAAATGTGTAGTAGGTGTACGTGACTACCGGAATCACAGGAGGGCTCACCAGCTGCCACCTTCTTCCAATGTAAGTTTTCTGTTTAAACTTTGCTCAGGTAATTATTTTCTTGCAGCCTGAGCCACTTCTACTTCCTGTGTGTGTCATTTTATTTTCTTTTCCAGAAACAAGATTGTGTATTGAGTGTGTGCCGTGGAAGGTGCTGTATTTCGCATTGGTGGTTCCTGGTTCTTCAAGAACTGAGCGCAGCCCTAGTGTTTCTGTCCCAAATATAATAGGGAGTTAAGGGCCACCCACAGGTCTGTGTCTTTACTTAACGCTATTGCTTCTGCCAGAAAACTTCAAGGTCCTTCTGAATGTCACCTCCACAGTGAAAGTGCTTCTGATATTCTGGTATTCTCGGGACTTTCAATGTTCTGTTTGCAGCTTCCCTTCTGGGCCCTAAACATTCGGCTCATACTTTCTTACACCACTGACTCTTTGTATTGTAATCATATACTCACAAAGTGTTTTTACCACTAAGATATTAGAGGTCAAGAATCTTGTCATATATGCCAGACACACAAAGGAATGCAATAAATACTTTGTTAAATTTATAAGTTGATTAATTTTCCCCTTGAACTACCTTAAAACTGTTTTTACCTTTCTTCAGTACTTACCATCTATTTTCTTATTCTGCTACTAAATAGTTGGTACTTGGAAGTAAGACTTATGAATTACTCTTCTTTGCATCTTTCATATATGTTTAAGCTACGTTAATACTTAATGACTTGCATTGGACAGTTAATAGTTAATATACGAAGCATTATCAATCATCATGTCAATTACGACTTCCTCTGTGTGTGTGGCAAGGCAGAGGGCTGGGGGTGAACTCTATCCAGTTCACTGAAGGAGTTCTTAAAACTCTCTTCTATTTAAGTCAAAAGTGAAAAATTAATTTTCTATGAAAGGGAAACCCAGATCATACATTCTCTGATTCAAAAGAGTTTGAAGGATGTAAAAGAAGAAACTCTTCAAGAACTTTCTAGTTTCCTCTCTCCAGTAGTCAATCCATTTCAAGTGCATTTTAATAAGTTAATTGCAGTGTGTGATTGACAGAGGCAGGGGACAACGTCTGATGTGAGGACTTCTCTATAAAAAATTATGATAATAACCGAGAATCCTATTATTTCATTAAGGACTCTATGTCGTGGCTGATGCTCAGCAAGACTTTCCGAATCTACCTTCCAAGTGATTGACATCAAGCCTGTGTTCATCCCTTATGTCACCAAACTAGGGATGGGGAAAGTGTAGTTCAGGGCCAGTTTGAGCCTTAACTCTTGGGAGCCTAAAGCTCCAAGGTGGAAGCAGTGTCCCTGGAAACCTGCCTGGAGCTGTCACTTATCCTGAGCATGCGAAGTAAGCCATTACCAGATTCACCAGGTTTAAAACAAACAAACAAACAGTAAATTAAAGCATTTTCCATGAAAAAGTTAAAAGGGAGGGGGGCAGAGGAGTCAGGGGAATTTTCGTTATGTAATAAAAATAATTCAGCATAATGTGTTTAAGTAAATCTGTTTATAAAAATTTTGTAAAAGAATTATGTCTGGAAAGCAAAAGGTTTTAGTATTTTATTTCTGAAATAAGAAATTAAAACTAAGCTATGCATTAAGAACACATTTATATATTTCAAAACAACCTGTTGTACATGATAAATATGTACAATTTTAAAAATACATTTATATGTATTTAACAAATGTCATGTAATAATGCATGAAAAGTTTAGGCTTTTAATAAATATTGCTTAACATTTATTGAACTTACATTTAGCATTTGAATATTTAGTTGTTTTAAAAATAATATTCTTAAAGCAATTTTTCTTGCACACCAATTTTCAATAAAATACTAAACAATGGAAAACCTTTTAAACCTTAACACTGTAAAGAGGGACTTAAGGAAACAATTTGTTGTGCATACAAAAATTGCAGAATATAAAAAATTGTTACATATAATAGGATGTCTCATTAAAATAAGAGGAAAGATAATGTGGAGTGGTAGTTAATTGTAAAAAGGAATAGTTAAGCCCAGAAAAGTTTCCAAAAAACTGTAAATAACTAATCCTTCATATGCAGCAAGACGGTTGCCTGTTCATCTAACCTAAACATTTACAGTAAGTGATTTATTCACCATTGAAAATCCAATCTATTGCAGTTGAGATAATTTCTCTGCATTAGGAAAATGAATAAATTAAAAGTGTGCTCAGCAATTTAGTTCTGTTAAGCAGAGATTCTGCAAGCTCCAGAGAAGATGTCAAAACCTGCTGATAGCGAACAGAGTCCACTCCAAGTTTGTATATCCGGGTCCACTCCACCTTTCTATCAGGCAGTACATGTGGAAATAGAAAAGCAGCTCTCTAATTAATCAAAGTCAGATGTGCCTGAACGCCTGGAGTTGCTGCTGATCCTTGTCCCAGCTTCTCCCATGTTCTCGCTCTATGTTTTTACCTTGAAAACTTCTGCTCTGAGCTGGGAATGCCTGAAGGGCTTGCACGGTAAGTCAATGTGAAATTATCTCAGCAGGAAGAAGTTGCTTTTCAGCTTAAATGATTTAAGGCAGCAATTTTTCACACTCTCAAACTCTGACAAACGCCCAGATTGCCTCTCATGTCTGACTTCAAAATATTCAAAGAAAAGCTATTTTTATTAAAAACACTCTAGAGAAAATTGTATGTCACTTGTTCTCTGATATAACTTCATTTCTCCTGACAGTGACAATTTTCACCTCAGTACAATTTCTTTATTTTTTCCAAAGCTAATTCTGCTTAATATTAGTATTTATACAAACTCATATCAACTTGTCTCTGTGAAATATTCAAGGGTGTCAGGTAAATGTTGCTCACTGTCATTCATCTTCTTTGGGTGTTCAAAATGATCAATCGATTTAAAACTACACTTAGTTACTTTGGATATTATTGTTTTATTTGCGAGGGAGAACTTAACAACTGTTAAAACCCTTCCTTATGACAAGCCCGTGTCTGCAAACTGTGAAGAATTCCAAACTTGGTGGCACGCGTCTGTTGCCAAAGATTGTAAAAGTTTTCATTAATAAATCTATTTGTTCTATGCCTTTAAATAAAGCAGGTAATACAGTGTGTGCTTTGTCTTACGCTGCTTACATGTTAATAAGATTACGGTGGATGTCATACTGCACTTCAACATCACATTTGCTTTATTATGAATGCTGGCAGTGCAGAAACATCACATTATAATCACTTCAAAAAAGAAAGATACTCTGCATATTTTCATATGTGTTTATAATTCCACGAAACCTCAGCAGAATCAAGCTCAATCGGGACAAGAATGACAGAAGGTTCAATGTTCCAGAGGCTGCTGGAATCTTGGTGCATTGATATATAGCAGAATGGTTAATATGTATAAGGTTACTTGTGGCCTGTGACCTCAACGCGTATCTCCTGGCCTTATCGAATTTCCATGAGAAAAAGTGATCACTGGCAGGAGAATTTCCCACAAATATTTGAAGCTTTTGAAAGGGTTAATTTCATTTTTCAATGTGAAAGTCTGAAGAAGTGTTTATAAACATCATGAGATGCGTGGCTAGTTATATCATCCAGGTACTGCAGCTTTAGAGCAAACTCTTTTTATAAAATACTGTGCCACTTCCCTACAAGGAAGTCTTTTGCATCCCACTAAATGTTTCATTTCTAAATAAAACTGGATTGATTTTTAATTTTATTGATATTCGTTACAGAGAAATCAAGGAAAAAAATTACCTTGCAGCCTTCTACACACAGTGCTGGGGTCAGGTCAAAGAAAGTACATCAAATACAGCAGAGAGGCACATTTCATAAATTTCAATGTTACGACAATGCCATATGCAGCCCCTATACTAACACCCTGAGTGAGAAGTTGTCGTCTTTTCCTGTCTTTAGCTTGCAAAATAGTTTCCGTTTGTGAGTCACCATTATTTTGATTTTACTTTGCTCCCTTGCATTTTCATTTTCATTAGCTCAGTGGTGGGAAAATTGATTTGTTTTAAAGACATGCTTAAACATAACCATATCTATATTTCTCCATAGTGAAGCACTTTTAAGATAATTTGTGGATATATGATGAAATTGGTGAATAGTCAATAGTATAAATCATTGTTGAAAAGCCAAAATGCACTGGAGAAACAACTTTGCTGTACACACACACACACAAACACACAAGATTGCCTTTCAGAAGAGTGTAGTTTGTTATGGGTTACAATTTACTTGACATTTTAAAACATAAGAATTTTATTAAAAATTGCACATTCAATGTATTACTTGTGTTATATTTTCAGATGAAAACCACACTGTAATGTATTTGAGGATGTTTATTTCTAATAAAAGCAAAAACATGGCTAATTTTGAAATATATCCTTTAATTTATTAATTAAATGATTTGTCTCTGTTTTGTAACCTAGTCATACAAATGGGAAGAAAATATAACATTTGTGGTCTGATTAAAATGCTTACAACTTTGTCTCATTGCATAGTTTTTTATGGAAAACAGCAACTGTTTATCTGATATATAATTATATAACATGAGATATTAATCCAAATAAATATCTTACATTAGGGTTTAGAATTTAATAAAAATTTTAAATGGTGCCATTCTGTTATTATTTAGAAAATTTCCTTATTTCACAAAAGTAGATAACTAGCCAATTTATATTACTATAAGAAGTACAATTTTCAGTTGTTCACAGATACTGTTTTAATTGCTATAAAGGAATATATAATGACTAAATTATATAATGTACATAAAATAAATGAGATAACATTTGTCTTTATTTTAATTATATCATTTTATAAGGAGGTTTTAGAAACTAAATTAAAATTTTCCATGATCTTTTAATTCTATTTTCCACAAACTTCTTGAAGCCTGCTTGTACTGTAACTTACTAGAACCATTCAGTCAAATATGTTTATTAGTTTTTGTTTCAGTTGTTTTAAAAATAAAATAGTTATTGATTACTTAAATTTCTATCTGTTTTCCTCTTTCAACAGCAATGTTTAAGCATACTACATGTTTGTAATGGTTTATAAAATATTTTAAATGTCCATTTTTTCAGTAAACATTGAAAATTGAATGGAACACAAGCACTCCTTACCTTGAGATTAAGAAATAATTCAGCAATAGCGTTTTAAGCAATCCTTAGAGTCCACTTTTGTCATGGAGTATAGTCTAAACATTTTTGTAATACAAAAAAAATCTGGACTTTTTCAATGTGATCTATGCCAAGAAATAAGGGAAAATGATAAAAGCTGGAAGAGATGTGTGCATTAGTGAATATTTATATTGGCCAGAGCTGAAAATTTTGTAAAAGTAAAACAAACACAGCGGTTGCTTATTTCTGAAAGGGAATCAGCCTCACTGAATTTCTTTCAGGCAAACATAATTGCTCAAAATGATATAAATCACTATTGCTATCTCTAACAAATTAACTTGAAATGCTGGCAGTGCCAAGGAGCTGCATTAAGTTTTCTCTTGTTTACTTTTTCCTAATCACCATAAAAATCCTTAGTGAAACAATTATTCTTAAGACAATCAAGACAATATATCTCCATAAAGGAGAAAATCGATTTAACAACAAAACTAGATTTATCTCTATTGATCAAGAGACGTTCAGTGTAATTTTAGTGAATTATGTCTGCCTCTCATTTCCTTGAAGAAATTTCCTAGTGATGCTACAAAGGCAGATTGCAACTACTGCATAATCATTTGCAAGCTATTTGCCTGCTATCTTAATCACTACTTTCCAAACAAACAAACAAACAAACAGTATATTGGAGGTGAAACCGAACATTTATTTCTGTTATGTGAAACAGTACTACTAATACATGTGTGAATCACTTAATAGTTCTTACCTAGGAACTTGATGTCATTTTTTTCAATTTATTAATAAAGAAATCAGATATCCATAAATGGATTCAGTGTTAAACAAATTCAAACTCATCTTACAAGAACAGAAATAGAAATATTAAGAAGCAATGTGTCTGTTTCTTTTAAAATAAAGAGTAATTTTTAAAGATATCACTATACCACTTCATATCTGAAGCCTTTTTGTAAGCAAACAGGAAGCAGAAAAGAATTGGAGACATAGTTTTTAAAAATTTGATTGTTTTGTATTGTATGCCAAGTAAACTATGTATGCCATTTTGAGATAAATATATTAAAAAGAAATTTCTAAAAATATCTCAGAGAATATATTTGTTGTACACTTACTTAAAGATAGGGTTAGTTGAACCATACTGACTGATATCCCTGTTCAATAAAGCAAAAGCAGTCTGTATATCTTCAATTTATTCTCAGAATAAGAAGTACCTGAAAGTTTTCTGAAGAAACAATCTATATTTGGCAAAGGGATGATAAAGAAATTCATTTTCTTTTAAAAGGTTAAACAAGGTATGTAACTAAACATGTAATGAAAGAAATTCTCTTTATGAATCTTAAATTTTATTAAACCAATAAAATCATTATTATTTAAAGATAATAATTTTCTCTGAAAAGTAGTCTTCAACTTTTATTATAAATGATATATTTGTTAAACAGATGGCAATCCTCAGTCAACTTGTCAAGGTATAATTTATTCACTTTACTATTTTCAAAATTTAAATCCACAAATTCATGTCAATTCAGTTACTATGACTCATAGCAAAGTTCATTCATAATAACTGTTCAAAGATATATTGTAACTTCTACTTATTTGTTAAGCTACTGATAACTCAGTTGCTGTTTTATGCCACTGGGCTTAAAAACATCAGTAGTATATGTGCAAATATGCAAAATATTGTTGATATTGGATACTGGTATACTCAATTATAACTAAATTTATCAATATTTTGACTAATATAAATAAGATTCTAATATTAAAGCAAAAGAGTTTGACATATAAGAAATGCAAAGTAAGTGCTTATAGTGAAATGATATTCTAATATCTAATTATCACACTTTTAAACCAAAAAAAGCTTTACTTAAAGCACAATAACAATTAAATATGAAGTTAGAATATTAAAAGTTGAACCTAGAATTGCTTCTATGGAAAGCTAATATTTAGCAGTTTCCTAAATTAACAAAATACTTTAAAATAGATCCTCTCTATGCAAATTGTAATCTTATTTGTGAAGTATAACTCTTTGTTTCTAAATCGATTAACACTTACATGAATGTGCAATAGTAATTATTGTAATGTTGAACGAGAACTGTTAAATTGGATGAAGAAAAGTTTTGGTAATAAGGTCTTCAATTGGGTTTTATAAAAGAAATGCTAGTCTTAGATATCATATTTTGTTATATGTATATAAGCTTATTTTATAGTAAGATGAACATCATAAACATAAGTAAATCAGTGTACTTATACTCATTTCTATGAAAAAATTTAAATTTTCTAGAGCTTTTTATAGAAGTAATTCTTAAACTGAATTTTAATAAACCAATAAAGTAATGTTCTTGTTCAATAGATAATAATTGCCTTTATATAAACTCAAAAATATTGTTTAGAATGATTAATATACAATGCTCCATTATGCATCTGGGAGTGTTGATGTGTAATTTTTAGTTCTAATGTTATTATGTAGTTGAGAGAACATGTTCATTTGCTCTAATAACTACTAAGATGCACTTAATAAAATGAAATGTAATAATACTTGTAATTTAATCTATTCATAGAAGTAATTTTAAAAGTCTACCACTTTCCTTAATGTGGATAACATTCATAATTTATAAAGTGTTGTGATGCAGAATTGACAATGCCATTGTTTTTTACACTTTGAGATGATTCTGCAGCCTTCATAGCATCTGCATACCAACCTCAGGATTATCAAGGGCAAACAAAAGATAATTAACACCAGAAACAGGCAAGTGCAGGAGCTACCGACTGAGGCTTCTCATTTAATGCAAGACATCTAAAAACGAGAAAATGAAATAACTATAGAAAAGCTTTTCTCCGAAGAAAAAAATTTCAATAATATATTCTTTATATAAAGGTAACTTATTTGACTGTATAGTCTCAAAATGAAGTGGTCATCATCTATAACAGAGTTAACCCAAGTAGTTTTTGAAAGAGAGAATTTCAAATTGTAGACTTCATAGTTGTAGTTTTCTTTATTATCTATTATAATTGATTTAATATCGGTTATAATAAATTATTTTAATTTATGTATAAGAAATAGCAAATAACTGTAAAAGGCTGTATCTTCTATCTAACTTTCACATGTACAAAGTAGAGCATAATAAAAAGGAATTTTACACAATTAAACATACTACTTTATTTTAATCTCAGTGGCAGTTTATATAACACTATTTGCAGATATCATAATGTGTCTAAGTGATGATCCCACTTCATCAGAACCTTACATACATTCATATGAAATTATATTGGTGACAGAAAAATATGCCGTGTCAACCTGATTCTAGCACTATATTACTGGTTAAGTGAAATTATTTATATCACCCTTTAACTTTTCATAGATCATCACTATTACTGTGATTCACAATATATGGGCATTTTCAGTTTACAATAAGACACAGAGCAATTACTAAATGTTTTAAAATCTAGACTTTAAGGTTCTGAAATAAAAATTATAACATTAAGTTTAAAACAAAATGACATATTTCATAACAAATTCACATGTTACGGACATTTAAAAAGTGTTAGGCTTCTCTGATAAAATATCATATCGTTAACAATTAGTTTTAACTCAAGTGGATGAGTTAGTGACAAGCTTTGGTGTGTACGGTCATAAAAGAATTATTTGGGGACAGGGCTTTTCAGCAAACGGATTTTTATACAATTGCAGTTATGTCTTCTGGAAATAGTTATGCACTGCATATCACCAGAGCTGCTAGTTCATTTCCCAAACACATCCATTAAGTGGATATCCCATGAAGCCTCTCATGGGCAACACCACCAAGAATAGTTTACTTCCTTTGGGAGTTAAGTTTTTGTTTGTTTGTTTGTTTGTTTGTTTTTCTTGTTTCGTGTTATAACAACTATTTGCCTAACTTCCAAAGTGGTCCACAGAGATGACATATCATACTTAGTTTAATTGAATTCAATGTATAACCTGGGCTAAATGTAGTCAATGATCACATTTTTAAATATCGAGTCATTGTCTGTGAAAGAATACACAGTTGAAATAAAACCAATCTTTGGTATGCCTCATGGTTGCTTGGAGAATCATGTTAGTCACACTTCAACTTCATTCCTCCAGGGTCTTTCTTCTGCATAGTTTTCCCCTTTGGTCTTCTACTTACACAACCTATCTTCCCACACTTCCCATTCAGTGATCATAACAAAGCCTATCGTTGGTTAGCATCTAATGTCCTGGGCCCCTCTCCTAAAATCAGAGCTTAGTAGATATTTTCATCTGAGTGTGTTCCCAAATGAACATGTGTAAAACATTTATCATTTCCCTCCACTTTTACCACAGCCTAACCAATGACATAAGCCAAGAACCTAGGAGTCATTCCACCTTTTTCTTTATTCCTCTTTTAATCAATAATACAACCCTACTAGTCTATACTATAAATATATTTGGGGTGTCCTCTCTCTTCTATGCCTGCTGCCGCTAATTTAGTGGAGGCATAACTGTAGCTCACTTACTAATGGTTGTTTGCATCTCCTGTTGCAAATGCTTCCCATCTAGCCTCTAAATCTGGGATCAGCAAACTTTTGCTATAAAGGGTTGAATAGTAAATGTTTCAGTCTCAGTGGCAGCTACTCAACTCCCCTTGTTGTTAACAAGAAAGAAGGCATAGACACCATGCAAGACAGATGCAGCTGTGTTCCAATAAGACTTTATTTACAAGAAAAGGGAGCAAATGGATTTGGCAGGTGGGTTGCAATTTCCTGACTCCTGTTCCAAATTGCTCCCAGAGTAAAATTTCTAAATGACAAATCAGATCCCATTGCTAGTTTATTTATCCATTGCTTTTTCATTACCTGCAAAGAAAATTAACCTCCTTAGCATGATCTAAAAGAATCTTTGTGATGTTTTTTCTTCCTTTTCCTGCTACCTCAAACCTATGCATTCTGTGTTTTTCAATTCTCATTGATTTGTAGTCCTTAAAACATGGTTCCCTTTCTCACCTTTGTGCTTTTTGCATTGTCCATTCATGACATGAAATTAATTAGCTATCTTTATGCTCTTGTTGGTGCCTTTCTACGCAGGAGAACATGATCCAGGTTTTTTTTTTTTTTTCTTTTTCTTTTTCTTTTTTTTTTCTTTTTTTCTTTTTTTGTTTTTTTTACAGGCAGGGTGGATAGTGAGAGAGAGAGACAAAGAGAAAAGTCTTCCTTTACCGTTGGTTCACCCCTCAATGGCCACTGTGGCCGGCGCACTGCGGCCATCTTTGCTGCTTTCCTAGGTGTACTAGCAGAGAGCTGGATCAGAAGTGGGGCAGCTGGGACTTGAACTGGAGCCCATACAGGATGCTGGAGCTGCAGGCTGGGCCTTTAACCACTGTGCCACAGCATCAGTCTCAAGGATATAGATTACAGGCAGTGTTAGACAGTGAGAGACAGAGAGAAAGGTCTTCCTTCTGTTGGTTCACCCCCCCAAATGGCTGCTACGGCCGGCGCGCTGTGCCGATCCGAAGCCAGGAGCTCTGCGCGTCCTCCTGGTCTCCCATGCGGGTGCAGGGCCCAAGCACTTGGGCCATCCTCCACTGCCCTCCTGGGCCACAGCAGAGAACTGGACTGGAAGAGGAGCAACTGGGACAGAAATGGGGCCCCAACAGGAACTAGAACTCGGGAGTGCCGGCACTGCAGGCAGAAGTTTAGCCTAGTGAGCCGTGGTGCCGGCCCCAAGTACATAGATTTTAAGAACCACTTTCATTTTAGCATCTTGAAACTGGGAACATAGTTTGCACACTGAATTTGATCATGCCACTAAAAATTAGAGATACTTTTTCCCTTTAATATAGAATTCCCTATACTTGATCTTTAGCAATTATATTCCTAGGACTAATATTACAAAAACATAAGATTAAAAATAGGATTGGAGCACAAAAGAGCAATTTTATAGGCTGTCAAGCTACAAGGTTTTTTTGTTTGTTTGTTTTGTTTTTCAAGATTATTTATTTGAAAAGTAGAGTTTCAGAGAGCGAGAGCGAGAGCAAGAGCAAGAGAGCGAGAGATCTTCCATGCCCTGGTTCACTCCCAGGTGGCCACAACGGCCCAAGCTGCACCGATCCAAAGCCAGGAGCCAGAAGCTTCTTCTTCATGCTGGTGCAGGGACCCAAAGCATTTGGGCCATCTTCTACTCCTTCCCGGGCCATAGCAGAGAACAGAATTGGAAGCGGAGCGGCTGGGACTCAAACCAGCCCCAATGTGGGGATGCTGGCACTTCAGGCTTAAGCTTTACCTGCTACGCAACAGCGCTGGCCCCAAGCTACAAGGTTTTTTTTTTTGTTGTTGTTGTTTTGTTTGTTTGCTTTTTGACAGGCAGAGTGGACAGTGAGAGAGAAGGAAAGACAGAGAGAAAGGTTTTCCTTTACCATTGGTTCACCCCCCAGGCTGGTGCGCTGCAGCCAGCACACCACGCTGATCCAAAGCCAGGAGTCAGGTGCTTCTCCTGGTCTCCCATGTGGGTGCAGGGCCCAAGCACTTGGGTTATCCTCCACTGTACTCCTGGGCCACAGCAGAGAGCTGGACTGCTACAAGTTTTAATGTCACTTTGCCCCCCCACACGCATAAATATCACACACATACAAACGGATCAATGTATTCTGCATATATATGATGCATATTTTATATTTTTTAAAAAATAGGAAATTAAATTAATACATTTTTGATCATCCTTTGGAGAAAAAGGTGTTAATTGTTTCACGCGTTGATCATTGCAAAATTAAGTCATAGATTCTTCAATGTGAAGAAGTGCCAGATTATGTAGAATTCTTGGCAAAGCAATACTTTCTGGACAGATGGATTGTTTCAATAACTGAAACATGACTGTCCTGAGCATATTACAAAAAGGTCAATCCCTGTTAACTGAATTTGCTCTTAAATGTTCCTGTTCATAAAACACAAGCATATATTGCATCAGATGCAATTCTAGATGTTCATTAAAACTTTAATAATAAAGATCTATGATATGAAGCCTTCATTAAAGAACATATGCTAAATTATTTTTCAGAAACAAAACACAGACTTGCTCATTAATACACAAAGTACAGTACTATTAATTGACATCCTTCTTCAGATTATTTAGATAATTTCATACTAGTAATGAATACTTGTTTACATGAAACATTATTATAATACATACATTTATTAGTAATTTTGAAGGCTTGTAGCCAAAAATTTGACCCTTTAGCGACTTGAACCATTTAAAATAACCGTTGATAGCAATATGTGATCATATGCCTGAGTACATCATAACTTTAGATGTTCTTTTAAAATTTCTTTGATAAACATTGGGCAAAGTCAAGACACATTACTAGGCATAAAATTGACAATTATATTACAATGAATCATAATTATACTATTTGGTTTGATGGAAATAGGTAATTAAAACAAAAGTTACAATCTTCATGATTTACCTGAAAATTCAGTCAAGAAGATTTTCATTGCCTATATATTTTAGTTCCCTGTAAAAATGCATTGTGACAAAGACAACCATGCATTCTTTGGCAAACCTCCTATAAAGATGTGGAGTCTATTTTCTCTCCTCAAATCTGGGCTGAAAATCATGTCTGATCAGCAGAGGATGAAGGAAGCAATGCCATGTCATTTCTTGGCTCACCTTTAAAAGGACTGGCAGTTCCACCTTCGTTTCTGGAGCCCTGAGCCAGTCGCCATGTAAGAACTCCAATTTTATTTCAGAAATCTGAGCTTCAGAGACCGAGTGGAGAGGCAGTGTGACTACATATGGGTAGAGGGTGTTTCTGTTGAGCCCAGCCCTCCAGGCACCTTCATGCAGGTGCTAGAAGAGTAAGTGAAGCCATGTGGAACCTTCTGGAATACACCAGCCACTAGTATCACTCTGTTCAATCAAGTGAAAGACTTCCAGGGACCTCAGTTCATGCCAATGGGACATAAGAATTGCTTAGCTGGGGTCACTCTGCCTGCAGAGCCAGCTACCCCATGTGGTCACCGGTTTGAGTCCCATTTGCTCCTCTTCTGTTTTTCCCATTTGCTCTGCTCTCTGCTATGGCCTGGGAATGCAGCAAAAGATGACCCAGGCACCTACACCCACAAGGGAGACCCAGAAGAAGATTCTGACTCCTGGCTTCAGATCAGCTCACCTCCAGCTGCTGTGGCCATCTGGAGAGTGAACCAGTGAATGGAACACCTTTCTCTCTGTCTCTCCCTCTCTCTGTAACTTTCCCTCTCAAATAAATAAACCTTAACACAAATTGCTCAGCTGACACCCATTAAAATCTGTGGCAATTAACAATGACATCAGATAAAATTCTGGACTAGCATTTTATTTAACAGCATAAAACACACATAAGCAACCTAAAAATTCAAATCATAATTTATAAGTTAATTGCTGAAATAACAGGATTTAATGCAATCTAATCACTTTATCCGTGAAATTCATATAATAAAAAGTGTTATTTTAATCCCAAACAACCTCGTTTATCTTAAGGACTATATGTATGATCTTTTTACTCAAAATTAACATATTTATCCAAAAATGAATTTAATATATTTATATTTTATTTATTTAGGGCTTTATAGTATAAAGATTTTTGTCTTATATGTCAAACTGATTCAGATATCTTTTTTACTTATGGAGGCAGATATCATTATTCCATAAAAATATGGGAAAATTGGGATTTATCCAGGAGAGGGTAGCATTTTAGGCAGCCCAGACACAAATTGAGGAAACCAATCCTAGGACCTACAGTCTCAGAATCTGCATTCCGTTCTCTTCATTTCTTCTGCATTGTTTCTGGAATGAGACAGCCTATGCAGAAGACACCTATGTCAACACCTTGAGTAAAGTCTAATACATGTGTCTTGGAGATCCACCAAAGAATTTCCTTAATGAATCAACTCACAAGATTCCTTTTCCCAGCAATGGAATTCTTCGACTTGGCAGATGATACATTGAGTTTAATATTTTATTATTTACATAAAGTGATAATTATTAAGAGTTTTGAAATAGTGATTTTGTGTGCCGTGGCTCACTGGGTTAATCCGCCTGCAGCGATGGCATCCCATATGAGCGCCGGGTTCTAGTCCCAGTTGCTCCTCTTCCAGTCCAGCTCTCTGCTGTGGGCTGAGAGGGCAGTGAAGGATGGCCCAAGTGCTTGGACCCCTGCACCCGCATGGGAGACCAGGAGGAAGCACCTGTCTCCTGGCTTCGGATCAGCACGGAGCCGTCTGTAGCAGCCATTTGGGGAGTGAACCAACGGAAGGAAGACCTTTCTGTCTCTCTCTCACTGTCTTTAATTCTATCTGTCAAATAAATTTAAAAAAAAAAAAAGCTGTTTAAAGTTTATTTCTACATTTACTAAATGTGATTTTTAGGATGTTCAACACTGGGCGTAATTTTCTGACTAAATTTCTTTAAAATACTATGATACTCCCTGCACTAAATTTACAAGCATAAAACTCAGTTGATACGTGAATTAGTCAACTATTGAAACTGACTGTTTTAGTGTTATAGACCTAAACTGTAAATTTGTATCATAGTGTAATTTTCTTCCTTAGTTATTTTCATTTTTTCCTTAAAAATTCTGCCTAATATGCTTAATTATTCCCACTGTAACCAATATTTTTGGAAAATCATATTCTTTCTTATTGTTCACATTATTTAAACATCAGTAAATTTTCATATCTACCTCTAAACTCTGCTTCACCATATTCTATCAAATGAGATCCTGTGAACTTTCTTCATTAATTACTGTCACCTTTTCTCTTAACTGTTTTGAATTTTGAAAAGTTCCTTTAATTTGCTTTCTCAAATTGGGATAAGTAAATTAAACATTTTGTACAGAGAATATTTTTCAATGTAGATTTTTTTATCTACTTACAATGTTAATTACAATATTATTTATCTCTCTTAAGGTTTCCATTTTCAATAATATCTTAGTTAAGATGTATTCAAAAAGTGTAAATACCATGGTTGAAGTAAAAGGCTATAATTCCATGCTAACTCTGAATGATAAATCTCACAGTGTGCTAAGATATCAGAAAAATGAATGTTTTTTTAATTTATTTATTTGACAGGAAGAATTACAGACAGTGAGAGAGAGACAGAGAGAAAGGTCTTCCTTCTGTTGGTTCACCCCTCAAATGGCCGCAACGGCCGGAGCTGCGCCAATCCGAAGCCAGGAGTCAGGTGCTTCTCCCTGGTCTCCCATGCGGGTGCAGGGGCCCAAGCACTTGGGCCATCCTCCACTGACTTCCTGGGCCATAGCAGAGAGCTGGACTGGAAGAGGAACAACTGGGACTAGAACCGGTGCCACAGGTGGAGGATTAACCTAGTGTGCCACTGTGCCAGCCCCCAGAAAAATGAATGTTTATGTGAAAAAGAATGATAGAGATTTCTGAAAAAGCTGAGAAATACTGTACCTGAAGTTTACTGACATTAAAATTTATAAATTGCTGGACAGAACAATAGCAGTGTTAGACCACTGAACTACTTCAGTCCTAAGAAGTCAGGATTTATTTAAACATTTCCAGGAGGGCTGATTTTCTTAGGACAATTGCTGATACTCATATGCATCTTAAAATAATTTAACTTTAGGTTTGTCCTGTATATGAAAGTGCATGTGTATTTGCATATAAATTTGCCTCCACTCAAAATAATCAAAAGTAAACTAATGGCCCTAATTGATTAATATTACAGATAGAAACAAGTATGAATATGTTTTTCTAATTAGTAATGAAAGCAAAAATGCTTTCACTTTAAAGTTTCTACCTATACACATTGCCACTTCACCACTGTTAAGCTACTGAAGTATTCAAAGACAAAATTGTTGCTAAATACTTGAAAGAGAAGGTGAACAAGATCTGAGTAGACAGAATAACAGAGCAACCCATTTTCTAGAAATCTATTGTCTCAAAATAGTCTACCTGTCTCAAATGTTTTGCCCATGAAATTTTAAAGATAATTTTGGACCTTATATTTTTTTCTGGAAAAGTCTTCTATTTTTTAATAATATTAATTTTGATAAGTGTTCAACTTTATCAAGCAAAATTACTGAAAAGAAAAACATTTGGAACGATTTCTTTTAAAATTGTGAAGATAAGTTACAAAAACCAAAACAACATGTATTTATCATGAACTAATCAATTAAAATAGAACACAATTTGTGTTCTATGTGATTGTACACCTGTGCAAGGAGGTGCAAATGGCCCCATGACATGATAATCCCACTTTCAATTTATCAGAGGTGTATTGACCAGTATGACCATAGGCACGAAATCCAAACAATGAAGAAATATGAAAATGTGCCATATGGAACACATTTCATGAGGATAGTGATTCTGTAGGGATAAGAGGTAATGCAAAGTGCCATTAACTGATTGAGCACTGTGATAAGTATTTTTTTCATAATCAAAACAAGCTTAATTAATATCACCCTAATTTTATAGATATATACTTTACTCAGAACAAACAGTGGATCAACATTCAGTAATCATATAATGAAGTTGACTATTAGGACATGAATGCAAGCACAAGGTTATTCAGCCAATGATCATTTACCTGTGAGTCACGGATGTAGGGCCTGGAAATACAGTGATGCAAAATATATGTTGACCTTTCTCCCATGAACTTCTACGTAGGAACACATACAAACTAATTATTCAAATTCAGTGTGATGAGTGTTGCTATATTAAGGCAAGGGGGTGGAGAGCTGAAAGGATGAGAAGAAGTTTCACAGAGGAGAATTTGAGAATTAAAGTGTGAATTGAAGTTAACGCTGATTTATGTTCTCACCAACAGGACATATGCAAAGTTACTGAGATAAGAAAAGGTTTGTCGAACATTGGAAATGACTTCTGATTGGCTGCAGCTCAGTATTGGGCAAAAGGGTGAGAGCTGAATAAAAGATTGACATGGATATGTAGAAAATTTTTGAGGTGAGATAATATCCTGCAGCTTGGGTGAGAGGTCAGCAAGAGGTTTTAATCAAAAGCTATGATCAGTAGTTCTTTATAGATAAGTAACTCTAACAAATTCATAAACCTAGTGGTTCTTTGGAGGACAGTTTAGAACAAGGGACCTTGGAGGCAAGGAGACCAATCCAGGAAGGGAATGATGTAAGAATGCTCTAAGAGCATGGCTATGAGGCAGGAATTTGACACAGCAGTGAAGTTGCTGTGTGGGATATCTGCAGTCCACACCAGAGAGCCTGGGTTCCAGTCTCAGCATCGCTTCCAATACCAGCTTCATGTTAATGTAACCCTGGGAGGCAGAAGGTGATGTACTTGGATCCTTTCACCCACAGGGGAAATCAGGTTTGAGTCCCAGGCTCCTCCTGGCTTCAGCCTGGCCCAGTTACAGCTGTCACAGATATTTGGGGAGTGAACCAGTGGATGGAAAATTCCTCTCTCTCTCTCTTTCTCTCTTGTTCTCTTCCCCTCTCCCTTTCAAATAAAAATAGAAAAATGTATAAATTTCTTAAAAATGAGATAAGTATATAAGGTTGAACAAAGGTAGATGACAAATAAATCAACACCTCAACAAGTGCTGTTTTAGGTACTCTTATAAGTAATTTACACAATAAAACAATTCTTGGGAGAAGACTCTGAGTTTAGTACTGTCATTTTCTCTCTCATACAATGAGGAAACTAAGCATAGACAAGCTAGGTAGTTTACCCAAAGTCACACTCTTTATCAGTGGCAGAGCCTGGATTTGAACCCTGGCATCCTGGCTCCAGAATCCCCATTCACAAGCAAACTTGGTGGTGGACTGAATGTGGACAGTAAGGGAAAAGGTGCTTAGAGAGTTCCCACAACCAATACACATTTGTGCCAGTAAACACGTAGGCAATATTTATGGCCTGGCCAACAAATCTGTTCAAGTGATGCTCTGGCAGATTGAAGAGCGGACCAGGTGTTCCTTGCAGCAGACACCGTTTATTATGAAGGTGTAAGGCTGGAATGAATGCAGTGCCTAGCACAGGGTGTGATCAGTGTGATGGGTGTCCTCTCTGGTGCTGTTGACATGTGGGTATAGGGAGAGCATCAGGCTAAGGTTATGTGTCTGACACTTAGCGAATGCTGTGACTGCCATCCCTGCTACAACTTGGTCCCATCGACATTGTATTAAGAAGTTGATATTCTGCAGAGATTTTACTAGGTAATACAGGTGTAGACATGAAATAGCTGTAGTCCTGGCTTAGAAGAGGCAACCACATATGTGTACATTGAATTATAATGTGGTGCAGCAGTAGGCAAAATACAGGATGCTACCAAAAATTAACAGGATCAGGATCACATATTACTATTAGTATGTTGCCACAGCTATCAAACTGTCCATCATTTCCAAATGTGTAGAAGTCTTCTCTATAAAATGAAACTGAGTAAGAAATAAAATAGAATAGGAAATGGAAGACTCCTCATTACAACCTTTCTAGTTTAATGGATTGAAATCCACTCAGTATCACAAACTCTTCCTAGTCCTTGATATAGTCCAATATGGGAGGATCAGTATTAGGGCATTTCTAAAACTGAAGTACATGCTTTAAGACTTACCTTTCTTGGAAACTAAGATAAGGGTAGAACTTTCTATCCCTGGTCATTTTACAATCTGGAGGAGTGGGGAAACTTCTGTATTTGCTAGAGCTGGCCAAGTATCTTTACAAGAGAGACACAAAACAGACTACACACGCACACATATGCACATGCACACACACATATGCCCACACTTTGAACCTTCTAGATAACTCAGTGTTTTAAGTCTTGAGAGTTCAAAGGGAATTTTTAGCAGTACAATCGAAAACAGGATAATCATTTAAGAATTGTATCAGATAAGAATATACAGAAAAAAACAGTTACACAATTTTTGATAACAAAAGGAGTGGAAGTAATCCTGTGACTACTGAGTGAATAAGGTTTAAACTGTTAGGGGTGTGTGGGGGTGTGTGTGTGTGTGTATTTTTAGTGGACAATGAATTGTTATCTATATTCCTCATAATAATAAAAAAAGGAAAAATGATGCCATTGTTGAAAATATCAAGCTTCTCAAAGCCACTTTCTCTTTTTCAATAACTAAAGGAACATAAGAAAATATTTTAAACTGGTACACTCTTGAATAAACTCTGAAACCACAAATCCTTAACAATTTACAAAAATCCACAGATGACTGAGAGAAAAGGAAGAATTATAAATAAAAGCAAAACCAGCATTATACCAGAAAACCCCATAATTATTCCTAACATTTTATTGACTCTAGCTGTCTTATGCTTCCAACAAGAATGTATGTATTTTAAATTTTTATTAGATTATATGACTTAAAATTAACACTTTGTTAGTGGAGCATATTTGAGAAAAAAATGGAAACTTTCTTATTTTCACGAGCATTATTCCATATGCAGATGAGCTATGAGAAAATATTATAAAGTATCATTTTACAAGTTGTATATAATTGATATATAACAGAAGAAATAATTCTCATCTCTTGAATTTCAACAGTTCAAATTTAGAATTTCAAATTGTATTAACAAGAGATTGCCAAATTATGCCAAAAATCCTGTGGAAACATAAGAAAAGAGATGTCAAAGGGGACTTGATGACATCTAAACTTCCTCACGTGTAATCATTGCTTGAATGAATGAACTTAATGAAGAATAAGGAAAAAAGCAAACTACAGGATTAAGCTCTGATGACAGTGAATATGTTATTAGATAACCAGGAAATATGATTTTGCATTCTATTCAAAACTGGAAAAAAAAGTGAAGAAATATTTCCCCATTTCTTTCTTAGTGGAACAAGGGGTTTCTCTGGTCCCTTTTTCCCCGAGGTAAAGAAAACAATAAATGGTAAAATAGCCCTCTCAACCTAAGGAATACAATTTGATAGCTGTGGTGTTGGCAGCAGCACGAGTGTATCGCGGGTAATTCTTCGGGACATCGAATTTGGGTCTTCAGAGTCCCAGGGCGGAAAGCTCCCAGCAGTGTCAGGCGAGGGCGCCCATTGGAGACACTTTAGGGGACGGACGCACCCCAAGTTCCCCTTTGCCCAGGCAGTCCACTCTCATTCGGCCCCAGACTCGCACGTCTCAGCCTCTGCAAAAGCGTCGCCCCAGACCTCACTTTCTCTCCACTCTGGCCCAAACTACTCACCCCGAGGACCCCGGCCCGCACCCTGCCTGCCCTGCCCGTCCCGTCCCGGGGCGCCTCCCGGGCTGCGCCTCCCGCCCACCCACCAGCCGGCGGCTGCACGGCGGCTCCCGCGCACCGCGCGTCCCGGGGAGAAGTTAACTTAGGGAAGCGGGAGCTCGCCTCGGGTTCCGACGGGGCAGCCCTGGCACTCCCTAACCTTCCCTGGTCGGCTTCTCTGGCAGGAGGGCGAGCCTGGGATGGGACACCTCTACGGAGCCCAGCCGCCCAGCCGTCGTCCTACAACTGTCAGACCTCTCCCCCAAACCGGCTGAGCGCCCCGAACATCGTCTTGAGATCACGTCTGGGAAGCTCTGCGTTTACTCCTGGAGAAGAGACTGACTGACCCCAGCGCGGTGGCGAAGTTTGCATTGGAAATTACTTAATTGGTCTTTAAAAGATTTGCAAACACACCCAAAGCTCCTCCACTTTCTATTGCGAAACTCTCTCTTCCTCCCCCTTCCTCCTGCCCCTTTTCTCTTGCCTCTCACCGACCCCCCTCTCCAGACACTATTTATTGGTTACAAAATCCTACAGAAGTGTAATACACACACAGACACACACCCAGCCTCGCTGCTCTTTTAGTGCCTGTGACCTTGAAGCCGTGATGAGCCGGGGAGGCGCTGCAAATGTACAGGCTCCACCAGATGAGGGACTTTGATGCTGGGGGGAGCGCTGGGGTCAAGCGCAGAAAGGGGAAATAAATGGTAAAATCACTGTCTCTAGACTCCTCAGATAAAATGGAAACAAGCACTTGGCATTTTCAGTACTGACAACCTGGCTTGTTTGTTCACTCTAATGAGCACTCTGGCTCCATTAATGAGCAGACTGAATCCATTATCATCATCATTTCAAAAGGCGGCGTGCCACTAAATAGCTTCCCATATTAGCAGGCATTGCCCTTGTTGTTCCATTTGATCAGCAGTGGCAGCAGGGAGCCCGCTGCACTCCTATTTTTTTTTTTTTTTTTCAGCTGGGAAATTAGCAAGTGAAAATTAGTCCCCTTTAAAAAAAAAAGTACTAACGTGACCCCGAGAAAAAGCCATGATCTGGGATAGCAGTGAGGTGGTGGGAATTTGAGAGAGGGAGGGGTGACTTGGGAGGGACAAAAGAGGCCCTGTGGAATCTTCAAGATTTCTTCTTCTTCTTCTTCTTCTTTTTTTTTAATAGATAAACAGGAGTCCGTGGAGAAAGGAAGACTCCTGTTTTTTTTTTTTTTTTTTTTTTCCATCTATCAGCACCTTTCTTGAGACATCAAAGAACCAATTAACTCTGTCGCAAATTGGGTGGCAGTGCTTACACTGGAAGGCTGTTGAGGGCAGCAAAGGCTCGCAGTGCAGCCTCTGACTGCTGGTGACAGCTTGCCTCTCCTCTCCTTTGGTTTCCTCCTTGGCTCCTCTCTCTCTCTCTCTCCTCTCTGATTCTTGTCCCTCTCCTCTGCTCTTCCCTTCGCTCTCCTTCCCCGCTCCTTTCTTCTCCCCTCTGCTTTCTGCGCGCTCGCCTTCTCTTCCCTTTTCAACTGCGGTTCCTGAATGTACGCCATTCTCCAGACCTCCGTTCTGTTCAAGGATTTTAATTAGGCCTTGACTCCACATCACCGAGTGTGCCTTTGTGGCTTGGTGAATGGCACAAGAGAGGTGAATCCCGCTTCCTACAGCACTAGGCAGCCGCTCGAGGAATAGTCTTTCAGCGGCCGACGCGCCACTTCACTACATTCTCTTTTCACTCCCTTCCTTTGGCTTTTGTGCCTTTTGAAATTATTAAAATGTTAACATGCCTGCAGAGCCTTTGATATTTAAGACAAAAGAGTACGAATTGCAGGCAAGCGAGGCATTCAACAAACTGCAAATGGGGAGAAAAAAAAAAAATCAAACCGCCCTTTCTTCCTTTGCTATGCCAAGCTTTCTACTTCTAGGAATCACTTCTCTTTATTTTACTTTAAACACATTTAAAACATGTTTGCATTTCAGGATTCAAAGGCATAAATTTAATTACTGGCAAATACACACACACATCTATATAAAGTATAGACCGCCTATGTAGAGAAAGAACAAAGAACGCTGCTTGCATTTGAATTTCTATTAGTTTGTCAGCAAATGATTCTTGGAGTTGTTATCTAGTCCCTGTCACTGGGAGGAAGTGGGATCCTTCCTGTAGACCTGTGTGGCTGCAAGATCAGGATGACTCAAAGTGCCAGGACTGCCTACAATCACTTTCCCCCTACCCTCATGAAGATACCTACCCACCCCACCCCCCAAGTGTCAGATCTCAGCACCTTGTATGTTTAATTCATTTCAGAAACACAAGAAAGCAATTTGCAAATGCAAAGCCTCAGAAATCCCTGATTACAGAGTCTCCACCTCCTTCCTTTTCTCCTTTCCAGCGGGCATACAGTGCCCACCTCCCACTTCCTCCTGATGCCCAAGGGATGGAGACTTCTCCCAAGCCTTCCCTGGGTGCCTAAGCCATCATGTTGCTTGCAACTTCACAGAGATTATTCTTTACTAAAGCATATCATTTCATATAATAAGCATGTACAACAAGCTATCATATTTCTCTTATGAATTAAATCAAATAATGATATGCTACTACTTTATCCTTATAACATGTCATACACAAGTGTGTATACATAGGTAGGTATTATACACAATAGCAGCCCAACTGCTATTTACCTGCTTTAAATTCTAGCTGTATTTTAATAGGAAATAAAAGCAACATTTTTAAAAGTCTCTTTTAAAATCAGTAAATAAGCTTATTTACATGTCTTTGGAGAAAGTTGAGGCTGTAGGAATTGGGTTTACCTGTTTGGCACAGTATGCAAAGTAGGATTGGCTGGATCAATTAGAGAATTATCTATTTATGAAATGTCTGGCTTCAATGAAAAGAGCTGGTACAATTATGAACTGTTGTCTTGACAACTGGGAAGGGCTGATTGGATCATTTTATCAGTAGGGTTGCTGATGATTTCAAATACTGAAAAGCAGAAGCTACCAGAAAATAGTAATGAACTTCGGTTAGGAAGAGGAAGAAAAAAAGTGTGTGTATGTGTGTGTGTGTGTGTGTGAGATGACATTGTGTGTTACAAGGGTGCAGGAGTTACAGCAAAAGGAGTTTTCACCAAGAAGGACCATGCAGATTTCTTGGCAAGGAGCCAGAGTTGCTATTGTAAATTTCCTAGTCGGTTTCAATGTCAACCTAAGCTCATATTTGAACCTGGAATCAGGGCAAAAGCATTATCGCTCTGTCACTTTGTTGCCAGAAGTGGAATTTTTTTTGTTAATATTTTACTGTTACATCTGACAGGATTTCACATTTTCTGTAGCCCGCCTTTAGTACATTGAACTGCCAGACAGAGAAATTAATACCCTGAGTGACTGTATTTTAATTAAGCAATTTCATGCAAATTACAAATTTTAGATTGCCAAATAATATATTGCACAAAAATTGTAGGCTGGCTGATCTGATATGCATGGAGTATTACTCTTCCAGGCACTGTGCATACATGGGAAAATGAACAAAAATGCTAATTTCCAATCTACTATGCAAACGGTAAAAGATGCCTATTTAGATACATATGCTTTTCTTAGGAAGGGTAAACAGTTCTTTAATTTAATATAGCTGACACTTGAAGATGTGTTTTTCTCTTTTACAAAGATAATTTTTGCATTGAACAAGTAAATGAGAATTCAAGTAGAAAGCATCTTGTTAATGGCGACTAATAAAAACTAATATTGCATGCAATATAATGATATTAAACCTTGTAACTGGTACATAAAGCAAGACCATTCCTATTGTGACTCTGTCAATGAACATCAAATATACTTGCATATTAAATATATACTTTTTAGCAGAAGAAAATGTTAACCCTTTCAGTAAAAGACTAAGCCTCCCTGAGGGACTCTGTGCAAAAACGCAAATAAAAAAAGACACATCTGAAGAGGGAAAAAAGGATATTTAAATCTGAACACATTCAAGTTACTTACTAGCTTTTCAATCAGATTTATAGCACAAGAAAAACAGGAAACTTCTTGGGCAGAATCTAACAACATATAGAATATATATAATTTTCAGCATCCAGAGCTCCAATAGTTAGTGTATATAGATGGATTTTTAATAAAAGTGTCACTTGTTTCAGTTTTCTTAGTGTTTTCCTTTAGAGAAGAAGAGAGGAGAAGATATTTTGGAATTTTTTTGCACATAGCTTCTTATAGTCCTCCTCAAGTGTGCCTTGTATCTTGCAAAGGTAAATTCTTATTAATAAAAATGTGATTGGATTCTCCATGCAAAAAACAGCAATATTGCAATTAAATACTGCTGGATCCACAATATTCTCTGAACAAATGTTCAAAGTGGCATTTGGATAAAAACTCTACATAGAGAATCTCAGATTGATCAAGTACAACACAAGATGATTTCTCAGTTTTTGAGAATATTTTGAGAATTTTTATAAGCAAGTTGAGGTTCCTCCAAAGATACTGATACAAGGTACTATGAAAAAAATATCTTCTAAAATAATAACTGTCCCAAACAGTTTGACATTTCTTTCAGTCCCTTGGTTTATCTCCTTCAGATGACGTTCCAAAAACACTGGGGTACAGTTATAAAAAAATTTGTTTATCTGGTATCTTTTGGTAACCCTAACTTTTAACCTGAATAGCACTGTCTCTGGTTTTGTTTGCACCAGCATAAAGATCTTGTTTTGTAATCAGGGAGGGTCTAATCCGGCCGGCTCTATTTCTTACTGCCTGGGATGGCTTCTGTAACTTGAGCCATTAAAATGCTATATAGATTTAGTAAGAATGATTGAAAGCATAAAAGTAACCCAATGTAGGTTCAATTATACAGTAAACTTACACACTACTCCCTATATTGGGGTACTCCTGAATTAATTACTAATATGTGTGCCGCTAAGTCATGGCTGACAACTTTAGCACTGTCTTAAATGTGTTGATGTGTGGTCTCTATTGTAGCGCAAGGCTGGCTTTGTACATTACAGAGTCCAGCTCCTCATTTTCTGTGTTAATTTTGGCCACATTATGAAGCTGCTTCCTTCAACGAGGACACAACAGAAAAAAATTTTAGTCACGATTTCAGCTGATCATTGAAATTCCCATTTAGAATTTGGTGTTTATTAATGGCCTCAGTGATGACTTTATGCAAGATTGGACCAAATCCCCAAATCCATGAAAGCACATTGAAAAGTGGAGACATGGGGGGACTAGATGAAGACAGGAATTTAAAGCATGGGGACTGACATCATTATCAATTGGTGAAGCCATGGCCAGTTTGAGTCCTAGCTGCTCCACTTCTTTTTTTGTTTGTTTGTTTGTTTGTTTGTTTTTTGACAGGCAGAGTGGACAGTAAGAGAGAGAGAGACAGGGAGAAGGGTCTTCCTTTACCGTTGGTTCAACCTCCAATGGCCACAGCGGCCGGCGCACCGCACTGATCCCTAGCCAGGAGCCAGGTGCTTATCCTGGCCTCCCATGGGGTGCAGGGCCCAAGCACCTGGGCCATCCTTCACTGCACTCCCGGGCCACAGCAGAGAGCTGGACTGGAAGAGGGGCAACCAGGACAGAATCCAGGGCCCCGACTGGGACTAGGACCCGGTATGCAGGCACCGCAAGGCGGAGGATTAGCCTATTGAGCCACAGTGCCGGCCTGCTTCAGTTCTGATCCAGCTCCCTGTGAGTGCTACTAGGAAAGCAGCAGAGGATGGCTCAAGCTTTTGGGCCCCTGTACCCACATGAGACCTGGAGGAAGCTCCTGGCTCCTGGCTTTGGTCTGGCCCAGTCCTGGTCATTGCAGCCATTTGGGGAGTGAACCAGCACATGGAAGATCTCTATATTTCCCTCTTTATCTTTCTCTGTAACTCTGCCTCTCAAATAAATAAATAAACCTTTAAAAGAAACAAACAAACAAAAAAAGCTAAGTGGTGAAGTCAAGACTTGTGGCTCACATGGGAAGTAAATTGGCCCAGGACATGGATCTATTGTTATGAGGTGATAGAAGCCAGCCTCTGAATGCCCATATTGAGGCCATGTGGAAACCCAGAAAACAGGAAATGTGGCCTGTCCCATCATGGTCACTGGGAATGAGTTTGGAAGAGGTAACTTCCCAAGAAAAAGCTTTGCATTCTGATTTCAGTGGAAGGCACAATAGATGAGCCAAATAGCATGTGTCCATGATAGCACTTCCTATCTTTGTTAACTTGAGAAAATCTTACACACTCTTTCTGAGCCTCAGTTTCATATTCATAAAGTCAGAACAATGACAAGACCTTCCCTCAAATGTTATCAGAATGGGAGATAATTTATATAAAGTGGATCCCAAGTATTGCACATAGAAAATTAAAGATTAAACAAGTGATGTACTAAAAACTGTCCTTATAATAAATGAAAATACACATTAGGTGTATATGTACACAATTATTCTCTTTTTTTAAAAAAAAGATTTACTTATTTATTCAAAAGGGAGAGTTATAGAGAGGGAGAGACAGAGGTAGAGAGAGAATCTTCCATCTGCTGGTTCACTCCTCAAATGGCCACAACAGGGCCACTCTGCCAAGTGGTTTACTCTGCAAATGGCCAGAGCTGGGCCGATCTGAAACCAGGAATCAGGAGTCTCTTCTAAGTCTCTCACGTGGGTGCAGGTACCCCAGGAATTGGGCCATCCTCTATTACTTTCCCAAGCCATAGCAGAGAGCTGGATTGGAAGTGGAGCAGCTGGGTCTCCAACCAGCAACCATATGGGATGCCGGTACTATAGGCAGTGACTTTACCTGCTATGCCACAATTATTCTCTTGAAAGCTGTGTTTAAAATACTGGCAAGAGACTTTAGACAAAAATGTAGATTGGGGTTGGCATTGTGGTACAGTGGGTTAGTCACTGCCTGCAATACCATACCCCATGAGTGCAGTTGGAATCCCCGGTTGCTCCATTTCCAATCTAGCTCCTTGCTAATGCACCTGGAAAAGCAGCAGAAGATGGTCCACGTGCTTTGGTCCATGCACCCATGTGAGAGACCCAGATGGAATTCTAGGCTCCCGCCTTTAGCTTGGCCCAGCCCAGGTTGTGGCAGCCATTTGGGGAGAAAACTACTGAATGAAAGATCTTTCTCTTTCAAATAAATAATCTTTTAAAAAATAGATGAAAACCACAGTGTAAAAATGCATTATTTTAAAGTAGTAAGCCAATTGAAATAATTCATCAGTATTTCTATATTTTTCAGATCTGTTTAAGAATCATTTACATTTTTTGTGATGTGACATGCTTTAAAATAGCAAAGATATTATATTATCGTTAATTCTAGACAATGCATTTTTGTACATATAAGTCCAAAAGTACTTCCTCCTAATTTAATAAATGTAAAAAAAAAAAAGTGACTATCCATGTAATATTCTATTGAGTTGCTTATTTTAACTTTTTTCCATCAGGATAAGTAGTGCCTGACCTATTAAAACTTTTAGATGAACTAGGTGACGACAGTTGCCTTTGAAAGAGTGACTATGAGGTCTGATTAAATCAAAATAAATGATTCATTATAACTCTCTTTAAAGATGTAAAGCCAGTGTCTAAAATCAAAATACAAGTAATATTATACTTTAACAATTGTTGTATCATATGATCCTGCCCTGGTTTGAGTTCAAGGATTTTGGAAACTAAAGATATCAAAAAAAAAGGTTATTTATTTATTTGTCCTTACGTATAGCATTGTCTTTATATGTGTTTATGTGTATTTGTGTGTGTGTGTGTGTAACATCTGCTCACCTATTTTTGAGAAGAGTACTTTTCCAGAAACTTCCATTTCAAATCTTTAAGGAACTCTCTTTGACCAACAGGATCTTCAAAATTGTTCTTTCCAAAATTGTACTAATACTTGTGGCCTCTTTTGTTCTGAAGATTCCTGACAACATTAATTAGATTTAATTGAATAGAATTTGGTAGCATAAAGATAATAATAATGTCCAAGAGAAAAATAAAAAATGGAGAACCATCGCCAACACTCTTGTGGTTCCAAGTAAGATATATAACTGAAAAAGAACATATAAGAAATGTAAGTGCTATAAGTGTATTGAGAACATGGAGGAAAGATTTGCTAAGTCTTCCTTGAGAGAGAAAACTGAGAGGCATCAGATGTAGTAGCATTTGAAGGGAGATTCATAAAATGAGTTGAAACTATGGTTAATTAAATGAGCAAGGAAAGAGACAACACATGGCTGACTGTAGTAAAGTGTGATTATTGTGCTGCTGATAGTGAAGGTGATGTCTCAGATTACAAACTCATGGAATTTTTTATCTTTTCATTTTGAAATAATCAGATTTCAGGAAGGTCTTATGTCCCCTTCACCTACCTATATCTATAATATGGTTTCAACATAACACAAGGAGCTTATTCAGATGTCAGTAGTCATGCACACCCTCATTGATGTGTATATATGTATCTGTGTGTGAGTGTGTGTGTGTGTGTGTGTAGTTCTCTCCAATTTAATGCCATGTACAGGTCCAGGAAACTGCCACTAAAATCAAAATGTGAAAGTGTCACATCACTACACACTTTCTTTATGATATTCCTCTATAGTACCTATTCCATCTCCTCAAACTTTTACTCTTCTACTTTTACTCCCTTAAATCACAATTATTTACAAGCATTCATTTGCTCTCCATTTCTGCAATGACATAACTTCTAGAATGCTTTGAAAACAGAATCACAGAGAATGATAGCTCTCTGAAATTTCATCCAGTTCATTGCATGTATTATTTTTTTTCAAAATTTTATTTAATTTGTACAAATTTCATGTATTTCATACATGCACATTTAGAAAAATAGTGATACTTCTCTCCCTCCCACCTGCTCTCAAACTTTTTTTCCTCCTCCTTCTCCCATCCCCATTCTTAATTTTTACAAAGATCGACTTTCAGTTTGCTTAATGTTCATAAGGTTTACCCTACAGTAAGAACGAATTCAACAAATAGTATGAAGAAAAAAAAAACACTGTTCCTCAACAAAAAAGGGTTGTAAGCAATCATAGAATCTCAAAATATATATTTCACTATAATTCATTACATTTTAGGTACTCTATTAGTTACCCTTGATCAGGGAAGACGTATGATATCTGTCTTTTTGGGACTGGCTTATTTCACTAAGTATAGTGGTTTACACTTGCATCCATTTTGTTGCAAAAGATGGGATTTCATTTTTTACAGATGAGTAATACTCCATATAAACCATAATTTCTTTATTTGGTCTTTAATTAATGGATATCTGAGTTGATTCCATATCTTAGCTATTGTGAATTAGCTGCAATAAAGATGGTGGTACAGATAATTCTTTCATATGCTGATTTCTTTTGGTTTGGGTAAGTTCCCATGAATGGATACCTGGGTCATATGGTAGGTCTATATTCAAATTTTGGAGGTATCTCCATACTGTCTTACACAGTGGCTGTACCAGTGTACATTCCCACCAATAGTAGAAATCCTTACCAGCATTTGTTGTTGGTTGGTTTCTGTATGAAAGCCATTTTAAAAGGGGTGAGGTGAAACTTCATTGTGGTTTTGATTTCCATGTCCCTGATGGCTAGTTTCCTCAGCATTTTTTTAAGTGTCTGTTGGCAATTTGAATTTCCTCTCTTGAAAAATGCCTGTTCAAGTTCTTTGCCCATTTCTTAACTGGATTGCTTTTTTTGTTATTGTTGAATTTCATGAGCTCTTTATTGACTCTGCATATTAACCCTTTATTAGTTGTGTATCTTGCAAATATTTCCTCCCATTCTTTCAGCTGCCTCCTAATTTTGCTGAGTGCTTCTTTAGAAGAGCAGAAACTTCTCAGGTTAATGTAATCCCATTTGTCAGTTTTTCTGTGATTGCCTGTTCTTCTGGGGTCTTTTCCAAGAAGTCTTTGCCTACACTAATATCTCACAGAGTTTCCCCAATGTTCTCTATTAATTTGATGGTATCAGTTCATAGATTTAGTTCTTTGATCCATCTTGAGTAGATTTTTGTGTAAGGTGTAAAGTATGGATCCAGTTTCATATTTCTTCTGCACATGAAGATCCAGTTTCCCAGCACCATTATTAAAGAGAGTGTCCTTGCTCCAGGAACTGATTTTAGCTCCATTGTCAAAGATAAGTTGGTGGTAAATGCATAGATTGATTTCTGGAATTTCTATTCTCTTCTATTGTTCTACAAGTCTGTTTAGGTGCTAGTATCAGGCTATTTTGATTATTTTTTTTTCACCAGGCTCTTGAGGCCCAGCTTGATGAGGCTGTTGTTCTTCTCCACGTCGTAGCTGCCCGCCGCCACCACCTTCTTGAGCGCAGCCAGAGAGAGCCCGTTGCGCTCCTTGGAGTCGGCCACAGCCTTGGTGATCAGCTCAGACACCGGGGGCCCAGCGGCCTTGCGCTTCACCGTGCCCACGCCCGGCTTCTTGGCTGCCTTCTTCTTGGTGGGGGACAGCGCAGCGGTCGGCAGGAGTGGCTTCCGACATGGTGGCAGGAGTCGCTGCAGAGCCCGGAGCACAAGTTTTGGCGATCAGGCTATTTTGATTATAACTGTCCTGTAGTATGTGTTGAGATCAGGTATTGTGATGCTTCTGGCTTTGTTTTTATTGTATAACATTGCTTTAGCTATTCCAGGTCTCTTGTGTTTCCATATGTGTTGCTGTGGATTTGTTCTGAGAGGAGGAGCGTGGTGGGAGCAAGAGACACGGAGTCACCACATAGACCCAGGGAGTCGGGTAAAAATGGGCCGGAGGCGAGCAGTCCGCAGACTCATTAATTTCAGTTGGTACAGCAGATTATATAGCCAAAGCATACAATCTGGTCAAGGGGTGGTTTATTGCCCTAACCAATCACAGCCTGTTGCCAGGCAGGCTCCTTTGCAAGGTGGTTTCTGAAGCCATCCAATCACAGCCTGTTGCCAGGCAGGCTCCGTTGCCATGTGTTTTCTGAAGCCATTCCTGAGTAACTGACGCTCGCTTGCCAGTGGCCATCTTGGCATGGCCTTCTCATTCCACCACATATATGAATTTTAACATCATTTCTTCAAGATCCACAAAGAATGCCATTGGTATTTTGATTGAGATTACATTGAATCTGTAAATTGTCTTTGATAGTATGGGCATTTTCATGATGTTGCTTCTTCAATCCATGAACATGGAAGATTTTTCCATTTTAAAATATCTTCTTATATTTCTTTCTTTAGCATTTTGTAATTTTCTCATCCTTGACTAAATTTATTCCAAGTGATTTAATCTTTTTGGAGCTATTATGAATGGGACTGATCTTAAAAGTTCTTTCTCAGCTGTTGTCTGTGTATACAAAGACTATTAATATTTTAGTGCAAATATAATATCTTGCCACTGTACCAAACTCTTTTATGAGTTCCAGTAGTCCCTCAGTGGAGTCTTTTGGATCCCCTATATACAGAATCATGTCATCTGCAAATAGGAATAGTTTGATTTCCTCCTTTCCAGTTTGTATGCTCTGATTTCTTTTTCTTACCTAATGTCTCTGGCTAAAACTACCATGACTATATTAAGTAGCAATGGTAAGAGTGGTCATCCATGTCTGGTTCCAGATCTTAGGGAGAATGCTACTAGCTTTTCACCATTTAGTAGGATGCTGGCCATGGGTCTGTCATAAATTGCCTTGATTGTATTGAGGAATGTGCTTTCTATACCAAATTTTCTTAAAATTTTCATCATGAAAGCATGTTGTATTTTATCAAATGCTTTCTATGTATCTATTGAGATAACCATATGATTTTTGTTCTTCAGTTTGTTAATATGATGTGTCACATCTATTGATTTGCAAATGTTCGGCCACCCCTGCATACCAGGAATAAATCCCACATAGTCTGGTAGAATGATCTTTTTGATGTGTTGTTGGATTTGAGTAGTGAACATTTTGTTGAGGATTTTTGCATCTATGTTCATCAAGGTTATTGGTCTATGGTTCTCTTTCTCTTTTGCATCTTCTTCTGGTTTAGGATTTATGGTGATGCTGGATTCATGTGAGGAGTTTGGGAAGATTCTCACCCTCTCAATTGTTTTGAATAACTTGAGAAGAATTGGATTTAGTTTTTTAAATGTATGATAGAATTCAGCAGTGAAGCTGTCTGGTCCTGGAATTTTTCCTTCTTGGGAGGGTACTTATTACTGATACAATCTTCATCTTGGTTATTGGTCTGGTTAGGTTTTCAATGTCTTTGTGACTCAGTTTTGGTAGATTTTATGTGTCCAAGAACCCATCCATTTCTTCCAGGTTTCCAAATTTGGTTGTATACATTTCTGTGGTATCTGTTGTTACATTTCCTTTTTCATCTCTGATTTAATTGATTTGGAAAATTGATTTGGGTCTTTTTTTTTTTTTTTTTGTTAGTTGGACCAATGGTATATCAATTTGTCCATTTGTTTTTTTCAAAAAAAAAAAACCTCTTCATTTCATTGATCTTTCCTACTATTTTTTTACTTCAATTTTGTTTATTTCTTCTTTAATTTTTTTTTTTGACAGGCAGAGTGGACAGTGAGAGAGAGACAGAGAGAAAGGTCTTCCTTTTGCCATTGGTTCACCCTCCAATGGCTGCCGCGGTAGCACGCTGCGGCCGGCGCACCGCGCTGATCCGTTGGCAGGAGCCAGGTGCTTCTCCTGGTCTCCCATGGGGTGCAGGGCCCAAGCACTTGGGCCATCCTCCACTGCACTCCCTGGCCACAGCAGAGAGCTGGACTGGAAGAGGGGCAACCGGGACAGGATCGGTGCCCCGACCAGGACTAGAACCCGGTGTGCCGGCGCCGCAAGGCAGAGGATAAGCCTATTGAGCCACGGCGCCGGCTTCTTTAATTTTAAATATTTTTTTTCCTCTTCCTAATTTGGAGTTTTTTTTGTTGTTGTTGTTTTTCTTCATCCTTGAGATGCATTGATTGGTCATTTTTTGGTACCTTTCATTTTTATTCATTTAGGCACCAATTGCTATAAACCTCCATCTTAACACTGCTTTTGCTATATCCCATAAGTTTTGATATGATGTACTGTCATTCTCATTCATTCCCAGAATTTTTTTTTTAATTTCTCTTTTGATTTGCTCTTCTACAATGCACTATTCATTCAGGAGCATATTGTTCATTCCCCATGTATTTGCATATGACCTAGAGATTTTTGAGTTGTTGATTTCCAGCTTCATTCCATTGTGGTCAGAGAAGATGCATGTTATAATTGCAATTTTGTTTAATTTGTTGAGACTAGCTTTATGGCATAGCTAATGGTGTATCCCAGAGAAAGTTCCATGTACTGATAAGAATATGTGTTCTTCAACTGTGAAGTGAAAAGTTCTGTAGATATCAGTTGGGTCCATTTGGTCCATAGCACTGATTAGCTCTGTTGTTAATGTTCATTTTCTATCTAGTTGTCCTGTACATTGATTAAAATGGGGTGTTTAAATCCCCCATTACTATTGTATTGCAGTCTATATGTCCTTTTAGAACCAATAACATTTCTTTTAAATAGCCAGGCACCCTGTAATCAGGTGTATATACATTTATTATAGTGACATCTTCCTGTTGAATTGATCCCTTAATCACCACATAGGGCTCTTCTTCATCTCTTTTAGTAGTGTTTATGTTAAAGTCATTTTGTCTGATACTAGAATGGCAACACCTGCCCATTTTGCTTCCCATTACCATGGAAAATCTTTTTCCATCCTTTCATTTCCAGTCTGCATGTATCTTTGTTGGTGAGATGGGTCTTGTAGGCAGCAAATAGATCTTATTTTTTAATCCATTCAACCTGCCTGTATCTATTAACTGAAGAGTTGATGCCACTTACATTCAAGGTGACTACTGCTAAGGACCAACTTGGCCCTGTCATTTTTTCATAAATATTCCTATTGTTCACTTTGTATTTCTTTTGTACTTTTACTGAAGGACTTTCTGCCTTCACATTATTACATAATTATAGCTATCTTTCTGTGTTTCTATGTGTAGCACATCCTTAAGCATCTTATGTAAGACTGGATGAGTGGCAATACATTTTTTATTTCTGTTTATTATGGAAGGTCTTTATTCCATTTTCATTCATAAATGAGAGCTTTATAGGGTACAACATTCTGGGTTGACAGGTTTTTTCTCGTAAAACTTGAACTAAGTCTCTCCATTCTCTCCTAGCCTAGAGTTTCTAATGAGAAGTCAACTGTGAGTCTAATTGGAGATCCTTTGAAATTTATCTTGCATTTCTGTAGTGCACATTTTAGAATCTTTATGTTTTATTGTGGAAAGTTTGACTGCAATGTGTCAGGTGACAAACTTTACTGGTCATATATATTAGAAGTTCTAGGTGGTTTCAGTACTTGGATGTCCCTTTCTTCCTCTAGATTGGGGGAATTTTCTGTAATTATTTCAATAAATAGACATTCTAGTCCATTTCTCTTTCCACACCCTCAGGAACTCCTAAGACGCTTATGTTGGGTTGTTTGATAGTATCCCATAAATCTCCAACACTATTTTTAAGTTTTCTATTTCTTCTTCTTTTTTTTTTTTTTTTGGTCTAAGATTTCCAAGGATTTGTCATCTAGTTCAGATTCTTTTTTTTGCTTTGCCAAGTCTGCTGTTAAGGCTTTTCACTAAATTTTTATTTAATCTATTGAATTCTTTATTTATAATACTTCATTTTGATTTCTCTTGAAAAAATCTCAATTTCATGTCATGTATGGTTTTCTTTAGTTCATGGATTTGCTTCTGATTGCTTTTGAGTAATCCTATGATTATTTTTTTGAATTCCATTTGTGACATTTCCTCAATGTCTTCATCTTTACATTCTAATATTGAAATGTTGGTGTGTTCCTTTGGCATGGTCATGGTGTCTTTCTTATTCTTGTTTCTTGAATTTCTGTAATTATTTGTAAGCATTTGTGGAGTTGATTATTGTTTTTCTCTGAGTACCCATCATCTTGGCACACAACGCACCCACAGTTGCTGGGTGCAGAGGTTCTGCTCTGCCACACCAGTCTGATCCACAGAGAAGCATGTGTTCCCTGAGCCAGCTTTTCATGTGTGCTTGACCAGGAAGCTTGAACCCCAGAGCCTGTAGACTGTTAGGAGGCTGGAGGTGCCTCACATTCTTACATGGGTGCCCAGCCTACTGTTTATCCTTTCAGTCATGCTCAAAATCAGTGGGGAACACATATTTTTCCCTATTCTAGAATCTCTGGATCACACACATACACAGGAGCCACTGGCTGAATAATGCCGTCTCCCTGCCACTGCCACCAATACTGCCAAGAAGATGGAGTCCTGTCTTAGGCAATTGCTGTGGGCTGGTGCCAGGGCTTCTGCAGCTGCAGTTCAACACAAAAATATATTATTATCTTTTCGGATTTTTTTGATATAGTGACAATGTTTGGGTAGTAGCTGATGAAGGGAATTTAGGGAAACTATGCATTTATGTGGCATTTAAATACCCTGGCATTGATTATTAAATATTGGATTTCTTTCCTTCTCTTGTTCCATTACTCTAAATAATGCTGCTTCACTTACCTTGTTATTATTTTATTTGCATATAAACAGTATAGTCGGTAATAATTAATAAAAATATAGTTATTGAGAGAGTGAACTGAAACAATATGCTTAAAATACTCAATTCATGGCTGAGAACATGAAAAACTGTTAGCCATTGCTACAGAGTGAGCTGCTGTATGTGCTGAATGGATATGAGATTATAGCACACAGGCATCACTGAATGATCATAACATGTGGATGGGACCAAGAGAACTTTAGTGGCGCTAATGTATAAACTTTGAAGGAGACATACTGCCAGTATATAGAGAGTAACAATAGGAGTAAGTTTTCCATAGTATGGAAATACCTCCTCCTCTTGCTTATCTTTACAAATAGCAAGCATCAGTTCATAGAACAGAGATAAAGAAACTTTCCAAATTCACCGAAGAAAAGCTTAACACTTTACGAGGTGAAATTTGTTATTTTATTCTTGTTTCATTCAGTTTCTCGGCTGAGTTCCTCCCTTTTGACTCCAGAAACTCCAAAGCAGCTCTTGGGAGCACTTGAGAGCAGAGAACCTGGTCTGGGCAAGACTCAGGCTTCAAAAAGGCATCTTCAGGACTTCTCCAGCTTTGGGCTCCAGCAGATAAGTGAATCTCTCCAATCGTCCACAATTCTCCATACTCTCCTACATCAAACAGGCATTAGCAGCTTCTCTAAGAGCTCTTCCTGAGGGCTTAAGATACCTGACACATAGTTGGGACTCAATAAATAGAAACTTTTAAAAAAATGTTTCTTCTCACTCAGACTGATTAAATTAAACATACATGTGTGGGTGGGGCTGAATTTGTTAAAATAAACTTATGGGTCTTGGTGTAATCTTTAAAAAAATTGAATTCTCTGCTCCTATGGGGAATTTTTGGAGGGATGTAGGTGAGGTGGCTGGGAGATGGACCTGTATGCCTAACTGGTAATGTTCATTCTAAACACTCAATACTCATTTATTCATTAAATAATGATAGTAACCTAACAGTCAGTTGTTGCGTGGAAATGACTTAAAGTCTAAATGAACTTAATTATTATCTTGTAACCACACAAAAATATTTAGATGCTACATTGTCATTGGTTCTATTTCATGGAAAGAAATTATGAATGACTAATTGACAAAAAAATACTGTATATGGGTGAAATGGTCATTTTTCCATTCAATTATTGTTTATAGCTGTTATTTATTTTCCCACTAAACTAGGATCATTTGCTTTTTACTTGCTAAACTTCTTATCTGGTAAAGTATTAAGTCTTTTTACTTCAATGTAAGTTTAAAGTATGTTATTTCAAAAATTAAAAAAGGGGCCGACACTGTGGCATAGTGGATTAAGCCACCGCCTGAAATGTGGGCATCTTATATGCGTGCCAGTTCGAGTCCTGGCTGCTCCACTGAAGATCCAGCTCCATGCTAAGGCACTTGGGAAAGCAGTAGAAGATGGTCTAAGTCCTTGGGCCCTTTCACCTGTGTGGAAGACCCAGAAGAAGCTCCTGGCTCCTGACTTTGAATTGGCCTAGCTCTGCCAATGAGGGCTTTTGGGGAGTGAAGCAGTGGATCAAAGACCTCGCTCTCACTCTCCCTCTGCCTCTGCCTCTCTGTAACTTTGCCTTTCAAATAAATAAATAAATCTTTAGAAAAAAAAAAAAAAGAAAGAAAGCTACAAGGAAGGAGGGTAGAAGGGTAGGATGGTGGGAGAGAGGGAATATCATTATGTTCTTAGACTTGTGTCTGCATATCATATTGAATATGTTAAAATTAAAATGAAATTTTAAAAAAGAGTAAGTTGTTGGCCTGCTCACAGATTACCAGAGTCCAACTCAAGTAGATGGCTCTAATTGCTCAATTATCTCATTGAGCATTGTGCTTTTGACACAGAAGGTAGTGAACAATGGTTTGTTTCAGTATATGGTGAAAGGAAAGGCTTCGGAGTGAAAGACGCCCATATTTAGAGGGATACTTTAGTTTTCTATGAATAAGCTACATAACAATATGGAATCATATCAATCATAAAGATATCAAATGGTCTTCTCAGTAATTGAAGACATTATAATTTAGGTAGGAAAGAATTTTTAGAGAAAATTCAGCAGGCTAATAGCATCCTTCTTAATCTCTTTTAAATTGCAGATTTTTTCCCTCCTATAATTAGTGGGAAATTTACTGACCGCATAATAGAACCAGAAAAGAAAACTGGTCAATAAAATAAACAGAAACTATATAAGTAACATTTAAGATTGCATATTGGGAAACAGATAAGGGTTACTTGTTATAGAACTTTGACTTTGTAGCTTTAAAAATTTATCTAAGTGCGTAATTATGGTTAAAATTCTATGAACTATAGACCGAGAACAATCTTGTAATTGTAATATCACCATGTATTTCTCACATCATAATTGAATGGTCAGAAGCATTCAAGAAAAATTTCAATTTTATAATAAAGCTTCCTAAATTGTACATTGGCATTACTAAAGCATTGTGTTTTTATTTAATTTTAAAACTGTAAGTAGTGGATGCACTAGTGTGAATACCTTTTATGGCTTTTAAAATGATGCTTTGCAACATTAACTTTTATAATATGAAACACAATTAGGACAATGAAAATAAGAAGTGTTCGCATTGTTCTCTCTTGGCCCCCTACCATTCTCTCTCTCTCTCTCTTTTTTTTTTTTTTTTTTTGCCTTGCTTTTCATTGGCCACATGTGAAATTTGCGGCAATCTTTCCAAAGGATATGCAAATCTCTCAAATCTAAGTTTTGGGAACTTAGTCTTCTACCACTCTCAAATATATTTTGATTCTTCTTGTTTTTAAACGTTTATTTTCCTGTATTTGAATGGTAGAGTGGCAGGGAGAGAGAGAGAAAGAGAGAAAGAGAGAGAGGGAGAGAGAGAGAGACCTTCAGTCTGCTGACTGATTCTCCAGATGTCGCCAATAGCCAGGGCTGGGCCAAGCTGAAGCCAGGAGGCAGGAAAAAAGCCATTTGGGGTGTGCATGTGGGTGGCAAGAACCCAAGCACTTGAGTCATCATCTGTTGCCTGGCAGGATGAACTAGGTGGACGTTAGATAAGAAATACAGGAGCTGGGCTTGAACTGGCACTCCAGATTTGGGATGCAACATACAACACAACATCGTGACTTAACTTGCTGTACCACAATTCCTGTCCCGGGATTTTGATTCTAAAAAAAAAAAAAAAAAAAAAAAAATTGCTGGTAATCCTGATGGTAATCTTGTTTTCAATGGGACAGCAAAAGAAAGTGATGTTGAAACTATGAAACACTACAAAAGTAAATATTCTGTTTGGCCTCAAAGCTAATCTTGTAAGAATTGGTTTCAATTCATTTATGTGAGATGTGTTTATATAAATTCTAGATATAGGCCGGCGCCGCGGCTCAATAGGCTAATCCTCCACCTGTGGCGCCGGCACACCGGGTTCTAGTCCCGGTCGGGGCTCCGGATTCTGTCGCGGTTGCTCCTCTTCCAGTCCAGCTCTCTGCCATGGCCTGGAAGTGCAGTGGAGGATGGCCCAAGTGTTTGGGCCATGCACCCCATGGGAGACCAGGAGAAGCACCTGGCTCCTGGCTAGGGGTCAGTGCGGTGCACCAGCAGCAGCGGCCATTGGAGGGTGAACCAACAGAAAAGGAAGACCTTTCTCTCTGTCCCTCTCTCTCCCTGCCCACCCTGCCTGTCAAAAAAAAAAAAATTCTAGATATGATATACATATATAAAATTTATGTTTACACAATGTGTTATTTTCAAGAGCTAGTACTCTAGGTTGTGAGGGAAAAAAATCAGAGCTTATTCTTCCCTGTTTTAAAAGAACTGTCATAAATGTCTAAAATAAATTTTTATGAAATATGAAATGCTGAGCTGTGGGGTCTTGTTATAGGATTGCATTTAGTGTGTGAAACATACATGTAGGTTCAAGCTAACTTCCCAAATACCCACAACAGCTGGGGGATGGCCAGGATGAAGCCATGAGCCAGGAATTTTATCTCGGTCTGGCACATGAGTGACAGTACCCCAAAT
Source organism: Lepus europaeus (assembly GCF_033115175.1). Lineage (NCBI taxonomy): Eukaryota > Metazoa > Chordata > Mammalia > Lagomorpha > Leporidae > Lepus > Lepus europaeus. Next base: position 33,987,302 of record NC_084827.1, read on the forward strand.
ACTTGGGCACTCATGTGCTGCTTGCCTGGGTGCACATTAGCAAGAAGCTGAATTGAAAGCAGAGCCAGGCACTTTGATATGAGATGTGGGCATCTCATGTGATAGCTGAACTTGCAGCATCACAACACCTACTTTTATATTCTATAATGTTTTAGCTTGTTTATCTATTTCATCTATTTTAAGAAGGAGGGGGAGGAGAGTGTGTGTGTGAAAGACTTCCATCTGTTGGATCCTTCCCCCAATGCCTGAAACAGCTGAAGTCCAGAACTAAATCATGTTTCTTACATGAATAACAAGGGCCCAAGCACTTCATCTTCTGCTGCATCTCAGGATGAGTTTTCAGGAAGCTGGATCAGGAGCTGAACAGCTGGGACTGGAATTGGCATTCCAATATGGGATGTAGACATTCCAAGCAGCAGCTCAACTGGCTGTACTGCAACAACAATCCCAATTTTCTGATTTTTAGTTGCCTAAGTATTGCCTGAGTGTAACATTGCCTAGCCAAGTACCATTCATGAGCAAAGAAAGCAAAAATATGCATTGAGGTGTTCAAAGAATGAGAAGTTGTTGCATCAAAGTTTAATTAGGCTTCAGGACACGAAGATAAGAGATGAAGTGAAAGAATAGGCAGAAATACAAAGGAGAATGTTGGGAATGTGGTGGCTTTAGTGAAGATTGTTAAATATATAGATTCCCTAGTTGATTTAATGTGAACACAGTATCAAATATTTGGTAAAATGGCATTGGACAGAAAAGTCATGTTTTATGAAAATAAAATTTATAATAATCATAATTTATAACCCTTGATAATATTAAAGATACAGTGATATGAGAGTAGAAATAAAATCTTACTATATTTCATGACCTGCTTAAGGAGAAGCACAAAGTTATTTGAATTAAAAATAGCATAATTATTTGCTAAATTTTAATAAAAGCCCAAAGCAAATAAAACAAACTTCATGAAGGAAAAGGAAACATAAAACTATATTTAATTACATCTAAGTGATAATTTAACACAGAAGTAAAAATATCAAACATAAACAATATGAAAACCTCAATTAACAATATTTTAAAAGTATTTAGAGTACAAATTAAAAATATTTATAACTGAAAGTTGTTTAAGGTGGATCAGAGGCAGAGAAACAAAACGCAATTAAATAAGGCAATACAAATGTCATGCAAAATAGAATTGAACGTGAAAATCTTTAAAATTAAAATGTTTTATATTTTGTAAAAAGTGGCATTCACTTTTAGGAATTCCTTAAAATATTTAAGAACATCTATGAAACAGAAAGAATGCTAACTAACTACTAAATTAAAAGCTATTCAAAGAAACATAGACCATAAACACCAGTAGATGATGTTATTAATCACTATCACTCTAGGGAAATCAAAGAGACAAAAAGGAAACAAGTGTGTCAAGATATCAAGTGAATTACCAGAATGCTTTTTACTCATAGGCAAAAGGGTTGAATACCTAGACTAATTTTACCCGACAAAGGAGAGAGCCAACCTGATAGAAGAGAAAGATGAGAGAGGGTGGGGCATTAAGCTATTGCCATCTGAGAAGAGTTTTCTCTTTGGACATACTTGGGGTTAGAGATTAGCGAATAATTTGCAAGGAAGTGAGTCTGGTACTTCTGTCCTTTCCCAGGCCAACTACTGCCATCAAAGGAAACTGCTTGAGTCGTTTCTGGAATCCCTAGACATTTCAAGTCATGTACGATGTTTTGGGGAAAGCTGCCTCTAGGAAAAATTTGCCACTGTGATTTTTTTTAAGCATCTGACTTTAGTTAGGCCAGATTGCATAATTTTCCAGAATTTCTGAGATGCAATCATGATTCATCAAAATATCTATAAAATATACACAAAAAATCTATGGACGAAAACACTTAAAATTATTAATATATGTTTTATGTGCTGATACTCTAAGTAATGCTTATTCTTTTTGTAAACTTTTCTACATTTTTCTAAATTAAGGGACGTTATAGGGGCAGACATTCAGCACAATGGCTGTGATGTCCATGTCCCATATCCTAGTGCCTGGGTTTGAGTCCAGATTTTGCTCTGAATTCCATCTCTACATTAATGTGCCCCTGTCATATGATGGCTCAAGGACTTGGGTCCCTGCCACCTATGTGGAAGACGTGGATTGAGTTCCCAACTCCCGGCTTCAGCCTGACTCGATCCTAGTTGTTGCAAGTATTTAGGACGTGAACCTGGAGGTAAATCTTTCTCTCTGTTTGCCTCTCTTTCTACAGTTATGCCTTTCAAATAAATAAAAATAAATAAACAAAAACTTAAAAAATAGAGAACTGAAGTTTTTAAAACATTTAAAATAAGAAGTTCATTATACTGTTATAATCAGGAAACCTAAAAATTGTATTTTTGAAAATAGCAATTGAGCCCAATCATTGAGCACTCTACATGTCCTCCTATATATAAATGCTGTTGTACTCAGTCCTTCAGCAAAACACAATATAATGTATTTTCTCACCCCCTTCAGAAACAAGAAAATTCATCCTGAGAGATGGTATCTGATTTGTCAAAGAATATCCATTTATTCTATTAATTCAACTCACTAAGCAATAATGGCTTTTCTAAGAAAAATAGAAGTTTATGAATGGATACCTATGTTTTAAAATATTGAATTAAGAAATAGACCAAAAATAATGATTTTTGTGACACTGAAAAATATTTTTAGAGGCATTTGCATCTGGAGCTAAAACTGCTCATAGTTACTCTGCCACACAGCAACTATGTGGTTTGGGATAAATAACTAGCATTTTTTTAAGATTTATTTATTTATTTGAAAATCAGAGTTACACAGAGAGAGAAGGAGAGGCAGAGAGAGGTCTTCCATCCGATGGTTCACTCTCCAATTGGCCGCAACGACCAGAGCTTCGCCGATGCGAAGCCAGGAGCTTCCTCAGGGTCTCCCATGGACTTGAACCATCTTTCACTGCTTTCCCAGGCCATAGCAGAGAGCTGGATTGGAGGTGGAGCAGCCAGGATTCGAACCAGCCCCCATATGGGATGCCAGAACTGCAGGAGGTGGCTTTACCAGCTACGCCACAGCGTTGGCCCCAATAACTATAATTTTCAAAGCTCAACTTTCAATTATAATAGCATTTGCTATTCTGCTGTCATAAGGTTAGAAGAGGCAACATTTATGTACTTTGTGAAACTGCACTTGGTGTGTTTAAGCGAGGAGGACGGTCACTTGTCTGGAACAGAGGGCAGGTTGAGATAAAATAAAAGGCAAGCGGCAACGAGGGCTTCTAATTCAAGTAAAGTGGGAAGCTGTTGGAGTGTCTCAAAACTGCTGGGAAGCAAAGGGACAGACGGGAGCAGGGAGAGGCCCGGAAAGCTACCATTTTGGAGAAAAGCAAGCTCAAAGAAGGTTTTAAAAAAGAATTAAAAGTACCTTTTCAAATCCAAACTGTTTCTCTTATTGTGTTGTGAATCTCCTTTTCCAAAAATTTCCTGTAAAGTCTACATTTCAATTCTGGTGTTTTCTCTAAGTGGTGATGGTGCCGATGTGTGTAAATCTAGGATCCATATGTGAGAAAGTAAATGAAGACATTAATACAGTACATGTAAACACTACAACAGAAGCAGGAATTTAGAGCCAATAATAACCAGGGAAACATTAGACATCTGACCCTTACAATCCCCAAAGAGATCTGGGGATGCGAGCATCCGATTGCAGAATTGGAGCCCTACTCTGATTTGCATTGCAAGAAACAGGATCTTTGGATAAAATTAGTGTTCATAATTGAGGCATTGATAACTTATATTGATCATGTACTGAGTATGGCACAATCAAGGGATAAGTGACATCCACCTACAAGCAGTGTTTGAGAGGTCAGTCATCAACCCATCTACTTGTAAAATTCTCGAATGGGTTTTTCAGCTTGTCTGTATATTACGACTGAATATTGATGACTGTGTATTATGTCTGTATATTGATGACTTTGAAAATGAAGTCTACACTTGAACTCCATCAAAATCAATTAAATAAGAATTTTATATGTAGTTAAGTTAGAGAACCACAGTGAATGTCACATACCTATAAGACATTTCAATTCAGAGTGTCTTAGCTTGTGCTTTCTGGCTTTCACCAACCAATCCCAAATTGATGAAAAAGAAAGTCCCAAATGTATGTATTCCCAACTGTGTGGAACTAACTTTATAAAAATAATAAAATCGATGAGACAGGCATAGTGGTGCAGCAGGTTAAGGCAACGCCTGTGATGCTGGCGTCACATTTGAGTGCTCATTCAAGTCCTGGCTGCTCCACTTCTGATCTAGCTCCTCGCTAATACACCTGGGAAAGTAGCAGAAGGTCCAAGGCCTTCGTCACCCACCATCACCCATGTGGGAGATCAAGATGGAATTCTAGGCTCCTGTCTTTGGTGTGGACCAGAACTGGCAGCTGCCAACATTTGGGCAGTGAACCAATGGAAGGAAAATATCTCTGAAACTTTGCCTTTTAAATAGATAAATAAATCTTAAAAATAGTAAAATAGAAATATTGTCATATGAATCTTATACTTTACGAATTTATAATGTTGAAATAACTATGTTGGTACTTGGTAAATTACCATCAAAATTTCTGTATGATTTTATGTGTTAAAATAATAATATGGACAAGGTAATCAGAGATTGCTCTAAGGAGAAAAGTATAAAGATTATTCAATAATTAGTTACTTTAAGAGTAAACTAATACCTATTGTAGATGGCTCTTAATCCATGCTACTTACAATTATTAGGAAATATGAAGATTGAATGAATGTCAAATTCTAGAATATTTGTTATGAGAAAATAATCCTAGTTAAATAACTGAAAATTTTAGAGACTGAGTTTTCAGGAGTAGAATGTTATGTTGTCAATTATATAAAACCCAAGGCAAAATTAGTCAACAAATATATATAATTGTCATTACTGTTTGTAGTAATTAAAGAGAAATAATCAGTTCACATAAATAACAATAGTTATTATTATTTCCATGCAATTAAAATAGAGTTAATATAGCTTTCTCTTACTTTGTTGTCCAGAACAGATCAAGTACATCTAATCCAAAAATCTAAAATCCAAAATGCTCTAAAATCCATAATTTTTTTTGAGTAGTGACATAACACTATAAGTGGAAAATTTCACCTCTGACTTCATGTCATGAGTTGCTGTCAAAACACAGGCACACTGAGAATATTGTGTAAAATTATCTTCAGGCTATATCTATAAAGTATATATGGAACATAAATTAATTTTGTGTTTTAATTTAGATTCCATCTCCAACATATCTCATTTTCATATCTACAAAATAGACCAGAATCTGAAAAGAAAAATCCCAAATCCCAAACACTTCTGATCCAAACACTTCAGATAAGGGATACTCAATTAATCTACACAATCTACAGCATAGCACTGCAAAGCCAGAGTTCTGAAGCAGTGCCACCTAGGTTTAGATCCTGATCCTCTGCTTTCTGTATAACGTTGAACAAGGTAATTGAGCTCAGTCTCCTTTGTTTCCTCATATATAAAAAAAGCATAATACTGTCTTCTTTGAAAAAGTTTCATGAAGATATACACAAAACATTTAAAATTGTACCTGTCATAGAATGTTTTCTCAATACTATCTCTTATTATTATTCTTTTTTTTTTACAAATCATATAGTATAGGGTGATTGTCATTATCATTTAAATGGATACTTATGAGGAGTCTTCAAAAGTGCATGGAAAATATTTACTATGAAAAAAACTGTATGGATTTCCAATTTCTTCTCACCAAAACATATTTTTATTTTTTCATGATCCTTTTGAAATCTCCCTTATATTGAAAAATAAAACACAAAGTTGATTTATTTATTTAAATCTTATTTTTAATGAAATAAATCTAATTTTAATAAAATCTTATTTTTAATAATAACTGGGATCTTTGATCTCCCCAAACATCTACTGAAATAGTCATATGACCTGTGACCCTCGGTAAGTTGATCATCCCTTCTATGCCTCAGTTTCTCACCTGTACAATGGAAATAATCTTACTTCACATCTCAAAGGATTGTTGTGAGAATTACCTAATTCTTACAAAGCACTTAAATTAATAACGGGCACAAATTAAGCACCATGTGTTAGCTCTTATGATTATCATTAGTTTCACAAGTGTATTTCATTCATAGTCTTCCCCTTCAATAATTCCCGTTGCTCCATGGCTCCCTGAGGGGGTCTTTTTGTAGATCCCCTCTACCCATGTTGATTTCCCTGGCTGCTTGTGAGCTTAAGGCAGCAGAAAATGACTACCAGCTTGTTAATAGCATTTTGAGTGAAACTCATTTTTATAGAATATCCTGGGAATTTTCATTTTAAGCCTTTCATCACTAATCCGGTTGAAGGGTATTCTCTAAGTGTAGGCAACAGATCCAGAGCTCAGTCTCACTACCTTCGAGTATGGTGAGAGGAAGCAATAGAATGAGGGTTTAATGGAAACTCTTTTCTTGCATTTGTCTCCATTCTACGGCTTGTGTCAGCCCAAAGGAAATATTGCCATTGTGTTTAGAATAGAGAATGGCAGTTAGCTTTGAAAGTTGAAATTTAGGATGGGAATTACTGAAGGTGACAAAATATGAATTTGGCTGACTACATTTTTTCCAGAGGTTTACACTATTTTTATTTCTCTTTTTAGACAAATAGTAGCAGTGACAATGGTACTTCATATCTTGTGTGGTCCTGAGGTACTATGTCTATGACAGCAATTTTTAGAAAACATAAAAATAGTGTGACTGAATTATATTTCCTTTTCTTAGAATTTCAGTAATATGAATATTCTGATAGTACTAAACAGGTAAATTGAAGCATCGCATTCTGAAAAGATTCAACTTTGGCAAATTTCTACAGAACATTTACACCTAATCTGATTTACTAAATAAAATAAATAAAAATGATTGTGTTCTATTTTGTTTTAGCTGCATTAGAGAATAGGTCTCTTTTATCTAATGGAAGAAAACAAAAAGAACAGACATTGTACTTAAAAAACAGCACCCTTAGGATTTTAAAGCCAGGAAAATTGAAATAACTTTGTAAAGATGACATTATATCATTTCTACAATTTTTAAAAAGCTTCTTTCATTAAAAATCATTTTCAAACTGCGTTCTTCATAAAAGAAATGACTCTACACATTTTATTAGTTTAGCTTTAATGTCACTACTCAGGTTTATAAGTGCAACATTAGAAAACAATGGATTAATAATTGATGTCATTGGATGCTTTTATATCTTGTATTATGTTCGATTCCCCATTGCTTTTCTGAGTTGCTTTAATTCCTAATCACTCTCTCCCAAACAGAGAGCATCTGCCAATTTCACTATATGGGAACTTAATAATACTTAATTAAAATACAAAGCTCTGGTTGCTATCTACTATTTAATTGAATGTGATTTAAATAAAACAATAATGGAAAGTATAAGATACTCCATATGTATTTCTGTTTTAAAAGGATATTATCTTCACTATTCCTTCAGAGTAACAATAGGTTTTTAAATTTTACCTATATTCTGAAAAATAAACCTCATATAATATTATTAATTTTTCTCTTTCTAGCACTTAAAATTACATTGTACTCTAGCTTTTTATATAGTATCTTTTAAAATTGTATCTTTTCTTTTGCACATTCGATGCACTTCATTATGTTCTTATGTATCATAGCTTTTATATTAAATAGAAATTTGGAATGATTGAGACAGTCTTCTATAATGAGTAATGAGATTAAACATACTTTACTATGATATTTCAAAGTTGATTAGATTTATGCATATAACACCTTTACTTTGTCCATACATGTGTTGAATGATATTGAGGTTGATTCTACATCTTGGTTATTGTAAATAATTCTGCCAGTGAAAGGAGCTGAAGATCCTAATTTCAACTCCTTTGAATCTGTATCCAGAAGTGGGATTGCAGGGTATTATGTTAGTTCTATTTTTTATATTGTTTGAGAAACCTCTACGTTGGCTACACCAATTTGTATTCCCACTAACAATATACAGTGATTCCCTTTTCTCAACATCCCAATTGACATCTTGACATTATTTATTTATTTATTAGAATAAACAGCCTAATAGGTGTCAGTTGGTATCTATCATTGTGATTATACGAGGAACATTTTTGCTTGCAGACATTAATGAAAAGTTTGAGTATGATTAACCTGTTAAATAAGTATCTTTGGGTAGATGTCATAATTATTAAGTACCTTCTAGTTACTTTAGTATGTGAAGAAAGAATAGCAATAGTTATGCCTGACAGAAGAATTTAGGTGTCATGAACTGTTGTTTCCTTTCTTTTTTCTTTATAGCTAATAATAATTTTATAAAACAGAAGACCAAGAAATTGAAATGAGATGTGCTTAAAAATAAAAATGTGTTTTGTAAAAAAAAAAGTGTGCAAGTATTCTTTAGTACAGATCCTTTCTTTCATCATATGTGCTTTAACTAATTTTTAAAATAATACACTTATACTCAGCTGAAGTCTCTTTAGTACCCCTTCCTTAGCTAACAAGAAGCTACTTTTTGTTCACAATTTAATAACGATTTCTCTTTATGGTTTTATTTTGCCTTTTCATGAGTTCTAGAGTTGCTCATCTTATATTAGTCTTTTGACCAAACTTATATTAGTCTTCTGACTGCTTTTGAATTTTTGACTTGTTTTTCTTATTGATTTGGACGGTTAATACATTTTTGTTGTGCTTTTTTATGAGTATTGCAGGTTGATCTACACTCAATTAACTTGATTGATTTTTCTTATTACAGTCAAGAATTTATAAATACCTACACTTGAATTTTAAGAATGATATCATCTATAAATGGCAATGATTATATCTTTCATTTCAAGTTTCTCCCCTTTACTTATCATATTGCGTTGGCTAAGATCATCAGTATATCACCTTCTTTAATAGGAATACTTCTATTTTTCCACCATCAACCATGACATATGCTACAGTGTTTTGCATATAACTTCATGGCAGTTATAGGATGCACCAAACAGACTTACCATTATAGGGAATGAAGGCTAACTGAGTGAAAACTCCAGCTGCTACACTCTGAAACTCAATGCTTTGCTTTCTGAGGCCATGTTTCCCGGGAGTTACGTCTAGTCAACAACTGATCATGACAGGATACTAGGTTAGCCCCATTTCTAAGACACATGGGACTCATAGGGCCAACTCTGCCTCAAGGACTCCCTGATGGTCTTGCTGAATATTCCTTAAGCAGCCCAACATTCCTCAAACAGCTCAGTGCTTCCATAGAAACTTCCCTCCTTCTCTCAAGGTCTGTTTTACCTAATGATACGATAGCACTCTCAGGTCCCTCACTTCCTTTCCATGTTCTTTCAGGTAGGCATTTCATAAAGGACTTGTACATTTAAACCTGTGTTGGCATCTGTTTTCTTCTCTAAAGAGCTCAATTAACATAACCTTTATCTAATGAAGAAATTTCCTTTCATTCTTGCTGCTATAGGAGGTTTTAATTCTTATTTCCTTCTTGTAGGTGAATTGAGTGTTTTGCTCATGCATTATTACTTATCTTTAGAGGAATAAAATGTCAAGTGAGGTTTTATTTGATTCTCCCCACACCTCATTTGCCCTCTCTCAAGAACTCATATTTTCTCCTATTCTTATAATTGCCTATTTAAAGTTGAAGAGACAAATTAGTGCTGATTGATTAGCCATAGATTTCTCTCCACTTTATTTCAATCTAAGAAACCTGGTGAACCAACTTTCCTGTTTGAGCAGGTTTCTATTTTCTCATGTTAATAGTGAATATTTTCTCCTGAATCCCTACCCATGCCTTTCTTCCTGATTCTTTCCAATTTTTTTTCAGGGGATCTGTAAAAATTTTCAAGATGGTCATAAGTCATTGACTTCATACACAGCTTCTGTGGTGAATAGGTAGCCGTGTGTGGATATTTAATATCTTCCATCTTTGCATTGCACATCACAAGTTATGGTATTTACTTAGGTATCTATCATACTCATAATGTTTCTGTATGCTTTTTTCCCTCACTAGTTTACTGCTTTTTTATTACTGTCCTAAAGTTTTAGAGACGCAAACTTTTGAAATCTTCCTTCAAAAGTGCTATGATCCTCCAAAGTTACTTTAGAGTCATTTTTTTAAAAAGATTTATTTATTTATTTGAAAGGCACAGTTACAGAGAGGCAAAGGCAAAGGCAGAGAGAGAGGTCTTCATACACTGGTTTACTCCCCGGAAGGCCTCAGTTGTCAGAGCTGCACTAATCTGAAGCCAGGAGCCAGGAGCTTTTTCCCAGACTCTTAAGCTACTGCAGTGGCCCAGGGGTTTGGGCTGTCTTCCACTGCTTGCCCATGCCATAGCAGAGAGCTGAATTAGAAGTAGAGCAGCCAGGTCACGAACCAGTGGTTGCCGGTACTGTAGGCGGCAGCTTTCTCTGCTACGCACAGAATCGGCCCCTAGAACCATTTTAGCAAGCAATACAAATGAATATGGTGAAACTACATTAACTCAAAGGGAGATTAAAGGGAATCTCTCACTTGTATCAGGAATGCCATCAATGCCAGTATCTTCAATTAAAAATTTGTGAATGACACCGATTGCTTGCAAAATTTCAATTTTAAACTATGTACGTTCCAATTATTAGTAAGGTTATTAGGATGTAAGTGTGTTTTCAAAGGGGTACATTGAAATGTGCCTAGGACAGGATACAGAATTCCTCAAGGAGCTTTGTGTATGTACTTTTGATAATACCACAGTTTGAGTGAGTCGAATTTAAGACAGACTGAATACAGGTCTTGCAATAATTTAAATATGATTTGGTCCCTGAATTCATGTAGGATTTTTAATACGAAAGTCATGAGTCAATTGTACTAAGTAACTAGAAACTTAATCCAATTATCGTGGTTAGTGGTGGGGCCCCTGGGAAGTGGTTAGATTGGATTAGCAGTTAGGGTGAAGCCACCATGATTGAATTCTGATGGCTTTATAAGGAGAAGAGAGACAGACAGACCTGTGTGCTTCTGCTACAGTATGCTACATTTCAGGTGGTACCTTCCTAAGGCTTGCTCCATGCTGCTAGATACAGTACCTCCAGAATAATGAACCAAAATAACCTCTTTTTTAAAAAAAGTAACCTGCCCTTGGTATTTCATTATAGTAATAGAATGTTGTCTAATATAGACATCAAGTGAATGTTTAAATTCTAGAAATATTATGCTAAATGTCAATATTGATTCAAAACCCTTGTTGGAATATTGGTTCAGAATGCTTGACCTGAATCTGACCCTCATGTTGAGCAGAATTCATAAATCCCCTATCTAAAACTCACATCCACATAAGGAAAGAGCATAGAATTTTGGATCAGTTTAATTATGTAAACTGACAAGATCAAGCTCCATTCCAAACCCAAAGCAGCTTGACTAAAATGAAATAATTTAATAATTACCTAATAAATCTTGCAAGCATGAAATGGAAATTCTTGAGTGTCAAAAATGAGATGCACTTTAAAATCTGATTGATGAAGAGAAGTTAAACTGAATGGTCTATGAAGTTATTGAAAACAGATCCATGCTTTGTACTAGGAGACAGTTTAGTGCCTGTGTCACAAAGGGTAGTTCATGATCATTTTCTGCAGAAATAATCCAATTCCATATTTAATGAGATTGAAGATGCGGGCCCCTTTACCATATTACAATAAGTTTTATTATTAAACATAGGAAATCTAGAAATAGAGTCATTGAAGTAGGAATTGAACAAATGCTTTTTTATTATTTTTTATTTAATAAATATGAATTTACAAAGTGCAACTTTTGCATTGTTGTGGCTTCCCCCCCTCCTTCCCACAGCCATCCCATCTCCCACTCCCTCTCCCATCTTACTCTTCATCAAGTATCATTTTCAATTATCTTTATATACAGAAGATCAACTTAGTATACACTAAGCAAAGATTTCAACAGACACCCACACAACCACACAAGATATAGAGTACTGTTCGACTAGTAGTGTTATCGTTGACTCTCATAGTAAAACACATTAAGGACAGAGATCCTACATGGGGATCATGGGCACAGTGACTCCCTTTGTTGATTTAACAATTGACATTCTTATTTTTGATGTCGGTAATCACCCTAGGCTCTTGCCATGTGCTGTCGAGGCTGTGGAAGCCCCTTGAGTTCACCAACTCTGAACTTGTTTAGTCAAGGCCATATCACAGTGGAGGTTCCTTCCTCCCTTCAGAAGAAAGGTGCCTCCTCCTTTGATGGCCCATTCTTTCTGCTGGGGTCTTGTTCACCGAGATCTTTCATTCAGGTTGTTTTTGACACAGTGTCTTGGCTTTCCTTGCCTGTGAGACTATCACGGGCCTTTTAGCCAGATCCGAATGTCCCAAGGGTTGATTCTGAGGCCGGAGTGCTGTTTAGGACATTTGCCATTCTATGAGTCTGCTGTGTGTCCTGTTTCCCCCGCAGGATCATTCTCTCCCTTTTAATTCTATCCTTCATTATTTGCTTACACTGGTCCTATTTGTGAAATCTCTTTAACACTTACCCTATCTTTTTGATCAATTATGTACTTAAACTTATCACTTTAACAAGTGAGATGCATTGGTACATGCCTCCTTGATAAGATTGAATTGGAATCCCCTGGCACATTTCTAGCTCTACCATTGGAGGTAAGTCTGAGTGAGCATGTGGCCACCTGTATATATCCTTCCTCTCTTATTCCCACTCTTAACAGGGATCACTTTTCTGTTAATTTTAAACGCCTAAGAGTAATTGTGTATTAATTACAGAGTTCAACCAGTGATATTAAGTAGAACAAAAAGAACAACAACAACAACAAAAATACTAAAAGGAATAAAATAGTAAGTTGGTCCTCAACAGTCAAGACAAGGGCTGATCATGTCATTGTTTCTCACAGTATCCAGAACAAATGCTTTTAAAAACTAAAGTAAGTTAAGTGAAGGATGAGTTCAGGTTGCTGAGGGAATCAAATATGTTGATGAACAAAAGAAATACAAAATAGAAAATAAAGGAGTTAAAAAAAACCTAGAGAGTTAAAGATAAGAAACCCCAATACATATTGAATAACTGTTTCAGAAGAAAATGGAGAGGGAAACTGAGGAAGAGGAAAAAAAACTGATAAAATAATGGCCAAAAGTTTTTCCTATAAAAACAGGAGTCATCTTATTGAATAAATCCTATTGAGTAAATGGCAGGAAAATTAAAACAATACCCACTGACTCACAGAAGCAATATAAAGCAATATAAAATACATAAAACTAATTATTTTCATTTCTGCCTACTGGATTTCCTGGCTACTTACTTCTGCCTTGCCCAGCCCGGACTATTGTGGGCATTTAGGGAGTGAACTAGAAGATGAGAGAGATGGAATATCTCTCCTTCTTCCTTTTGAATAAATAAATAAATAAATACTTTTTAAAAAGATACAATGAAACAGGATAACAAAGAGTATAGGGGAAGTATAACTACCTGGAAGAGAAAGGAAAATAAACAAAGAGTTGGAAACATACAGGCAATTTGTATAACAGAGGTAAGTATAGGATATTATAACAATGAAAGTGGTAATGGAACTGCTAAAAATAATAATAATAATAGAAACCAAGCAAATAATACATGGGAGACTACAGTTTCATGGAAGTGAGGGTAATAATTCCAGGCCACATTTATAAATGAAAAATCAAATGGGAGCCTGTCTTCTGATGCATGCAGGTAGTCTGATTTAGCACAGAACAGAGGGCAGTGAATGGTGTGTAATGAGGGAAACCAGGGAAGAGCAAACCAAATCAGCTTTCCCTTAATAGGAGAAGGCACCAAGTATAAGTGAACAATCCAACTTGCTGTCTAGTTGATGCCCCAAGGCCAAACTGCAGACTGTCAACGTGTGGTCCTCAATGGGATAAGCAGAAATGTTGAGAGCAAATACTTAGGAACTTTTATGATATGGTCAGAAAATCCAAGCAGATGACTTTGTACCTCACAAAAGTATTCATTTGAGAGAGACTAGAAATTAAAGAAACAACATGCAATAAAACTGGTGGTTCTCCAAAAATAGTTTGAGAGGGCTTCTGATAAATTCTAAGGAATGACTTGTTAAAACAAATAGGACAACCATCACAATGTTTTTAGCTGTATTTATTTATTTTGAAAGTCAGAATTGTAGAGAGAGAGGGAAGAGCACAGGCAGAGATATCTTCCACCAGTGGTTCACTCCTGAGATGGCCCTAACTGTCAGGGCTGGGTCAGGCTGAAGTCAAGAGCTGAGAGTTTCATCTGGGTCTCTCATGTGGGTGCAGGGGCTCAAGCACTTGGACCATCTTCCACTGGTTTCCCAGGTTCATTAACACGGAACTGTATCAGAAGGGAAGGAACTGGGACTCAAACCAACACCCATATGGGATTCCATCATCACAGGTGGCAGCTTTACCCACTATGCCACAATGCTGGTCCCCTTCACAATTATGAGGAAAATGGGCTCAAGGAGCTAAGAAAACTTTCTTGAGTTCAAATATCAAGCAAGTTAGAGGCAGTTCTCATTGATAATGATGAGTTATACTATGTTCTTCAGAGAAATTTTGAAAATAAATCTGCTTCCCATAAAGGAATCTTAAATATAACTATTATACATACTGGAAAGAGAATAATAAATATTCAAATATTATTTTCAAAGAAATATGTGGAACACACACAGTGGTATACCCCATCCTCTTCAAATCTATACAAATGAGAGAAAAAGTATATATCTAAAATACATAATCACTTTGAAAAACAATAAAGATATATCATGGTAGTCTCCTAATTAGGAATAATCTTGAAAAAACAAATGAAAAGCAGATAGAATCAAATTAAAGAAGGAAATCAAAGCTCAAAACCAATCAAGACGGATAGTGTATAGCAGAATTACAAGAATTAGCAAGCATGTTTCCTGTCTAAAGGTGATGAATTTTCCTTTCTGGAGCAGAAGGCACAGAGGGAATAACAAAGAGACCAGTTGTGTCATCACAGGCAGAGCAGTCAGACACCCTTGCACATCTTGAGACAAGCAACAGCAATGAAGTGGCTTGCTTTTCTCTGGGTTGGGACAGAGGAAGTGGGACTTTGAGTCAGGGAATAAGAACAACAGCCCAGACAGATGGTACTTCTTGTGAGAAGTGGAGACTTGTAGTCATAAGGCCAGTCTAGTCTCAGCTTCTTGACATGCCATCCAAAAAGTTACCAAAATTAAAGGTTCACTATGCCCTACTTCTACCATATGCAGGCTATGTAGGCAGTGTCTATAAAAGCATCTCAACTTCAAAAGAAGTGTGCAGTAAAAAATTAATAAAATCATGGAAAGCCAATGTTATGGAGTGATGATACACTCAAAAAACAAAAACAACAAGAGTAAACAAAAGTACGCAAAATTAGTAAGCACTACTTTAGAAGACCTTATACTAAATCATACTATTATTCTGAGGGAAAGGAATGGATTAGTAGAGGTCACTGAAGTGAACAATCTAACTATTTAAGTAGAATAAAACTTTAGTTGTTGCAAAGAATAACTGAATGTAGTCGGGGAAAATAGTTTATTAGTTCAATAAATCCAGAAATATTCCCATAGGAAGCACAGATATATAATGGCAACTATATAATGTTCAAAAAGAATTTCATACAGAATGGATTAATGATTTTCAAAATCATATCAAGAAGCATTTGAGACAGAAAGAATATGTATAATGAAAAGGAAGCAGAATTTCCTAAAACTGAAAAGAGGGGAAAGTTTTGAAATTGAGATCTGTTTAGCGGGAGAGCAGCAAGATGGCGGAACAGGTAGGGAGCACATTGATAGTTCGGCAACACACAGGTTAATAAAAGTGGAGATACTGCAGGGTCAAGGAAGAGTAGGGGAAGAAACAGCAGAGGAAACTCTTCCAGAACTAGTGATTCACAGTGGACCTGCGTGGAGAGCATGGGAGCCCAAGTTCGGGACACCAGCGGCAGACTCAACGCACCAGCGCTGGAACGCGAGGTGAGCCGAACCTCAATATCCCAAGACACCAGCGGGCAAGCGGAAAGAGGAGACTAGAGGGAACGAGGCTTGAAACTCCATGGGGAAAAGTTCACCAGGCTAACTAGAAGAGAGAGAGGAAAAAAAAAAAAGTGACCGATACGGACACGAGTTTCTCTCTCTCCACTCACCCCTCAAAGGCGAGCAAGACAAAGAGCAGGCACCATTTTGGACATACGTCATAAGCAGGGCGACCTCAGGTCTGCACCAGCCCTGAGCCTAGCAGAAAAACCTGACTCTGGGGGGAGGGGTGAAATAACAGGAGATTAGCATCTAACTTGGCAACCCAGTGGGAGACTGCAGGAGAATTGGAGCCCACACTGAGGGCAGCAGAGATTCCCTGTGTGGTCCTTGGGAAAGAGCTTCCGATCTCTGGCTCCTGTGGGCATATCATTGGCCTGCTAACTACCTCCAATTACGTTCAGCTGTGCGGAATTACTTCCCTTTTGAATCAAAAAAAAAAAAATAAAGAGAGATTTACCACGCCTAACCTGGGAGTGTCACCTTTGACACACCCTCAAACCTGAGGAACCAAACACAGCTCTCAGTCCAAACTCATCTCAAGCCTCTAAGGCTCCACCGAAAGCAGACAGTCCACTTAATACAGAGCCTTAGTATAACAAGAAAAAACACCACAGTGAAGAAACCAAATATCTCCAACATGCCATACAACAAACGCAAAAACTGAGGTAACAAGAACAAGGAAGACACTATGACGCCCCCAAATGAAAAAGACACCCCAATTCAAGATTATGAAGATGATGAGATAGAAGCAATGCAAGAAGCGGATCTCAAAAAATTGATAAGAACATTAAGAAGTTCTCAAAAACAAATTCTTGAACTACAGAAATCCTTAATGTACAAGAAAGAAAATCTCTCTCGTGAAAATGAAATATTAAGGAGGAATCAAAATGAAATGAAACAACTAGTAGAACAAGAAACTGTGATAGTGATGAGAAATCATAATGAAATGAAGAATTCAATAGATCAAATGACAAACACATTAGAGAGCCTTAAAAACAGAATGGGCGAAGCAGAAGAGGGAATATCAGACTTAGAAGACAGAGAACAAGAAAGGAAACAGGCAAACCAAAGAAAAGAAGAAGAAATTAGAAATCTAAAAAATATTGTCGGAAATCTACAGGATACTATTAAAAAACCTAACATTCGGGTTCTAGGAGTTCCTGAAGGCATGGAGAGGGAGAAAGGATTAGAAGGCATTTTCAGTGAGATACTAGCAGAAAATTTCCCAGGTTTGGAGAAGGACAGAGGCATCTTAGTACAGGAAGCTTATAGAACCCCTAATAAACATGACCAAAAGAGATCCTCACCACGACACGTCATAATCAAACTCACCACAGTGAAACATAAAGAAAAGATTCTAAAAGGTGCAAGAGAGAAACGTCAGATTACTCTTAGAGGATCTCCAATTAGACTCACAGCAGACTTCTCATCAGAAACCCTACAAGCTAGAAGGGAATGGCGAGACATAGCCCAGGTATTAAGAGAGAAAAACTGCCAGCCCAGAATATTATATCCTGCAAAGCTCTCATTTGTGAATGAAGGTGAAATTAAGACTTTTCATAGCAAACAGAAACTGAAAGAATTTGTTGCCACTCATCCTGCCCTGCAAAAGATGCTTAAAGATGTGTTACACACAGAAACACAGAAACATGGTCACCAATATGAAAGAAGGTAAAGGAAGGAAACCTCACAGCAAAAGATCACAGGAAGCTCAATTTCTCTTTGACATAGAATTAAACTCTGATGCTCTGTTAAAGCAATGTGTTAAAGTAATCTATTATGTTCTCTTGATGTCTGTTAAATTCTAATTGTTCAAAAACAGCTGAATTTTTATTAAGAGCTATGGGTTATTTAAATATGTGCTTATTTTCAAAGATTTGAATAATCACCTTGTAACAATGATCAAATTTGGTCTATGTTATATCATGATTTTAAGGAATCTTATTTCAACCAG
Organism: Lepus europaeus; assembly: GCF_033115175.1. Lineage (NCBI taxonomy): Eukaryota > Metazoa > Chordata > Mammalia > Lagomorpha > Leporidae > Lepus > Lepus europaeus. The sequence goes on from NC_084827.1 coordinate 34,005,373, forward strand.
ATATTTTGGATTTTGAGCCTTCTTGGCATTCTTGACAGGCATTCAAAAAATCAAAGTTTCAAACAATCTGGACTCTAAAATTTCCAGTAAATCCTGGACTTTGGTTTTTCCAGTTTGGGCCCAACTGAAAAAATCGAAGGACCTATGTCTCTCATCTTATAGAGACACCAACTAATCAGGCTATTTGGATTATATTACAAGTACTGTCAAGATGTGATGTGGTACCAAACTTTAAGTTTCTATAATGGAAAATGTTATTAATACAAATGTTTGAGAATTAAAAAGTCTAATGACTTTGTGTTACTAGACATGATAGTTATCTTAATGAGAAAGCCCGAGAGGCCTAAAGGGTTAAATACTTGTAAAATCCTACAGGTGCTTTCAAAAATACTGTGAAGTAAGCAATTGCCTCTTGTTGGTAGATGAGTTTATAATTTTAAACATGGCGACTTAAAGTCTTTTGTCACCCACAGTTATATATGATTAGCTGCTCATAAAACTAAAGCGTTGTTGGTTCTGTGTTTAGCTGTCCTCCTATAGGTTCCTATGGACTTTTTCCAGCCACTTCTATTGTATTCAGTACTTTGGGATGGCTCTGTAAACAGATGAAGCCAATAATGTATTAACAGTACCAACTGAGAGAAAGTATGGTTAACTGAGGTTACTAAAAACAAAAAGCAATTCAAATCAATTGGCAATCTACAAAAAGAGTTAAAGATTTTAAAAGCTATTATTAAAATTGCTACATTGGTCTATTATGCCATGTTATATGTGTGTACATATTGTATGTCCACATGGGGAAATTTTATTAAGAGTTTTATTTTAAATGGCTTATAGATAAGATTGTCCATAAATTTAAGCTGCTAAAATCAATCAAAGATACATTTTAATTTGTGTGACCTGAATCTGTGTATCATACGTTTTAAAATTGTTGGTAGAAAGAAACTAAAAACATTTTATATGGTTGTGCTTAAGTTTACTGGTTAAACAAACTACACCATGTTAGATATTTAAGAGGTGTTTTCAAATACATGATTCTTAAAATTTATAGAAGGCATTGGACCTTCTGGTAAATGTTTTCTTAAGTTGTTATCTAATGGTTGAAACTATTTGCTAAGTATTCATGTAATATTGCTATTGTCAGCAAGCGATCTAGGACTTGCTCCCTCATTTCTCTAGTCTAACCCAACTTGTTCTTTCATTTCTCTATTCTCTTCAAGGTAGGAAACAAATTCTATTATAAAGGAATCTGTAGGACACACAATTTAATCTTCAGACCTTATAAAAGAGATGGCTAACATTTTTCTGTAATAGCATAGCCAAAACAAGAACTTAAATAATAATCTCATAGCTAGATTCACCTCGCCATCAGCCAAGTATACACTAAGTAGAAAAAACCTCCCTTTCAGACAAAAGGGAAAGAAAGTTTTAAAGTGAGAATATAATTTTCCTCATGGGCATTGTCTACCTTAGAAAAACTACTACAGAACATGCCTGTGACTATAGACTTGTAGTTGATGACACCGAAGATTAGAGATGGGACACGGGCACTCCCTTGACTTGCATCCTCTGGTCTGCTTTAACACAAACCAGGAGGAAAAGAAAGCTGGGCATCAGAAGCAATGGGTGGCAGGCCTATTAATGGCTGATCTGTACAGTGATCTGCCCTCAAGGAGACCCAACAGGCCAGTCTACTGCAGTGGCTTTCAATGTGGTAAGCCTGGGCTTCAGCAGAAGTCAGCTTGTGAAGAGCCCTCGCAGCTCTGCCAAGAGTTGAATCACTGAAAATGGACCTGCCTTGGAGTTGAAGGATGCCCAGGTCAGAGCCACAGATCTTATTGGCTCTAAGCTGAAAAGCCCTTCACTCAGCCCAACTTCCAAAGTGACCACTGCAGCTGAGGGGACGGCCAAGCAGGGTCAGCAACACTGCAGGCAGAACTGTAAATTTCTTGTTAGAGATGCCCCGTGCCTTTACCTGGCCAGCTCTCCTCCCAGGCCAGCCAAGTAATGAAAGTCAACAGAGTGCCTTCCCCTAGGAGGTTCACACCTCCCTTAGGATATACCCCATGTGAAGAGATAGATAGGTCTGGGCCTCTGAATTTACAAGGCCTAAAGCCCACCAGATTATTATCAAGCCCCTTCTATCAGGTTCTATTTGCCTCTCAATCAGAAAACTTAATTGTAGCTTAGACAGCACCTTTCTTAGCTCCACTAATAATGACTCTGTCCTTTGTTCTAGACCCTGTCTAGCGTACTTGGGCCTCATTCCTTTGTAATCATAACCTCTACTCTACCACCAATGGCTCTGCTCCCAACCTGTGTATACTGATGGTCCTCTTCCCCACTTAATGCTGTATGATTGTTCAAACCTGGTAAATGCCACTCTTAGGATCATTGGTTACTATCCTCACTCTGTCTTTTATGACCTTGTCTAAATATGATCAGAGTCGGCAAACTTGGAAGGCTTCCATAGCCTTGGCAACTCATGATGACAGCCTAGGGTGGTTACTGGCACCATAAACTAGAGAGTCAATTTGTTGGGTCAACAACAGGAGCCACTGTGCACTTGCTCCTCATGTGGGATCTCTGTCCTTAATGTACTGTACATTTTGATTTAATGCTATATCTAGTACTCAAACAGTATGTTTCACTTTGTGTTTCTATGTGGATGCAAACTGTTGCAATCTTTATACTAAATTGATCTTCTGTATATAAAGAGAATTGAAAATGAATCTTGATGTGAATGGAAGGGGAGAGGGAGCGGGAGAGGGGAGGGTTGTGGGTGGGAGGGAAGTTATGGGAGGGGGAAGCCATTGTAATCCATAAGCTGTACACTGGAAATTTATATTCATTAAATAAAAGTTAAAAAAAAAAGAAAAAAAAAGAAAAAGCAAAAAAAAAAAAATTCCAGTGAGTTGTGAGTTTAGAATAACATAAAGTAAGAAAAAAACTAAGGAACCCTAAAGTTTCTTCAGTCAGATAGGGTATAAAGAAATCTCCATAGTATCCCCATATGTGTGGGAAAAAAATTGTCATCAGACCTCTCATCAGCAGAAGAATGATGGATGGAATGGACTGGCATGGAGATTTTAATTCATTTTATTTTAAGATATTTATTTATTTATTTTGTTTATTTGAGAGAGAGAGAGAGATTGTTTGATGAGAGAGAGAGAGAGAGAGAGAGAGAGAGAGAGAGATTGATTTCATCCTTTGGCTCACTCTTCAAATGCCTGCAACAGCTGAGAATGGGCCAACAACTCAATCAGGGTCTCCCAAGCAGGTTGCAGGAACCCAAGTAACCTTTGCCATCACCTGCTGCCTCTCCAGGTGTGTAGCAGAGACATCTGGATCAGAAGCGAGCCAGGATTCAAACCCAGGCTCTGTGATATGGGATATGAGTATCCCTAGTGGGGGATCTAAACCACTGAGCTAAGCCCACCTTGGGAAGAGATCTTTCACTAGTATTTTTTATGTCATTACTCATTTTTCCCCAAAGAAACTTTTTATTTAAGGAATACAAACTTCATGCATTTCATAAATACAACTTCAGGAATATAGTGATTCTTCCCACCATACCCAACCTCCTACCCCTGCTCCTCCCTCTCCCATTCACAGTCCCACTCTCCACTAAGATTCACTTTCAATTAATTTTGTACACAGAAGGCTGACTTTATACTAAGTAAAGAATTCAACAATTTGTATTAAAAAAAAACCTGTTCTTCAACAGTTGATACAATAGCTGTTCAAAGTTATTGCATTGACGATATGATTATTTAAGGGAGCCGAAGAACTCCACTAAGAAACTATTGGAACTCGTAGAAGAGTTTGGCAAAGTAGCAGGATATAAAATCAATGCACAAAGATCAACAACCTTTGCATACACAGACAATGCCATGGCTGAGAAAGAATTTCTAAGATCAATCCCATTCACATTAGCTACAAAAAAAAAAAAAATCAAATACCTTGGAATAAACCTAACCAAGGATGTCAAAGATCTCTAAGATGAGAATTACAAAACTTTAAAGAAAGAAATCGAAGAGGGTACCAAAAAATGGAAAAATTTTCCATGTTCTTGGATTGGAAGAATCAACATCATCAAAATATCCATTCTCCCAAAAGCAATTTATAGATTCAATGAGACACCAATCAAAATACCCAAGACTATCTTCTCAGATCTGTAAAAAATTATGCTGAAATTTATATGGAGGCACAGGAGACCTCGAATAAAGCAATCTTGTACAACAAAAATGAAGCTGGAGGCATAACAATACCAGATTTTAAGACATACTACAGGGCGGTTATAATCAAAACAGCATGGTACTGGTACAGAAACAGATGGATAGACCAATGGTACAGAATAGAAACACCAGAAATTAATCTAAACATCTACAACCAAATTTTATTTGGTGAAGGAGCTAAAACCAATTCCTGGAGTAAGGACAATCTATTCAACAACTGAAGCTGGGAAAACTGAATTTCCACATACAGATGTATGAAGCAAGACCCCTACCTTACACCTTACACAAAAATCCACTCAACATGGATCAAAGATCTAAATCTATGACCTGACACCATCAAATTACTAGAGAACATTGGAGAAACCCTGCAAGATATAGGCACTGCTGAGGAACAGCTTACTATTTTATTCTTTTCAGTATTTTCTTTGTCTACTTAATACCATTGGTTGAACTCTTTAATTAACACACAATTATTCTTTGGTGTTTAAATTTAACTGAAAATTGATCCCTGTTAAAAATAAGAGTGGGAATAAGAGAGGGAGAAGTACAGTTCTGCAAATGTTCACTAGGACTAATGGTAGAGCTAGAAATGTGCCATGGGACTCCAAATTCCATTAAATTGGCAGGTACCAATGCCATCTTACTAGTTAAAGCGATCAGTTTAAGTTCATACTGATCATAAAGATAGGAATAAGTGTCAAAGGGATCACATAAGGCTGGCACCATGGCTCACTTGGTTAATCCTCCATCAGCGGAGCCAGCATCCCATATGGGGGCTGGGTTCTAGTCCCAGTTGCTCCTCTTCCAGTCCAGTTCTCTGCTGTGGCCCAGGAGGGCATTGGAGGATGGCCCAAGAGCTTGGGCCCCTGCACCCACATGGGAGACCAGGAGGAAGCATGTGGCTACTGGCTTTGAGTCAGCATGGTGCTGGCTGTAGCGGCCCTTTAGGGAGTGAACCAACAGAAGGAAGACCTTTCTCTGTGTGTGAGTCTCTCTCTCTCTCTCTCTCACTGTCTATAACTCTACCTGTCAAATAAAAAAAAGGGGGGGATCACATAAATAAGACCAGTGTCTGCTAATAATAATTGATAGAATTAAAAAGGAGAGAACAACTCAACATGGGAAGCGGGATACACAGCAGACTTATAGAATGGCAAATGCAATAAACAACACTCTGGCCTCAGAATCAGCCCTTAAGGCATATGGATCCAGCTAAAATGTGCGTGAGAGTTTCTCTGGCATGGAAAGCCAAGATATTGTGGCAAAAAAAAAAAATAACCTAAGTGAAAGATCTCTGTGAGTGAGATCCCAGTGGGAAGAACGGGCCATCAAAGAAGGAGATACCTTTCTCTTAAGGGAGGAGAGAACTTTCACTTTGATTATGGCCTTGTTTAAATAAGGTTGGAGTGTGTGAACTCAAGAGGCTTCCATAGCCTTGGCAGCTCATGACAAGAGACTCGGGTGATTACTAACGTCATAAATAAGAGTCAATTGTTAAATCAACAACAGGAGTCACTGTGCACTTTCTTCCCATGTCCTTAATGTGTTTGTATTATGCTAAATAATGGTAAAACTAGCATTCAAAGAGTACTTTATACTTTGTGTATCTGTGTGGGTGCAATCTGTTGAAATATTTACTTAGTATACACTAAACTAATCTTCTGTATATAAAGATAATTAGAAATGAATCTTAATGAAGAATGGGATGGGAGAGGGAGTAGGAGATGGGATGGTTTGTGGGTGGGAGGGAGGTTATGGGGAGAAAAGCCACTATAATCCAAAAGTTGTACTTTCAAAATTTACATTTATTAAATAAATGTTTCCTTAAAAATATGGAGATCATCACATGAAGAAACTTAAAAAAAAGAAGGCAAAGTTGTCGAGATAGCCCCAGATCCTTCCATATCTGTGCCCTGTGGGTGCTAATGTCTCTTTGGAGCCTGTGGCTGAGGGATCATCACTGATTCAAGTCAATAGTTGAACTGGGTGTAGTCCATTCAGGGAACAGAGTTCAGGTGGTTGTCAGCAGCATTGGACTCTCAGCACAGACAGAATGGAGTGAAATGCAAATGTGTTGCTGTGAAATAGATTCTGGATTTAGTCTGGAAAGTCCTAGACTCAGATCTTAACACTGTTGATTACTCTCTAGGTGGCCCTGTGTAAGTCATTTTATCCCTCAGGTCTGAGTGCTCTTGTTGGGTGAATGGGCATGGTGATGAGGAAAACTCCCATGCTATAAACTTAGTAATATAATAAAACAATATATTGGTGTTCTTGGAAAAAAAAAACAAAATTATTGAATCTTGAAGTTAATTTCACTTTTTTTAAGAAACTTAATTAACTTTAAAGAAGCACTCAAAAATTATACATCTTTTGCAAGCAATTAGAAATAACTATAACTTATAAGACATAAGACCTCTGTTTAATACAATAAAAGAAAATAAGTCCTTGAGAACAAGTTTTATCACTAATTAAGGAAGCACCTAAAAGAGCAAACAATGGAGTTGAACACTTAGGCATTACTAAATTTATGAGACATAATATTGTCCACTTAATATACTAAAACAAAATGAATCTTTGTGAACAAATTTTACTGTTAGCTCTCATAATACAACTCTTTCCTGAACAGGAAGTTATTTCATAGTGACTCTTCTTATTAATTTAACAATTAACACTCTTATGTATGATGTTAGTGATCACCTGAGGTTCTGACATGAGCTGTCTAGGCTATGGAAACTTTTTGAATCCACAAACCCCATCAGAATTTAGACAAAACCATAAGCAAAGTGGAATTCCTCCCTTCAGAGAAAAGTACATCCTTCTTTGATGACCACTTTTTTCCACTGGGGTCTCACCCATGGAGGTCCTTCTTATAGGATTTTTTTTTTTCCATGGTGTCTTGGCTTTCCATGCCTGAAATGTTGCCTCTTTACTTTGCTGAGAGTTTCTTTTACAGTACAAAAGCTTCTCAATTTGATGTTATCCCATTTGTCAGTTTGACTAGTATTTTAACCTGGCCAAAAGACTCTTCAGTAAGGTTGAAATAGCAGCACAAAGAAGAGCTTAGACTTCAGTTAATGAACAGAAAACTGCATCTTTCCAGTCGGCAGCTTCAGCTCTAGTCTTCTGGAGTAATCCTATAAATCCAAAGAAGCTAAGTGGCTACAACGAGCAGCTGAGTAAGCAGAAGTATGTTTTACTCCCAGCTGTATTATTGTGGAAAATAATCTTTAAACTTTCTATCATTTACCTTTTCACTTAAAGCATTTTATCTGAGTTCTAATTTTAAATGATTGGAAATGCAAATCATTTTTGTGATTAGATCGCCTGCATTTGAAACATTATGTAAATGTGTACAGTAGATGATTATCTATCCACATTCTCTGAATATGTCCTAGTATTTCTCTAAGGTATACTACTTCCCTGCTGATTCATTTTTGCTATTCTTTTCCACTAGTTCTCTTTTAACTGGCTAATATAGTTCATCTGTGAAAGATTGCTAACTATGACAGGAAGAACTGTGAAAGAAAAACTAACATAATTTGCAATATTATAATTACCTGAAATAGCCATAAAAACTTAAGTCAAAAATATTGAGAGACAGAAAATAATTTGTATATTTGGCAATGTATTTTAAAGTCATTGAAGTAATGCAAGCTAATCAAACTTGGTGATGATAAAGAAAAAAAATATGTTCACCCATAAGTTTTGATGATCAATTTACTACTTCCAAATTCACAATGAAATCTTTAATTAGCTATGGGCTGTTTATTCATTCATTTATCCAACAGCTCTCAACTAAGCCCATATCATGAATGAAAGGCCATGCTAGACGTCATCAATTTGCCTGTTTAGGGCAGAAAAGAGAAGTAGGGAAAAGAGGAGTTAGAAATGATTTTATTCAACACTTAATTCACGCAACAAATATTTTCGAGTACCTGCTATGTGAGAACAAACCAAAATATGAGTACAGAGGTGAATAAAAAAGATGATTTTTTCTTTCAGTGTTATGTCCTAATGTGTCAGGAAATTTGAAAATTGTTATATAAACATTAAAATGCTTGGATTTATGTTTTTCAAATGAATAGCATTGGAATCATAAAATTATATATACTGTCAAGCATTATTGTAATAATGTTTTTTCCCCTCAGAATTTTGTCTTATATAGGCAGGGCCTATTCAAATAATTCACACATGTTAAGGCTACAACTGATGTTTGTTAAACAAGAAAGTGTTTACTCTTTATAAATTTAAATTTGTTCTTGTATAGAAATGTGGATAATAGTAACACCAGTATTTATATGATTGAATAACATCAGTTGTACTGGGAAATATTCAAACAATGTCAGGCATAGGAGGTTCAATTTGTCAATCTAATTTTAAAATATTTTTAAACTTTCTTATGCAAAAATAAAATCCTATATTAGAAAAAATATACTGTTAGTATGTTGTTTCAACATTTCCTTGCTTATGTACCAAAGGGGGAAAAATATCCCCCAACCACAGCATTTTTTTAAAAAATCTAAATGTAGTTTTATTCTTGAATGTCAAATTTCAGTGTTCATGCTCCCATGAATAGACATATTTGTATAATTTGTCTAAAACAATTTTCAGCATAATAAGTACAGAATTGCTTTAAATGATGATAACCATGCCAGTATAATTTTCCTTTGATTAATTTTATTTCTTCTATACAATTTGAATTTCTACAGCTAGCCTTTCTGAAAACAAACCACATTTCAGTAGAAAAAAAAAAAAACATGTTATACTCAGAATTCATACACGATAAGAAATTCATTCCACAAGTGGAGTAAGACCTTTAAAAGACCTTTATCTACCTCACAGAATAAATTTGATATGCCTTACAGACCATTATGCGAACTCTCCCTCACTGTGCATGCAGATAGAACCATCTCTTGAAACCGCTAACACTATAATTTCCATTCAGGTGATGAAATTGTAATAAAAACAGTTTATTATGCTACATTTGTGTATGATTACATATTAGATTTTAGAAAGTTAACATTTATTTTTCTCCTACTAATAATCACTTTTTCAAGATCCAATAAATCTAAGAAGCTTAAAAACGTATTTAAACTAGAGGATCCATTCTGTAGGGCAGTATCTCATGCTGGTGGCGCTGTTGACACTGTGCAGAAACTAGGCTGGTATTTAAATGTTCCTATGCCGCTTACACAGGCATCCTGCAAATTTTCTGTAATGGAAGAGTTATTTGTTTATCACTTACTTAAACCTTTGGAATATGTTTATTTCATTAAAAAACTATCTGTCCCAAAAAGACAAATACCATATGTGATCCCTGATCCGTGATAACTAATAGAGCACCTAAAAGGTAATCTACAGAAGTGAAATTAACGCTTCCAGATGCAATGACATCAAACAGCTCTTGTCTCGACTACTGTGGAACAGTTTTTCTTTTCTTCATACAATTTGTTTAACTCTGTACTTAGAATAGAGTTAATTGTATGTATATAAAATTATTGAAAATGGATATTAGTAAAAAATAAGAATGGGAGTAGGACAGAGATGAGGAAGAGGCATGGAAGGCAGGTACAGTGGGAGAATCACTATATTCCTAAAGTTGTATTTATGAAGTGCATGCAGTTTTTATTCCTTAAATAAAAGTTTTCTGGAAAAAAAAGTTACCTGATTTTGATTTATCCATTTCTGCTCAATTGTATCTTTATAATAAGAAAAATATTTTTGAAGAACTTACTAAATGGAAAAAATTAAGAGTAATCCAAGTAAAATTTCCATCCTCTGCCTAACAAAATAAGCAATTTGACAAGAACTATGGGGTACTTGAATTTGGTGACTGTAGATCTTTAAGTAAGTAATATGAATCTTTCTGTGATGGAATCTGCAAAAATGATTTATTAAATCACTACATTTTAGAGATAAGAAGGGATAGGAGCCATCCTATTTAACGCCTCTCTTTTTAGAAATGGGGAAACTAGGTTTGGCACTATGGTACAGTATTTTATTCCTCTGCCTATAGTTTTGGCATCCCATATGGGTGCTGGTTCTAGTCCCAGCTGCTCCTCTTTCAATCCAGCATCCCTACAGATGGCCTGGGAAAGCAGTAGAAGATATCCCAAGTGCTTGGGCCCCTGCACCTATGTGGGAGATCTGGAGGAGCCTTCTGGCTCCTGGCTTTGAATCAGCCCAGTTTCAGTCATTGAGACCATTTGGGGAGTGAGCCAGCAGATGGAAGACCTCTTTCTCCATTTCTCCTTCACACTGCCTGTAACTCTATCTGTCAAATAAATAGATAAAATCTTAAAAAAAAAAAAAAAAGAAAGAGAGAAATGGGCAAACTGATACACTTCAGTAACACGTCTGGGAGATTTCACCTAGTTAGGATAGACTTGGCATTTGGAACCTAGGTGACTTTCCCCTAGTTGAATGGGTCTTGTTGTTCTTTAACTGAACAGATTGTTTTATCTTTAATTAAGATCAACCATTAATTTGTTAAAAACATTTATGCATCAAACATCTGAAAGAATTGGACATCCAAAAACTGTTAGATTGAGAAGAATTACATAAGCTCACAGTCGGAGGAACATGTTATATTCTATCGTGTGTGCATTAATATCAAAGAGAATTCAATACAAAGATCAAATGTACAATATGCTGTCAAATGTTTAATAATTCTTCAGTTTCTAATTAAGTCTAAGAAAGCTGCACTTATGAGTGAGTCATTGTAATTTCACATTAAGTACCATATAATGAACTGGTATAAATAGGATAACACTGAAGAGCCAATGACTTAAGCTGATTGTCTGAAAGCAGGTTTCATGCTACTACAATCTTTTCATATCAACTTAGGCTTCTGTATAGGCAGAAAGAAAAGAGAAATGCTACACTTGGTGCCACGTGACGTGGAGCCAGTTAGTCATGGGCATTAAGTGACCAATGTCTTTATCAGTTCTGTGTAAATGTTGTGGGCAAGTACAGTTATGGAGCAAGTCCCTGGATCAGCTGGCTACGCTAAATTCAGCTCCAGATGTAGATGATTTCACTGTAGGGCACTTGGTGGGAACATATGAAGCAAATGTGGAAAATATGTATTAAAGACAACACATAAGGTGCAGACATGCTCATTTACCACACAAGTGCCTGAGTTTGGTTCCTGGCTCTGGTTCCTAACTCAAGCTTCCCACTAGTGCAGTCCCCAGGAGACAATGAATATGGGTCAAGTAATTGGCTTCCTGTCACCCTTATAAGAAACTTGGATTGAGTTCTTGGTTTCCAACTGCTGCCTGGCCCAACCTTGATTGTTATGAGCATCTGAGTGAACCAGTGGACAGGATACCTCTCTCTCCTTCTCTCTCAGAATAATAATATAAAAATAAATGTGCATATTTTAATAAAGACTATACAGTCAGAGTACCTGACTTCAAAATTCTCTTCTAACATTGCCTGGTTGCAATGACATGTGCAACTCACTCATTTTCTCTGGGGACCAGTTTTTTCCATCCATGAAAGAACATAGTTCCTTTTTTTCTCTAAAGATTTATTTATTTATTTGAAAGACAAAGTTACAGAGAGGCAGAGGCAGAGAGAGAGAGAGTGGGGGGAAGAGAGAGAGAGAAGAGAGAAAGAAGAGAGAGAGAGAGTCTTCCACCTGCTGGTTCACTCCCCAGATGGCTGTAACAGCCAGAACTGGGCCAATCCAAAGCCAGGAACCTGGAACTTCTTCCAGGTCTCCCATGTGGGTGTAGGGGCCCAAGGACATGGGCCATCTTCTACTGCCTTCCCAGGCCATAGTGGAGCACCTGGGTTTCAAACTGGCACCCATATGGGATGCTGGCACTGCACGCGGCAGCTTTAGCCATTACACCACAGCAGCGGCCCCAAAACATAGGTCCTTAATAGGGCTATCACAAATTTTCAAGCCAAGTATTTATGCAAAGAATCTTGAAGAGTGTCTACCTCTTCCAATCTGGACAAGAAAGCTTTCCTTTTCTTGGGCTTTCTAAAGACAGCAGTGACTCTCCTTATATTCCTTTTTTTTTTTTTTTTTTTTTGACAGGCAGAATTAGACAGTGAGAGAAAGAGAGACAAAGGGAAAGGTCTTCCTTTTGCCATTGGTTCACCCCCCAAGTGGCCACTGCGGCCGGCGCACAGCGCCGATCTGAAGCCAGGAGCCAGGTGCTTCCTCCTGGTCCCCCATGCGGGTGCAGGGCCCAAGGACTTGGGCTATCCTCCACTGCCTTCCCGGGCCACAGCAGAGAGCTGGACTGGAAGAGGAGCAACCGGGACAGAATCTGGTACCCCGACCGTGACTAGAACCCAGGGTGCCGGGGCCGCAGGCGCAGGATTAGCCAAGTGAGCCCTGGCGCCGGCCAACTCGTTATATTCCAATTGGGTAAGTTCTGGGAGTCACCTGCACAGATTAATCCCTGAAAAAACAATCAGACATGTTGAGTTAATCAGCCTCTAACTGTAGTCTTCTGAACGATTCCCATGAGAATTTGTTATTAACATTTAAAAAAAATTAAGCGTTTAGTACTTTTAATTTTTTTATTAATATAAAAAATATTTCATGTATTTCATAGGTACAGGTTAAATAAAATTTTGTGTTGAATTATAAATACAAAATTATTGAAACTTTAAGTTATAGGTGAAAAACTACATGTTAAGGGATATTTCCCAAAATGCCTACTGTGTCATAAAATGTCCTTGGGCTCATATTTATCAACTGACAATATATCTCCCTGAAGAATACAGATTTCAATAAAAATGAAGCTAATAGAAAAGCACTGTTTTTTATGAAAATTCTGAGTTACCAAACTTTTGTTGACAATGAATCTTACTAGCATTCATGATTTTTCAGTTTCATGCAGAACATACACTTGTTTAGTAGAAATGTTGTGGTGGTGTTGCTTCTGCAAAGTCAGGAATATCAAGACCCAGTCTTTGGACAGAGTGCATCCCTTCTATCTTGTTATAACACAGTGATGGTGATGATTGAGATACTGGTGAATCAACAAGAACTCCCTATTTATACCTCACATTGCAATCCTCTTACCTTTACGAAACAAACCTTCACACTTTCAAACAATAAATGTAAGAACAGTCCTACTGTGGTATCTATCTCTTGATTGTCAACTGCATGAGTTTAAGCTGCTTGACTCTAACCAAGGAATTGATAACACTTAATTTCTCTTCCAGGGGCATCTCCTTCAAAGGTGCTGCTCAAAGATGTTTGCAGACACAGAAGGACCATTCTTTGGTCAAGGATATTTCAGTAGCTGAGTTACAGTTTGGAATAGTTAAACCTTCAAATATCTTCTCAGTCTCCTGAGAGCTTTATGAGAGGGAGCATCCCCAAATAGAAATAGTCCGCATTAAGTAAGGTGGTTTGCTGACATTACTGTAATGTGGGCTCCAATATCTTACCTGAAATTCTGGGATAGAATCCTTTCCTTACAAGTGATGTCACAGATATTATAACAACATCCAGAAAAGGTAATTCAACTCAGTACTTGACAGCAAGCTGAGAGTACAAGATTGGACTTCGAAATGAAATTGTTATACATTTTTCTATACAATAAGTTACATATGCACACATACACACACAGGGGAACTTTAAAATTTCATAGAAAAATGGAATTCAAAGATAAGTTTATTTTGGTGCAAAATAAATTTGAAAAACATGCACGAATTTTGCATAATATAAATTTTCTAACAGCCTTTTGAAGACCCCTCTTATGTGTAGGTGTGCTATGCATATTACATATAATATATACACAAATTATATAGATATGTATAATATTCACAAGTATACAAATACATACAAACTAGGGATATAGTAATAATTTTGTGACCCATATGATATGATTTTTAAAATATATTTTCCATTCACCTAATTCTCACTACTGTGATCAAGTTGTTAAATACAAGTACATAGTTCTCACAGTCCTAATTTCTAAATTATCTCAGGTTTTTGTGTTGCTTTGGTCCACTGTTCACTTCTAGCACCCATGCTTTTACCAGGTGAGCTCTGCAGTGGTTCACAATCTCCCATGGAAGCTGCGCAGTGTCTGTCTACTGTGTTGATGTGATCTTACAGGAATGGTGTTTATTTTTCTCCCTTTTTTGGGTTCTGCTTTATTCTATATTTTATCCCTTATCCACCCTGTTCTAGTCACTACACGGAGGCACAGGAGGCTAATTTTGTACTCTCTTGGGCTGAAAAGTAACTTTCTTTTGAAGTTTGTGTTGAAAAATGATACCTTCTTTGTGCAGCACCATGACACTCATCGATTTTTTTCATTTTTACTTTCACTTTTAAAAAATATTTATTTGTTTGAAAGGCAGAGTTAGAGAGAGAAAGAGATCTTCCATCCACAAATTCACTTCCAAAATGGCTGCAATGGCCAAGGCTGTGCCAAACTGAAGCTAGGAGCCAGAGATTCATCTAGGTCTCCCATGTAGTGCAGGGACAGAAGCACTTGGGCCATCCTCCACTGCTTTCCCAGACCATTAGCAGGGAGCTGGAGCAACTGGATCTGGAACCAGAGCCCTGTGGGATACTCGTGTCACAGGTGACACCTTAACACCCCAGGCAAAAACTCAGACTCACCACAACACTCTTTTATGAAGCTATTTAACATTCTCTCTTGTTGTTATCTCTTGGATGAGACAGCCTTTTGACCATTTTATGCCTTCTGTCGGTGAGGCTAGACATTTACAGACATGATCCAATGTTATCCTCACAAGAGATAAACACAGCAAGAAACATATTGAGCCAGATTAAACTGATTGCCTAAGGTCTTGTACCAAGTAAATTACAAAACCAGGAGGACTCAAAACAAACATATTTTGATTTTAAATCCCTTGGTCTGTCCATTTTATCATATTGTTTCTATGGAGTTTGTGATTTATCATGATAAATATATATTATGGTAGAGATAAAATGGAGCAGAATAATTCTTTACATGTTTTGTTTTTAAAAGACAATATAGATATTTGCTCTGGGAATGATTAAGACCCAATTTTTTTAAATAAGAAGATTGATTTATTTATATGAAAAGGAGAGTTACAGAGAGATAGTGGGAGAGGCACAGAGAGATCTTGCATCTACTGGGCCACATTCCAAATGGCTGCAATAGCCAGGGCTGGGCCAGGACGAAGCCAGGTGCCTAGAAATCCATTCAGGTCTCCAACACGGGTGGCACAGGCCCAGGCACTTTGACCATCTTCTGCTGCTTTGCCAGGTACATTAGCAGGAGGCAGCTGGATCAGATGTGGAGCTCTGGACGCAAACTAGTGCTCCTTTGGGATCTGGTGTTGAAGATGGCAGCTTAACCTGCTGCACCACAATGAGAGCCCCAACCCAACTGAACTTTACAAATTACAGACATTCAGCTGCTTAGCTGTCTCTGGTCAATTCCTTAATACAGCGGAATGGAATGATTTGTGTGATTTTAATATCCCTATCTTGAACAAGTCAAATGATTAGGCTATGATAAGATAAGAGGAGGGGTGGTGCTGAGAGTTAATAATTTAAAAATTCTTTAGCTATGGAGTTTTTAAAAAATAATCTCAAAATATAAATAGTATCAAAAATTGATAACTTATAGTTTAACAAACTTTTAAATTTATTGTACTGACCCGAGGTACTCCCCTCCCCGTGAATGATGTATATAACATTCTCTGAATGGAATTTTCTTCATTGGAAGTTATTTTTTAACTCAATACTATTGAAAAGATAAACTATCCCTGATTTTTATTTCTAATTAATTTTATTTTTGTGTTTTTGTTGTAATTAGTTTTTGTATTGACACAATATAAACGATCAGGTAGGGGACCACTAAGAGATTGATTATTTTAGTTTTCATTGATCAGATGTAATCACACTGCAAATGATAGGATTCCTATAATCTCTCTACTAGAAGAAAGTAATTTTTCTCTTTTCTTTCTGTTTTTTAAGATTTATTTCATTTATTTACTTGAAAGGGGGAAGAGAAAGAGAGAGAGAAAGAGAGAGTGAGAAAGTCTTTCCCCTGCTGCTTCACTCCCCAAATGAACCCAACAGCCAGGCAGGGCTGGGCCAGGCTGAAGCCAGAAACTTCATCCAGGTCTCCCACATGGGTGCAGGGATCTGAGCACTTGGGCCATCTTCCACTGATTTCTCAGGTACATTTGCAGGAAGCTGGATCAGAAGAGAAGCAGCTGGGACTGGAACCGGCGCCCATATGGGATGCTGGGACTGCAGGCGGAGGCTTAACCTGCTGTGCACGGTGCAGTCCCTGTTTTTTCTCTCTTCAGTTCTCCCTCTCCTCCCTGTACTTCTATCTCCTTTCCTTCCCCATTCCTCTCTTCTTTTTTTTTAAGTTTTATTTATTCATTTGAAAGTCAGAGTTACACAGAGAGAGGAGAGGCAGAGAGAGAGGAAGAGGTCTTCCATCCAATGGTTCACTCGCCAGATGGCCGCAAAGACCAGAACTGTGCTGATCCGAAGCCAGGAGCCAGGAGCTTCCCCCAGGTCTACCAAGTGGGTGCAGGGGCCCAAGGGCTTGAGCCATCTTCCACTGCCTTCCCAGGCCACAGCAGAGAGCTGGATTGGAAGAGGAGCACCCGAGACTAGAACCGGCACCCATATGGATGCCTGTGCTTCAGGACAGGGCTTTAACCTGCTGTGTCACAGCGCTGGCCCCTCCTCTCTTCTTTCTTTTGTTTCATTTGCCTTCCTTCTTCAGTACCTCTTACTTTCCTACTTTCTCTGTCTCCCTTTCTTGCTTCCTTCTCTCCCCAAAATAATATTTACTAGAATCTAGCTACAAGAAAACCATCTTATTTTATGCAACTCCCTTACATCAGTCCACCTAACACTATTGAGAATCTGTGTTTTTAGTGAGCAGAAGTAACACGTTGCATCAGTGGGCCATGCAACCGCTTTTTAACTTAGCATTTTTGGGAGAAAATCATACTTGAGCTGTAATAGAATGTGTAAAGTGGGCTGTTGGCACTATTCTACCACACAATGTGCAGCCTGAGGCTTCTTGCTGAATGCCCACCCAGGAAAGCCAATCTTTCTAGATAATTTTCCTTTGGGAATAATGTGAGAAGCCATTTTTTCCTCTTTGTGTTATTTCTAATTAGAAATGCCATGAGAAAATATGTTTCTCATTACATTTGCTATTTGCTCAAGAGTGTGACTATGCCAATGAAGTTAAATGTAAAGTAAAGGCTCAGAGGGAAGAATGGCCAGCCATGCAGGTGAGTCAGAATTCCCTTCATTT
This sequence comes from Lepus europaeus, assembly GCF_033115175.1. Lineage (NCBI taxonomy): Eukaryota > Metazoa > Chordata > Mammalia > Lagomorpha > Leporidae > Lepus > Lepus europaeus. The sequence continues at coordinate 34,022,885 of NC_084827.1, forward strand.
CTCCAGGTCAATAACATCATTTAAAATATTTGGATCTGATTTCAAATGAAGATACCACATCTCTGGAATATCACGTTGACATTCCTGAGAAAAGCCTTTTAAGTCATTAGGAAGTCCTGTGGAGTATTCTCTATTGACATTATGTTCAGAATTAAGTCTGAATGAGGATTTGGGAGAACATCACATCTGCTTTTCCTCTTTCTGCCTGATACACTTTCTGTTTTGCCATTCTTCATATTTCCATCTTATGAGGGTAGATAATAGTTTTCCAATCCCAATGGTTCTACTCTTCCTTCTGCTGTAGACAAATGCTTGTTCACACTAATAATTGCCTAGAAGAGCCTTCTGTTTCAAATTTTGGTTGACAGTTAAAATGTTACTCACACCTTCTAATGTCCAAATCACTTTCTCTTCCTTTCTCTGATGAACTATTTCAACAGGCAGACCATGTGATTGTCCCTCCTTTCTCCATGCTCTTAATGTATTGCACTGGGCAGTTCTTATTTGTTGTCTTTGTCTCTCTTGGTCAAGTATTTTATGCTGGCACAAATTAAAAGGTATGAAAAATTGCAGAGATCTCTTTGGTCCAAATTTGACTTTGCTGTTCAAAACTTGGTGCCTCCTGACAATGAGATTCTGTAAACTGCCAGCAACATGGTATTTTCTTGGCAATTTGATACCAACAGGTTGTACACCAATGGAAAATAAGATATATTGATTGGAGGTAGGCCAATTGTCAGGTTAGATGTAAAAATGTTCATACTGAGCTTTGGGACAGATCTTCAAATAAGTCAATACACTCATCACCAACTTTAAAAAGATATTAAATTTTTCCTACATAGAGTGATGAGCTTCCATTCATCAGAGTTTCCAGAATCTTAGTCATACTTTGTCTCTTTCTTTCTCCTCGTGATATTCTCTCAAGGTTATGGATATATATATTTCCAATCTTAATTTACCAGTGAAGGAGTCTTGGCAAAGAGGTGGTTTGGCAAATAGAGAGGAGATTATGCCAAGACCTGCTAGAAACATTGCTGGGGTTGTCTCTACATAAGGAACTCATATCTGTCGTAGCACTCTGACCAGAAAGACGTGTGAATGGGGCTATGACTTCACATTAAATAAGTAACACGTGCCCTTTGCCTGTTATGCAGAGGACGTCATGCTAAGTTCTGTTAGGAAGATTTTATCTCCCAGCATACGGAGGCTAGCACTTTGCTGTCATGAACTTTGCAGTTAAGCATTTTCTCTATGCAGTTTTATTTAGGCAATAATTTCATGGTTTGTGCTCCTTTCTTGAGAGAACTTCTCTTAAATAACAGGGGCCGGCACTGTGGCTCAGCAGGTTAAAGCCCTGGCCTGAAGCACCGGTATCCCATATGGGTGCCCGTTCTAGTCCCGGCTGCTCCTCTTCCGATCCAGCTCTCTGCTATGGTCTAGGAAAGCAGTGGAGGATGGCCCAAGTCCTTGGGCCCTTGCACCCATGTGGGAGACCCGGAAGAAGCTCCTGGCTCCTGGCTTTGATCAGCGAAGCTCCGGCCTTTGCGGCCATCTGGGGTGTGAACCAGCGGATAGAAGACCTCTCTCTCTGTCTCTACCTCTCTCTGTAAGTCTGTCATTCAAATAAGTAAAATAATAAATGAAAATTTTATTTTAAATAAAATATTATACTTAATTTATGCATATTTATGAAACTGTTCATATCATTTGCTTTTTTTTATAAAATTGAAAATAGGTAATAATTGAGATTCAAGGAACTCGTAAGTCATGGGACAGTATTCTCCAACATAATTTTAAAAATCATTTTATATTGAATTAATTTTAGGCTAAAACAGTTTTTAAGGTAGTACAGAGAATTCCTGGGTACCCTTTGCCCAGTTTCCCCTAATGGTAACATGTTATAAAATCATGGTGCTGTAAAGTAAGCTGTAGACTACATTTGGAGTGCATCAGCTATTCTATTCCAGGATCAAGTCCAATATACTGCATTGCATTTGTCATATTGCCTCCTTTCCTACAATCTTGATACTCTCATTCTTTCTTTTCCCTGTTTTTCATGCCTTGATAGTTATGAAACATACAATTTTTAAAATCTAGAATGTAACATTTTGTATGCATGTGCCAAATGATGAAATGTATTTATTTACATATAATTCTTCTATTTACCTTTTTCCCATCAATTCTTATACCCATGGTGACTCTATTTGGTCCCTTTCATTATAGTAAATATGTAAGAAATATTTGAAGGTTAAAAGAAATTGCAGTAACTTAGTTCAGAATTTTTGTACTAGACGGGGTTTTTTATTACAAAATCGTATTGAGAAGAGGAAATAGAGCCAAGAATAAGGGACTGGCCAAAGTCACCATGGCTATTGAGTGACAGGACAGGACTACTTACTAGATCATCTACATTAATTTATCACTTTGTAGCTGACAAATTGCCCGTGAGAACATGATTTCTTTTGGTTTGCACAAAGATTGCTATTGGCATACACTAGGCAGGCAGCTACCTAGAAATTTTGCTCTAGCTATTCCATCTTTTTAGAATGTTCTCCGACAGACACTCACTTGGCTAATTCTCTTACCACTTTCAGATATTTGGTCAAATTTCAATTTCTCCTTGACACTTACCCTGAGGCCAATTTAACTTTAAATCTGCCAAATCCTTGTCCTCTACACTACTACTCCCCTCTTTCTCTGACTGACTTTCTGTTTTTAAAAATTTATTTGTTGATTTTGAAAGTCAAATATACAGTGAGAGAGGGAGCGATACACAGAGAGAGAAGTCTTCTATCTGCTAGTTCATTCCCCAGATGGCCACAATGACCAACACTGGATCAGGCTGAAACCAGGAGCAAGGAATTTCATCTGGGTCTCTTACATGGGTGTAAAGGTCCAAACACTTGGGCCATCTTCTACTGCTTTTCTCAGGCCATTAGGACTGATTGACATTTTTTTTTTATTTTTTATTTTTTATTTTTTATTTTTTTTTCTTTTCTTTTTTTTTTAACTTTTATTTAATGAATATAAATTTCCAAAGTATAGCCCATGGGTTACAATGGCTTCCCCCCTCCCATAACATCCCTCCCGCCCGCAATCCTCCCCCTTCCCGCTCCCTTTCCCCTTCCATTCATGTAAAGATTCATTTTCAATTCTCTTTGTATACAGAAGATCAGTTTAGTATATATTAGGTAAAGATTTCAACATTTTGCCCATATAGCAACACAAAGTGAAAAAACTACCATTGGATTACTAATTATAGCATTAAATAGCAATGTACAGCACATTAAAGACAGAGATCCTACATAATTTTTTTTTCAAATTAATTAATTTTCTATGCCATTTCCATTTTAACACCAGGTTGTTTTTTTTTTTTTCATTTCCAATTCTCTTTATATACAGAAGATCAATTCAGTATATAATTAGTAAAGACCTCATCAGTTTGTGCCCACACAGAAACGCATTTTTTTTAAAACTTTTATTTAATGAATATAAATTTCCAAAGTACAGCTTATGGGTTACAATGGCGTCCCCCCCTCCCATAACTTCCCTTCTACCCGCAACCCTCCCCCCTCCCGCTCCCTTTCCCCTTCCATTCACATAAAGATTCATTTTCAATTCTCTTTATATACAGAAGATCAGTTTAGTACATATTAGGTAAAGATTTCAACAGTTTGCCCATAGCAACACAAAGTGAAAAAAACTACCATTGGAGTACTAATTATAGCATTAAATAACAATGTACAGCACATTAAAGACAGAGATACTACATAATAGTTTTTTTAAAAAATTAATTAATTTTCTATGCCATTTCAGAAAAAAAAACTGATTGACATTTTATAACATATTTTTGTCTGCTAATATACAGTGCTTTTCTTTTCTGTTTTTGTAACAATTTATTTATTTATTTGAAAGGCAGAGCAAGAGAGAGAAAGGAGAAAGAAAGAGAGAGAGAGAAAGAGAAAGAGAAAGAGAGGGAAAGAAAGAACTCAAGTACTTGAGCCATCATTCACTGCAGGGATCTGGATCAGAAGCAGAGAAGCTAGGACTCAAACCAGCACTCCAATACAGGAAGTGGACATCCCAAATTTTGGCTTAACTTTCTGTACCACAATGTCCACTGCCATATGCTTTTTGTTTGTTTGTTTATTGAATTTATTTTTATATTGTGTGTTTGCCTGTCCAGGTAAACTGTGAAAGGACCAGAGTTCTTTGCATATGGATAAATTTGAAATAACTAGTACAATTCCAGATCTATTGAAGATGCTTAATAAATATTTTTATATAAATAAATGAAAAGGTGAGCAAATGACAGTATGTATCTCACAAATGAAATGATACCTACAAGAGAATGTAGACCTTTGCCACACACAGCCAATAATGGTACATTTTGGGCAAGAATCTTCTAGTCACTTCAAAATATGAAATGCAAACTTGTCAGTCTGCCATACAACTTGAGAGAATACAACATGTGTTGGCATCAGGCATTTAGGAGAGACTTGCTGAAACAGGTTTATTACTTCCTTTTCTGCGGTCTATAAATAATGGTCCTATCTTTTCTTTATGAATAATAATATGTTCTTACCAATACTCTGCTTCCTATTGATATTTGTGTATTCTGCTTAAAGAGAAAACACAGGTTAAACACTTATACTATTGGCTACTCTTTAAAGGCCACCTGAGTGAACATGTCCCTTAAACATTTCTGTAATGTTGAAAAAACTTGGAAGAAATAAAAATAATACCAATTACTTTTTTAATATCTAGATTTCATGAGATCATATTAGGCATCTTATAGATTATCTAATTTAACATGCATTAAAGTCTATAAATGCGATCAAGTAAATACTTAACATCTAGCAAAGAGAATTAGCTTGCTGAAGGTCACCCAAAAAGTGACAAAGCCAAAGATCCAATCATTGATCAAATCAACAGAATATCAGAGAATTTGTATTCAACTTTAATAGTCTTTGTTTCTACAATCTATATATGCTTGTCTATCCTTCAAAAGAATCAAACTAATGGTAATTTTTCAGAGAGATTTTCAAGTATTCTATCAATTTAATGACCTCAATATATATGCAATAGAATATTGCTGACTTAAAAAATTAGGAAGTCCTGTCATTTGTGACAATATGGATAGACATTGAAGACATGGTGTTACATGAAATATGTCAGACACAAGAATTCACATACTGCATGATCTCACTAATTTGAGTATTTAGAATCTAAAAAAGGAAAATTCACAGAAGCAGAGAACATATGGCAATTGCCAGGGGCTGAGGTTGGAATATTTGTAGAAAATTTCAAATAGATGGAAAGAATAAGTCAAGAGCTACTGCACAACACGATGACTATAAAGGAATATTGATAAAGGAATATATTTCAAATGTGCACATCACAAAAAAGTATGTGAAATAATGCATTTGTTACCTAATGGAACAGGTTGATGAGGTAGAGAATGGCTAAGAGGCCGTCTTAGTCAAGGGTAGCTTCCCCAAGTGTATTCCTTATGTCACAAACTAAGGTTTAGTGTCTTGAGACTTAGTTCACCATGAATAATTTGCTCAACAGGATTTCTTTTTTCTTATTAAAATTTGAGTTCACTAGGTTTTACATTTTTTTTGTACCTACCAGGTCAATTCTAATTCATGTAATTGAACATCTTATCCGATATACAAAAATGAAAAATTATGTTTCCTATGCCAACACATCATTTCTTGGAAGAGATATATTGTGAATAATTTTCCCAAATTCAGAAAGAACAGAGATTTCACAGGTTTACATAGTAGTTGATACCAGCACTGAGCAGAATGTCTAGACAGGTCCCAGTGGACCCACACTCATTTGAATCCCTGTATTTTATAATATTTTTACTTATTTATTTTGAAAGTCAGAATTACAGAAATTGAGAGAGAGAGAGAGAGAGAGAGAGAGAGATTCTTAAAAATAAAGCCTTAAAATTAATCAAGAAAGTAAATTCATGCATTCTCTTATAGACCACAGTGTACATACCTGGCTCATTCATAATTCTACATCAATTATATAGAGGATTGAGAAAGGGAAAGAGATATCTTCCATCACTGGTTTACTCCCCAGATGGCTGCAATGGCCAGGGCTGGGCCAGGCTGACATCAGGAGCCAGGAGCTTCATCTGGGTCTCCCAGGTGGGTTACAGGGGCTCAAGTACTTGTGTCATCCTCTGCTGATTTTCCCAGACCATTAGCAGAGAGCTTCGTTGGAGGGGGAGCAGCTGGGATTCGAAATGGTGTCCATATGTGGTGCCAGTGACATAGGCAGCAGCTTAAGCCTCTTTCCCGCAATACTGGTAGAAGTACATATATATATATATATATATATATATATATATATATATATATATATATAAAATATTATTTGAAAAAAGTGGACAGTCTGCTAAAAAAATACACCAATGCTTTTCGATGCAACACCTTAAAAGCAAATAATCTGTGAGGTTATGGCATATTTTTTGCATTAAATGATGTCTGAACTAAGTATTTCAGATGCTATCTCATTTTTTCTGTCTGTCTTTCCTAGTTTCTTGTAGCTGGATTCATTGGTGATTTTCTCTATTTCAATTATCTCTGAGTTATTGGTATTATATTAACTATATTTAGCAGTATGTAAATTGTTCCAAATTATTCCATGATATGCTTTATCAGGCTAAAGTTGATGTTGTGGATTTTAACACTATGTATTTCCCCATGTTGACAACAGTAGCACTAAGCCTTTATCCCAAGTATTGGGATAAAATTGTCACATCTTGAATCAAAAATCTTTGTATAGATATGCCTCTGTATACATGGCTGAAAATCAGAACACTTTTCTCCGGCCCAGAAACTTTTGGTGTAACCAGATTTACAGAAATCATATAGTAAAAAGAGAAAGATAATCAGATTTAGATTTAGGTAAACACGGGTATGAATTCTGGCTTTGCCATTTACTAATCATCGTTCTTTCATCCAAAGATAGTATGTTGAGAACTTAATAAGTGCCAGTTCCTTTGCCATGCACTGAGAATGTTATTGGAAATTTTAGAAACTCCTTCTATACAAGATTCACTTGTTTTGGTAGTGAGGCAACAGAAAATAAATCAATGATAATAATAGTGGATTAATTTGCTAGGGCTGCCATAACAAAGAATGACAACCTGGGTGGCTTAAATGAAAGAAATTTATTTCCTTAAGTTCTGTAGGCTAGAGATCAGGGTGTCAACATGGTTGATCTATTAGTCAGCTTTGTGTCACTATAACAAAATACCTGACACCAGCTATTTACAAAGAAAATGAGATTTAGCTCATGGTTTTGCAGGTTCAAAGTGTGATTGACACAGTACAGATTCTGAGGCTAGTGCCAACCTTGGCTGCATCACTTCCTGTTGCAGCTAGTAATATCAAGGCAAGCAGTCACATCTTGAACCAGGATTAAAGAAAGCCTGGGTATGGCCAGATTTAGGCTTTTGAAATAATTCTTTTCTGAGAGGCAATAAGGAATCCTTTGAAAACCATCTTCCAAGAGTACAACAGTATGCTAGAGATCTCTACCAAGCCCGATGCCTCAAAGATTCCATAACACTTCCCAATTCCACCACCATGGGAACCAAGACTTCAATCACAATGGACCCTTGGAGGACATTCAGACTATACTCAAACCATAGCAGCTGGCTTCTGCTGAAGCCCTTTCTCCTCTCTCTGTGTATCTTTCCCTCTGTGTGTGTCTGTGTCCTGATCTCTTCTTATAAGGACATCAGCCATACTGGATTAGGGACTTCACATATGATGTTCTTTTGCCCTAATTAGCTTTTTAAATACCCTATTTCAAATTACATGCCATTTGGTGGCATTTAGGGTTAAGACTTCAAAAGATGAGTTTGATTGGGGGTACACTAATCACCCCATAAGAGAATAAGAGATAGCTCTGAAGGCAATATTTACAAGGATGTTATGAAGAAATGATGTGGACTGGTGGGCTGTTTAAAACAGCCAAGTCAGTGGAGACCTCTCTGAGGATGTTGGATTGAGGTGATATCTGACAGCTGAAAATGAATCAGTTGTACTACTGCCCAAGGGAAATCTGTGGCAGGCAGAGGAAACTATAAAGTCCATGGGAGAGCACTTGAAGATTTTGGAAGCTGAAAGTAGTATTCAGGGCGTTTAGAGTACAGTGAACCAGAAGAAAATCCTGGGAAAATGAGGTTTGTAATGCAGATAATTTCTAAAATTTTGTTTGTGTTTCCATAGTTATCAAATACCGGTACTAGAACCCTTCACGAGAAATCATAATAATGAATAGTTTTAGCATCTAATAGATGCTCCATTAAATAAAAAAGGGCTTTTTGAAAAGAGAAGAAGTATTTCCTTTTTTTTTTTCACACATCATCCATTACATTTGAAATTACACTCCAGGACATTCATTACTATGACTAATTCTGACCTAACTCTAGTAAAGTAAAGGTAGCATATTCACACGTTTTCTGTCACCTGACCAACCTCAATCACCTTACAGCTGCCATCAAAATCTGTCAGGTCCATGATAACTGTTCTAAAATACCTTCATTAAAATATCCTTATCAAATGTACTGTCAGAAAATCAGGATTTGATTTGCTGTGTAGTTAACCTCCAATTAGTTTTGAAAAAGAAAGTGCCTTACAACCACTTTTCAACTATTAAAACAATTTCAAATTTGGTAAATTTCTACTTGTAATCACATAAAACAATGGCAAGTGTCTTTTAGATAATTGTATCTAATCAATTTTAATACAAGCTATTTTAAATCCAGCAAGAGATACTTCAAAATACCAAATATGCTATTCAATCACTTATATCACATGTATTAGAAAGTAAAATATAAGATAAAGAAATTCCCTGCAAATTGAAACTTTATTAACAAGGGTGATAAATTAATGATGTTTTAGAAGATGTAATTTTTATTTCAAAAGACAGGGTGTATAGGTTAAACTAAATTCAGATTTTTTCTTTCAAACCATGATACCTTAAATTACCTTTCATTTTATTCAATTATGACTCCTTTTTATTCCAGTACTGCATTACCTTCAGGAGCAGCCTTCAACTGAACATTCTAGGGCACTTTCAAGTGTCAGTATTACTGTAAGCTGTTCAGAAAAGAGTGCGACTCTGATACATGTTCCCGAATTACCACGCAGACACAATATCTGCCGCATTGCCTACAGTGATATTATAGTTCTCTGGGAAATATTGCAACATATTGATTGAGCATTTAAGAAGCCATCTCTCCCTTCTCCTCTTTGCAAAATGTTATACTGAACCTGACAAAAGTTACTTCCAAGAATTGTGTTAAAGGTATCTACATTTTTTAAACCACTATGATTTATACAAAATAGTTTTTTAATAAATTTGTTTGAGTAATGAGTATACCCAAGAATACCCCATTGAGTAACTTATAGTATTATCTTAAATATACTTCTTGCAACTAATCTTGAGTCATTTGCTAATGAAAGAATGATGATTTAAAAGTAAAACTAAAGCAAGGTAGGAAATAATCTATGGTAACTTTGACTTAAATTCAGCTTTTAAATTTATTTTGTAGGGGTGAATGTTTGGTGTAACTATTTTTTTGAAAGATTTTATTCATTTTACTTGAGAGAGAGAGAGTAACAGACAGTGAGAGGGAGAGACAGAGAGAAAGGTCTTCCATCTGCTGGTTCATTCCCCAAGTGGCCACAACAGCCGGAGTTGCGCCGATCCAAAGCCAGGAGCCAGGACCTTCTTCCAGTCTCCCACATGGGTGCAGAGGCCCAAGGACTTGGGCCATCCTCTACTGCTTTCCCAGGCCATAGCAGAGAGCTGGATTGGAAGAGGAGCAGCCGGGACTAGAATCGGCACCATATGGGATGCCAGCATTGCAGATGGAGGATTAACCTACTGTGATACAACTCTGGCCCCTTGTGTAACTATTAAGACGCCATCTGGGGCATGTGCATCCCATACCAAGTTTCTTGGATTCAAGTCCTGTCTCCATATCCAATTCAGTTTCTTGCTAATATTCATCCTAGGAGGTGACGCCATGAATATTTGGGTCCCTGCTACTCACACAGGAGAGCAGGACTGGATTTCAGGCTCCTAGATTGGTTTGACCCAACCTCCCTGAGTGCTGCAGGTGTTTGGAGAGTGATCCAGCAGGTAGAAATATGCTTTTCTGTCTGTCTTTCCCTCTCTGTCTTTCAAATAAAATGGAAATAAAAAAAATTAAGAAATTACTTTGTAAAAGTCTTATCTTTAACATACATGCATTGTTTACCCAATTGTTTTGGTTGTTGTTAGGATTCAAGTCTCCATAAACCCCAGCCAAATGTGGAAAAATACCTTTGGTCTTGAGTGTCTTGTCAATCAATGGGAAATTCCTACCTAAATCATTGCAGTTGGGTAGATTTGAGGCCATGTCGAAGTTCATTATAATGATGACAATTACTGCCATCTGCCATGAAGACTACTAGGGAGAGCGTGAACATGGCATTTGCAATCCTGACCTAGGAAATCTTTTGTAGTAGAGATCATTTTTTCACATTCTACAATTGTATTACCTTTTGATGACAGCTCTGCACTATCACTGGCACTCTTATATTCATATTCTCTGTTTTCTTTTCAAACTATGTTCTCAGGAGGGAATAAAAAGCTCAAAAATCGCATCAATAACAACACTTCTTCTCATTTTTTAACATATATTTACATTAGACACTGTACTGGAGGTTTTCTGTGCATTTAAATAACACTGAACAAAATGACTAGGGATGAAAAATTATTCCTAATTTACTGAAAAAGCTCAATTGTTTCATAATCTTGGCACTAATTAATGCCCAGTGTTATTTCCTTTTTTATTTTTTATTTACCTATTTGACAGAGTCACAGACAGTGAGAGAGAGAGAGAGAGAGAGAGACAGAGAGAAAGGTCTTCCATCCGATGGTTTACCCCCCCAAATGGCCGCAACAGCCAGAGCCAGGTGCCTCTTCCTGGTCTCCCATGTGGCACTTGCGCCATCCTCCACTGCCTTCCTGGGCCACAGCAGAGAGCTGGACTGGAAGAGGAGCAACTGGTACTAGAACCTGGTGCCCATATGGGATGCCGGCACTGCAGGTGGAGGATTAACCTAGTGCGCCACAGCGCCAGCCCCTGCCCAGTGTTATTTTCAAGCCACAATTTTCTGATACTGAAGTCTGTGGTTTTAACCACTAATCTTACTAAGCTATTTTAAAAGACATCAAACCTCAGGATGCATGAATATTGGTATAGATCAAAACTATCAGTGGAGAGGTTTATGCCATTGATGGGATCACACTTATCTCCTGGTAAGCAGACCACATATACATTGCAAAATTCTTGAAATTTCTCCATATTAAAGCCAACACTCACACAATATCAGTATTCAGGTTAATAGAATCAAAGCACTTTAGCACATGGAGAGATCTTAAGGGGTCAAACTTTTTCAGCATCTTCAATTTTTGGATGAAGTGATAGCATTTCAAGCAGGACAAGATGACTTTCCCTGGGTTATGAGGACAATTTTTTTTAAGATTTATTTATTTACTTGAAAGTCTGAGTAACACACAGAGAGAGAAGGAGAGGAAGAGAAAGAGGGAGAGAGGGAGAGAGGGAGAGGGAGAGGGAGAGTGAGAGAGAGAGAGAGAGAGAGAGATGTCTTCCATCTGCTAGTTCACTCCCCAGATGGCTGCAATGGCCAGAACTGCACCAATCCAAAGCCAAGATCCAGGAACTTCTTCTGGGTCTCCCACATGAGTGCGGGGGCCCAAGAAATTGGGCCATCTTCTACTACTTTCCCAGGCCATAGCAGAGAGCTGGATCTGAACTGGAGCACCCAGGACTGGAACCGGCACCCATATGGGATGCCAGTACTGCAGGCAGTGGCTTTACCTGCTGTGCCACAGCACCGGCCCCTATGAGGACAACTAATGAGACAAACACAATTAGTGCCCTGTTAGTCTGACTCCAGATTTTAGATTGTTTCTATGATTTTGTTCTGTATTCCGAGCACACATCAAGTACTGGTGGACAAGAATCCCAACATCAGGGTAGTGGAGCAAGCCTAGTATTAAAATTGTGCCACGGGGGCCGGAGCCATGGAGCACCAGGTTAATCTTCTGACTGCGGCACTGGCATCCCATATGGGCACCAGGTTCTAGAACCGGTTGCTCCTCTCCCAGTCCAGCTCTTTGCTGTGGCCCAGGAAGGCAGTGGAGGATGGCCCAATTGCTTGGGCCCCTACACCTGTGTGGGAGACTGGGAGGAGGCACCTGGCTTCTGGCTTTGGATAGGCTTAGCTTCGGTCATTGTGGCCATTTGGAGAGTGAACCAGCAGATGGAAGACCTTTCTCTTTCTCTCTCTCTCTCTCACTGTCTGTAACTCTATCAAATAGATAAACAAACAAACAAAAAAAACTTTAAAAAAAATCGTGCTATGAGTTAAAGAAAATAAATAGGTAAAATAATGAGAAAAGTTATCAGAGTATTAGAAAAGATTCTTACTGTACTCACCATATAGTCACTGTCATTTTTTTAAGATTTACTTATTTACTTGAAAGTCACAGTTACAGAGAGAGAGAGAGACTCATAGAGACAGAGGGGGCGGGGCAAGATCTTCCATCTGCTGATTCACTCCCCAAATGGCTGCAATGGCTGGAGCTGGGCTGGTCTGAAGCCAGGAACCAGGAGCGTCTTCTAGGTCTCCCACATTGGTGCAAGGGCCCAAGTATTTAGGCCATCCTCTGCAGCTTTTCCAGGCTCATTAGCAGGGAGCTGTATCAGAAGTTGAGCTGTCAGGACTGAAAACCAGCGCCCATATTGAATACCTGAGCCAGGTGGAACTTTACCCACTATGCCACAGTGCCGGCCCCAGTCACTATCGTTATTTCATAGGATTTTATCACTTACTCTGTGACTATCACTTAAGAAAAAAAATTACTAAATTCTATTCTCTGTCCCCAGTAATAGACCCTTAACTTGATTCAGATCTGTCTTCACACTGTATAGCAGATTTCCACTCTCCCAAATGTTTATCACAATGTAGTCTGAGATCACTAGATGTGTTGTGCAGAAATTGTGACACACAAAGCCAGAAAGGAATCACCTCAACTTCTAAAATTTTGAGAATATAAAGCAAACATCTTGGAGAGAACATCCTATGGCCTTGAGATGTTATAGTATTCCCTAAATCATGAACTAGGGACCCTGTTTTTAGATGCTGAAACAACACCCAGCACCTCATGGAATGTGGTAAAATTTTAGAGAATTCATTCTTAAGATTTAAATATAATGACGGAGTGGACATTTATTACTACCTGTCGATTAGGATGCCAAATTACAAAACTGTTAGAAAAAAGAAAGCAGAATCCCACCAAAACACAGCAATGGAAATGCAGAATAACAGAGTGAGGAAAAAAATCAATTTATAGCTGACTTTAATATCAGACTTGCTCTCAGGTTTTATAAATAGTCAGAAAATAGTATGAATATTTCATTCGATATAATCTTCTTACTTTAATCCTACTATTCATAGCTGTACAACTTTTTCCTTAGAAATGACTGACCACAAGACTTGGGATTTTTATTTAAAATTGTGTGTGTTGTGTGTGGGGGCTGAATGTTCTGGCTGATTGAAGGTAACAGACACTCACACCAATGAGTTGTTCTGAATGAATTAAAGCTGAACCAACTGAAGACCTGAGGGTCTCAGATTCTTTTTTCAGTCAGAAACTGTAAACAATGAGAACATTTTCAATTACTTCCAGTTTTGTCTAGAACTATAAATCTTAAGAGGTGAAGTGTCAAGTTAGTGAGAAAAGGCATCCCCTCAGGTGTAACATTCTCTATATCAGGTTAATGTTCAGTGATATTTACGTACCTGTTTTGGCAAGTGTAAAAGTTGCTTCCCACTGAGGAATCAAGAGTTAACTGAGTATATTAAGTTTTTCCTTCTAGAAAATGAAACACTAAAATGTGTCATAATAGCTCTTTAATGCAGTAATATGTAAGACAAAGCATATTTTGTTATGATTTATCAGTTGCCCAATTTATAATGACTTACTGTGCCATGCAGATAAAATTACAAGTATATGAACTTTTAAAATAAAGCAGATCATTTTGGAAATCAGAAAAATCCATTTTTTGCTATGGGGATTTATGAATCTCAGGTTCTGAAAAGCAAAATATCTAGCTTACTCTTCCTTTCAGCAATTTTGAAGATGTATTTATTCTTAATGAGTCTTAATGAAAATATTTTCATAAATTAATAAAATGTACTGAATATTGATTAACAAATACATCATTTCCTTGACGTGAGATTCTAATTTGATGACCAAACTATCAGATTGCTTCATATGGATTCTTCATAAGTTCAACTACAATGGAATTCTTTCCACTTTAGGTATCTTAATCTGCAAATATTTTCAAAAACAGAATATAAAAGGAAAATTGCCAAGTAAGGGACAGAAAGGAATCAAAGACTTATAATAAAAGCATTCCATTTAGCTAATTCTCCTGAGCTAGCTCTTCTTTTGTACACAGGAAAGGTTTACAGATAAATTAAGTCAGTTGTAGGTATTTTAGACTTTGTTTTCTTGGTCATCACTAATGAAGAAAGTCTTGCTTTGCTGATAGCTCTTCTGTGAGGCATTTCAAAGTTGCAAACAGATCTTTCAGGCTTCTCCTTACTTAAAATAAGAATGAAGACCTTTTTGCCTGAATTTTTGTATTCATCCAATGCCTTTAGTACACAATGGCATATTGTCATTGAATCATCCTGAGGATAATATGTTTACTTTCTTTATCATACTTAATCTAGATTCCCTTTCTTAATCCTGTTACCAATTGCTACCCATTTATCATAATGGGACTTGAACCTATAAAATAACTGAGCCTCTATATGTTCCAATGAGTGAAGAAGTCTAATAGAAACAACAGAAATTTTCTTGAGGGATTTTGAGACATAGTTAAAAAGTGAGGAAATGGTATTGGAATTTTGTTAGCTGATGGGAAAAGAAATCTTCCAGCTATCACAAGTGATGTCAGAAAGATATTTCTGCGAACAGGGAACACAGCAGGATTTACTTACAGGTTGTCAGGGGCAGGGGTGGTTGAAGCTCTTCCCTGTGGTATTCATTCATTTCTTGAGTGCTGTTACAATTATTTGCTTCAGCCAACATGATCAGAAATGCATACAAAAAAGCATATGAGTATTCGAATTTTCACTGAAAATCTCAATCCTAATTAACTATAAACCAGGAAAGCTGGTAGCCTGAGGTAGGGTAAAATGAGAACTTTGTACATGAAAGGCTACTTATGCCCCTAAATCTAAGAATTTCCTAGTCGCAAACCTCCAAATCACTACATGCAACTTCCTTCACTTCAATTATCTTCTTACGGGAAGTGAGAGCAGATTAACCAAGCCAAATAGAAGTCCATGTCGTCAGAGAATAAGTCATATTTTTTTGTTCATGTAGCGAAAGCCATAGATCTCAATGGGAGTAGACTTCTGGCCCTGTCATCTGAGAATGTGGAGTGGAACAAAGTTTGGATTTATGCCCTCCTGGTGTGCTGAATTACACTCCTGGGGCCTTAGACCTCCAAGGAGTGAAGTCCTTTAGCACTTTCTTTGTTCCCCTCTTAAAAGACTTGCTTCATCAAGCTATTAGTATGCCTATATTATCTCCCTTGAAAGAATTAGAGTTCTTGAAGTATAGCCTTATTTCATACTTCTTTGTAGGCATATTTAAAATATTGCCAATGACTAGACATTGAAGATGGTAGAGACTCAAAAACATACAAATACCTAAACACACACACGCATACACACACAGTAGAGAGTGGTTTTCAAACCCATTAGCAAGATAGACTATTTCAAGCATTCATAAAGATTCCAACTCTTGCTCTTAATGTCCAAAATGAATTTTCTATTAGTGCATTTCACTGCTTTTATTTGTTTTTATTTCTGCTCATTTCAAGTCTATAGTAAGGTGGCATTGGCAAATGAATAATCATACATACATTTTCAAGGCCAGACATTCCACCTGGCTATCCAAGATTGTATTCCTCTTTCTTCAGATTGGAAGGCACTGATCAAGACCATTGTATGTTTCTAATAATAGTTTCCCAACCAGTGTGATGTGGTGTATATATTGAGTAACACCACAGAAATTAGATGGAAGCTAGTTATATCATCCAACCTCTAACACACCTGCTGTAAGAACCAAAAATTCTAGATGAGCCATATGCTGTGTCTGAGTATTTTCCTATTTTAGATTAATTTTATTTAATCCTACCTACATAGAAGTTTAAATGTCTTATAATCCATATTACAATGTTTATATAAAAACTGATCAGTTAAATAAGACCACTGAGTATGACTTGATTCTACACAATGTTAATAGTAAATCTCCTTTTCTCAAAACAGATAGTTTCTTTTTTTTTGGTATTTGATAAACACCAGGCATATCATTACAATGTTCATTTACCCTTCTTTGAAAACCAGCTCACTGAAAGAGACATTGACCATGTAGGGTCTTTCCCTTTCCTTCTCTTGTCTGCCCCCTGTGAATTGATTATATTAAATATGAGCCAAAACTACAGACTACAGACAAGTAATGGAAAGGTCTGCAATTCTTCACTTTCTGACATCTTTTTGAGAGAAAAAATATGACCATGTTTTCCTGATTTCTGCCTTTTACATTAGAGTGCCCCTGATAGTTTCTATTCATTCAACTGTCAGAATCTAACATCACTTTCATAAAGGTATTTTCTATAATAGTTACAGTATTTTTTATAATATTTACCTTTCCTAAGTGTGGATTGGAGTATGTGGTTTAAACTCTATAGCTTAATTAATTGAGTTAATGCCACTAACAATCATGACATTTAGCTAGTGCATGTATATAGGACAATCTCAAAAACATTTCTCAATCATATTTCTCAACACTCATAAGGATTTATATATTCAGCAAATAAAAATAATATTATTTCTGAACTACTTTGGTGAGTTTGGATGAAGATAGTGGTCAGAGATTTATTTTATACTTAGTAGGATATTAATTTCTATAGAAGTTACTTATTTTAATTATACTATACTATCCAGGTCATCTCTTGACTATAAAATAATTTCATTTTATTGGAGCTGAATGTTAATTTGCTTTCCAGAGAAGACTTCAAAAAGCTCATGGAAAATGTGTATTATGGAAAAATAAAGATAAAAGTCATCAAGCATAAAAAAAACCTCCTATTAGTTTGTTATGACATGTCCAAACAGGATCTAGTTTGAGAAACTTAGGAGGATAAGAAATAGATTTGAAAGGAGCCCCTATCAGATTAGCCTGAATTCTGCTAAAATTGAAGAACAAACAAAAAATTTATGGTGAAGGATGAGCAGAAGAATAATGAAATCACTGATGTTTTGCAAAAAGGTTATGGGGACAATGCCCCAATAAATCATCAGTTTATAAGTCGGTAACACATTTAAAGAAAAACAAGATGCTATTGAAGAACCCTGCAGCAATATATAAGCTACATCAATTTATAAGGAAAAATAATCTTGTCCAAGCTCTCAATTAAAAATTAACATCAGATACAATAACCAACGCCATGGACATCTCAACTGGTTCAACTTACACAATTCTAACTGAAAAATTCAAGTGGAGCAATCTTTGGTGAAAAGCAAAACTTCTGTGCTCAGATCAGCTCTAGACAACAGTAGAGTTTTAATGGAAATCTTAGACAAATGGGAGCAAGATCTTAAAGAATTGTCCAGGAGATGAAACACAGTTTTATCTGTATGATCCTGAAAACAAAACACAATCAAAGCATTAGCTACCAGAGGTGGAAGTGGTCCAGTTAAAGAAGTTGTGGACCAACTAAGGGCAAAAGTTTTGATAATGGGTTTTGGAGGTGCTCAAGCACTTTTTATTTGCTTTCTGAAGCAAAGAGTGGTAGCATTTGCTTTGAGGAGATTGTTGGGAGAAATGTAGCAAAAGTTGCAGCAGAAAGATGTCCAGAAAAGCTTACCCAAACTGTCCTTCTCCACCACAACAGTGCTCCTGCTCATTCCTCTCACCAAACAAAAGCAACTTTCCACAGTTTCAATGGGGAACCATTGACAGCCACCTTACAGTTCCAATATGGCTTCTTTTTGTTTCATGACCTCAAAAAAAACTTTAAGGGACATACATTTTTCTCTAATTGATATATACATGACTGTGTTAGCATAGTGAAGTTCCCAGGATCCTCAGTTATTTATGCATGGACTAAATAGCTGGTATCGTCACTTGCAATAGTGCATTGAATTTGGAAGGCTTATATCAAGAACTACAGTTTCTTTTTTCATTTTTATAGTTGAATTCTATTGTCTTTTGAGCTATTTGAAGTCTTCCCATACTTTTAATAAGATGTTAATAAACTATTTTGATAAATTGCCTTATAACTCTTTAATTCATGCAATAATTTCTGAAGCTTTTATATTGCTATTATGGTAAATGTCTTCCTTGAGTATACATTAAGTAAACAAAACTTGCTCCATACATTTCTGGTATAAATCATCTTGGTCTACTCAAGCTAACATAAGAAAATATCAGCCTGAGGGGCTTTACCACAGAAATTCACTTCTCACAGTTCTTGAGGATGGGGGTATCTGATACCAGAATACAGCATGATTGAGTTTGGAGTTTGTTTTTTTCTGACTTGCAGATGGCTACCCTCTCCTTGTGTGTTCATTAGCACGTGAATGGTGAGAGAACTCTCTCTCACTCTTCCTCTGCCAGTCACTTCTTATAAGGCCACCAATCCTATTAGTTTTGAACTCTAGTCTTGAGAATTAATTTAATCTTAATTACCTTCTAAAATCCCTATCTCTAAATACAGTCAACTTGAGAATTAGAGTTTTACTATGATTTGGAAGTATGTATCCCTCAAAAATTCATATGTTGCAATTTAAACACCAAGGTGATAATACTAAGAGGTAAGGCTTTGAGGAGATGATAAATTCATGAAGGAAGAATCCTTATAAATGAGATTAATGACCTTATAAGAAAGGTTGAAGGGAAGACCCAGGACCTCTGACCCTTCTGCTGTTCATGTACCAGGAGTCCCAAACAAAGTCCCAAAGAGGAGGATGAGGGAACAAAATATTTGGAAACATGTAATCTGAATATTTTTTCAAATTTGAAGAAACTTATAAACCCTGAGATCTAATAATCTGAACAAAATAGACATGTGATAAAACTCCTCCTCCCTTAAAAAAAATAAATAAAATGAAAGCACATCATCATTAAATAGATGAGAATAAGTGTTTTCCACCAAATGAAACAGACATAGTTTTTAGAGGAAAGCAAAAATAAGAATTTCTCCTCAGAAGTGCTATAAGTCAGAAGGTAAAGTTTTGTCATCTTTAAAAGACTGGGGGAAGGGTTCAGATTTTCAATCTAGAATCTTATAACCAGTGAAAAGTATTTCCAAATAAATTTGGTGACTTCTTTTTTCCAACGGGTATTAAAGAAACCTGAAAGTTGTCATTCCATCCTAACAACTATACAGCCAATATAACAAACTGAAAAATCAGTAACCATTCTTAGACCCATCAAGGAAATGAAGTCACAGAGCAAGCCAATGTCCCAAAGACTGTAAAGACCAATGGGAATATATAGAAAATTATAACTCACCTGAGCTGAAACTCAAGAGCGGAAATCTCTATAGGAACACAGCAGAAACACTAGAGCAGAAAAACCCAAATTATAATTGATAAATCTGTGGAGATTTGGTGAAGACACATCTGAGAGATAAGAATGTTGGAAGGTGGGGCAGTCGTAGGAAACCCCAGACTTCCACGAATTTTACCTTCAGGAGCCTGACTAGATTCTTGTAATGAATATTAGAGAAAAAGCTCACAGGCTTCCAGCAGAGGGAGACAAAAAGTCAACATTTTGAAACAGAGTATTCTGTTCTAAACCTGTCCCCAAACAAAAGCCTTTGTAATAGATGTTTATTACAGAACCTAAGCAACCTGGGAAATGAGAAATATTCAACTTCAACCTACTCTAGTTTTCCGTGTGGCTAAAGGAACATACCCAACTCCTGGCCCTCAGGCCTTGCAAGTAGCCAAAGGAAAAACCCCAATCCAGCCCACTCTAGTGATCCTATTCCAACTAAGGTGTGCGAGAGGATGAGGAGGACTGAAAAGCACTTGGGAAGTTCACATTCCTGAGTCACAGACTCACTAAAAGACTGAGATCTAGTGATGGCACTTTTAGTGTTTCTCCATCATTCCACATCTTTCCATCATGTTTCTAAAGACCTCTTTACTACAGTTCTTTTTACCCATAACATCATTTGTAGGCATCAAGAAAAGTTACCAGGCAAACTAAAAGCCAAAAAACACAAGCCTCAGATCCAGATTTAAGTATGACAGGGATGTTGGAATTATCAGATCTAGAATTCGAAGCAACTATGGCTAATTTGGTAAAAACTCTAACAGATAAAATACCTGTTAAAGTATTCAAGAATAGATTGAAAATGTAAGTAGAGAAATGGAAATTATAAGAAAGAATCAAATATAAATGCTAGATATCAAAAAGCACTGTTAACAGAAAAGAGTGCGCTTGATGGCCTCATTAGTAGCCCAGGCACAGCTGAGCAAAGAACATCTGAGTTTCAGAATCCCTCAGTATAAACTTTCAAAACAGAAATGCAGAGATAAAAAGGCTAGCAAGAAACAACAGAATATCCAAGACCTCTGGTACAATTAGAACAGGCTGCAATGTACGTGTCATTAGAATACCAAAATGAGAAGAAAATGAAAAAGAAGTGTTTAAAACAACAATGACTCAGAGTTTCTCCAAACCAATGATAAAACTCAAACCATAGATCCAGAAAGCACAGAGAACACCAAGAAGGATAAGTAATAACAACAACAAAAACCCTACACATAGGAGTGATATATTGACATCAAAGAAAATCAAAGCTATAGAAAAATAGTCAAAGAAACCACAGAGGAAAAATATCTTACTTATAAAGGAACAGATGCAGGAATCACATCTGACCTCTCAGAAACCATGCAAGCAAGAAGCAATTCAGGAAAATATTGAAAAAACCCACCAACCTAGATTTATGTACCAGTCAAGATTATCCTTCAGAAGTTGAAGAGAAATAGACTTTCTCAAATAAAAAAAAAAAAAAATAGATTGCTAGGTAACTGTCTTGCGAAAGAAAAAAACGAATGAATAAACTAACGAACAAATGAATGAATGAAAAAGGAAGGAAGGGAAGGAGGGAGGAAGGAAGGGAGGGAGGGAGGAGGGAAGGAAGGAGGGAAGGCAGGGAGGGAGGAAGGATGGGAGGGAGGGAGGAAAGGAGGGAGGGAGGGAGGAAGGAAGGAAGAGAGAGAGAGGAAGGAGGGAAGGAAGGAATGGAGGGAGGGAAGGAAGGAAGTGAGGGAGGGAGGAATGGAGAGAAGAATCCTTGGGCCCAGATAGTCCAGAAAAACTTCATATTTTACAGGCAATTGATTAGTAACTCCAGTTACATCTGTAAAATCTTTATTGGCATTAATATAGCATATTTATGAACACGATGACACATAATATTCACACGTCCTAAGGATTACAGTTGAACTGAAGATCTTTGTCTATTTTTTTTCTAAAAGCTTTATAGTTACACGTTTTAAATACAAATTTGTAATAAAAACTGAATTAAATTTTGTATAAGTTTGCTAACAAAGCAATGAGAAATAATTTGAGATGATAGTCTTTCTTATTTTACTTTTCTTTTTGAGGGGCTTTTTGCAATTGCTCCATCATTACTTGAATTTGTTAAAAGGGTTATTTTTTCTTCATTGAATAGCTTTTGTATGTTCACCAAAGATTAGTTGAACATATTTTATATATGGCAAATTTCTAGTATCTGTCTTGTTGCATTGATTCGTGTACAGTCAAGTGCCAGGTAATGACACTTGGGTCACTGAGGGGTGTATATGGGACAAATGGTCCCCTGCAATTCCAGCACTTAGTTGAGGTCTAACTGTCTTTCTTTACACCAAGTAAGTACACAAAGATGTGCAACACTGAAATCATCCAAAGTGGCTTTTCTTTTTTTTTAAGTACAGCTTATGGATTACAATGGCTCCCCCCGCCATAACTTCTCTCGCACCCACAACCCTCCCCTTTCCCGCTCCCTCTCCCCTTCCATTCACATCAAGATTCATTTTCAATTCTCTTTATATGCAGAAGATCAGTTTAGTATATATTAAGTAAAGATTTCAACAGTTTGCACCCACATAGAAACACAAAGTGAAAAATACTGTTTTAGTACTAGTTATAGCATTAAATCACAATGTACAGCACGTTAAGGACAGAGATCCTACATGAGGAGTAAGTGCACAGTGACTTAACAAATTGACTTAACAAATTGTTGACTTAACAAATTGACACTCTTGTTTATGGCATCAGTAATCACCCTAGGCTCTTGTCATGAGTTGCCAAGGCTATGGAAGCCTTTTGAGTTCACCGACTCTGATCATATTTAGACAAGGTCATAGTCAAAGTGGAAGTTCTCTCCTCCCTTCAGAGAAAGGTACCTCCTTCTTTGATGACCTGTTCTTTCCACTGGGATCTCACTCCCAGAGATCTTTCATTTAGGTCTTTTTTTTTTTTTTTGACAGAGTGTCTTGGCTTTCCATGCCTACAATACTTTCATGGGCTCTTCACAGATCCGAATGCCTTAAGGGCTGATTCTGAGGCCAGAGTGCTGTTTAGGACATCTGTCATTCTATGAGTCTGTTGGGTATCCTGCTTCCCATGTTGGATCATTCTCTCCCTTTTTTGTTCTATCGGTATGTATTTTCAGACACTAGTCTTGTTTATGTGATCCCTTTGACTCATAGTCCTATCATTATGATCAATTGTGAACAGAAATTGATCACTTGGACTAGTGAGATGGCATTGGTACATGCCACCTTGATGGGATTGAATTGGAATCCCCTGGTATGTTTCTAACTCTACCGTTTGGGGCAAGTCAGGTTGAGCATGTCCCAAACTGTACATCTCTTCCCTCTCTTATTCCCACTCTTATATTTAACAGGGATCACTTTTCAGTTAAGTTTCAGCACTTAAGAATAACTGTGTATTAATTACAGAATTCAACCAATAGTATTAAGTAGAACAAACAAACAAAAATACTAGGAGGGATAAAGTATTAAGTTGTTCATCAACAGTCAGGGCAAGGGCTGATCATACTCCTGTCATTAAGCAACACATAACAGCCTCTATCCCCATACCAATACTACATGGTAGTTGTTACTGTAACAGTCTGGTCCAGCCCATTCCTCTCTGTTGCTGGTATTTCCAGGAGTGAACCAGTAGATGGAAAATCAATCTCTCTTTCTTTCTAATCCTGTCTTTCAAAAAAAAATCTTAAAAAAAGATTTTGAGATCAGCTGCTATGTTTTACTCTAGTCATCTTTTTCAAAATTGCATTAGTTATTATAGTCCTTGTGTCTTGCTGTTTTTCTGTCTTGTTTTTCTAACAATAGTTGAGAAAGAGAAAGAAGTCAATCACAAAAGCAATATATGCTATAATTCCATTTATATGAAATTCTCACAAAAATAAAACTACAGTTAAAAAAAGAGCATATTAGAGGTTCTTATGGACTTGGGAGTAGAGGGAGATATTACTACAAAGAGATATCATGAATAATATGTTAAGGTGATTGAAGTGTTCTATTCCTAGATTTCAATGGCAATTATACAAAGCTAATTGTACATTACACTGCATAAAACTAAACAACAAAATTAAGTCAATTTTTCTCTGACTTACTTTTTTTCTTTGACAGACTGAGTTAGACATTGAGAGAGAGAGACAGAGAGAAAGGTATTCCTTCCATTGGTTCACCCCCCAAATGGCCGCTATGGCCAGTGCACTGTGTCAGTCTGAAGTCTGGAGCCAGGTGCTTCCTCCTGGTCTTCCATGCGTGTGCAGGGACCCAAGCACTAGGGCCATCCTCCACTGCCCTCCCGGGCCACAGCAGAGAGCTGGACTGGAAGAAGAGCAACCGGGACAGAATCCGGTGCCCCAACTGGGACTAGAACCTGGGGTGCTGGCGCTGTAGGAGGAGGATTAGCCTATTGAGCCATGGCGCTGGCCCTCTGACTTACTCTTAAAAACTAAAATTCCAAGCAGATTGTAAAAAGCAAAAAAAGATAAATGGTTACTTAAAAATAATTAAAAACACATGAAATAAAAATATTTGTAATAACTGTGATATATATGTTTTAAATAGAAAAAATAAATGATGACAATGAATAATTTACAAAAAATGCAGTTGGCCAAGTTATAATTTATGTAGAAAATAGTCAATGCTAAGTGCTTTTAAAAAAACAAAAATATGAGTAATTAAAATAAAATAAATACAAATAAGTCAACAATGACTTTTTCCTACCACATGTAAGAGAGTGGCAATTTTATATTAAGAACCAAGAGTGTGAGAAAACAAATCTGTTAATGCACCATTTGGTAGGACATAAGGCAACAAGCATAAAAATGTAAATACACAGTCCCTTTAAATAGTCTTAACGATATTACACATTGTTAGAAAGTTATCATAAGGAGTAGTTGAATTAGTATGCAAAGCTATATCTGAAAAAATATTGACTATAATTTATAACATAAAAATAAAGAAATTTTGTTATAGATCAATAAAATATTGTAAACATTTAGGTCTTTTTTTTTTTCCAGAGTGTCTTGGCTTTCCATGCCTACAATACTCTCATGGGCTCTTCAGCCAGATACGAATGCCTTAAGGGCTGATTCTGAGGCCAGAGTGCTATTTAGGACATCTGCCATTCTATGAGTCTGCTGTGTATCCCGCTTCCCATGTTGGATCGTTTTTTCCCTTTATGATTCTATCAGTTAGTATTAGCAGACACTAGTCTTGTTTGTGTGATCCCTTTGACTCTTAGACCTATCAGAGTCATCAATTGTGAACAGAAATTGATCACTTGGACTAGTGAGATGGCATTGGTACATGTCACCTTGATGAATTGTATTGGAATCCCCTGGCACGTTTCTAACTCCACCATTTGGGGCAAGTCCGATTGAGCATGTCCCAAATTGTACATCTCCTCTCTCACTTTTTCCCACTCTTATATTTAACAGGGATCACTTTTCAGTTACAATTTAAACACCTAAGAATAATTGTTAATTACAGAGTTCAACCACTAATACTAGAACAACAACAACAAAAAATACTAAAAAGGATAAAGTATTACATTGTACATCAACAGTCAGGAAAAGAGCTGATCAGGTCATTGTTTCTTATGGTGTCCATTTCACTTCAACAGGTTTTCCCTTTGGTGCTCAGGAAGGAAAGATCTCTGCGAATGAGATCCCAGTGGAAAGAACGGGACCATCAAAGAAGGAGGTACTTTTCTCTGAAGGGAAGAGAGAACTTCCACTTTGACTATGGCCCTGTCGGAATAGGATCAAAGTCAGCGAACCCTAAAGGCTTCCATAGCCTTGGCAACTCATGACTAGAGCCTAGGGAGATTACTGATGCCATAAACAAGAGTGTCAAATTGTTAAATCAACAACAGGAGTCACTGTGTACTTATGTCTCATGTGGGATCTGTCCTTAATGTGTTGTCCAATGTGAAGTAATGCTATAACTAGTACTAAAACAGTATTTTTACACTTTGTGTTTCTGTGTGGGTGCAAACTGATGAAATCTTTACTTAGCATATACTGAATCGATCTTCTGTATATAAAGATAATTGGAAATGAAAAAAAAAAACCTGGTATTAAATTGGAAATTGCATACAAAATTATTCAATTTTTTAAAGATATCATGTAGGATCTCTGTTTTTAATGTGCTGTACACTGTTATTTAATGCTATAACTAGTACTCCAACAGTATTTTTTTTTACTTTGTGTTGCTATGTGGGGGCAAACTGTTGAAATCTTTACTTAATATATACTAAACTGATCTTCTGTATATAAAGAGAATTGAAAATAAATCTTTATGTGAATGGAAGGAGAGAGGGAGCGGGAAAGGGGAGGGTTGCGGGTGGGAGGGAAGTTACAGGGGGTGGAAGCCATTGTAACCCAGAAGCTGTACTTTGGAAATTTATATTCATTAAATAAATGTTTAAAAAATATTGTAAAAAACATACTTAAATATAATGAAACCATATAACCATTTAAAAAAGATTTTTAGGGTATTTTTATAGATAAATATACATATGAATATTTAATTTTGTGCATATTTTATGAGTATATATACATGTGTTTATAAATATATGTAAAGTGGATGCCTTGTTAAATTAGACAAGGGAATAAAATACTGTGTTTATTTATTGATGTGAATATTTTTTCCCTGTAGAATCCTAAGTATTTATTTCATTGTGAAGCTTTGTACTGTTTTGCGAAATCTGGTAGCATTCACCATATCTGTCATTCCTAGCTTCAATCTCTTTCTTTGGGGGTCATATCAGTAGAAATTCTTGGGTAATCAAAGGTTACAGAGAGGCTGAGAGGTCATTTTGCTTTTCAAAGATACATTTTCATTAAAAGAATTTTGAACAGTGTATTGTATTGGAAGCAATTTCGAGGCACAGGTCATAAAAATATAAGGTGAGTGAGCACTGTTGTTAGTAGCTTTATTGGAGATCATTTTCATACAATGAAATGCACTTATTTTGAAAAGCTTAATAGGCCAGCGCTGTGGCTCACTTGGCTAATCCTCCACCTGCGGAGCCGGTTCTAGTCCCGGTTGTGGTGCCAGGTACTAGTCCCAGTTGCTCCTCTTCCAGTCCAGCTCTCTGCTGTGGCCCGGGAGGGCAGCGGAGGATGGCCCAAGTGCTTGGGTCCCTGCACCCGCATGAGAGACCGGGAGGAAGCACCTGGCTCCTGGCTTCGGATCGACGCAGCATTGGCTGTAGTGGCCATTAGGGGAATGAACAAACGGAAGGAAGACCTCTCTCTCTCTCTATGTGTCTATAACTCTACTTGTCAAATAAAAAAAAAGAAAGAAAGAAAGAAAGAAAGAAAGAAAGAAAGAAAGAAAGAAAGAAAGAAAGAAAGAAAGAAAGAAAGAAAAACTTAATAAGCTTTACAAATGTGTATAATGATTAATGTAATGCCACATTAAAATATGGAACATTCGGGGACTGCATTGTGTTGCAGCAGGTTTTAGCTGTCACGTATAATGCCAGCACCCCATATTGGAGGACCAATCAAATCCCACTTTGCTTCCTATCTGGCTTGCTGCTTATGCGCCTAGGAAGTCAGTGGTTGATGGTACAAGCACATGGCCTAACCTAGTTATTGTGGCCATTTTGGGGTAGTCCAGCAAATGCAGGAGATCTCTCCTCCCCTCCCCTCCCCTCCCCACCCCTCACCTCCCTTCCCCTCTCCCCCTCCCCTCCTCTCCTCTCCTCTCTTGTGCTCTCTCTGCTGCACTGCTCTTCAAATAAACAAATCTTTTAAAAAGAAGATATGAAACATTTGCATCATCCCCCAAACTTTCCTCTGTCACTTTGTATTTGAAAGTCTCCATTCCCCATCCCAGATTCCCACTGATCTGCATCCTCTATGTGTTCTGTTTTTTCATATAAATGAATAAAATATTATATAGACTTAAAACTTCATCCATGTTGTTCTATAAACTCATATTTTACCTGTTTATTTCTGAATCATGTATATTTTTAAAGATACAATTTATTTTGCATGTTGTTCGACATTTAAATTATTTATAATTTAGGTCTCTTCTGAATAAAGTTCCAGTGAAAATGTATTTCCAACTCTTTGCGCGGACATAAGTTTTTGTATCTTTTGGGTGAATTGCTGGGTCATACGGTAAGTGTCAATTTCCCAATGTCTTCTAATCTTGAGCTCTATTCTTTGACACCTCAAAACCGGGTAAGCATTTGCTTTCTGCCCAGAGTTGTACATGATTTGAGGAACACAGTCAAAGATGATCATACTTGCAAATCTTGCTCAAAGTTGTTTTTTGTTTCTTTCTTCCTTTCAAATGTAAATCTCCATTTATTTGTTGCCTGTTTTTTAACAGATTCCCAAAGGCAGTCCATGCTCATGTGTAGTTTGAAACAGCCAGGACTTTTCACAGACTTTACATTGAGATTTTTTTATCTCAGCCCTTCCGTGGCTATTTGGCCAATAAGATTTTCCTAAATATTCAGCTGGACATTGCTTTGTACTCTGTCATCTGCCACCTTGAGTTGCTAAAATCGTTGCTCACTACTATGTTGTTTGTGGAGATGGAGTGGTCCTGAAGCTCTCAAGGTAAGAAAACCACAAACTCATAGTTCATATTCAACATAGCTGTTGTCTTCAACAGTAAGGTATTCTCAAGCCTTTTTTATGATCTTTAGAGTTTCTAGTGCCATAAAATGCATACTTTTAATAATTTTGTCCAAATTTTCAAGTAGTTATCAATAGAAAGGATTGCATGGCAATACCAGAAAGGCGTTATTTATTTTTGATTTATAATACTTGCTGTGATTTGAACACGATATGTCTTCTTATACTCATGCAGAAGTTTAGACACAAAGTCTGCTGTTAACAGTTAATAGATTAATGCTAATTATTGATGGATTAAGTGCATAAACTTGATCTAATATGACATCTGGTAGGTGGCCTAGGTGGGAGGTCCTTAGGTGCAGGGAGCTTGACTTCAGAAGTTAGTTCTTACAGGAATTTTGGTAATATAAGCCAAGTTCAGCCTAGCTTCTCTCTCTGCAGCCCTACTTGCTATGTGACCCTCCTGCCATCCCCCATCCCTACCAGACGCCTAAAACAGTGAGGCAAACTGAACTTGGACTATGAACCTCCAAGCTGTAGGGATGATCTAGAAATATTCTCCAAATGTAAAGTAGCAATGTTTTAGAGAGAAAAATTTTAGGTAATTTTTATCTTCTCTCTCTTTTCTAACATTTCTTGATTTTTCTACAGGACTGTATTCATCTTAATAAAAAAGAACATTCCATTTTCACTTTGTAGTAATTTGCAAGAATGAGAACACAGGAAGTTGAAACTAAGATGTAATTTTAAGAATTTTAACCAACAGATGAGAATTATTTTGTAACTGTTAGTTTTAGGTCTAATGTGAAACCTCCCATCAAGGTGGTACTTGAGAAGATTTGTTGGGCTTTCACTCTGAAGTAGTTTACCATTTTGCCTTATTTATGTGATTAATTTGTATTAGCCTAAAACATTTTTAATAATATAAAATAGTGTAGGTTCATGTCTGAGTATTTTTTTGCATAATTAATATAATTTCACTGCTTTTTAAAAAGCCACAGTGTTAGTTCTATTGGGAACATCTCCTGACCCGAGAAAGGAGAAGCAGACACTAACAGCTGTTATTCGTTGAGAATTGACCAAATGTCAGCCATTGCTCCAAAGGCTTTACATGTTTTTAAACTGTTTAATTCTCCTAACATTCCTGTCAAATGTGTGCAAATGTGATCCCCCTTTCATAGATTGGGGAACTGAGCTTAGAAAGCTAGGGTACTTCTCTAGGGACATCAAACTTCTAAATAATAGAGCTGTAATTAATTTCTCGCCTTTGAACCCAGGCAGACTGACTATATTCCCACCATCTTCACCATTGCTGTGCTGAAATGTGAGAGTGTGGGTGGGAAATAGAACCTCAGGACCCTTGTATCCAAATTAAATGGTAGAAAATATTCCTAAAAGTAGCTAGAGATCTCCTTTGGAGATCTAAGAAGACTAAATCGAGCTAACATTTTCCTGGGGTGCTTTAGATGTGTTCCATACTAAAGGCAAGATGATGCCTAAAAATTTTTCTCAGATCCATAATTCAGTATGATTCTCAACTATTTTGAACAAAGAAAAAATTTAGAAATAAATATCGTCTCATACCTTGCTCCCTAGAACCTACTCCTTTTTCCAGCTTTGGCCTTCAATTTGCTCCCTCACGCACATTTCTAAAAATCTAGGGGGTAGTAAGAAGAGCACAGATGCTTCTCAATTTTCTCCACTAACCAGTCTCCTTTTTTCTTGGCTCCAAAGCTTCATCATCTTGAGTTGCATACATGGCTGCCCAGCCAAACTACATTTCCTTGCCTCTCTTGTCGTTAAGTGCTGCCAAAGATTCACTTCTGGCCAAATAATGAAAACTGAACTGAAGTAAAAATGGAAATCACATCTTTCAGAAAACGGATGACTGAAGGCTCCTATTGTTTTTCTCCTCCACAAAACAAAATCAGAACCCACAACAGTAGTAGATATGCAGCAGTTAAGCCAGAGCTTGGGGCATCTTATAGCAGAGTGCCTGGGTTTGGGTCCTTCAATTATAGCTTCCTGCTAAGATCCCTGACAGAGGATGTTGATGGCCCAAGTAGTTTGATCTCTGCCACTCACATGGAGATGCAAATTCAGGTTCTCCTTTAGTTCCTGACTTGGCCTGTCAGGATCCTGCCTATTTTGATCATTTAGGAGTAGATCATGAAATGGAAGCTCCCTATCTCTCTCTGACTGTCAAACAAATAAAAAAAAAATACACTATTGTAAAGAACCCAAAGCAGTAAAAACGCAACCCACACACCATCAAAATAACCAAAGGAGAGCAGCAGAGAGCAGCTGTAGGGCACAAAACCCCAGCGTAACCACACAGGGAAGGTAAGGTGATATCTTGCTTCCACCACATCATTACCCCAGCTGGGATCTTCTGGGGACCAGGAGAGACATCTCCCTATGGTGAAAAGGTAAGCAGCCCCTATCAGCACTATGGTTACCTGTGGTCCTCACTATTGAAGACTCCTACAATTGCCACACTTTCAGAGGCCTGAAATTCCACATGCATCTCTCCAGAGAGAAGCCCAAGCTATACCTCGAATAGCTGGCAGTCCTACTGCTCCACACTACTCTGCAAATGAAACCCCCACTGAAGTGGGTCCTGCTGTGAGGCCAGGAATATGGCATTCTGCCACCCTTGAGGTTCAGCTGATACTGTAATTGGCCTGCCCTCCAGGGCACCACCTCTGAGAAGGGCTTCTGCTGTGTTCTACCTTCTATTCCACCTCAACCCCCATTCCAGTCACTGGTGCTCCCTCGTCTTGTGGCTGAGCCGAAGTGGTGAAGCTGCCTCCTGGCCCCTGGGGACCTCAGACTTGAGGTGCACCACAGCAGTCACTCCCTCCCTAGGCAGTGTCACATCTCCTAGGGTTCTCAGGCGTCCTGCAAATCAAAGTAGTCACCTCTTCTGGTGTCAGGTGAGGCAGCACCCAGGAAAGCTCTGAGCTTCTAGCCCAACAGAGCAGTTCTATCTCACAGGGCCATTGCTAAGGCAGCCACCTATCCAAATCCCAAACAAATAGAGGTCTTACTGACATATGTAGCTTCATTTCTGCATGCAAGTAGAAGCAACATAAATGCTCCTTGACTTACAGTGGGGGTTACATTTGTGAAAAACTCACATTAAGTTGGAAATATGGCTTAATATGGTAAGTAATAATGCATTTAACATATTTCATCTACCAAACATAACTTAGCCCCTCCCTTAAACATACTTAGAACACTAATGTTAGCCTACAATTAGGCAAAATAATCTAACAGAAAGCTCACTTAATAATTAAGTATTGCCTATCTCATAAAATTTATTGAGTACTGTATTGAAAGTGAAAGACAGAATGGCTGTAGGACTTATGACTTTACCATTTTAAAGTCAAAAACATCATTGCAAGTCTATCATAAGTTAAGATTGTCTATATATGCAAACAAATGTCTTACATTGCAAAACCCGAAAAATCTAAATTGTGATTTTAGCAATTTGGAACCTTAGGTGATCAAAAATGGGGCATTGTGGCTCAGTGGGCAAAGCTGCTACCTGCAAAGCTAGCAGCCCATATGGGCACTGGTTCATGTCCCAGCTGCTCAACTTCCAATCAAGCTCTCTGCTAATGGCCTGGGTAAAGCAGCAGAAGATGGTCCAAATCTTGGGTCCCTGCCTCCCAAGTAGGGGACCTCAGTAAAGCTCCTGGTTCCTGGCTTTAGCCTGGCTAAGTGCTGGGTACTGTGGGCAAGTGGGGGTGAACCAGTGGACGGATGATCTCTCTCTTGTTTCTCCCTCTCTTTCTCTGTGACTCTTTCAACATATATAAATAAAACTTTAAAAAAAAAAAGGTCAAAAAGCCAAATCTTTCTGAACCTCATATAGCAAAAGAGAGGATGGTTGCTGAAAACCTTTCTAGATATTACCATACTAAATCTTCTTCATTAA
The DNA here is from genome assembly GCF_033115175.1 of Lepus europaeus. Classification (NCBI taxonomy): domain Eukaryota; kingdom Metazoa; phylum Chordata; class Mammalia; order Lagomorpha; family Leporidae; genus Lepus; species Lepus europaeus. The sequence goes on from NC_084827.1 coordinate 34,055,188, forward strand.
TATATTGGAGCAGCTCACAATGCAGTCAGTTTAATGATATTATTCTTCCACCCCATTATTATTCAGATGGTCTCAAGATAGCCATGCATCTTAGTTTAGCTTGAGCTCAGAAACCAGATTTTAACTGAAAGTGTGGAGTCACAACAACCATAGTAAAAGAATATTCTTTCACCTTGAAGCTTCAGTTGAAGCTGACTAGATGCAAAGTGATGAAAGAATGTATTGCTCACCCAAAGCTGGCTTGCGTAACCTCTAAAACAACTTCAGTGGCATCATGTTCTTGCTTCCCAGTCTATAGCAGAAGCATAAGACCTCAAAAACATATTTTAGCCCCTTTTTCATTTGTGGACACAGAGAAAAATTTACAACAGGGCAAAAGCAGGACTGAAGAGGACATTGGACAAAATAATTATTTCCATAACCCGGGCAAACAATTGGACTAACCAAACAACTTTCAAAGCATAGTCTTCAACATTTACAACTAGCGGAATCAGAAGATTTACTTATTTATTTAAAATGTAAGAGAGAGAGAGAGAGAGAGAGAGAGAGAGAGAGATTCCATCTGTGGGTTTACTCTCCAAGTGGCTGCAATAGCTACTGTTAGGCCAGGTCAAAGGCAGGAGCCAGGAACTCCATCTGGACCTCCCATGTGGGTGGCAGAAACCCAAGAACTCAGACCATCTTTTGCTGCCTTCCCAGACACATTAGCAGGAAGCTGGATCAGAGGCAGAAAAATTGGGACTCTAGTCAGCACTCCGATATGGAATGCTGGCAATCTCAGTGGTGGATTAACCTTCTGTGCCACAAGCCAACATCAATCTGCAGTATTTGATAACATTGTTTCTCCTTTTTCCTTGTTCTGAATTTAGGCATTTGTTTGGTTTGGTTTGGTTGCAGTTATATTCTTGCTACTGTACTGTTATATACTGAGTGCAGACAGGTCATCCATTTTAATGTTATGGGAACACAAGTAGCCACTTTCTGAACTGGAAAGTATCACATGTCACCCAAATAAAGAGACTTTTTGTTAGCTTCAACTCTAGCTTCTCTCCTGTGGGGTGGGAAAGAGACTGTCTTATATATATGATAAAGATGTCTATTGATATTTGAATAGTTGTAGGAAGACACCATGGAAGTGACTCCATATCCATTCTTGTCCTCCTCTTTCATCAGTAGAACTTACATTGATAAGACATTAGTGTTTAGGTAGAGACCACATTTCCCAACCATCCTTAGAAGTAGATGAGGGTATACGATTAATGTCTTTTTTTAAAAAAAAAATCTTTTATTTAATGAATATAAATTTCCAGTGTACAGCTTATGGATTACAGTGGCTTCCCCCTCCCATAACTTCCCTCCCACCCGCAACCCTCCCCTCTCCCGCTCCCTCTCCCCTTCCATTTGCATCAAGATTCATTTTCAATTCTCTTTATATACAGAAGATCAATTTAGTATAAAGGTTTCAACAGTTTGCACTCACATAGACACACAAAGTGAAACATACTGTTTGAGTACTAGTTATAGCATCAAATCCCAATGTACAGCACATTAAGGACAGAGATCCCACATGAGGAGCAAGTGCACAGTGGCTCCTGTTGTTGACCCAACAAATTGACACTCTAGTTTATGGCGCCAGTAACCATCCTAGGCTGCCGTCATGAGTTGCCAAGGCTATGGAAGCCTTCCAAGTTTGCCGACTCTGATCATATTTAGACAAGGTCATAAAAGACAGGGTGAGGATAGTAACCAATGATCCTAAGAGTGGCATTTACCAGGTTTGAACAATTATACAGCATTAAGTGGGGAAGAGGACCATCAGTACACACAGGTTGGGAGTAGAGCCATTGGTGGTAGAGTAGAGGTTATGATTACAAAGGAATGAGGCCCAAGTACATTAGACAGGGTCTAGAACAAAGGACAGAGTCATTATTAGAGGAGCTAAGAAAGGTGCTGTCTAAGCTACAATTAAGTTTTCTGATTGAGAGGCAAATAGAACCTGATAGAAGGGGCTTGAGAATAATCTGGTGGGCTTTAGGCCTTGTAAGTTAAGAGGCCCAGACCTATCTATCTCTTCACATGGGGTATATCCTAAGGGAGGTGTGAACCTCCTAGGGGAAGGCACTCTGTTGACTTTCATTACTTAGCTGGCCTGGGAGGAGAGCTGGCGAGGTAAAGGCAGGGGGCATCTCTAACAAGAAATTTACAGTTCTGCCTGCAGTGTTGCTGACCATACTTAACCATCCCCTCAGCTGCAGTGGTCACTTTGGAAGTTGGGCTGAGTGAAGGGCTTTTCAGCTTAGAGCCAATAAGATCTGTGGCTCTGACCTGGGCATCCTTCGACTCCAGGGCAGGTCCATTTCCAGTGATCCAACTCTTGGCAGAGCTGCCAGGGCTCTTCACAAGCTGACTTCTGCTGAAGCCCAGGCTTACTACATTGAAAGCCACTGCAGTGGACCTGGCCTGTTGGGTCTCCTTGAGGGCAGATCACTGTACAGATCAGCCATTAATAGGCCTGCCACCCATTGCTTCTGATGCCTAGCTTTCTTTTCCTCCTGGTTTGTGTTAAAGCAGACCAGAGGATGCAAGTCAAGGGAGTGCCCGTTTCCCATGTCTAATCTTCGGTGGCCTGAACTACAAGTCTATAGTCACAGGCTTGTTCTGTAGTAGTTTTTCTAAGGTAGACAATGCCCATGAGGAAAATTATATTCTCACTTTAAAACTTTCTTTCCCTTTGGTGTGAAAGGGAGGTTTTTTCTACTTACTGTATACTTTGCTGATGGCGAAGTGAATCTAGCTATGAGATTATTATTTAAGTTCTTATTTTGGCTATGCTATTACAGAAAAATGTTAGCCATCTCTTTTATAAGGTCTAAAGATTAAATTGTGCGTCCTACAGATTCCTTCATAATAGAATTTGTTTCCTACCTTGAAGAGAATAGAGAAATGAAAGAACAAGTTGGGCTTAGAATAGAGAAATGAGGGAGCAAGTCCTAGATCGCTTGCTGACAATAGCAATATCACACGAATACTTAGCAAACCGTTTCAACCATTAGATAACAACTTAAGAAAACATTTACCAGAAGGTCCAATGCCTTCTATAAATTTTAAGAATCATGTATTTGAAAACACCTCTTAAATATCTAACATGGTGTAGTTTGTTTAACCAGTAAACTTAAGCACAACCTTATAAAATGTTTTTAGTTTCTTTCTACCAACAAGTTTAAAACATATGATACACAGATTCAGGTCACACAAATTAAAATGTATCTTTGATTGATTTTAGCAGCTTAAATTTATGGACAATCTTATCTATAAGCCATTTAAAATAAAACTCTTAATAAAATTTCCCCATGTGGACATACAATATGTACACGCATATAACATAGCATAATAGACCAATATAGCATTTTTAATAATAGCTTTTAAAATCTTTAACTCTTTTTGTAGATTGCCAATTGATTTGAATTGCTTTTTTAGTAACCTCAGTTAACCATACTTTCTCTCAGTTGGTACTGTTAATACATTATTGGCTTCATCTGTTTACAGAGCCATCCCAAAGTACTGAATACAATGGAAGTGGCTGGAAAAAGTCCATAGGAACCTATAGGAGGACAGCTAAACACAGAACCAACAACGCTTTAGTTTTATGAGCAGCAAATCATATATAACTGTGGATGACAAAAGACTTTAAGTCGCCATGTTTAAAATTATAAACTCATAGACCAAATTTGATCTTGTTACAAGGTGATTATTCAAATCTTTGAAAATAAGCACATATTTACATAACCCATAGCTCTTAATAAAAATTCAGCTGTTTTTGAACAATTAGAATTTAACAGACATCAAGAGAACATAATAGATTACTTTAACACATTGCTTTAACAGAGCATCAGAGTTTAATTCTATGTCAAAGAGAAATTGAGCTTCCTGTGATCTTTTGCTGTGAGGTTTCCTTCCTTTACCTTCTTTCATATTGGTGACCATGTTTCTGTGTTTCTGTGTGTAACACATCTTTAAGCATCTTTTGCAGGGCAGGACGAGTGGCAACAAATTCTTTCAGTTTCTGTTTGCTATGAAAAGTCTTAATTTCACCTTCATTCACAAATGAGAGCTTTGCAGGATATAATATTCTGGGCTGGCAGTTTTTCTCTCTTAGTACCTGGGCTATATCTCGCCATTCCCTTCTAGCTTGTAGGGTTTCTGATGAGAAGTCTGCTGTGAGTCTAATTGGAGATCCTCTAAGAGTAATCTGACGTTTCTCTCTTGCACATTTTAGGATCTTTTCTTTGTGTTTCACTGTGGTGAGTTTGATTACAACATGTCGTGGTGAGGATCTCTTTTGGTCATGTTTATTAGGGGTTCTATAAGCTTCCTGTACTAAGATGCCTCTGTCCTTCTCCAAATCTGGGAAATTTTCTGCTAGTATCTCACTGAAAATGCCTTCTAATCCTTTCTCCCTCTCCATGCCTTCAGGAACTCCTAGAACCCGAATGTTGGGTTTTTTAATAGTATCCTGTAGATTCCCGACAATATTTTTTAGATTTGTAATTTCTTCTTCTTTTCTTTGGTTTGCCTGTTTCCTTTCCTGATCTCTGTCTTCTAAGTCCGATATTCTCTCTTCTGCTTCGCCCATTCTGTTTTTAAGGCTCTGTACTGTGTTTGTCATTTGATCTATTGAATTCTTCATTTCATTATGATTTCTCGTCACTATCTCAGTTTCTTGTTCCACTAGTTGTTTCATTTCATTTTGATTCCTCCTTAATATTTCATTTTCACGAGAGAGATTTTCTATCTTGTCCATTAAGGATTTCTGTAGTTCAAGAATTTGTTTTTGAGAACTTCTTAATGTTCTTATCAATTTTTTGAGATCCGCTTCTTGCATTTCTTCTATCTCATCATCTTCATAATCTTGTATTGGGGTGTCTTTTTCATTTGGGGGCCTCATAGTGTCTTCCTTCTTCTTGTTACCTCGATTTTTGCATTTGTTTGGCATGTTGGAGATATTTGGTTTCTTCACTGTGGTGTTTTTTCTTGTTACAATATGGCTCTATATTAAGTGGACTGTCTGCTTTCGGTGGAGCCTTAGAGGCTTGAGATGAGTTTGGACTGAGAGCTGTGTTTGGTTCCTCAGGTTTGAGGGTGTGTCAAAGGTGACACTCCCAGGTTAGGCGTGGTAAATCTCTCTTTTTTTTTTTTTTTTGATTCAAAAGGGAAGTAATTCCACACAGCTGAACGTACTTGGAGGTAGTTAGCAGGCAAATGATATACCCACAAGAGCCAGAGATTGGAAGCTCTTTCCCAAGGACCACACAGGGAATCTGTGCTGCCCTCAGTGTGGGCTCCAGTTCTCCTGCAGTCTCCCACTGTGTTGCCAAGTTAGATGCTAATCTCCTGTTATTTCACCCCTCCCCCCAGAGTCAGGTTTTTGTGCTAGGCTCAGGGCCGGTGCAGACCTGAGGTCGCCCTGCTTATGACGTATCTCCAAAATGGCGCCTGCTCTTTGTCTTGCTCGCCTTTGAGATGTGAGCGGAGAGAGAGAAATTTGTGTCCGTATCGGTCACTTTTTTTTTTTCCTCTCTCTCTTCTAGTTAGCCTGGTGAACTTTTCCCCACGGAGTTTCAAGCCTCGTTCCCTCTAGTCTCCTCTTTCCATTTGCCCGCTGGTGTCTCGGGCTATGGAGGTTCGGCTCACCTCGCGTTCCAGCGCTGGTGTGTTGAGTCTGCCGCTGGTGTCCCAAACTTGGGCTCCCACGCTCTCCACGCAGGTCCACTGTGAATCACTAGTTCCGGAAGAGTTTCCTCTGCTGTTTCTTCCCCTACTCTTCCTTGACCCTGCAGTATCTCCACTTATGTTAACGTGTGTCTTGATGAACTATCAATGTGCTCCCTTCCTATTCCGCCATCTTGCCGCTCTCACGATTAATGTCTGGATGGTGGAGTGCCTCTAGAATTGGAGTGCAACTTCTAGTCATAGTTTCTGTTCCTTCCCCTGCTCTATCTATCTACTGTGTAGGGGATGAAGTCAAATGAATTTTGAAGAAGTTAATCTTGCTCACAAATAAAGCCATCTCACAGAAGTTTAGCCTGTTTCTTAAATGCTGGCAATGTCTGGCTATAGCTTATAGCCCAATGACTTTGGACACTGTCGACCTTATTGCTTCTATTTCTTCTATACAACTTCTTTTCCTACTTGACTAGTTTTGTGTATTATCCCTATATGAAAAATATAGTCTCAAAACACTGAAAACATTTACCACATACACTTCGTTTAAAGATTTATTTATTTATTTGAAAGTCAGAGTTACACAGACAGAGAAGGAGAGGGAAAGAGAGTGAGATTTTCCGTCTGTTGGTTCACTCCCCAGTTGGCTGCAATGGCAAGAACTGCGCTGATACAAAACCAGGAGCTAGGAGCTTCTTCCAGGTCTCCCACGCAGGTGTAGGGATCCAAGGACTTGCGCCATCTTCTACTGATTTCCCAGGCCATAGCAGAGAGCTGGATCCAAAGTGGAGCAGCCAGGACTTGCCCATATGGGATGCGGGCACCGCAAGTGGCAGCTTTACCTGCTACGCCACAGCGCCTGCCCCACCACATACACATTTAGCATATTTTAATGAGTTACAGCTTAAACACTTCAAAAATGGTTCAGAAACAAAATTAGGATAACAGATATTCTTCACTGAGAACCAATCAAACAATTTTTGGATTGTTTCTTATGAATTATCAGTTTTAAAAAGCAGTGTCTACCAATATATTCATTATAATGTTGCCCATTTATATGTAACAGGAAAAATATAAAACTTCTTTAGTAGAAGAATAATTAAGAAATAATGATATGTTGTCCTGGTAAAATACTGTACAAATCAGTGCATGTGGATTTTTTTTTTCTATTTAGATCCCTATTTTTGCTAACAGGATGCTTATTCCCTTGGACTTTTTCAGTAAATTTTTTAGCCTTTTGGTCATATCAACAAGAAACACTGCAGGAGATCAAAATAAGGGAGAGAGAGGCATGAATATTTATTCCCCAAACTTTCCTCTTTACAGGGTCCATCAAAGTTGTAGGCACTCCTCAGTCGAAACTGAGAACTTTTGCCACCCAAACCTCTGCATAAAAACACTTCCTATGTCTATGTTGAGTAACAATTCTCATCCCTTGCCTCTTTGATCCTTGGGATGCGAGCAGCATCCTGTTACCAAATCAGAGAGCCTGTACTGCCTCTGCGATTTCCTCTCTTTGATTTCCCTCCATCCAACCCACATCATTACCCAATTTCCCTTTATTAGACTGTCCTTTTGTCAACTGTATTTATTATTGGTATACAATGAGCCAGCAGGACTGTAGTATTTATCACACAACATGTGATGTTTTTGTCTTTATACATTACATAATGATTACGTTGAGCAAATTAGCAAGTGCAATACTTCACATAGCTATTACCATTCTTGTTGTAAGAGCACTTGTGATGCTCAGCATTTTTCAATAATACAATATATCAACATTACATATATCAACTATATATGATATAGTCATCATGCTATACAATAGATCTCTTGAACTTATTCTACAACCTGACTGTAATTTTTAGATTATTTAATTTGTGTTTGTTTGTCATCTCTTTATCTGTTTTCTGCTGGGTTTTAGGCTAGTACATGGGTAGAAAATAAAATTTTATATACTAAAACAATAAAATGTAAGATACACAAAGTTAATTTTTAAATGGTATCCCTTAGCCAGCTCTCCCATCTCTCCACAACTTTCCTCCACTCTCCCCAGATGAACAGCAACACAATTGTAGTTAGATGGAAGTTCTGGTATTCTTTTGCACAGAAAGAAGACTATATATTATAATAATATTCTATATATTTATTTCAAAATTTAAAAAGATAGAAGAAAGGATTTTGAGCCTTGTCATTGTAAGGAATGTTAAGAGTTTGTAGAGATAGACATGCTTACCCTGATCGGGAATTAAGCGGTGCCTGCTTGTACAGATTCATCACATGGTAATCCATAAAGAAGTACAGGTTTTTGTGTGTTGAAATATTTTTTAAAAAGTCAAATAAAAAGAAACTAATAGAATTGTATGTTGCAGTGCTTAAAGGTGAGCATATTTTGTTCCTAAATTACAATTCTTATTAAGTTAGACTTGTATTCTTAGGTAAAAAATTTAAAATTGTTGCTAGGATATTTTGTCAGGTAGATTTCCTTAGCTTTTCTTTACTAACTAGGTAAGAATAGATCATTAACATGTTGAATTTATTGAATTTATGTAAATCACCCTAATCATCTGCTTTCTCTTTTTCTGCTCCTGGGCCACAGAGTATTGCTAGAGAAAGTTTTGGAACTAGGCTGACTTGAAGTTAGTCTGAGTCTTTCATTTCAAGCAAAAGAAGCAGATTCAGGCTGATTGCTGGAGCATGAGTTTATTAAGTAGGTATCTAGAGCTCATAGATTTGTTTGAAGGGAAACAAGACAGGAATCGACATTGTGGCATAGGTTAAGCTGCCTCCTGCAATGCTGGCATCCCATATAGGCAATGGTTGCAATCTCAGCTGCTCCATTTCCCACCAGCTCCCTGCTGATGTGCCTGGGAAAGTAATGGAAGATGACCCAAGTCCTTGGACTCCTGATTCCATGTGGAAGACCCAGATGAAGTTCCAGGCTCCTAGCTCCTGGCTCTGGCTTGACCCAGTCCTGGCCATTGCAGCCAGTTGGGGAATGAACCAGAAGATGAAGATCTCCTCTACCTCTTTCTCTCTCTCTCTCTCCTTTTCTCCATAAGTCTGTCTGTCAAATAAATAAATAAATCTGACCAAAAAAATCATGAACAAGAGTTAAGACTATTACTAGGAACATATTCCAAACCACTGAAGTGGCTTAGTATAAAGGTTTATGACAAGTGTTGCTGAGCCTAGATTCGACAGCCTGCTTTGTGGGCATCAGATACTTGACTTTGCTACTTTAGAAGCTTTGCTGCTCATGCCTGCTCTGTAGCCACCAAAGCTACTGTGAAGCCAATGGGCTCTGCCTGCACTCTAACTGCACAGGGTTCTCTGAACGCGGGCACACCTGCACCTGACTCCCTTCTGAAGGGAGATCTAGCTCCAGGTCATGTGGTTGGTAGCATCCCATGTGTACAGGCAGCATTTCAGTCACAGGACTCTGGAAACTCGAATTTCAAATTCTTTTTTGGAGAAACGAGACATATGTGCTTCTTCACTTATACAAAGGTTTCTGGGACAACCAATACCACAAACTAAGTGACTTGAACAACAGAATTCTCACAATTCTGGGTGCTGAAGTCCAAGATCAAGGTGTCAGTGGTGTCAGCTTCTGAGGACTTCCCCCCTTCGGAGGCCACCTTCTCTCGGGTCCTCAATTGCTGTTCCTCTGTGCTAGTCTGTGTTCCAGTATCCTCATGTTATAAGGGAATCAGTTATAATGGACTTGGTTCCACACATATCAATTTGTTCTACATTGGTTAGCTTCCCCCCCACCCCCACCCCCGGACAGGCAGAGTGGACAGTGAGAGAGAGACAGAGAGAAAGGTCTTCCTTTTTGCCATTGGTTCACCCTCCAATGGCCGCTGCAGCCGGCTCATCGCGCTGATCCGAAGCCAGAAGCCAGGTGCTTCTCCTGGTCTCCCATGTGGGTGCAGGGCCCAAGCACTTGGGTCATCCTCCACTGCACCCCCGGGCCACAGCAGAGAGCTGGCCTGGAAGAGGGGCAACCGGGATAGAATCCAGCGCCCTAACCGGGACTAGAACCCAGTGTGCTGGTGCTGCAAGGCGGAGGATTAGCCTGTTAAGCCACGGCGCCAGCCAAAGCTTTTTTAAAGACCCTCTTTCCAGATGCAGTCATATTCAGAAATACTGAGGTTTAGGAGTTCAGCTTATAAATTATTGGAGGGGGAGCCACAAATGTATCTCCCAGCAGAAAAGTATGGGTGAAAAGTATGGAAGCTAAATGCCTTAGGTAAAAACAAAATTGTGATTCGAAAATGAGAAATGTGAAATGGACTGTGTATCAAATATTTATGTTTTATCAAATTTAAATTTACAAAAATTGATCATTCTGTTGTCACAAGAAAACCGCTGTTTTTATTTTTTATTTTTTTAAGGGAAAGGGTTTATTGGGGAAGACCCTATAGACCGGAGTGAAGGGGCGGCGAAGGAAAAAGAGAAGGAGACTGTAAGAAGACTGTAAGAGAGAGAGAGACAGAGAGGAGGGAGAAGAGAGACAAGAGGAGGAGAGAAGCCAAGAGAGGCCAAGAGAGCAGGGAGCAGAGCCAAGAGAGCACGTGTTCAGGAACAGGCCCTTTTAAAATTTTGCCTGAGGATGGGCAGGGAAGCAGGAGCAGCGAATCCTATTAGGATGGGGGTGGATCCTGGCTCAGGTAGCTGGGCTGTGTGGCCACCTGGCTAAAACTGTGCCAGTTTCCTGACATTCCCCCTTTTTGTTTTTTATAAAGCAGGATTTGTATGGGGTTACATTAGTCCCAAAAGTCCAGGAGGGGTAGAGGGATGATGATCTGTCTTTAGAGCTACTTCCTGCTGACATGGGGTGATGAGGTACTCTTTGCTGGCATGGGGCGGTGTCTCAGGCCGCTGTCTCCTGGGTGGGGAGCCGAGTATATTTCTGTAGCAGCATTTGGTTGACTGCCTGGTTGTTGAAGGCCTTCGTTTGTTCAATTATAACTTGCTGTAAACACTTAGACACTGTAGTATAAAAGACAGGGTTGAGAATAGTAAACAATGATCCTAAGAGTAGCATTAACCATTTCATAGAGGAGAGGAAATGGGGGGCCTCTGGACCCTTGTGGGGACAGTTTGATGGATGTGGCTTAAAGCTGGTCCCAGCCAAGACTGGGAGAAAAGGCCACTTAGCTTTTGCAGGTAGCAGGGCTTGTCTGTAGAGAAATTCTGAACAATCATACAACATTAAGTGGGGAAGAGGACCATCAGTACACACAGGTTGGGAGTAGAGCCATTGGTGGTAGAGTAGAGGCTATGGTTACAAAGGAATGAGGCCCAAGTGGGCTAGATACAGAGGACACAGGTGCTAAGCTACAAATAAGTTTTCTGATTGAGAGGCAAATAGAACCTGATAGAAGGGGCTTGATAATAATCAGCTGGGCTTTAAAGAGTTGTAAATTATGAGGCTCAGACCTATCTATCTCTTCATACAGCCTACATCCTAAGGGAGGTGTGAACCTCCTTGGGAAGGCACCCTGTTGACTTCCATTACCTAGCTGGCCTGGGAGGAGAGCTGGCCAGGTAAAGGCAAGTGGCAACTCCAACAGGAAATATACAGTTCTACCTGCAGTGTTACTGACCCTATTTGGCCGTTTCCTCAGCAGCAGTGGTCACCTTGGAAGCTGGGCTGAGTGAAGGGCTTTTCAGCTTAGAGCCAATAAGATCTGTGGCTCTGACCTGGGCGTCCTTCAATTCCAGGGCAGGTCCATTTCCAATGATCCACCTCTTGGCTGGCAGAGCTGCCAGGGCTCTTCATAGCTGACTTCTGCTGAAGCCCAGGCTTACCACATTGAAAGCCAGTGCAGTGGACTGGCCTGTTGGGTCTCCTTGAGGGCAGATCACTGTGCAGAGCTACATTTAACAGGCCTGCCACCTATCTCTACTTTTCTGATGCCTAGCTTTCTTTTTCTCCTGATTTTTGTTAAAGCAGACCAGAGGAAGCAAGTCAAGGGGGTGCTCAAGTCCCATCTCTAATCTTCAGTGGCCTAAACTAGAAGTCTGTAGTCACACGCATGTTCTGTAGTAGTTTATGTTGAGGCAGCAATGCCCATGAGGAAAACTATATTTTCACTTTAAAACTTTCTTTCCTTTTGGTCTGAAAGGGAGTTTTTTTCTACTTACTGTTTACTTCGTTGGTGGCGAAGTAAATCTAGCTATGAAATTATACTTTAAGTTCCTATTTTGGCTATGCTATTACAGAAAAATGTTAGCCATCTCTTTTATAAGATCTAAAATCAAATTTTGAATATTGGAGATTCCTTCACAATAGAAATAGTTTTCTACCTCAAAGAGAATAGAGAAATGAGAGAACAAGTTGGGCTTAGAATAGAGAAATGGAAAACCGCTGTTTTTAGATCTATTTAGAAGTAAATGGCCCTGACATCTATTTCTTCTCAATGATACAGAAAAAGAGAAACAGAGAAAATAAATGAAGCAAAATGCTATACAACTCTTGAAAGGCAGAGTTACAGAGAGATGTAAAGACACAGAGGGAAACATCTTCCATCCACTGGTTCACTCCCCAACTGGCTACAAAGACCAGAGGTTCTTCTGGGTCTCCCATGTGGGTGCAGGGGGTCAAGCACTTCTGCCACCCTCTACCACTTTTCCAGGCACATTAGCAGGGAGCTGGATTGAAAGTGGAGCAGCCAGGACTCCAACTGGAGCCCTTCAAATTTTTTCAAAAAATTTTTTAAAGATTCTGGGAAGTACAAGGTGTTTGACAAAATTTGTTAGTCTACCTTTGATGGCTAATCAACTACATATACTATTCTTCCTTTATTAAAACCTCCAAATAAATAACCATATTTTCTATAAGAATTTAGGATGCACATACACAGGATGAAAAGATGGACTTTATTATCTTACAAATATAAGAGACCTGGGGCTGGTGCTGTGGCATAGCAGGTAAAGCCACCACCTGCTGTGCCAGCATCCCATACAGACACCAGCTCAAGTCCCAGCTGCTCCACTTCCAATCCAGATTTCTAGTATGGCCTGGAAAAGCAGCAGAAGATGGCCCAAGTCTTTGGGCCCATGCACCCACATGAAAGACTCAGAAGAAGCTCCTGGCTCCTGTCTTTGGATCTGCCCAGCTCCAGCCCATTGTGGCCAACTAGAAAGTCAACGAGCAGATGGTAGACCTCTCTCTCTTTCTATGCCTCTCTCTCTATGTAACTCTGACTTTCAAATAAATATATAAATTTTTAAAAAATATATGAGAGCTCTTAAAATGCTAAATTAATATGAAGTAGTGACTGATAAGTTTGAAAGTAAAATCTACAGTAAGGTGAACTAGTTTTATATCATTTGCTTCAAAGGAAAGAAGTGAAAATGGAGACCAAATGTCAATAGCATCCTGCCTTTTTAACATGTTGGGCAGGAGACAACCAGAGGTCATCATTTTTTTTGAAATATTTTTTATTTATTTATTTGACAGGCAGAGTTACAGACAGTGAGAGAGAGAGAGAAAGGTCTTCCTTCCATTGGTTCATTCCCCCAAATGGCCGCTACGGCCGACGCTGTGCTGATCTGAAGCCTAGAGCCAGGCACTTCCTCCTGGTCTCCCATGTGAGTGCAGGGAGCCCTTGGGCCATCCTCCACTGCCTTCCCGGGCCACAGCAGAGAGCTGGACTGGACGAGGAGCAACCGGGACAGAATCCAGTGCCCATATGGGATGCTGGCGCCGCAGGCGGAGAATTAGCCAATTGAGCCATGGTGCCCGGCCCCAGAGATAATCACTTTAACAGTACTACAATGCAGGCAACAGTTGCAAGGAAAGATTAAATTCCAGTTAAAGAAAGAACAAAAAAATTGGGAAACAGGATATTTAAAACATTTATGGCCACTAGACCTGTGGTGCAGCAGGTTAAAGCCCAGAGCTGCAGCACCCGCAGTCTATATGGGCTCTAGTTGGAGTCCTGGCTGCTCCACTTTCAATCCAGCTCCTTGCTAATGTGCCTGGAAAAGTGGTAGAGGGTGGTGCAAGTGCTTGACCCCCTATACCCACACGGGAGACCCGGAAGAACCTCCGGTCTTTGCAGCCAGTTGGGGAGTGAACCAGTGGAGGAAGATGTTTCTCTCTCTGTCTCTACCTCTCTCTGTAACTCTGCCTTTCAAATAAATAAAATAAATCTTAAAAAGAAAATTGGAAGACTCTCTCTCTCTCCCCCAACCCTGTCTCTCTCAGTAACTCTACTTTTCAAATAAATAAAATAAAATAAAATAAAATCCATTAAAAAAAAAAAAAAATTGTGGGTCATAGGACAGTTTATTATTAATGGACCTGATGTTGTAAAAACCATGGAATAGTGTTAAATAGACACATGTATGCAAAGTGTCATTTTATAATTATTTTTTATAAAGTTGTCCTACAAGATATTCCAATTATTTTTAATCCTTAAAGCTGATAGTATTATTGTACAACGTCTTAAGTTGTTCTCCAAAGTAAGGAGACAAATTTTCAAATTTTCCACTTATTTTTGTTCCTATACTTCAAAATTATAATACTTGAGGGTTTTGTTTCTTTAAAAATATCATAAAATTCTTTTTTAATTAATTCTTAAAATGTTGATGGAAAAAGAGTAAGACACAACATAACATGAATTTTAAAAACATATATAGGTCCATTAGCAGATGATTATCTTAACATCAGCAATGAAGAGATCACAAAAGAGGATTTTAAGGAAAAACTGATAGGACCTCAGAAGAATTTGTTCCCTTTGGTCTCCATATATGTACATTTGCAGAAAGTGTCCCTACTCCAAGTGTTTATTCACATCTGTCAGCTAAATCATAGAGCCAATGCAAAACGTAACACTCAGGAACATTATGTGAATTTGTGATACTCCCTCGAGGACTTTGGGTCCATAAAGCAATGCACGGGTTATAAGAAGACATAAATATGGTATTTTCTTCTATGACAAATGCAGTCTTGCTTCAATGTTATTTATGTTCTATAAAGGACAATTGAACCTATTTTCCTCAGTTGAACTGAAAGGAGGCACCCTTAGGGATGAATAAATGAATAACTTGCTATTAATTCTCAACTTCTATGAATTCATCTTTCATACTGTTGTGTTTTAGAGATTTTTCTAAATAGCTGATTTTATTAATTTATTTTACATTTATGTGTGAAGAATTGGAAACAAAAAGAAAATGTGAGATGGAGTTGTCCTAACAGTAGGATAATTTTTTGTTTTTTGCTTTTTTTTTCTTTTGCTGTGATTGATGAATCTCATAAATCTAACTGATCTTTGGACTTGAATGACCACTTGGGTACCCAGACTGGTATCCTATAACACCTGCTTTGAGTCGTTTAACATCTTGCGTATCATCATCCTTCATCTATATTCAGGAGGTGAGATTGTGTTGTTCTGGAGAGAGGGGAGAACTCCACTGACCCTACATTTTCATAGGCTTGCAGACCTAGGCATTAATTAAGGTATGATTTATGGTTATGCAGCTCCAACATTATAGGCATTGAGACAGTCAGGACAACCATGTCTTTTATTGTTTCAACCCTAAAATGTTAGGGAAAAGTCAGCAATCATTAGTAAGGCAGGAGGAGTTCAGTCATTATATTAATGTCATTTTCACAATGTTTTAACCTGGAGCAGACATTGAAAAAAACAACTAAGAGTTCGCTTCCTGTCTTGAAAACAAACTTTTCTTGTTCAGAGCAGAAAATAGATGGATACAGTAATTCATAGTTGTTACTTACTACAAATACAGTCTAGATTAGAACTTTTGCTTTATATCTAAGAGATTTCTAAGAATATGCATTTCATTGTTATGGTTATGAATGGCAAAACACTACTCAGAACTAAAGAATAATTTAACACTCATTTCAATAATCAGAACCATGATGTTTTGTTACGTAAAATTGTTTGGTTTCAAATAATTGTCTGCTGACAAGTGGTAGTCACAGTCTGAATAATTAAACACTGGCAAAAAAAAAATGTTAAAAGGTACTTGACCTATGATTGCAAAATTAAAGAATTACTATTTTTTTAAAACTCACTTCCTTGTTTCCCAATTCAACTCACTTAAATGCTCTGTTCTGAAGAGAACTTGTCCACCAAAGGCAAAAATATCCTGCTAAATTCAATCAGTAAACAGTTACTAGATCTCTTTTCAGATTGTTGTAGTAATGTCCTTAAGTACTTTCTCCCACCTTGTAGAGAAAATAAAACAAGATATATAGCAACACATATTCTCTAGAAATGTAGTATAACTAATGTTAATTTTGTTGCAGCAAGTAAAGCCGCCACCCATATGGGTGCTGGTTCTAGTCTGGTTGCTCCACTTCAATCCAGCTCCCTGATAATGCACCTGAGAAAGCAGTGGAATATGGCTCAAGTGCTTGGGCCCCTGCACCCACATGGGAGACCAGGAAGAAGCTCCTGGCTTCTGGCTTTGGTCTGGCTCAGCCTTGGCTGATGAAGTCATTTGGTGAGTGAGCCAGCAGATGGAAGATCTCTCTTGCTGTCTCTCCCTCTCTCTCTGTAACTCTCTGCCTTTCAAGTCAGTAAAATAAATCTTAAAAAAAGGAGTCAATTTTCAAAAACAAATTTCTCATGGTCAATTTTTAAAATTTATTTATTTATTTGTATTTATTTGAAAAGAGAAAAACAAAAAAAAGAGATTAAAAACAAAACAAAGCAAACACACAAAGACAGAGAGGGAGAGATCTTCCATTTTCTGGTTCATTTCCTTGATGCCCACAATAGCCAGGGTTGGGAGAAGCTGAATTCAGGAACCTAGAACTCAGCCCAAATTTCCCACATGGGTGGCAGGAACCCAAGCAGTTTAGACTTTAATACCACCTCAAAGGGAGCACATTAGCAGGATGGAATTGGGAACAGAGATGAAACTTGAACCCAGGTACTCTAATATGGGATGTGGGCACTATAAGCTGCAGAATCACACCATACCAAGTGCTTTCCCTCCTCATGGTCATTTTTTAATTGATGGTCAATGAAGTGATTAGTGTGAAATGTTTTTATTGTTGGTGTTATCTCTGCAAAGAGACAAAAACATACTGGATTATTTAAATTTTTTTTGATAGGCAGAATTAGACAGTGAGAGGGAGAGACAGAGATAAAAGTCTTCCTTTTCCCGTTGGTTCACCCCCCAAATGGCCACCACGGCTGGCGCGCTGTGCTGCGCCAATCCGAAGCCAGGAGCCAGGTGCCTCCCCCTGGTCTCCTATGTGGGTGCAGGGCCCAAGGACCTGGCCATCCTCCACTGCCCTCCCGGGCCACAGCAGAGAGCTGGACTGGACGAGGAGCAACTGGGACAGAACCAAGGCCCCAATCCGGACTAGAACTCGGAGTGTTGGCACCGCAGGCGGAAGATTAGCCCAGTGAGCTGCGGCGCTCCTCATGTAAGTGTATAAATTCCTACATCTTAAATTTTTAAGTTAGTTAAAAATTTAGTTAGTTGTTTTTGTCTTGAGATTTTATCTAATACATATAATGTAATTTTGTAAGTTAAAAAAAAAAAAAACACTAACCATACACTCAGGTTTCCATTTCACATTAAAAACTAAATTATTAGGTATTTCATATAACTGTAAAGATTTTTACCAGTAATTGAGCCAACTTCAATTTTAATTAACAAAGAGCACATCAAGTTATATCTTTTTAGGTGGTATAATTACTTGTCTTCAGTATAAAAATTTCAATGTCCTTCCATAGTTTATCAACTTTAAAAAATCCTCCAGAAGTGATATAATTCGTTAGGGGGAAAATGTAGTACAAGATGGATAAATATCTTAATATATTTGGCTATAACTGATTAAGATGAAGTATAATGAATTTGTTTATCTTTTAAGAATGTGTTTATTTGGAAGGCATAGTTACAGAAAGAGATGTTAATTCATTGGATTATTCCTAACAGGCTGCAATGGCTGGATCTGGGCAGGGCTGCATCCAGGAGGCTGGAACCCCGGGAACCCCATCCAGGTCTCCCATGTAGAGCACTCAGGCCATTCTCTGCTGACTTCCCAGGTGCATTAGCAGGCAGCTGGATCAGAAACACACAACTGGGACTCAGAGTTATGCTCCTATGGGATATCCATGTCACAGGCAGCAGCCCAACCTATAGTGGTACTATGCTGACCCCAATTATTTATCTTTTTTTTTTTTTCCCCCACAGGCAGAGTGGACAGTGAGAGAGAGAGACAGAGAGAAAGGTCTTCCTTTTCCCATTGGTTCACCCCCCAAATGGCCACCATGGCTGGCTCGCTGTGCTGTGCCAATCCGAAGCCAGGAGCCAGGTACCTCCCCCTGGTCTTCCATGCAGGTACAGGGCCCAAGGACCTGGGCCATCCTCCACTGCACTCCCGGGCCACAGCAGAGAGCTGGACTGGAAGAGGAACAACCGGGACAGAATCTGGCACCCCGACCGGGACTAGAACTCGGTGTGCCAGCGCCGCAGGTGCAGGATTAGCCTAGTGAGTTATCTTGATGGACACTAGGACATTGTAGAACAAACAGTAATTCATTGGTTCATGGTTTACCCTTTGCAAAATATAGCTAAGAATGCTAAATCTTAAAGGTAGGAAATAATCTATTTGGTATAAAAAGTTACCACTCTTTGAAAATGTTACATGATTTTTATTTTTAAAACCATTTCTGATTCTCTTCTTACTTTTTCACAATTTTTACATTTTCCTAAATCCCATTTGACTAACAGGCACTTAAATAACTTGACATCTGGCCTATATTATCCTACTCTTTTTTTTTATTTTGTCTGCCTTTTTACTTATTTAAAATTCAGGCAAATAAAGTGATATTTCTTTACTGTCTCATTGTATAATTAATTCTCTCATTACAGTTTTATTGAATTATAGTAAACTTCGATATTCACAGAGTCAGCATCTCTTATATCCCCATTTCCCCCAAATATTCTATTGCACTATCATTGATTTCTGAATTAATCCTAAAATTTAAAATTGGAGTGAATTAAAGCTATAAATGTAGTTTACAAAATATGTGTGTATCTTATTTTTCTACCATGTAATATGGAACAGCTTTTTATTGCAGTTTTAGCATTAACATACTTTTAGAGTGTCCGTTTTTTTTTAAATTCACACACACACACACACACACACATCCCTTGCAACTTCCACATTAGGTGAATTTTTAGATGTTAAACTTCATAATATGCTCTTCTTACCATAGTCATCTTTCACTGACAATGGCTGCTACCTTGAACAGCTTTCCATTGCAATGCACATATGTGGGAATAGGCGTGTGTGTGTGTGTACACATGTGAATGTGTGTGCCAGGTGCATATGGAAATGCCAGAAACACAGCTTGAAGGCTAATTGTTTCTCCTAGGAGTAGAAAGTAGCTCACAGTTCCCCAAAGACACAGATTGTTTTAGGATAAAGTGCAGTAGCTCTGGAGAGCTAATATAGTCGCTGCCACCACTCACGGTGCTCTGTAAGATCCAGGACAACTGAAAAGGAAGGGGAAATGTATTCCGGGGAGAGGAGAAAACCTCACTGAACAGAAATGGAAGTATGAAAGCAACCTGAATTTGCTAGAAACGGACAGGGCCGTGCTAATGGGAGTAAGCCCTTGAGAGACACGGGAAGTGTTCACAGAAGAGACACCTGCAGGAATGAAGAACGTGGGTTTCTTCTCAAAAGACATGTTTGTTGGCCTGATAACACCGCGGGTTTCTCTCTTGCTTTTCATGGGCCATAGCTGGATCTTCTTATTCCACTCCTTCCTTTTGGATGCCTTCTTTTCTGCCTGGTATTAAAAGCACATCTTTCTATCACTTTACCTTCTTTACTGCTGCTTCTCTCAGCGTGTATAGCAGGTTCAAGGACTAACCCTATGGATGCCCTCAGTGAATAAGGAAGCCTGTCTCTGAGTCCTGGCATTTCTTCCAGTCTGTGAAACCTCACTAATAAGCTTGAAGATGCTTTAAAGAGAGTCATGTTTTTCAAATTGTATTACAGCTGACTCGAAATAGAAACAGAGTAGTGTCAACAAGCATTCACTCGTAGTGATAATGTGCAATGCTGTGTGTGAGATTCAGTTCTTAGCATTTGATCTTTTTTGAGAGGCACTTCTCCAACATCACAGGTTTAAATGTTTCTATTGATTTTCATGTCTAGATTTATTGTGAACATATAACCTCCAGTTAGCCTAAAGCAGCCTTTCTGATTTCTTAAACAAAACAACCAGTTAGAAAAACTTAGCAACATGTACATGAGTCAGCTGTGAAAAATAATTGTATTTATGGTACTTTGTATTAAAAGCTACTGTCAACAGTTCAGTTTTCAGAATATAGTTATAACAAATGGTTTTTTTCTGAACCACACAAGCTTATGTTAACTTAAAATTTCCTAAAATGATCTGATATATTTATCATACAAAGATAATTTAAAAATCATTATAATCTCTATTGCTTTCTACAGACAAATCTTACAACATAATTTCCTGCACCTTTATGGTTAATATTAATTATATCTTATTCATTTAATTATACTTCAATCAGTGAAATTCATTTTGGAACTTTAAAAATATCTTAATATTATATTTCCACACAAAATGTACACCCACTTTCTTGGAAAAAGTACTGGGTATCTTGTCTTTTCAGTTTTTGTTATTACCATGGATCTCTTTCTTGTTACCTAAATATATGGACTTCATTATTTGAAAATATCAATTATTTGAAAATGTACTACTGGTCCCTGGATTCTGCTCGGGTCTGACTATGTTTTTCCTGATGTTAGTCTTCATATCCAAAGCACACGGTTGTGAGTCCTGCTCACCATGAGTGCACTGTTATTAGTAGTCAGTGTGGCTGGCCCTGTGGCACACCAAGTTAAGCTGCTGCTTGGACCATTGATAGCCCATATCAGAGCACAGGGTCAAGTCTCAGCAGCTCCGATTCCAATCCAGCTTTTCGCTAATGTGCCCCTGCCACCCACGTGGGAGACTTGCATGGAGTGCTGGACTCCTGGCTTCCACCTGGCTCAGTCCTGATGTTTGTAGCCATCTGGGGAGAAAACCCAAGGATGGAAATTTTCCTTCTCTATTTCTTTGACTCCTCACTGTCCCTCTGCCTTTCAGGTACATAAATAAATATGTACTTCAGAAAATGGTAGCAGCTGTGTTTATTTGTTCTGGCCTTAATATACACAATGTTTTTAAAAAATCTTATTCTGTTGGCCGGCGCCACAGCTCAATAGGCTAATCCTCTGCCTGCGGTGGTGGCACTTGGGTTCTAGTCCTGGTCGGGGTGCCGGATTCTCTCCCAGTTGCTCCTCTTCCAGTTCAGCTCTCTGCTGTGGCCAGGGAGTGCAGTGGAGGACGGCCCAAGTGCTTGGGCCCTGCACCCCATGGGAGACCAGGAGGAAGCACCTGGCTCCTGGCTTCGGATCAGCACAGTGCGCCAGCCACAGCACGCAGGGCGCAGTGGCCACTGGAGGGTGAACCAACGGAAAAGGAAGACCTTTCTCTCTGTCTCTCTCTCTCTCACTGTCTGCTCTGCCTGTCAGAAAAAAAAAAAAATCTTATTCTGCCAGCATCTACTTATCAAATAAACTCCCATAAACTATTTTGAATAGTTTTCAAGTGAATGATTGATTATTTGTGCTCAGTGACTGGAAATACTGAATAAAATCTTAGAAAACAGTTTGGTGATATGAAACACTAGTCTATTGGTTGCTTTCACAGTGTCATTGGCGACATTAAATGTTAGGTAATAATACAGGCACAGGAAATGTGGGAGATTTTTTTCATTCTGCACTACTTATAATTCAAAATATTCAAAATCTCAATATAAGATAGTAAGGATAGGAAACGGGGAAGATGGAATGTGGACTTGGCATGTTGCAGCAGGTATCTGTCCCTCGTCGCTGGGCATCCTCTTCCACGTGGTCCTCCGTCCAGCTCTGTGGACTTACGGCTCACTGAGAGGGATCCCATTACCCTCTGGCTTTTAGTAATGCTTAGTAGGTGCAAAATGTGGGTATCAGATTGGAGAGAAAGAGGAAGGTGAGGCTGGGGTACGTCCCCGCACTTCATTCCCTGCTGATCACTGCGACTGGCTGTGTCATTCTAAACATACCAACCCCTGTCAGGCAACCTCTTCACATCAGCCTCCCAAGACTCCAAGAGCTGCTCACTCCCCTTCTCCCTGGACTCTGAATGAGGTACTAGCCTAAGGAAATGCTCTCACATCTCTTTTTTCCTAAACATCAACCACACCATGGTAAAAATTCTATATTAAGTTCTTTTCAAACTGACCACTTTAGTGTGTCAAAAGTTTGTTTCACGCCAAGATTCTGATAGAGGTGGAAATTTCTCTGCATTTTTAAAAATTTACATTTCTGTTAATGCTGATGTTTTTCCAGTGTTGATAATATATATTAGAAAGGGAGTATTTTTTTTTACAATTCCATTTCATTGTAATATTAGCATTATTTTTCTAAATGAATACTAAAGAAACATCTCAGTGTTGCTGCTGTTTGCCAGGTATTGTCTTTGATGCTTGGTATACAAGATTCTCTGTAAAATTGCAATCTATAAAACAAGAGATCTGTCACTGGTAATGACGGTGAAATATAAATCTACCCTGTTTATGATGTCATTATGACAAAGATACCATCCACCTGTTTTCTAAACATCACTTGCTAAGGGTGAGACATATATTGTGACGTTTATGATCCTTAAGATTTTTTTAAAAAGATTTATTTATTTATTTGAAAAACAGAGTTACACACACACTCACACACACACACACAGGGAAGTCTTCCATCTGCTGGTTCACTCCCCAGATGGCCACAACGGCCAAAGCTGGGCCAATTTGAAGCCAGGAACCAGGAGCCAGGACTCGATCCAATACCCATATGGAAAGCCAGAGCTGCAGGAAGAGGCTTAACATACTACACCACAGCAGTGGCTCCCTCCTTAAGATTTAATAATCTTATATTTGATACTGTTAAAAGTTATTTATATTTAATTTATGTTAAGTAACTAAATTAGGTTTTATCTCTAGAAAAATTGTAAATTTACATGACTCTTCAAAAGGTTTACAAAAATAAGAAAACAGCCGGCGCTGCGGCTCACTAGGCTAATCCTCCGCCTTGCGGCGCCGGCACACCGGGTTCTAGTCCCGGTCGGGGCACCGATCCTGTCGGGGTTGCCCCTCTTCCAGGCCAGCTCTCTGCTGTGGCCAGGGAGTGCAGTGGAGGATGGCCCAAGTTCTTGGGCCCTGCACCCCATGGGAGACCAGGAGAAGCACCTGGCTCCTGCCATCGGATCAGCGCGGTGCGCTGTCCGCAGCGCGCTACCGCGGCGGCCATTGGAGGGTGAACCAACGGCAAAAAAGGAAGACCTTTCTCTCTGTCTCTCTCTCTCACTGTCCACTCTGCCTGTCAAAAAAAAAAAATAAGAAAACACTTAAATTATCAACTCTTCAGTAAATGACAGGACTTACCTCTTTGTTCTAGGCTATAATATGTGTGAAAATACCAGATTACTCTTGCGGTACAGTCTGACTCAATGGTCAAACCATCAGCATTCTAAAACCTGCACAAAAAAGCTGAGTGACATTTCACAAAGTAGTAATAGAACTTAATGTGTAAGGCTATTTTGAAAATACATGAGCTGTTTATACTATCTAAACTATAATAGGAAAAGACTTCAAATATCCAAGAAAATTGGAATTAAACTATGTTTATTTGGGTGCAAAAATATTTGAAATCCATGGATAATTTTTTCACAATATGTTTTTCATTAACTCATTGAAGACCCCTTATATGTGTGGATTTCAAAATATTTTGGATAAAAATAAATTTATCTTTTGTGGTATCCTCATACACATCACTAAATGTTAACTGTGACCACTATAATTGTGGAAGTAGAGGAATTAAATATTTTGTTTTCTTTTTTATTTAAGATTTATTTATTTACGTATTTATTTGAAAGAGTTACAGAGAGAGAGGGGATGACAGAGAGAAAGAGAGAGAGTGAGAGACCTTCTATCCACTGGTTCAACTACCAAATGGCCTCAGTGGCTAGTGCTGGGTCAGGCAAAAGCCAGGAGCCAGGAGCCAAGAGCTTCTTCTGGTTCTCCCCCATGGGCAGCAGGGGCCCAAGCACTCAGGGCATCCTCTGCTGCCCTCCCAGGCCATCAGCAGGGAGCTGGATGGGAAGTGGAGCAGTCAGGACTTGAACCCAGAGTCCAAATGGGATGACAATGTTGCAGGAGGTGGCTTCACCCACTAAGCCACAATGTCTGTCTCAGGAATCAAATATTCCTAAACTCACTGAGAGAACATCATAACCACCACTATGTTAGACCAAATAGTGTCTTAAAGTCCATTGTGTGTGTTAGTAATATAGTCTTATAATGGTGATTTTTCCAGTACTTTGGTTTTCCCATTTGGTTTATTCCAGCAACCTCTTACCTTTGTTTTCTTTCAACCAGTTTTTATTCTTTCTAATTGTTGTGAGGTTAGCCTCATGTCTGTGCATTTTGCATGTGTACGTAAATTTGGAGATTCACAGGGACACAAATACATGCATGCATTCCAAAGATTAATGAGGCATATCAATACAAACAGTAATAGGGACGCATTTTGTTTATGCAGAAAGCTACAGCTATATGCTAAATATAGTATAACTTCATATTATCATAATAATGCAATTCTCCCTAGCTATTCATCTAAGCTACAGAATATCACATGTATATTTAATCTTCCTTCAAAGCGATCTAAGCTTATTTACATGTTCTATACATAGTGTAGTTTTAAGGACATTTTAATATTGGATACTAATTTCCCACTGTCAGAATGTTTTATTGTAATTACAAAAGAATGTAGCTAAAGTCCAAGCTTATTTGATCTACATTCTCTCTATTTGACCTTTCCTGTAGGAACATACAAAAAGAAATCTATACCAATCTACAAAATTCCCAGTGCAAGGGAAGGGGAAAAAATAACAAAAAATCCAGCAAGAATTGTTTTATGTAGCAACAACTTCCAGCCTGAATCATCTGGCAACGAAAGACTAATCACAAATCTAAATCAATGGCTTTCTTGTTGCTCACATTCTTAATCCCTTTAAAATAAAATAAATAAGGCATTTCAATGAAATAAATTATTTCCAACAAGCACAGTACCTTCTGTATGATGATTGTATTTACTTTCAAGTAATAATGCTTAGAGATAGTGTGTACAAAAGTCGACATAATTATTTTCTTTATTTGACTATAGCGTCTGGATTTTAGTCAAAGGACAAAGTGCAATTGGTTTGTTTTTCAAGTTATTTCTTATCCTGGTTGCATGTCAGGAAGATCACAGTATCACTGTTTTAATTTTTATTGTTAACATAAAATTGGAATCTAAAGTAAAGGGAAATTGTGAAAATTAACTTGTTGTAAGCGTAAAAGAACAAAGCATGGGCATTATGGTAATGTAATCATTGAGAATCTGTGAGGTAAAATGTATTTTTTAAAGACACAAAGTTAATGCCTTCCTTTGAAATATCTATGTAAAAATTGAAAACACAACTTTAATAGAAGACAGACCCAGGTAGTATATGAAGAATTACAGCTTGGGAAATTAATAAAAATAGTATCTAAAACAGTATTAGTAAGATATGAAGCTCATTCATTAATGGTCTCTGTGATAATATATCACTGAAAATGTTGCATGAAGGACAGTCTTTGATAGGATTATGTACAGTATAATAGCAAGACACTGGAATTAAAATTCACTGAGAAGATACATCTTGTGAACTGAAGGGTAAGAAGATAATAATGGCAACATTAATAATAGTAAATAACAAGAATAAAATGATTCACATAAATAGAATTTCCATCAGCAACCATTATTGTAATTATGAGGATGATAAGCTTGTAATCTGGAGAAAATGGCTAATCTTTATTGATTCACTGTTTAATTTCTTTTTATTTTAAAGGCTTTTAGAACTGCTGTCAATAACAATAACATGTACATGGGAAAAAGTTACACCAAGACAGAATAGAAAAAGAATGTTCTGCATTGTGCAACCTACAGCATTTCTAAAGAATCTTTTTTTTTTAAACGACATTTATATTCTATTGTTAAGAAAAAGAAAAAAATACATTCAAAAGCTTCCCCCTCCCCTCTTGAAATGATCATTGCGGGATTTATTCTAACGCAGTTTATGGGGGTTCCAGAGGCAGAGTGGCAAAATGCAGCAGGCTCAGCTCTGGCTCTTTAATCACACCAAGTTGAGGATGATTCTTCATCAATAACACCTGGGAGAAAAAGACAGGCCATCAGCGGCTGACCCTACAGCAGCCCTAGGGGCAGTTCCACTGCCACCAGCAAAGTTAGCACTCAGAGTACCGAGCAGTTATCCAAAGTCCAGATAATAGCAGCAGCAGCAGCAGCAGCAGCAGCAAACTGGCTTCCTGAAAAATAAATTCCATGCTTAGCTCCTGGTTTCTGGCAAACAAGCTTCTTTCAGGGAAGGGAGGTTAATTTTCTTTTAACATAAATGAAAAGTGAGACTGTGAAATGATGAGTCACTGAAGCACTCCATCAATCGCATGAGTAAGAGGAGAAATTGCTGGGAGATAGTTTAACATTTTCCTGCAATTGAGACAGAATTCAGGAGAAAAATTTACCTGGAATCTAAAAACATGAGATGTAGTTACTACAGAGGGAACAAAAGCCATAATATTGTACCTGTGTGCAATGAACTTTTAGTTGAAATATGGGTAAATTATTTAATCAACTAAATTCTTATGTCCTTTAGCTATCTGTCAATTATTACAAATTGAAAAATCTTTCTAATATTCAGTTAACTCCATGCTTTCATTTCAGTCAACACTTTTTTTGTACTATCTACTTCACATGTCAGAAAAGTCTATGTTCTAAAATCGAAGCAAAGCTCCAGAAATGTAAAATTAGCAGGTATAATGTCAGTATGAACCTGAGAATTGATTATTTCTATGCATTTTTTTAATTACAGAATTCTGATTTCTGTCATTAAACACAGGAACTAAGACCAGCATTGTGACACAGTGGCTTAACCTGCTGTCTGCAATGCTGGCATCCCACACGAGCATCAGTTCGAGTCCTGGCTACTCCACATACTATCCTGCTCCCTGCTAATATACCTCAGAAAGCAACAGAATATGGCTCCAGTACTTGGGACCCTGTCACCTTAGTAGGAGATTGGATGGAGTTCCAGGCTGCTGACTTTGGCACAGCCCTGGCCGTTACAGCCACTTATAGAATGAACCAGCAGATGGAAGATCTCTTTAACTCTCCCTCTTTCTCTTTTTGAAAAATCTGGCTTTCAAATAAATGAAATATATCTAAAGTAAATAAATAAATGAATAAATAAATATGTCCACCTCCCTACCTCCTTGTTCTTTTATCTCACAAATTTATCTGCAGCCACCTACACCAACTACGGAGCTGCACATTCCCACCTTCACCTAGTTTTAGCTTTTCTACCTAAGGCCCAGATGCTCATCACCCTCTCTGTCCCAGAAACTCTCATCTCTCTAGTCAACCATATTTAGTGCTCAGGGTCTATCACATCATCAAAATAATCTTGAATGTTTTTAGTTTCTTCGTAATCAAAATTTGGTTCTCTCAGAACTCACTGTACCCTTCACACCTTACTTGCACTAGGAATGCTTTTTCCTGGTCTTCTGGTCTTAGGAGTTAAGAAAGGAGAATGTCCCTTGCCATTGGCCACCACTGCTCAGTTACTGGGGACCCAAGCTCCTTGCTCCTTGGAAGTTCACTGCTTGTATCTTTCTTTTCCCTTCCATGTCACCATGGCCAACCAAGCACCTCAATTCTCCTTCAAGGTCCTCAAGAGTAACATTGCACTTTGTCTCCATCTGTCCCACAAGTTAGTCAACTATATCATACACCAGATTTGCAAGGCCTATCCCTAAACTATATCAAGTTGAAGCTGAATAACTGATATTCCAGTAAATTACAAAAGGCTACATTGAAGACTAAATGTGGTCATCAATTTATCAATGAATACAATTCTTGATTAGTCTGCTTCATTCATTCATTCCAATCATTCTACCACCTAATTTTTAAAAAAGATTTATTCATTCTATATATATATATATATATATATAGAGAGAGAGAGAGAGAGAGAAAGAGGGATATATATATATATATATATATATATAGAGAGAGAGAGAGAGAGAGAGGGATATACATATATATATATAGAGAGAGAGAGAGAGAGAGGAAGAGAGAGAGAGAGAGAGAGAGAATCTTCCATCTACTGGTTCACTCCCCAAATGGCCACTATGGGCCCGAGCTGGGCAGGTTAGAAGCCAGGAACCAGGGGTTTCCTCTGGGTCTCCCACATGGGTGTAGGGCTCAAAGACCTGAGACATCTTCCACTGCTATCCCAGGAGCATAAAGCAGGGAGATGGATGAGAAGTGAAGCAGCCAGGTCTCAAACTGGTGCCCATAGGGGATGCCGGCATTGCAGTTGGTAGCTTTACCAGCTATATTACAGTGCCGGCCCCTCTATCACCTAATTCAGTTAATCACCTACTACGTGTCTGTGAGCCACTTATGAGGCACCTACAATAAAATACATTTATACACTCCGATGGAGGTATGTCCAGTGACAACAGAAGCACCAAAACAGGAGGACTTATTCTTCCTGAAGAGATGTCAGCAGCCTCAAGAACAGCACAGAGAGGATAACACTGGATGCAGGTCTCTGAGAATAAGTAAAAAAAAAATGCCGAACAATTAGCGGAGAAACACCTGTGAAAATGGGGAAAGCGTAGTTCTAGTTATCCACCCATGAAAGAGTAGGCACAGACGGGGGAAATGCACAATGCATGGAAAAAAGTAAGAGGCAGAAAGTAACAAGGTCCACTTCATTTCTTACCATTCTCATTTTTAAAGAAAGATTTATTTGAAAGGCAGAGTTACAGAGAGGCAGAGGCAAAGACAGAGGCAGAGAGAGAGAGAGAGGGAGTTCTTCCATCTGGGTTCACTCCCCAGATGGCTGCAACGGCTGAACTGCGCCAATCCGAAGGAAGCCAGCAGCCAGGAGCCTCCTCCAGGTTTCCCATGTGGGTGCAGCGGCCCAAAGACTTGAGCCATCTTCTGCTGCATTCCCAGGCCATAGCAGAGAGCTGGATCAGAAGTGGAGCAGATGGGACTTGAACCGGCACCCATATGGGATGCCAGCACTGTAGGCAGAGGCTTTACCTGCTACTCCACGGTGCCAGCCCCACCATTCTCATTTGACTTTACTAAGATGTGGTGGTTCTGATCACAACTGTGTTCCACTAATGTCAAATCCATATTTTGAAAATTTTAGGAGTAGGAGGAATACAACAGAAGAAAGGCAGTATCATGAATTGGAAGATACACTGTGTATTTTCCCTCGTTACAAATCTCTAATCTCTCTTCTCTGCCTTTCCCTGCCTCTGGGTGTTTTCTTCTCTATTTTATTCTGATCTTTCATTCTTTTCCTTTTAGAAATGTTTACATTTTTCAAAATTATTGCTTATTTATTTTCATCTTATTTGAAAGGCAGAAAGACAAAGAGATCTTCCATCCATTGGTTCACTTCCCAAATGCCTGTCACAGACAGGCCCAGGTAGTGCTGAAGCCAGACCTGGAACTCACACCAGGTTTCCCACATGCGTGGCAGGGACCAGGTACTTGAGCCATCACCTGCTGCCTGCCAGAGGCACAGAGGCAGGAAGGGGGATGGGAAGTAGAGCTGAGGTTCATTCCGGGTGCTCTGGCATGGGACACAGGTGTCGGAGCAGCGCCTTAACTGTTTGACCAAACTCCTGCTCCTCCTCCCATTCTTGAAAAAATAAAGGTAGACAAATGCCTCCTTAAAATCTTCTATGGCTGCAAATTGAACAATTGAAGGATAAGGTGGAAGCTCTTTACCGTGACAAAGAAAAATTCTTTATGATGTAGTCCTGGAATTTATTCTTAGCCTCATTTCTTCTTATTCTCTCTACCCCTTGCAATTGTGTTCCATAAATACTAAGCCACCTGTAGTACTCAAATAGAGATTCTGTTCCACAGTCCTGCACCCTTACTCCTCTTGCTGTCTCTGGAATGCCCTCCTTACATTTTAATGTGATGACAGGCTCTTATTCAGTCTTCAAAACCTTTCTCTGTGGTTCATTTTCTGGGGCATTGTCCCAGCACCCTGTTAATATATAGAATTTACAGATTAACAGACTTTACCCATACATTCTGATATTTCTGTACCTTCTCACATATACAATAGTATTACTAGCTTTCATACCGTGTTATAATTATTTCTTGGCAAGCCTATTTTCTTTTTAGACTCTGAGCGTCTTAAAAGCAGAAGCTAATACGTGTGTATATATCCTCATGGCTTAACCCTGTGCTGACATATAGAAACGCCTAGTGAAATATTGAAAGGAGTTGAACTGTGTTGAATAAAAGAGGGGCCAAAGCCTCTAAGGAAAACTGGAGAAGGTTTATTTACAGAAAGCACTCATTGGAGTTTATCATATCTTAGCAGCCATATATCTATCTAATCCAGTTAAACAACTGCAAAGTTCTAAGGCTTATA
Source organism: Lepus europaeus (assembly GCF_033115175.1). Lineage (NCBI taxonomy): Eukaryota > Metazoa > Chordata > Mammalia > Lagomorpha > Leporidae > Lepus > Lepus europaeus. The sequence goes on from NC_084827.1 coordinate 34,085,541, forward strand.
CAAACATCTGAAAGCAGAAACACAAGCAAAAATGTCTACAAATGATATAGAACCTATAATTAACATAAACTTCCTTGGAAAAAACATTGTGCTTCCTTTTGTAGATTTTTCTTTTCTTACAATCAAAAAGTGTTTATTAAATATTACAAATATCAAGCAAACAACAAAAGTAGCATATTTCAACTTTTTAATAACTAAATTATAGTTTTTGTTCAATTTTTAAATTTTTTCTGATACTTTTTTCATGTAAATGTAATAGTAATATAAGGAGAACAGATTCAATGTAGTTCTTAGATACAATTCCATGTTCTAATAAAATTTCTAAGAATCATAATGGCTAAAATTGTAATCATAATACACCAAGACCCAGCACAGCTCACTCTACTGATTCTCATCAGACTATTTACAACATTTATTGTGATGACACTTACATAATACAAGTTTATTGTTGAATGTCCTAATCCTACTAGATTATTATGTTTCTGCAAAATGATCAATAGTGTTTAATGTAATGCAACGTATATGTATTTGTATTTTCTAAAGATTATTTATTTTAGAAGTCAGAATTGCAGAGAAGGACACAGAGAGAGAAAGAGAGAGAGAGAAATTTTTCGTCTGCTGATTCACTCTCCAGATGGCTGCAACAGCCAGGGCTGGGCCAGGTTGAAGCCAGAAGGCAGGGGGCACCTCTGGATATTCCACATGAATGGCAGGAGCCCAAACACTTGGGCCGTCTTCTGCTGCTTTTTCCAGGCCACTTGCAGGGTGCTAGAAAAAGTGGAGCAGTCAGATCATGAACCAGTCCCCATACGGGATGCTGGCATTGAAAGTGGTGGTTTTATTCACTATGCCTCAAAACCGGCCCTATCTCTCTATCTGTCTACCTATCTAGAGAGTTGTTTTTGTTTTTGTTTTGTTTTGTTTTGTTTTGTTTTGTTTTTTTCTAAAAGAAAAGGTATAGAAAAGATTATTGTGAATTAGACACACTGAACATTTCTAGGGTCTCTAAAAGGCTGCTGTAGGTAAAAATTATACTCCATGTCCTCACAGGGGAATTCTGTTCTATTTCCTCGTCTGGGCGAAATGAAGCCTGAACCTCAGGGTGTTTTTGAGGAGAAAATGTAGGCCTGATCAGTTCAAGTGGTTAACTTGCAAGCTTTGTGATAATCACTTAACAACTGTGGGTATGAAATTAAAAGACACTGCTCCTCCAAACACACTAATATGTGTATGTGATTTACCTGATATTGTTTACCCTTATATATTTTTCCATTTGCATGATACTCAGTGATATTCACAAGTGTGGTCACTATCATTTGTCTTACATTCTTTTTTTTTTTTTAATTACTAAGGCCTAAAAATCTGATATCTCAATCAAGGCTTTACTTTCTTTTTTTTTAAGAAATATTTTTATTTACATAAGTGGAACAAATTTCATGTATTTCATATATACCGTTTTAATAACGTAATGACATAAATGACACTTCCCACCCTACCTCCCTCTCTCCTCTTGTTCCCACCCTCCCTCCTTCCTTCCTTCCTTATTTTTTCTTTTTCTACAATGACATACTTTCAGTTTACTTTATAATCACAAGTTTAACCCTCCACTAAAAGAACTCAACAAGTAGTAATAGAAAAACCACTATTCCTGAAGAGTATACACAAGGGCTATGAACAATAATCAAACCTCAAAATGTTAATTTCATTCAAATACAATAAATTTTTTTGTACTCTGTGAGGTCTTAATGGTGTGTGTGTGTGTGTATGTGTGTGTTGTGAACACAAGTATTTCCATACTTCTCTCTTCCTCAGTAACACATGCATAAAAGCACGTGTAGATTAAGGTTAGAATAGAAAGGGAATTAATGCGTTATAAAAACACACACAAATAGAACAGTCTGTGAATACATAAGAAAGAATGATGCACTCTGAATGGAGCACAAGATTTTTGAAAGAATAAAGCGTTAAAATCTGGCTGTTCACACTATTGTTAATTAGATAATTCAAGCAGGAAAATTAACTACTGAGCTTAAACTGTTCCTTTATCTATATTTTATATCTGTTGTTGATTTCCTATTAAGAGCAAAATGATCTTACAGCTACTTCATTGCTCTACACTTTAGTCGGGGTGCTTTGTGTAAAATATAATACAGTACAGTTGTCAACTCAAGAACTAAATAGCACATATTTCTAAAGAACCATAAAAAATATTAACACTATAGAAACAATAGCCCTGTAATTACTTTTTGCTGTGGAGTGAGGTTAGGCATTTATCCTTATAGAGCCCTAATACACTGGAAGTCAGATCTGCCCCCGTGGTCCTTTTCCCTTTGTTGATAAATGTATTGTGCTGGTACCTTGTGTGGCCACTACAGTGTTTGAGGTCATCCTATATTGTTAGCACAAATGGTGTGAACAATAGTTTATACACCACTTAACTCCTTGGGAGAAACGGTTAACCTTGCTGGAGAGGACAGATCCGTCATGTATAGTTATTAAGCTCTAGAAGGTTTTGTTATGCTCTAAAATACTTTTGTACCACCACAGCATACTTCTGTAGGAGGCCTATTTTAGCAGGGAAGCAAAGAAAGGAGAAATCACCTTTCTAATTTTTGCAAAGTACACAGACGAAATTTTCTCAAAGGTCCATTTCACTAATGGCACCTACACCACGGAGGGGGCAAAGATTTTCCCCTTTAGAAATGGGCCTTCTAAAAATATGTTAATGAATTAAGAATAAAGGTTTGTGGACCTAAAAAAGCTTTTGAGAATTCTCAGCTTGCTAAAAGGAAATCAATCTGATCACTTTGTTTAAAGATTTCAGAATCATCTCATTATGTTTTAAGTGACTGCTTTTGCTATGAAATGGAGGGCTCTTATTAAATTTACTCCAGGTCATTACCAGACTTCATTTAAAATTAACTCTCAACCACTGCCCTTAGTCACTATGTATTTTTAATCTCAAGGGTCATCTCACGATGACAGTCTCCAAAGGAATCAGCTGAGAATACCCAGAGAGAAACGTGGAGCTTTCCCCTCCTTTGCATGAAACTATAGGAGATTGTGTCTCCTGACTCCTGGCTAGGAAAGGTACGTAGGAAACAGTCATGAATTTGTTTTTTCAAGTACAGAACTGTATTTCTTGTTCTTTTTTTCCTTAAAAATAAAAATGTCCTTGTAATATTTTATAGGTACTACGGATGCTTTTGGAATATTACAAATCAGAAACCTGGGATAAGTAATATTGTTTTTTTTTTTTAAAGGTCATTTTGCAGAATAGCAGCTGACCAAAAAAAAAAAAAAAACAAAAAACAAACACCTTCGTTTCTTGTAGCCTCAATAAAACAATTGTGCTGTGGTTTTCTTGTGCTTCCTTAGACTATTAAAAGAAAAAATGCATTTACACAGCTTTCTCAAACAGTAGAAAAAGAAATCAGTTTACCATTGCTGCTATTTAAATATCTTCTAACTGGCAAAATTAAACCATGTCTCTTTATTTATTTATTGCACTTGTAAAAAGATTAATGGGGATGTGATTCCTTCAGGCTTTTACTTATAACCCCTTCTCAAAGAACAAAATTATACAGTTTGGCAAATGAACTAAATTAGCTACATTTATTTAAATAATCACTATAGAGGAAACAATAAATCAACAGCATTCTACACAAAAAGTGTTTACAGAGTGTCTTGTAATTTGTTTTATCAAGGACACAGACTTTTTGCTCTTAGCTAATGTTGCTTCTAAAAGTCTATTATCACATCAACCATTAATGAGTATTTGCAAAAAGAAACGTAGCTGAAGCTTTGGGAACAGAGAGGAAGAGCGACTTCCACCTTGTTCGTGGGAGCAGTTAGGGAAACACACTTTGCTAACAAACACTTAGTGCTTCCTAATAACTCCAGAGGATCAACATTCTGTGGCAGAGCTTTGTGAAATCAGGAAGAGATGATGTGCATGGTCATAATCGTGCAATTATCTCAGCCTTTCTGTATTTCAAAGGGCTGTCCATATCTGGGTCTGTATCAGAAGTCAGTGAGTGGGGGAGCTCTAAGGCTGAACCTGTGATATATTCATAAATCAGGACTTTCAGAGCCTGTCACGGGCACCATAATGAGGGTCATTATTCAGTCAGAGTGTCAAAACTACTATCAAAGGACCTTCTCAGAATTACAATCATTCTGTTTCTTGTTAAATAAGCAATGTAGTACACAAAAATGGCAAACAAGAAGCAGGTCAATTTGATACACTGTAAGGGCAGAGAGATCTCTGGAGTAATTTACCCTCTGGGAATTCTGATGGCTGGTGAGATGAATTATACACACCCTCAAAAAAGATTAATGGTAATAAAACCCCTGGAACATTTTCACCAAAAAAAAAAAAGAGAGAGAGAGAGAGAGCCCTACAAATGCTTACAAGCAACTTTAGAAACAAATCTGGATAAGAAATTATCGGTTTCATTGTTGCTAGACCTAAAACTCCTGGGAAAGATTAAAAAAAAATACCGTCTTAGAAAACTGCAGTTATCCTTAAACAAATATAGGTATGAATCTGATTAATTTCTGCATTTTGGTCACTTTTAAAAAGAGGAAATTTTAAACTGGAAAATCTCCACTTATTTTATATTAAGCATGTAAATACATCCACAGATATCCTTGTGGATTCACATGGAGAAACATGTGTCCATAGTCTCTACATAGACATATCAAATCCAAACCATGGCACTGCAGTATAGGAAAGAAACAATTTTCTGAAACTCAATGTTCTCTGGTAAACACAGTGACATAGTCAGAGAAAGATGTAGCCAGTATGGTACTTTGACTTGGCATACAAAAAAAAAAATGAAGGAAACAATATCTAAAGTTCCATGGAGGCTGGAGCCGTGGCTCATTTGGCTAATCCTCCACCTGTGGTGCCGGCACCCCAGGTTCTAGTCCCAGTTGGGGCACCAGATTCTGTCCTGGTTGCTCCTCTTCCAGTCCAGCTCTATGCTGTGGCCATGGAAGGCAGTGGAGGATGGCCCAAGTGCTTGGGCCCTACACCCGCATAGGAGACCAGGAGGAAGCACCTGGCTCCTGGCTTCAGATTGGCCAAAGCGCTGGCCGTAGTGGCCATTTGGGGGGAAGGAAGACCTTTCTCTCTGTCTCTCTCTCTCACTGTCTTCTAACTCTGCCTGTCAAAAAATAAATAAATAAATAAATAAATAAATAAAGTTCCATGGGGTTAAGCATATACTGGAACATTTCCTCAATTTTCTTTATTTTTAAGTTTTTCTTGAGATTTTATTTTATTTATTTGAAAGACAGAGTTACAGAGAGAGGTAGAGACAGAGAGAGAGTCTTTCATCCACTGGTTCACTCCCCAGATGGCTGTAACGGCCAGAGCTGCACCAATCTGAAGCCAGGAGCCAGGAGCTTCTTCTGGGTCTTCCACGCAGGTGCAGGGGCCCAAGGATTTGGGCCATCTTCTACTGATTTCCCAGCCCATAGCAGAGAGCTGGATCGGAAGAGGAGCAGCCGGGACTAGGACCAGCGTCTATATGGGATGCCGGTGCTCCAGGCCAGGGCTTTAACCCACTGCGTCACAGCGCTGGCCCCATTTTCTCATTTTTCATGTGAAATTAGTATCTCATGTTTTTATACACGCCAACTAGTAAATGCTTCAACTCACTGGACAAGCATGTCATCAATTAGGAATTCCATGTAAATATAAGGCTCAATGTGAACAAGAGTTTAGGGAAATTTTGTCTATTTGATGAGAATGGAAATTCAAATAATCTTTTGGGAGGATAATTTACACGGTGCATACAATGTCTTAAAGCTATTCATTCAAATTTAAAATCAAACGTGTAGAAACTCTTCGAAAGGATATAATTATGTATAAATGTAGCAATCAGAAATCTAAATATCTGGAAATAAAAGATTGGCTAAACAGTTAAGGTTTAGCCAAATGAGGAAATCATTCAAAAGATACTGTAGAAAAAAATATTAAACATTGTGAGGCAATGTTCATTAAATGCTGCTTTACTAACAAAGAAATTTGAAAAAAAGCTATGCACGCATTTCCAAACGTGTTCCCCAAAATGATCTCTGAAAGTCCTCGGTGCACATTTTGAAGTACTCTGGTACATGAGACAGTAGGAAGTGACGGGGCAAGCACCTGCTCTGCTGAAAGGCACTCGGTTCAACATAAAGAGCAAATAGGCAGACAAGAGGTGGAGGCTGGAGGGGCCACCAGATCGCAGTCATTTCTGAAGCAGCACCCAGTGTTGCCCCTGAACAGCAGGAGAGTGAAGACTCTTCACATTAGTTTGCCTGTTCTGTCCTCACCACAGAATCCTCACGACCACTCCTCACTCCACTAGTGAGTAGATTGCTAGAGAGATACCAGGAACCAAAAGACAGTAGAAGGAAGGGAAGGGTTTTGTTCCAAGTACGTGAGAAGGCGGAGGAATGGCAGCTGTAGTGTGGGATCCCAACTGGTTTCTCCTCATCTGTCCTTCGGAGGCAAACCTAACCCATGAGGTCTCCTGACGGTTAGGTGAGGTGACAAGTGTGGAAGTTCTCAGCACAGTGCCTGGCTCAGAGTAGGTGGGGGTCAAACGGAAGAGGCTTTCTTCTCTAGACGTGGGCAGCGGAATGCCTTTCTTACTTACTCCAACTCCAGAATTCTTTGGAAATATTTGGGAAACCTCCAGTTAGCCAGAAAGGTATTGGGGAAGCAGATGGGGCATATCCTGAATTGATATCTGTTACCTCTTTGAGAACACTTATTTTTTTTTTAGTGGTCCTCAAAAAGTTTATGTTAGAATTTATTTACAAATGAAAATCATGAAAAAAAATAACATTAGGATTGGATGATCATTTTGACATATAGGATATTTTTTTTCTTTCTGTACTTAACTACATGTTACAAATTTCATACAATCAACATGTGTTACTTTAGCAAAAGACAAATATTACATGTATATTACATGAATATTTGATTACATAATAGACATTTATTTAAAAAGAAACATGAGAATCTAAACAGTATAATTTAAAAAGCACTTTTAAATAGAAATTACTTTTCTAACATAAGTGAAGAATTTACTTCTTAGTGTTTTAAAAATATAATTTTTTGTAAGATTTTATTTATTTTGTTTGAAAGGTAGAGAGAAAATGAGAAAGAGAAAAATACATAAGGCAGGGGGAGGGGGGAAGGCAGGGGACAGAGAGAAAATCTTCCATCTGCTGATTTGACTCCCTTAGTGCTTGCAATAGCCAGGTCTGGGTCAGGCTGATGACAAGACTAGAATTCAGTCCAAGTTGCCCATGTGGATGGCAAAAATCCAACCACTTGAGTCATAACCTGCTGCCTCCCAGGGTTTCATATTAGCAAAATGCTGGAATCTGGAATTAAAAGCAAAGCTGATTTTCTAACTCAGGCACCCATACATGGGATACAGGCACCCAATGACTGTCCCAAATGCTTGCCCATGCAACTTTTTCACTGACATGACTCTTTATTAGGATGAAATAGTTTACACCAGTTTTCCATAGTCAGCATTGTTTACAGTCCATCAATTGCCAAAGATTCTGGTTTTGAAGTGCATGATACTCTTTGCTTGATATAATGTTTATATGAACATTTCGACTTATGTGATTGTTATGCAATCTTGGAAAAAACTTACACATGATCTTAGCCAAAAGGCCGAGAAGAGACTAGACGAAAAGTTACTCTGCAAAGAAAGGAGGGTGAGATTTACAAATCCTTGAAAATTCATTTTAATTCTTATGTTCTTAACTCCATATACTTTTATTATTGAGTTTAAATGTAGCAACTCCTGTTTAAAACGGTAAGTCCAAGTAATTATTAAGAGATTTTTAAATAGCACATTTTTTAGCCTTTGGTTATTGACTAAAAATGCAAATAAGCACTATCAGATCAAGTAGGTTTCACAGGAGAAAGCAGAGCATAGTCTTAACTGAGGACAACTCATTTAGTAAAGGTTACTGGCATGGGCATATGATGCACTGGGGAAGACACCATTCAGGATGCCCATCTCAAGGGCATGGGTTTCGTTCTGACTCCACTTCTGATTCCGGCTTTCTTCCAGTGCAGACTTAGGGAGGCAGCAGGTGATGGCTCAAATAGTTGTGTGCCTGTCACCCATGTGGAAGACCTGCTCTGAGTTCAAGGCTCATGGATTTGGCCTGGCCCACACATGGATATTGTGATCATTTCCAGAGTGAACATATGGAAGATCTTTGTCTATTTCTGTCTCTCATTATCTCTACCCTTCAAATAAAATGAAACTGTTTTTTTTTTTTAAATGTTATGTTTTGCTCATTGGTATAGTTTATCAACCAGAAGAAAAAAATTAAAAATAACAATTTTCATCCATAAGAGACAGAAGTATTTCAAGTGATTTTAAGAACTAGAGTGGATTGGGCTGATGCTGTGGCATAGTGGGTTATGCCTCCACCTGTGGCACCAGCATCCCATATGGACACCGGTTCATGTCTCAGCTACTCTTCTTCCAATCCAGCTCTCTGCTGTGGCCTAGAAAAGCAGTCGAAGATGGCCCAAGTGCTTGGGCCCCTGCACCCGTGTTGGAGACCCAGAAGAAGCTCCTTGCCCCCAGCTTTGGATTGGCTCAGGTCCGGCTGTTGCTGCCATTTGGGGAGTAAAGCAGCAGATGGAAGATCTTTCTGTCTCTCCCTCTCTCTGTCTGTAACTCTGCCTCTCAAATATATAGATAAAATCATATATATATATATGTATGTATATATATATTTAAAAAAAAACTATAGTGGAAGAACAGGTAGCATTGATCTCAAAGAACATGAACTTCAAAAAGACATAATAAAGGCTCAAATCTAGGTTTCACTATTTGTTACCTCTACAGCTTTATACTAGTTTCCTCAAGTCTAATTTTCTAATGCAGATACTACCATTATCTTCCTTACCTGTATGTGTTGTTCACACATATTTCACTGACCTCTGTATTCCCTGAAATTTCAGGTTATTTTTTAAAGATTTATTTATTTGAAAGTCATAGTTACACAGAAAGAAGGCGAGGCAGAGAGAGAGAGAGCGAGCGAGAGAGAGAGAGCTTCTTCTAGGTCTCCCACATGGGTGCAGGGACCAAAGGACTTGGGTCATCTTCTTCTGCTTTCCAGGCCATAGCAGAGAGCTGGATCAGAAGTGGAGCAGCTGGGATTCGAACTGGCACCCTTATGGTATGCCGGCCCTGTAAATGGCGGCTTCACCTGCTATGCCACAGCACTGGCTCCAGGTTATTTTTTTTAAAACACTTAAATGAAACATTCAAGATTACACAAAAATAGCATAATTTTGCTAAGACTAGGAAATATAGTAACTTAAAAAAAGTTGTCAATGATTACTTCTCTGTTCTTTTTTATTGTAAGTCTATGCCTATTGTGAAATCAAGAAATTCTTAAGAAAATCTTGAAAAGCAAAAAAGAAAGATTTAAGTTTGCCCAATATTGATAGTGGTCAGTCCTAAGTAAAGACAGCGCTATGAATTTGGTTCAGGTTTCATTTCCATCCAAGCTTTCATGTATGGAAGTTAAAAGAATAGTACTAAATTCTCTCACATCCCTCTGTCAAATAGAATATTCTGTGACAATAAATCCTATCTTGTCCAGACTACTCTTTAAGTAAATTGGTATCAACGAAATAATCAAAAGCAAACCAATTATGTTCTGGCATCTTTTATCTATCTGTTTGGATTTAACTGTCTATTAAATGGTGTTTGCATATGAGGAAATGTTCTATTGTATGCAGAGGTACTCAATTATTTAGATTATACATTTGAATAAACTGTGCAGTGGAAGGGCTACCCTTGTAATGTAGGACAATTACATTTTCTTGCATAGTTTACAGATTATTAAACTAATATCAATTCGACCCACAGTACCAGTTACTGGATTCTAACCTTTGCCTTTGAGACTTAGCTACTTTAAGGGTCTAGTTTCTACCCCAACAATTAGCAACCTGTGTCAATCATTTGAAATTATGCCAAATTATGTAAATTGGTTTTGAGAAAAGGACTGCAAGAGAAAAGACCACAAAAATTCAATTTCAGTAAAGATCATGGGTGAGGTTTTCAGCTGCTCCCTGCTGCTTGAGGACTCCTAGCTATCTGTAGTTGATAAGCAGAGGATCTCTTGTTCAGAGTGGCTTTCCCTCATGGATGCGGGTCAGGAGAAATCTGTGTGAAGCTCCCCACACAAGGGAACGTCAGTTCCACCTCAGCCGCACACCAAAGAAAGGCAGCTAGGATTTCCTTCCATTAGCATGTCTTTATTTGATTTTCCAAAAAAAGTATAAGGCTCTTTTTCAAGTGTAAGCTCTAATAATTACAATAAAATATTTTGTTTAAACTCTGATTTTACAAAATTCATTTTTATAAACATTATTCAATGGAGGAATGTTTTTCTCTCACTACATTATGCTTTTTAAAAAGAAAATTAAAAATGTATTTATTTGAGAGGCAGAGCAAGATCGAGAGACAGAAAATCAGAGAGTGCTTCCCACTTGCTGGTTTACTACCCAGATGTCCCCACTGATTGGAGCTGGGTATGGTTGACACTGAGACTCAGGATTGCAACCTGGCTCTCCCACGTGGGTAGCAAGAACCCAAGCACTTCAGCTACCTTGCTGTCTTCCTAGGTCTGCATTCTCAAGAAGCTAAAGATAGGAGCTAGAGTCTGGAATCAAATCAGGGTGTTCCAGTAATAAGAGATACCATCTTCGGCTGGCGCCACGGCTCAACAGGTAATAGCGGCGCCGGCACACTGGGTTCTAGTCCCAGTCGGGGCGCCGGATTCTGTCCTGGTTGCCCCTCTTCCAGGCCAGCTTTCTGCTGTGGCCCAGGAGTGCAGTGGAGGATGGCCCAAGTGCTTGGGCCCTGCACCCCATGGGAGACCAGGAGAAGCACCTGGCTCCTGCCATCGGATCAGCGCGGTGCGCCAGCCGCAGCGTGCCAGCCGCGGCGGCCATTGGAGGGTGAACCAACGGCAAAGGAAGACCTTTCTCTCTATTTCTCTCTCTCACTGTCCACTCTGCCTGTCAAAAAAAAAAAAAAAAAAAAAGAAAAGAAAAAGAGACACCATCTTGACTGGCATTTTTAACTGCTGGGCTAAATGCCAATCCGCATTGTGCTTCTCAATTATAAAAACAACATGTATTTGCTGTAAAACAAAAAAGAAACAAAACAAACAGAAAGGATTTCCTGTCCAGTCCTACCTATCATTCACTTATAAAAGTGTGGGGGCTGTGGAATTTTTTCTAAATTTGAATATCTGTAGTTAGCTAAAGCACTAGCTAGCTAAAGAACTTAAGAGAAAATGAGGGGCCTTGGCTCATGTGGCTAATCCTCTGCTTGCAGCGCTGGCATCCTATATGGGCACTGGGTTCTAGTCCCGGTTGCTCCTCTTCCAGTCCAGCTCTCTGCTGTGGTCCAGGAGGGCAGTGGAGGATGGCCCAAGTGCTTTGGCCACTGCACTCGCATGGGAGACCAGGAGGAAACACCTGGCTCCTGGCTTCGGATCAGCGCAGTGTGCCGGCCGTGGCTGCCATTTGGGGGGTGAAACAACAGAAAGAAGACCTTTCTCTCCGTCTCTCTCTCTCACTGCCTGTAACTCTACCTGTCTAATAAATAAAAAAGAGAGAGAGAAAAAATGAGAAGCAGACAAGCAAGCCATTAGATTTCTAATCCAATGAGGTATGTCCAGAAAATTTATTTTAATTTTGTTTTCACATACCCAGACTTACATTTTCCTCATGATCACAGGATGAATTTGAGATGGCTGTTGGAGACTGTTGGTTATTAAACTGTTTTGGTTTTAACAGATGAATTGAAGGTCAGAGAGGTTAAGTGGATGCTCATCACACAGGGAGTTAATAGCATACGGGGTAATAAGACCAGGTATTCTGAACTTCTTGTTTAGTGCATTTTTTTCTCTCAGCTCAAGTGATTCTTCTGCCATGGATAGGCAAACTAGATTTTTCACATCATATTTCTTTTTTTAAAAAAAGATTTATTTATTTTATTTGCAAGGTGGAGTTAGAAAGAGAGACTGCAATAGTTGGGATTGGGTCAGGCTGAAGTCAGGAGCTAGGAACTTCATCTGGGTAAGGACCCAAGGACTTGGGCCATTTTTTTTTTCTTTTGCTGCTTTCCCATTAGCAGAGAGCTGGATCAGAAATGGAGAAATCAGGACTTGAACTGGTGCCCCTATGGGATGCTGGCATCACAGGCGGCAGCTTAATCTGCTATGCCACAACGCTGGTCCCCATCATATTTTTTTATGTTTTATGCAAATGATTCAAAATGTCCTAACCTTTACCTAAATATACCAAGGAAACTATGTTTTCTTTTTAATGAAATCTGACTCTTCACAAATCACAGACTATCTTTCTTCATTTTACATATCCAATGCTGATGGTCAGTTTTATACATCAACTTGGCAAGCCTGTACTATACTTGTTCAATCAAATGCTACTTTGAGTGGATGCTACTTTGAAGGCATTCGATATATGTGACTAACAACTATAATTTTTGTAAAGGAGATTGTCTGGGATAATCTGAGTGGACATATCCAATCCATCCAAAGGCCTTGGCAGCAAAGTTGAAGCACCCTCTATACCATACAATAGCTTTAAGTCTGTTCTTCCTGAAAGCCTGCCCTAAGATTATGGACTTAGCTAGCCAGACCCCCACAATTCTGTGTGCTATTTCCTTGGAAGAAATAAATAATATAAAAAACCTACTCCAATATCAGTAAATGTTTTCTGTTTTCTGAATTGGGGAATATATGAAAATCTTGTTTTTTTCCAATAAAACCTGTATATTTTGATTGGAAGTGTTACCATATCACTTACAAAACATCGTGTTAGTTTTCTAACACATTAGTATTGAAAATCAAGACTCTCATAATTATGAACCACATGTCTATTCTATTCTATCCTATTCCTCTTGTTAGGAAATATACCTTATTTCCTGTTTGAATAAAATGAGCTATCTTCCCTGGTTACTGAGATGTACAAAAAAAGGTTATTTAAAATATCCAGGATAGATTGCACATTTCCATGGTCTGTTTTTAGTTGCTGGAGAAGAACCTGGTTAAGTCTCCTCAGATGAATCCCTTGTTTTAAATCTCTAGTGCTGTAAATAACGAAATAGCAATATCTCCCTAGCATTGTATTGACTGTATATCTCTTTGAAGATTTGACATATGGGTTGCTCAGATTCCATTCTCCCACTAATTAAAATTCTAATATTTCTTGATGCAGTGATGATTTTTAAAATATTACTGGTGACAATTCAGGTACTAACCTTTGTTAATTATCAATTATCTCATTGAAGTAAAAGTAATAACAGTATCATAACCATAAATAAACAAATAAATAACTTCCTTCATGGCTGAGAGAAGGACAAATACAGATCGAGACTTTTCATACAGTTGATCAAATTCAGAGTTTTTCTACAGGATTCTGATGTTATATCGGTTTCAATCTATAGAATGTATGGCTCCACAGAAAACCTTTTCCTATATTCATGAGTAAAAGAATTCATGACAAATAAAAGACCAACGACACAATCAAGCCTTTGACATTACAATTATTTGCATTTGCAATGAATGTTGACTGCACATTACCACAGTCAGGTAACGTCAAGGTGACAGGTGTGCTGGAGATTATTCTGATTCATAATGCATGTAACTCAAGGTGCACTTGTGCACATCAAATCACATAGCGCTGTTTATCAGAAATGAACTGGGACAGCAAGACATTTAGGTAAACAAGGTTTTGTGTGATCAAGGGAGTTACAGGGTAATTGATTCACATCAGGAGACATAACCTAGATTTGGATGGTAGGTAGTTTTGAATAGAGGATTTAGGTTCTATGGAGCTTTACATACACAAACACAGGATTCCCAAATTTCATTAGCAACATTAATGTCTATGTTGGTTTGCATTTTTAAAGGCATCAAAAATAGTTATCTGGAATCCTAGCAATCTCAGGGATGATGACAAATTTAAACCATAAACATTCAAATATTTGAATAAAGCATGTTCTTTAAATATAAATTACATTTATGTTCTTTAAATATAATTTATATTGAGGATGAATACTGGCTGCAGTGACATAAGAACTCTACCAGTAAGCGGGAACTTGGGTTGTCCACTTAGTTTCCTAAATTTTCATGCTACAGTCTTCAAGTACTAAAACCAGTTCTGCTTTCTCCTGTGGGAGCCACCAGGTTGAAAGGAGTGTGGCCTTCTCTTTGTGGCCTGGTGTGTGCTTGTTCACTAATATTGGTGTACTCCAAAAGTGAGAAGTCATCTGGCAGAAATACCACTGTGCCTGCTGTGCTTAAAGGTTTCCTTGAACCAGATATTGTGAACTTTCTTGACATTAACTTGAGCAAAAGCAACAGTCATTTGCTGCCAGTGAAATAACACGTCATTGATTAGTGTTGAATTTTGGGATATGGGCAGAGCTGTGGGTCAAATTCCTAGACTTGTTAATCTGGACAGGATGCCTTTGAAAATGTATGCTGAGGGAGCCACATCTTTGCATGAACCCAAACCTGGCACTGTTGGCAATGGGGAGTGTATGAGACCCATAAGTAATATTCCATCTGCTATGTTCTGACTGTGTCAGTTTTGCAAGTACTGGTCATGTCTGAAATTCATCCTTTTGAAGAAGTTCCTAAACTTCCTATGGCAGTCAAAGGTAAAGTTGAAGCAGATCAAAGAGGTTGTTTTGCTTCCTCAGAAATCTAAGGTCTGGAATAAGACCAAAAAGATCTGTCTCTCAGTGAATGAGAGTTGGCAAGTACAAAATGAGAAAGTGTCATGGAATCTAGCAAAGGAGATCCTGCATCATCTATATTGAGGACAATAGCAGCGTCAAGGCCTTCAGAAACATCCCTGGAATTACTCTGCTCCATGTAAGCAAACTGAATATTTAAAAACTTGTTTCTGGTGGTTTTGTGGGATGTTTCTACATTTGGACTGAAAATTCTTTCTGGAAGTTAGGTCGATCGGTTGGCACTTGGCAACTATCAAGAGCAACTACAACCTTCCCATGTATAAGATGCTCAATGAAGACCTCAACAGAATTTTTTATTAATGTTTTATTTATATAAATGGAAAAATTTTCATGTATCTCATACATACAGTTTTAAGAACAAAATGATACTTCTCATCCTAGTTCTCTCCCTCCCTCACTCCCATCCTTTCTCCTACTTCCTTTCTTATTTTTCTTTCAATTTTTGGAATAATACAATTTTTTTGTCCTTGAGAACAGTTTTCACCATTAACTGAAGAAGCACCTAAGGTGACAAGCAATGGAGTTTGGCCCTTAGGCTTATCTAAAACTTATGAAACATAAGAATATCCTCCACTTAATACACTAAAATGAAGTATACCTTTGAGAATAAGTTTTACTATTAACTCTCATAACACAATTCTTTGAAGACAGAGGTCCTGCAGGGGAAGTTAGTGAACAGTGACTCCTGTTGTTAGTTTAACAATTAATGCTCTTTTGTATGACATCAGTGATCACCCAAGGCTCTTGATATGAGCTGCCTGGGCTGTGGAAGCCTTCTGGATCCACAAATTCCTTCAGTAGTTAGACTAGGAAATAAACAAAGAAGTTCTCTCCTTCCTTCAAAGAGTACCTCCTTCTTTGATGACCACTTCTGTTCACTGGGCTCTCACCCACAGAGGTCCTTCATGTACAATACTTTTGCCACAATGTCTTGGTTTCCATGCCTGAAATTCTCTTGTGGGCTTTTCAGCCAGATCAGAATGCCTTAAGAGCTGATTCTGAGATCAGAGTGCTACTTCAAGTGATTGGCTTTCTGTAAGTAAGCTGTGTGGACTGCTTCCCATGTTAGAGCATTCATGCCTTCTTAATTCTATCTATTAATATCACAAACACTTAATCATATTTGTATGATCACTTTAACACTTAATCCTATCTATATGGTCACTTTTTTTAAAAAAAGACCATGTCTTATTTATTTATTTATTTATTTATTTATTTATTTATTTTGACAGGCAGAGTGGATAGTGAGAGAGAGAGAGAGAGACAGAGAGAAAGGTCTTCCTTTTTGCTGTTGGTTCACCCTCCAATGGCCGCTGCGGCCGGCACATCTCGCTGATCCAAAGCCAGGAGCCAGGTGCTTCTCCTGGTCTCCCATGGGGTGCAGGGCCCAAGCACTTGGGACATCCTCCACTGCCTTCCCGGGCCATAGCAGAGAGCTGGCCTGGAAGAGGGACAACCGGGATAGAATCCGGCACCCCAACCGGGACTAGAACCCGGTGTGTCGGCACCACAGGCGGAGGATTAGCCTGTTAAGCCACGGCGCCGGCCTATATGGTCACTTTAACAATTAATTCTTTCCCTATGATCACTTTAACACTTAAAATGCCCTACTTGTGAGGATTTTGCACTTCATGGCAAGTTTTTAAACTGTACCCTTAGAAGTAAGTCTGTAGGATTGTATACAGAACTATATAGCTTTACAGTTACAAGCTTCATATATTTCATAATTACAACCTTAATAACATGCTGATTCTTCCCACCATGCCATCCCTCCCACACACATTCCCACCCCCTTTCCTCCTCCCTCTCTTATTTATTTATTTTTTTTACTAAGGTCTATTTTCAATGAACTTTATATGCATATGATTAACTCTGTTAAGTAAAGTGTTCAATCCATAGTATGAGAGAAAAAAAAAAAGAGAGAGAGAAAAAAACTGTTCCCCAAGAGTCAAGAAAATGGCTGTTCAAAGTCATTGCTTCTCAAAGTGTCAATTTCACTTCTACAGATTGCCTTTTAGGTACTTTATTAGTTATCACAGGTCAGGGAGAACACATGATATTTGTCCCTTTGGGACTGGCTTATTTCACTGAATATGATGTTAAGTCCAGAGATTCAAAGAGCACAGTGCAAAAAGAGAGTCATAAAGAAGAATCCAGTTCACTGAGAAACCTGACAATCATGTTGAAGTTAAACCCATAGGTAAACACATGCACTGAATCACCATTCTCTGCTGAGAGAGGAATCACAAACTCCTGGTGGAGAAGGCAGTAGTAGCACTTGCAGCCAAATCAGATGATAAGGGGGTTGACAGGCAAGCAATGGGTGGTAGAAAAGAAAGGAAAGAAGGCTGTTGGTATCAAGAAACAGAAGTCTTTGGTGAGGAAATGGGCTATGTGCAGCCATTAGAAGCCAACACCTGAAAGGGAGCTAGTAAAGAAGAAATCTGCCTGCATATGCTCTTAAATTTGTTTATTCTATAAGGCTCAAATAATCTTTGGACAACTTATTCAGAAGAAGGAACTGACCAGAAAGAAAGTCAGAAAAAAAATATAGTGCCCTATGTATCTAAGTTTTAGACATAATTACCAATTTGCACTTTAGTTGTTCCTTTTTATATATGGTCTAACTATCCAGAAGGAGCCATAGGAATTCTAAGGTGTGACTGGTGATTGCTCCACTATTTCCTGAAAAACCTGAGTCTTTCTTATCTCCATTTTGCTGCATTTCTTCAGTATTCTTCCCAAAATGACATAATTACAGCCTAGTCATGAAAATTTATCAGATAAATCCAAGTTGAGAAGCATTCTACTAAATATATAGTAAGAACTTCACAAAAGTTTCAACATTAAAATAAGGAAAGACTGACATGTGGTCATATATTGAAATAAACAAAGGAAATATTGTGACCAAATATAAAGTGATGAACAGAAAAAGGACATTGATGGAAAAATTGGTGAAATCTGTTTAAAGTTCATAATTTGATTAATGATGTTATACCAAGGTCAATTTCTAAGTTTTAACAAATCTACAATGTATTATGTAATATATCAGTTTTTATAAAAGCAGACTGAAGAATATATAAGAAATCTCTCTACTATAATCTGAAATTAAGATTTTTAAAAGAAGCTTAATAACAATGAAAATTACTTGGAAAAAATTCTGCTTAAAACAAATAGGAAGATAACACTATAGTGACAGAATAGTGGAAACTTTTATAGCATATGCATATAGCAATAATAATATATAAAGAACTCCTACAAATCAATAAGAAAGGCAAACAATCAAATGCAAAACCAGATAATGAATATAAACTATAGACTAAACAGGAAGAAATATCTACAACCAATATTTTATTATAAGATTCTAATAATAAGAGAAATGTAAATCAAAACAAAAACCATGAATACATTTTTAGAGAAATGCCCTTATTCATGTGCTTAAGTGTGTGTATGGTAGTGATAAGTTTGGTTCAGAAAGTTACAATCTAAATATCGATAAAAGAGAAAATATTTAGGAAATTGAAAATAATTTAAATGTCTCTAAAAAGGAGAAATTAAAATAAATAAGAATATGAGTATGCAAAATACCATGCAACTCGTGAAAGCAGGGATGAGAAAGAGATGCTTTTGCTGTTTTTCTCCATTATCAAGATTTTCACCTCCTGTAATTTTCAAAATATAAGCACCAAGCAAAAGGGATGAGTGATTTAAATAATGTACTTATTTTCTAATGACTTACATAGCTAAGATTATCTAACTCAGAAAATGAATGACATATTAAATGTTAGTTATTAGAAGATAAGAATTTGGGGGATAATTTATTACATGGTAATAGATAACTGATGCATTTTCCACCCACTCATGTGCTGATCTCAGAATGTATAAATTACACAGACTTTATAGTATGTTTTGTTGCTTTTCTTTTCCCAGATTTTCAAGACTATCCTTGCTTTGTTTATTTATCAAATTACCCTTCATAATTATTTTTTCTAGCTTAAGACAGAAACATAATGTGTGTTTTTTTTTTTTTTAGATTTATTTACTCAAAAGGCATACTGACAGAGAAAGAGAGAAGAGATGAGAGACAGAGAGGAAAGAGAGATCTTCCATTCACTAGTTTACTCCCCATATGGCTGCAATAGCCAGGGTTGGGCCAGGCTGAAACCAGGAGCCAGGAATTCCATCTGGGTCTTCTATGAGGGTTGCACAGGACCAAGTACTTGGGCTGACATGTATTTCTTTCCCAGGTGCATTAGCAAAGAGCTGGATCAGAAACAGAGCAGCCAGGATTCAAAGCAGCACTCCGATGGGATATTTTATCACAACCAGTGGCTTAACCTACTGTGCTACACTAGTGGCCCCTACACTGATACTTTTGTTTAGGTCACGATACATGTATGACTTAGCAAGAACTGCTACCTTTATAGCGAATATTTTTATTTGCATACCTGATATATTTTCCCCTTTACTTCAAGCCTACTTTTGTTCTTTAGGAGTATATTCCTTGCTATGATTAACAGGGTCTTTTCTTCTATTATTTTCTTCTTTTAATCTCCTTATTCTTATTATTTTGTTTTTTAACTATGAACATTATTCACTTGTATATGTCAATTTTATAACCTAAAAGGATAGGTAGAATAGTCATCCTTCCCAAAGATGTCTGTATCTGAGTGTTCAGAATCTACAACAGTTTTGTTAGCTTAAAGGCAAAGAGAAATTCAGGTTGCAGTCTGCATTAAGGTGGCTAATCAGCTGGCCTCATTATGAGATCAACCTGCCTATCCAGGTAGAGCCACAGTAATAGTTCTTACACGTGGACACAGAATGTGGCAGGTGTTTGGCCTAATGGTTAAGACATTTCTTAGGATGCTCACACCCCATACTGGAGTGCCTGGGTTTGAGACCTGGCTCTGCTCTGATTCTAGCTTCCTGCTAATGCATGCCCTGGGAGGCAGCAGGTGATGACTGCCTTGCCACTCAGGTGGGAAACTCGGATTGAGTTCCTGGCTCTCGGTTTCAGCATGGCCCAACTCTGGCTATTGATTCAGAGTGAACCGGCAAATAGGAGATCACTTCTTGTTCATTCATATCTTCCCTCTCATTTAACTTTTCTTTCTAAATCAATTTTTAAAATTTCATTTCAGAGTTCTTTCACTTACTGAATTTTTAAGTCTCATTCATGGTGCTCTTCTCATTTCTTCTATTTTCATCTAGGTCATTTTGAAATATTTGCTTAAACTTTTATGAACTTTATGAACATGTTTTTGTGACATGCTTTTATTATCCAAGAGAATATTATTTTCTTTATCCTCTCATTTCTTATAATAATATTGTGTAGGACTTTTTTTATGTTGCACAGTTTTATATAAAATTCATTTAAACTTTTAGAAAGAAACGATTAGGATAGTTTTTTTTTTTTTTATTATACTAGTGATTCCACTTTGGTTGTTTCATAAAAAGACCAAAATATATTTTAAGATTTGCTCTCTCTGCCATCCTTCTTCCATTTTTATTGAGTTTTTCTCTTTATTTTGCTCTTATTCTCCCTATATTACTAATTTATATTCTGGCCTCAGTAGTTTATCTATTGTGTGTGACTTTCTCTAGGAGAAGAGCTTAGGTTTTTGTGTATATAAATTTTGAAAATTCATATGCCCAAGATTATTTCACCCCCCACTTACCATATATCCATTATTCTTACTGTGAATGAAGTATATAAATTTTTTTCTTACTTGCAGATCGATCTGCTGCAGGTTCTAACCCATGCCTGTTGGAGACTTTGAGATACATTCTGTTTTTCTCTTCTTCCTCCCACTTTGCTACAGATGTCACATTTGTTCTTATAGTTACTGACATTTTGTCCCCACTTATTGCTAATATTTTGCTGTTCATGTAGATAATTTATCATCAAATAATTTAAAAATACTGTCTGGCTTTTTTTTAATCTTGAGGGCTTAGATGTTTAGTGTGCTTCTTTGGGAGAATTCAAATATCATCAAGAACTATGCTGCAAAAATTTTACTTTATCTCCCAGAAAGCAGTAAATTGACTCAATCTTCCCGCAAAAAGCCATTGTAAACAATGGTCAAAACACAAAAGACAATTACTGGAAGGCCTGAAGGATTATTAAAAACAGGTGTATTGTAATAGGAAGTGAATACTTCTAAAGCTAGAAAAACACATTGCTAGCAGTTTTCTTTAACTTTTAGCCTATGGGCAGGCTGAGAGAAAAGTTGCAGTTTTTCATGTCTGAAAAACTACAGAACAGACTTTTGGACCCCAGTCTTCCAGAAACTGAAGGAGAAATCACAGACGGAGAAGGACCAGAAACAGCAATCCAACATTCTGTATTTCAACAGAGCTCAGATGTTTGGCTGAGTCATAAATCATGCAAGTACAAGATAGATTCCAGCTCAATGTAAAAGAACTAAACTTCCTGTTGAGCTGTTGCTCAGAAGAGAAACTTTTTTAGTTTAATTCAATCAAGTTAATTGCCCACTTGAAAATAATTCACCACCTTTTGGAAGACTGTAACAGAATCCAGAGTCCACAAAAACATAACACCGTAATATCTATTATAGTCCAAGTTGATTAGATATGAGACAAAGAAGGAAAATATGAATTATTCTCAATAGAACAGGCAATCAATAAGAAACGAATTTTTGGCTGGTGCCATGGCTCAATAGGCTAATCCTCCACCTGTGGCGCCGGCACCCCAGGGTTCTAGTCCTGGTTGGGGCGCTGGATTCTGTCCCAGTTGCTCCTCTTCCAGTCCAGCTCTCTGCTGTGGCCCGGGAAGGCAGTGGAGGATGGCCCAAGTGCTTGGGCCCTGCACCCGCATGGGAGACCAGGAGAAAGCACCTGGCTCCTGGCTTCAGATCAGCTCAGTGCGCCGGCCACAGTGCACTGGCCACAGTGGCCACTTGGAGGGGTGAACCATTTTCACATGGCTATATATTGACATTTGAAATAGGATTTTAATGCAGTTTTACAGTGTTCATGATCCTAAAGGAAAATATATTACAATACAAGCAAACATGGAAAATCTCAACAGGAAATAAAAATTTCTGTACTGATAGATAAAACTCAGTAAATGGCTTTAACTTTGGGCAACATACCAGGGTTAGAAGTGAAAGAATTACAGATATTTCAATAGAAAGCATCAAATATGAAAAGAGAGAAAAAGAATAGGTTCTTGGGGACTTACAAAACTTTATCAAAACATTTAGGGTATATGAAATTTGAATTTCAGAAGGAGAGAATGCATTAAGGAAAATTTAAAAATATAAAAAAATTAAAATAATTGAAAAAAGAGTGCCCCAAATTTTGCAAATTTGGTGAAGAAAAACCTGTAAATAATCAAAAATCTTCAAACACACTCAGGAAAAACAGATAACCTCCTAAAGGTAAATCATAGTCAATATGCTGAAATCTAAAAGGAGAATTTTTATAAGGAGCAAGAGAAGCAATACTTCATTTATAAGAGAATAATAATTCATAATTATCTTGACTGTGAATGGATCACATTAACCAATCAAAAAACATCCAAAGGCTGAATGGATAAGAAAACAAGACCCAATTGCTTGTTGCTTGCAAAAGATTTACTTCACCTTTAAACATATTCATAGACTGAAAGTTAGAGGATGGAAAAGGGTATCCCATGCAATAGTGATACTTAATGAGATAAAAAAGATTTCATGATAAAATCTCAAGACAAAAGATGGTCTAATGTATTATTAAAAGAACCAATTCACCAAGAAGATGCAACAGGGGCCTGCGATGTGGCAAAACAAGTTA
This sequence comes from Lepus europaeus, assembly GCF_033115175.1. NCBI lineage: Eukaryota > Metazoa > Chordata > Mammalia > Lagomorpha > Leporidae > Lepus > Lepus europaeus. Next base: position 34,108,187 of record NC_084827.1, read on the forward strand.
AGCCACTATTTGTAGAGCCTGCTACCCATATCAAGTGCTGGCTTGAGTCTAAGATACTCTGCTTCCAAGCCAACTTCCCGCTAATGCCTCTTGGGGGGACAGTGGAAGATGGATCAAGTGTTTGGGTCCCTGCTATCCCTGTAGGACACACAACTGGAAGTCCTGGCTTCTGACTTAGGCTTGTCCCAAATCTCTCTCTGTCCATTCCTCTCTCTCGTCAAATAAGTAGACTTTCAAATAACTAGATAAATATTTGAATAAAAGAAGATAAAAACATTATAGATACTACCACATCAGAGCATCTAAATATATAAAGGAAATATTAATAGATTTGGATTTGAAGAGATATAATTCAATAATAGTGGTATACTTCATTATTCCAGTTTCAACAATTATGAGATCACTCAGATAGAAAGTTAACTAGAGGCCGGCGCTGCGGCTCAATAGGCTAATCCTCTGCCTTGCAGCGCCGGCACACCAGGTTCTAGTCCCGGTCGGGGCACCGATCCTGTCCCGGTTGCCCTTCTTCCAGGCCAGCTCTCTGCTGTGGCCAGGGAGTGCAGTGGAGGATGGCCCAAGTGCTTGGGCCCTGCACCCACATGGGAGACCAGGAGAAGCACCTGGCTCCTGGCTTCAGATCAGCGCGGTGCACCGTCCGCAGCACGCCTACCGCGGCGGCCATTGGAGGGTGAACCAACGGCAAAAAGGAAGACCTTTCTCTCTGTCTCTCTCTCTCACTGTCCACCCTGCCTGTCAAAAAAAAAAAAAAAGTTAACTAGAAATCATTGGATTTGAGCTATACCTTAAACTAGGTAGACCTAAGAGACATAAGTAGAGCATTACATCCAGGAGTATATTCTTCTCAAATGCAAACAGAACATTCTCCAGGATAGACTGTATGAGTACAAAGCAAATCTTGCCACTTTTTAAGAGGATTGAAATCCTATCAAACGTCATTTCTACTACAATGGTAAACAATTAAAAATCAACAAGAAATTTTGAAAAATACAAATATATGGAAATTTAATAACATATTCTTACATGGGTTAAAGAAGAAATTAAAAATAAATTTAAAAACATCTTTATACAAACACAGATGCACAACACACCAAAACTCATTACTTACAAAACAAAAAACAAAAAAAAACAACACAGTTCTCAGAGGCAGGTTTATAACAACAATGAAAAAAATGCCTTCATCAGAAAAGAGGATTATAAATGAACAACTTAGTTTTACTTTTTAAAGAGCCAGGAAAAGGAGAACAAAGCCCAAATTTAGTAGAAGTAAGGAAATAATGAAGATCAGAGTAGAAATAAATGAAAGAGAAACTAGAAAATCATAGAAAAAAACAAATTGATTTTCTGAAAATACAAAATCAGTGAACCTTCAACTAGACTAAGGAAAAAGGAAAACTCAGATAGGTAAAATCAGAAATTAAACAGGAAATATTATAGTTGATAATACAGAAATATGTCTAATTGTACACTAACAAAATGGATAACCTAAAAGAAATGTATAAACTCCTAAAAAGACACAACTTTCAAAGTTTTTTCTTTAAGATTAGGAATGAGAGAAGGATCCCACTCTTTCCATTTCCAATATAGTGCTGTAGGCTGTAGCCAGAGCAATCAAGCAAGAGAAAGAAATAAAAGGTATTCAATTTGGAAAGGAAGAAGTGAAATTGTCACTGCAGATGATATGGTCTTTTATATATATATATATATATATATATATGTGTGTGTGTGTGTGTATAAACACTAAAGACTACTAATAAAGAAAGGCATTTAGTAAAACTACAGGATACAAAGTCAACATAAAAAAGTCAGTAGTATATTTATATAATAACAATGAGTTATCTAAGTTGAAATAAAGAAATCAGTCCCAATTACAATAGGTACAAAAATATTTAAGAATAAATTTGTGGGTGGACATTTAGTTTAGCAGTTAAAACACTGATTGCATGCCCATGTCGCCCAATTCAGTAATACATCAATCTCCAGCTCCACCTCCTGATTCCAGTGTCCTGCTCATGTGACACCCCCCCCCCCCCCCCGGGAAAGCTGAGTTGATGGCTCAAGTAATTAGTGTCCTGTCACCTATAGGGGAGACCTGGATTGAATTCCTTTGTCTTGACTTCAGCACCTCCAGTAGTTATGGGCATTTGGGGAGTGAATAAGACAAGTAGAAAATGTCTAAAAATAAAAAATTCAGTATCTTGTTATTCTACTATAGATATATAAATATTGTTACATGTTTGGTACAATTTTCCCATCTATTTTTCCACACATCACATTAAAATTATTTCATAGTTGAGCTCATACTACATATGTAATACTGTCTTTATTTTATCATTCTAATGTTATGAATATTTTTCCCTTGGTATTAAAACTGTCTTTGAAAAATGCAAAGCATTTTGAGCTGCTGGAACAACTGAAATTGTTTTCTTGATGTGACACATGTAACTTAGTGATTGGTTTGATTTAGTGTCCTATACTTCAATAAAAATTCAGTATTACAATTTCAAAAAAAGATTTAAATATAAAATCTGAAACTGTAAAACTCCCAGAAGGAAACAGAGAGAAAAATCCCCATGGCCATGACATTGGTCTGAGCAATGACTTTTTGGAATTGACCACAAATCACAGTCAACAAAAGAAAAGAACAACAAATAAAATTATATCTAATTGAAAAGCTACTACACAGTGAAGAAAATAATCCAGAATAAATTGCAACCTACAGACTAGGAGGATATATTTGCAAACCATGCATTTAATAAGGGGTTAGTATACAAAAGATATGACTACAAAGAACTCAAACAACTCAATACAAAGAAAATAAATAACCTTATTTAAAAATGGACAAAAGAACTAAAGGGATATTTTTGCAAGTGTAGACACAGAATGGACAAAGCTATATGAAAAACATGATTCAAATCACTGTCAGAGAAATGCAAATTAAAAGCACAGTGAGATATGACCTCACACCTACCTTCAAAAATACAGAAGGCAATAAGTGTTAGCGAAGATGTGATGTCAAGGGAACCCTGTACACTGTTGGTGAGAATGTAAACTGGCTCAGCAATTATGGAAATAGTCTGGAGATTTCTCAAAATATAAAAAAAAATTGAACTACCATATGATTCAAGAATCCTATTACTGGGTATGCATCCAAGGAAATCAAATCCATTGATGAGGTGTCTGCACTCTCAACGTTCATTGCAACATTATTGACAGTTGCCAAGAAAAGGAGTAAACCTAAGTACCATTGACAAATAAATGGATAGAGAAGATAATGGTTTGTATAGGTAGTGTAATACTATGCCACCTTGAGAAACAAGAAAATCCTGTTCTTTGTGACAATATAGATGACCTTAGAGGACAGTATGCTAAGCAAAATGCATATGCACAGAAAGACAAATATCACATGACCTTACTTACTTGCATATTTGAATAAAACATAGTATAAAATGGTGGTTACTAAAGTTGAAGCTTAGTTCAGCCATTCTATCATGTATGTACATGCATCAAAATGCCATATGTGTAGCATAAATATATCCAATTTTACTTGTCAATTAAAAATAAATTTAAAATACGATATTTTGTCTTATACTGAAGAAATGTAGTTGCTCTTTTCCTTCTTAACAGCTTTCACAGCTAAGTTCTAATAATACTCATGTAATACATTTAAAAATTCGTCTTCTATTTCTACCGAAAATGTAAGCTCTAAAGAGACACCTTCTCTCTGTTCTGCACATGTGTGCGTGTGCATGTGTTGTATCACCCATGTTTAGAAAAGTGTGTTATAGTAAAGATTTCATAAATAGTAAATATTTGTTGAAATATTAGAAAGATAATTGTTCTTTAGTTGTGTGCGGTTCTATCTTTTCAACTAAAATATTATCTAGAAAAATGAGTACATGAAACAAAATAAACCAAAATGAAATGATAGAAAGGGAAATGTATTTTTTCTATCTCTAAGAAAAATTAAGATAGTCTGGACCTTGTTATTCGATCAGGAGGCAGAAATTAGAAGTTAGCTTCATAGACAAAGACATGTTGGTGAAAGGTTATGTATTTCCAAATTCACACATTTTCTCAATTCAAAAAATTTCTTTCAAAAGTTACTCCCTTTAGTGAATATTATACTCATAGATTATTCTAAATACATAATCTGTGAATCACAGAATATGCCATAGCTTATTTAAGAACGCCAAAACCCATTTTCAACGCTGATAATCTCCTGATGTTTAGAGTGATTCCACAGTTCATGCTAAGTGACCTTTCTGGGACTCATATAACAGCAGCAGAATTCATAAGACATCACTCACACTGACATATATGGGGCTCACGGAGATGTTGGGGGAGTCTACTTCAAAACCTCATTTTTGAAAGTTGACTATTCTGTGTATATGCCATTGCTTTATTTCAAAAGCCATCTGACAGACGGTCTCTAAAGAGCAGAACTGAGTATTTCCTAGCTAAAGTTTTAAGAGAACAGTTTCAAGAAATGACCAGTTTCAGTTTGGAGTTCTCTAAGGGGTTTGGTTCACCTTCATCATTGATCTTTCTGTTTGAAGTGTTCATTTACCATCCTGACACAATCTAGGGCCGCACTGCATGATGTTGATGATACTTTTGTCAACGTGAAGAATGCAGTGCCATTGTTACAGACATCGTACAAGAAACAGAGACCTTAATACGTACCATCTGTTTTACAAAAAAGCTCAATGTGGTAATGCATTTGCAATACCAGAAGCAATATCTCTAAGACATGAAATGAACATATGTTGTCTAAGAGCCTTCAGGCTGACATTGAAAAAGAGAAAAGATAGTACTTCAAGGCAAATACTGTCCCAGTAGAAAGACTGCCAGATCCAATATGGCTCAGCCTATTGACAGGTCTCTGGTGAACAACTTCATATAAAGATTTTCACATTGTTATGGGCTGTACAGCTCTCTGGCCCATCTTTTCAGCATGGGTAAAATAGCAGAAAACACCCTCTTTGTCACTCTAGGTACTTTTCTGTTTCAGAGCAACAGATGTTGTCAGAAAAAGTCACACCATGTGATAAAGTGCTTGCATGATTATTTTCTGAGGCTAGAGTGAAACTGAAACAGTGGCTTCTGATGAGTGAGCAGGCAATTTTAAAAACAGATCTTGTAGTGCAACAACTGAATGTTATACAAAAACATCTAGCTACTTAAATTAGTGCAAATTATGAATTTTATTAGATGATATAATTTTCATGTATGTGCAAGGAAGAATTGAATAGCAACTGAATAATCCTAACCTCATTTTTCTAGATAAATTATAATGCAAAAATATAATATTTATACCATGGATTTTAAATACATATGAGTATGCATGCATGTATAATAGTCTGTTCATATAATGCTATAATCCAGCATATGTGTGCTCCTTATGTGTAAGTGAGCATTGCAAGAAATGACAAAGGTCAAACAATGGATTATTAAAACCGTTAGAACAAAGAATAGTTAACTAGCTTAACAAGTGTTAGTTTGCTTATATTTTCGGTTCCAAATCTGAATAGGAGTTTTAGTTACAATATGCCATAATCAGGCTTAGCTCTTCATAAACATGTCAATATGAAATATAAGCCCTACGTTTTAAAAACAGTTGAAAAAATACAGCAGTGGACTTGCAGCCAGGAGCTCTGGCTTTGAGCGTCCGATCTCCATTTACAAGGTGCATGACCTGAAGTAAGTGTGACCTTGGGTCACCCTTCAAAGCCTCAATTACTTCATCTCTGAAGAAGGGAAGTGAACTAAATGATCTCTAAGGCTGTTTTCAAATCTAATAATTAAGTTCTAATTGCAAATAGACCATCACCAAAACACTATTTAAAATAAGGAGGGGTGGTTGAAATATAAAGTAAAGGTAATTAGCTAATCCATTTTTTAATGCATTTTGTGCTTCAAACTATATACCGATCTGAGGGTAGGATTAAGCGAACTCTTCACAGAATAGATCAAATATTTTATGTCTATCAATTATATGATATGGCATAAATTGTTATTCACTGTCCTCCTAAATTTGCCCTAAGATAAAAGAGAAAACCCATATTCAGAATATTGTGAAGTCCGCAGACCCAATCAGAACCACACTACTATATTTCCAAAGCTGTTAATTGAAAAACTTCTTGAATCTGGAAGCAGTTCTTTGATGATCATTAATGTGAAGCTTTTTTCAACATGATCTTTATCCAGTATTTAAAGGAACACAGCATGACAACTCTCATGGCCTGGCAAGGACACAGGACTTACTTCAGACACCCTGATGCTGTTCATAGTTATGATCCCAGGATGTCAGATGTCAGATGTTGCCATTCCTCAGGGCAGTATTCTCATCGCTACGTCCACAATCTTCCCCTGGTGTAATAATTTCAATATGTGTCTCATAAGAAGAGGCTGGCTTGTTCACTAATTATTCTCTGGTGTTTATGCTGCAGATACAAAACCATCTAACTTCTTAAATTAAACACCCAGCATAGATTCATATATCCAGCTCTGGAGCTGGGATTTGTACACAAAACTTTTCCACACCCTATTCAAATGTTGCATTGCCACTTTAATTATGAACTCTAACTCCCTTATTACATCCTAAATCTAGTCCCTGATCACAATGACCTCACTACTACTTTACAACCCATTTTCTGTTATTTATGGTACATATTATGCTGGCTTGAAGAGCAGCACAGAGCAGGGAATGATCCAGTTATCCTTGAATTTAGAGCTTTATTCAAACCACTGCCTGTCCTGTCATCAGTCAGGGGCGGATCCACAGGAACTCTCCTCTTCATCATGGGTCAGAGGATAGCCACTGATGAAATTCACTTCCAACCACACAAAGTTCAAAGGCACTGGCCTGAGTGCTGTGTGTGTTTATTCAGAAACATGTGGATCTGATGAGTGTGAGGAGATTGGCACAGTATGGCTCAGATGCAAGTCGTTGAGTATAATTGATTTTTAATGGGCTGGCTACCTGCCACCAGATGTTCATCAATTAGGTATGCTTTAAAAACCAACACAGCTGCTTATTTCGTGCTGACTAGCCAGTGGCTGAGATATTGTTGCAAAGCACAAGTCACATCTATGTAGGGTGATCACACGACCAGTTTGCTCTCAACCAATCATGATCTAGGCATATAATTATTAATAGCGTCTCAGTTCTTTCTCTCAAAGTGTCCCAGTTTGGACAATAAATCATATGGGTGTCCTAATTATTTGTCAGGCTGTTTCATGTACTGTACAAGGTAAATTAGACATAGGTCTTACCCTTTAGCAGAAAATAATTCATATTACCCTCATCCACAAAGTGTGACTTACCTCTGAAAATTATTAGGTTTTATAGTCAGAAGCAATTCTTAGATTGTATTAAATACACGACTTCTGAAGAACTTTCCCCTGCAATGGCCAGGTAATTTCTAACAACTTGACTCTCCCACTCTTGTATCTATTTGCAAAGCATCATTCCAGTGTCCTTCTATTCTTCCTTTGGACTCAGACTAGGGCTGCCTTATTTCCTCATCAATGACGCCTATAACATGGCCATCAAATGATTGTTGCTCTTTATAAAGAAATAAGCAATCACATCTATGCAGTTGGGAATATCTTTTACAAAATAATTTGTCAGACGATTTAATTTTATATCAAAATACATTATTCTTAAAGTAAGTTCAGCTTCATTAGTCATGTAATCTTTATAACAATGTTGCCACATATTTTTTAAGAAATTTAGTCCTATTTATGTTGTCATATAATGATATTGTAGATAATATTGATTATTTTCATTAGTGATGGTCAACCCTATATCCATGGAAATAATTTTTTCCCTTCTACTATCTGCAGGAAGTATTTTACTCCTAGTGGCTGCAGACTCCAATATTTACTTACATTTAATGCTTTTACTCTTTCAAAATTTAATTTTTCATTTCATCAAATAATATTTGTAGGGATTTTTAAAAGTTTTATTTGTTTATTTGAAAGGCAGAGTTACAGAGAAAGAGACAGAAACAGAGTTCTTCCATCTGCTGGCTCACTCCCCAGGTGACTGTAACGACCAGGGCTGGGCAGATCCAAAGCCAGAAACTGGGAGCTTCCTCTAGGTCTCCCATGTGGGTGTGGGAACCCAAGAACCTGAGCCATCTTCCACTGTTTCCCAGGTCCATTAGCATGGAGCTGGATCAGAAGAGACGCAGCCGAGACTTGAACAGCACCCTTATATGATGCCAGTGCTGCAGACCTTGGCTGAACTTGCTGCACCAAAGCACTGGCCCCAGCTGTGGGGATTTTTAAAAACAATCATATAGTCCTAACATCTATAATGACATTCAGTCCCATTCTCCATGACAATCATTTTTAAATATTTTAATTCTTTCTTGTTGTTGCCACCTTGGTAGTAAATAATGTATTTAACTTATAGTTTCTTGATTTTTCAATTCTTGACTTCCTATTTTAGAATATTTTACAACAGTCCTCCTACCAGCAACATACTGTCTTCAAGCTCCTAATATACCACAATATTAGTTGCTGTTTGCGTTGTTATGACTAGGCAAACATTTTTAAAATTCAACTATTGAATGTGTATGGTCATATTTGCTTTTTTTGTCAAATTTATCTTATCTTAGAAAATTACCTACTTTCTTGTTGTTTCTATAGTTCAGTTGTTTGTTTTTTTGCTTATTTTTTAAAATTTCTCTGTACCTACTATAATTTGTCAGCTCCAGATGAAAACTTTCTCCCAAATTAAAAATATGCTCTCAATTTATTCAAACTTTGGGTGATTTATAAGTTCCTTTTTAGGTTCTTTTAACTAGTCTTGGGGAAACATGGTCTTTTTCAAATCTGAAGGTGTTGCTGTTGTGGTTGTGGTGGTATTATTTCATCTAACGTTACTGTTGGAAATCTAATGCTATCCTGATATCTGACCCTTCAAATGCACATTACTTTTTTTTTCTTTTCAGTTAAATTTGTTTTATGCACTGGAAATTTTTTTGAGAGGCAAAGAGACAGAGACAAATGAGCAGAGAGAGAGGGAGAGAGGGAGAGAAAGAGAGAGAGAGATAGAGAGAGAGAAAGAGAGAGAGAAAGAGAAAGAGAAAGAAAGAGACAGGCATCCATTTACTGGTTCATTCCCCAGAAACCCACAATGGCTAAGGTTGGGCTCTGGCAAAGCCAGGAACTGGGAACACAACCTAGGTCTCCCATGCAGGTGGTAGGAACCCATTTATATTAGTCATCATTACTGCCTCTCATGGTCTGGAAAGAGAGAGAGAGAGAGAGAGAGAGAGAGAGATTTCAATTCCTAAATGGCCACAATGACTGTGGCTGGGCCAGGCCAAAGCCAGGAGCCTGAAACTCCATCTATTCTTCCACATGGGAGACAGGGGCCCAAGAACTCAGATCATCTGGTGCTTTCCCAGGTGCATTAGCAGGGAGCTGGATCAGAAATGGAGAAACTTGGACTTGAATCACAGTGCCCATGTGGGATGCTGGTATTGCAGGCAGTAACTCAACCCCCAAACCACAACCTCTCCACCTCTGTAGTGCTTGTACACAACACACTACACATTGTCTCTCCCTACTTATTTCACCATAGCTTCCAGAACTCCAAATGGTGGAACACTCCAGGGTTCAGTCTTTATGTCATTCTCTTAATTTCTGTCCACATCTTATTGATTGCATCTAAATTTGTGTCTTTAAATGTAATGTCTAGGCTAAGGTTTCTACATTTTTATCTTTGGTTACAATTCTCTGAATCTCAGCATCAGATATCCAGAGATGTCCTGATTTAACAATCAACTCTCTAGGCAACATGAATATATATATTTGTACATACATTTATTATAAACTTTATTGACATACAAAATGTATAGCATACAAGTTGCAACTGATAATAAATTAGACAATACTATAAATTTTAAATTTCATGTTGCCCAATTTAATTTCAAAGAATATATTTGTTGGTTTTTGTTAAATATTTTTAAACATTTATTTATTTGAAAGGCAGAATGAGGGCCAGCACTGTGACGCAGCAGGTTAGCACCCTGGCCTGAAGCACTGGCATCCCATATGGGTGCTGATTTGAGACCCAGCTGTTCCACTTCTGCTCCCAGCTCTCTGCTATGGCCTGGGAAAGCAATAGAAGATGGACCAAGTCCTTGGGCCCCTGCACCCGTGTGGGAGACCCAGAGGAAGCTCCTGGCTCCTGGCTTTGGATCGGTGCAACTCCGGCTGTTGTGGCCAATTGCAGAGTAAACCATAGGATGGAAGACCTCTCTCTCTCTCTCTCTCTCTCTCCCCCTCCCCCCCGCCTCTTCTCTCTCTGTGTAACTCTGACTTGCTAATAAATAAATAAATCTTTTTTTTTTTTTTAAAAAAGACAGAATGACGGAGAAAGAAGAAAAGGGAGAGATGGATCTTCCATCCACTGGTTGATTCCTCAAATGGCTGTGAAGGCCAGGGTTGAAGCCAGGAACCTAAAACACTAGGTTCCCTATGTGGATGGCAAAGGCCAAGTACTTGGTCCATCTTCTGCTTCTTTCCCAGGGGCATTAGCAGTGAACTGGATTGGAAGTAGAGCATCAAGGAATCGTAATAGCGCTCTGATAGGAAGTGAGCATGACATGACATTTTAACCTGCTGCACCACGAAACCAGCCCCTGAGTTCTTTATGTAATAAAATTATGGCCACAACTCATGAACAAGTGTAGATGCCACATGAATATTGGCTGATATTTTATTTATATGAGCAGTTAGGACAAAGTGGAACAACAAATACTTGTATCAGAATTTCACTCCGTCAATGCTGTGGGCAAATTCTTTGCTGAGTCAAAGATACCTTTCAGGGGGCAGGCACCATGGCTCACTTGGTTAATCTTCCACCTGTGGTGCTGGCATCCCATATGGGTGCCAGGTTCTAGTCCCAGTTGCTCCTCTTCCAGTCCAGCTCTCTGCTGTGGCCCGGGACGGCAGTGGAGGATGGCCCAAGTGCATGGTTCCCTGCACCCGCATGAGAGACCAAGAGGAAGCACCTGGCTCCTGGCTTTGGAATGGTGAAGCTCCAGCCGTAGCAGCCATTTGGGGGGCTGAACCAACGGAAAGGAAGACCTTTCTCTCTGTCTCTCTCTATCTATCATTGCTAACTCTATCTGTCAAATAAATAAATTTTTGAAAAAGATGCTTTTCAAATACTACAAGAATATTTTAATTTTTTGTGGTAGTTACAGCTTAAAAGTCAGGCAGTATACACTTTTAAAAATGTTTATTTATTTATTTGAAAGGTAGAGTTGAGAGAGAAAGAGAGAGAGAGAGAGAGAGAGAGAGAGAGAGAGAGAGAGAGAGAGAGAAATATCAATCTTCTTTTCGCTGGTTCACTTCTCAAATGGCAGCAATGACCAGGACTGGGCTGAGCCAAAGCCAGATACCTAAAGCTCCATGTAAGTCTCCCATGTGGGTCACAGGGGCCCAAGCACTTGGGTCATCTTCCACTGCTTTCCCAGGTACATTATCAGGGAGTGGAATCAGAAGTGGAGCAGCTGGGATATGAGCTGGTGCCCACATCAGTGTCACAGATGGCAGCTTAACCCCCTATGCCACAGTGCTTGCCCCAAGTAGTACATACTATAAGTTTAGTCTGAATTGTTAACATTTTGCAAACAAATAATAAACAAAATAATAAGGTTCTTATTTTAAATTTGCTGACATTCATGGTATAAATAGTCCCATCATAACCAAGCTACCAGTATGTCCTCACTGAAGATGGAGTTGACAAAAGATATGTACCAGCACACCAGTGTATGTTTCTACCATATAGATGATTACAATTAAATAACCTCAAGTGCATAAATATTTATAAAATCTAGTAAAAATAAAGAGTTTCAATTATTTATTACCTTTGCTTGTTATGTAATTTAGTCAAAGGTAAGGTTAACCTATTTACTTTTTAATAAATACTTCTTTGGCAAGTAGCTTTAAACATTTCTAGAAATTAAACAATTGGATCTGCATTCATTGTGGTTGGTTTCTATGATGAATTACCATGAACTTAGTATATTAAAACATTGCAAAGATACCTTACCGATGTGAATGACCGAAGTCTGAAATGAGTCTCATTGGGTTTAAATCAGAGTGTCACCAGGCTTTCTTTTCCACGCTGAGGCTGTGGAAGAGGACCTGTTTTCTTGCCTTTCCTAGATGACACAGGCTCACCCCAGCCTTGTCACATGGCTCTCTTTCATCTCCAAAGATTTAAGTATAATGAAACAGAAAACCATAAACTAGTATAGAAGATATCTATGTAAGTTGCCATGCAATTTAGCTCATTCATTAAAGTACTTATTACGTGTTCAATGGAGTAGTTAGCACATTGCATCACTTTGTCTATGAAGCCTGCCCCACACATTACATTAGGTCAACCCAGATACTCCAGGAAAAATCTCCTCATTTTATTGTCAGATGATTAGCAACCTTGACTCCATCTGTAACCCTAATATAAACTATAACCCTATATAAACTAACATATTCATGAACCTGGGCATCAGGGTAAAAATATCTTTGGAGACCACTATTCTGCCTAGCACTGATTCCTGCTTGCCAGCACTGGCTGCTATTAACTTCCTGTTAAGCATTTCCACCTAGATGTCCAAATAGCATCTCAAATGAAAATCAAAACTAGGGACGAGCATTGAGGCACAGCAGGTTAAGTCACCGCTTGCGACACTGGCATCGCATGGTGCTGGTTTGAATTTGGGCTGCTCTGCCTCCAGTCCCCCTGCCTGGTAATGCTCCTTGGGGAGTAGCAGATGACCCAAGTGCTTGGGACCCTGCCACCCAAATGCAAGACCTGCATGGAAATCTCAGGCTCTGGGCTTCAGCCTGGTCTAGTCCAAGTCATTCAGGCCAGTTGGGGAGTGAATCAATGAATGGAAGATCTCTCTCTTTCTCTCACCTTACCTTTAAAATAAATAATAAAAACAAGCAAAAACCAAACTTTTACAATCTAACCCCCACAAACTTCCCTATCTAGTCTTCCATTTCTGATCTTGGTAGGTCAGTTTTTTTATTGCCCAAATTATTGACACTGATATCTATTATAACCACATATTGACACTGATATCTATTATAACCACATCAACTCTATCACCACGTTTAATTTTCTTTGTTTGCAAAATATATCTACAAGTCAATGTTCTTACCAGCTCACTTCCATGCTTCAGGAGTTCATAATACTTCTTAGAATATCATAAGTATTAATAATAAGTATTTCATGAATAAGCTAATGAATAAATGTGGTCCAAAAAATTACACAGTAACTTATCTAAGTATCTTTTATACTATTTTATGGCTTTCTGTTTGATTATATTCAAATCATTGATAAATCTCATAAATTTATTGGCTTATAAGTATTTCATAAATATTTGCTTTTGATGGAAACTAAGGTTGTTTTTCAATATTCTTAATAGTAAACAAATCCAGGATTCTAAATATAATCCACAGTATGAGGACTTTAACCATTTTATTGAGCTATGGTTGACATAAAATTCTGTACGTATTTACTGTATAACTTAACATGTTTAGAAGTGAGCATATAACCATGAAAAAAAGAGAAATTAGTAACTTAACCAATGGATCAACTTATTGCAAATAAATACTTGTGACTCAAAAAATCAGGAGGAGATCTGGAAAAAACAGATTCTGAAGTAAGTAGGACCCAACACAGCTACATCATTGACCCTGACAGTGCTGTAACCTTATTACACAAATCAGGGGATGGGCATTGGCTGGTATTCTTTCTCCCTTTATGATGTTTTAATTTCTAGAATTTTCATCCTTAACAAACATTAGTTTTATATAGGAAGAGTTCTTTTCTATCCCATTATTAAATAAGAGGAAAAACAATTATAAATGAAAATGACACAAAAGGTAAGTGCACATGATTCAAATTTATTAGAACATTTAGGCCGGCGCCGTGGCTCAATAGGCTAATCCTCCGCCTGCAGTGCCAGCACCCCTGGTTCTAGTCCCGGTTGGGGCGCTGGATTCTGTCCCGGTCGCTCCCCTTCCTGTCCAGCTCTCTGCTGTGGCCCGGGACTGCAGAGGAGGATGGCCCAGATCCTTGGGCCCTGTGCCCGCATGGGAGACTAGGAGAAGCACCTGGCTCCTGGCTTTGGATCAGCACGGTGCGCCGACCGCAGCGCACCGGCCGTAGCGGCCATTGGAGGGTGAACCAACAGCAAAAGGAAGACCTTTCTCTCTGTCTCTCTCTCTCTCACTGTCCACTCTGCCTGTCCAAAAAAAAAAAAAAAAAAAAAAAAGAACATTCACAAACATTTTTCAATGTCTTAAATTTCCACGATTTTATAACCAATGACCCATTATTTTGTATTTTCTTTCACACAGAAGTTGTATTGATTACAAAGAGAAACTCGCAGGGCCAGCACTGTGGAGTAGCAGGTAAAGCTGCCGCCTGTGGTGCTGGCATGCCATATGGGCACCAGTTCAAGTCCCGGCTGCTCCACTTCCAATCCAGCTCTCTGCTATGGCCTGGGAAAGCAGTGGAAGATGGCCCAAGCACTTGGGCCCCTGTACCTGCGTGAAAAGACTTGGAGAATGGTCCTGACTCCTAGCTTCAGATAGGCACAGCTCCCCACTGCTGTAGCCAACTGGGATGTAAACCAACCAGTGGAAGACCTCTCTTTCTTTCTCTCTCTCTCTCTGTGCCTCTCTCTCTCTCTTTGCCTCTCCTCTCCTTTTCTCTGTGTGTAACTCTTTCAAATAAATAAATAAACCTTAAAAAAGGGAACTCCCTTAAATGTGATAACCTTGAACTCTGATTACCTAAATTCCAAATGTTGATGAAAATTAAATCCCCCCATATTCAAGTAATACCCTTTGAATGAAGAGGAAACCAAAGGACAAGACATGGTCCTTCATTATTTGCAGCTGAAATGCTCTTCATATTAGATTAGGTTTACTCTAAATGACCAAACACAGTGCTGCTCCATTCTAGTTGCACTGCATGTGACTCACACAGTTAATAGTAGTGGGTCAAACAGTAGTGACTAATAAGGCTAATAAGACTTATTCTATGTTGGAGCTAACAAATCCTTTATCAGTACTTCAACCACTCTGCTTATGTGGCCTCATTGTTAAGATTATGCCTTTCATCTATGGAAACCAATCCCTTTCATATACAATTTCAGCAAGAAGCTTATAAAATGTGTATTAAAGCAGTATTGACTTGTCTAACAATAAAAAGTACAATTAGGCTTCCAACACAGAGCATTTCTAATTTGCATAAAAACCTCTCTAACCTATTCCTTTTACTGCAGAATATAACCAAAAGGTTATATTCTGTTCCATGCACCAGTAATTACTCTAAAATCGCTAGATAGATGTACCTATGTAATATTGTTCAGTTCTTTATGCAGATCATTAAAACTAAATTTATATGCAAGGTGTATCAATAGGAAAATACTATTAAAGTAATTATAAAAAATGACCAAACACAATGAATTCCTTTTACATAATATCACATAATGTAATAATTTAAGATAGTTTCTTATTGAGAGCCACTATTTTGATAGAAATCATCCCAAGGGTAAGACTAAAGACATACTTTCGTCATACCTTTTAATTAAGGCTTCAAATTTACACAAGGTATAACTTTAAAAGAAGCTTTGAATTATTAGAAAGAGTAATTATGAACAGACTTTATGCAAAAAGAAAATATAAACCCATTGGAAGGCTTAACTGATTATTTTAAAGACATTGGAAGTATGGTCAGGTATGATCTTGTCACATGCACATCTCTCTTGTGTGTATTAGAATTTGAATTCAATTTTAAAACAATGGAAATTCATGTAATTCTTGTGCTTTTTGACTTCCTAAAATGGTTCCTAGGAGGAGCAGTTCAGAACATGGGTAATTCCCCCACTTCTTTGAATAGGTGGCATGAAAATGCTTCCTGGCCACAGTGGATGGCTCTCCCCATGGTTGTTTAATAAAGAGCAACACTGCTCCACCGGGGTAACGCAGAATGACATTGCCTCAGGTCACTGCACGGCATGTCATATCATGTAACACACATAACTTGATCCAACAGGTCAGGTGCCTGTTGCCTATTTGTAGGAAATACCTGTTCTTTCTCCTTCAGAAGAGAGGCCATATCACCATGTATAAGGAAATGTCAGTTCCAGCTCTGGGTCCAAAGAATACCAATGCAAATTATTTCCTTTCCAATTACAGCACACTGTTTAGCAGTGAGTTACTTAGAGTATATATCATTAACAAGAATGTAGTTACGATTATTGAAAATGAGTTGAAGAAAAATCTGCCTTAATTAACCTAAATATAAAACTGGAGAAAAGTTGTGGTACAGGTAGAATGCCCTCTTTTCTTTAATATCAATGAAACCAGAAAACGAAGCAGGTAAATTTGTGGAGCAAATAACAACAAACAAAACAACGTTCATTTACAGAGGAGAATTGTATTTTCTTGGAAAAATAAATTTTTGAATGGCAAGTGAGTTTGTTTTTTTTTCTGTAGTTTCTATTAGTCAAGATACTTCATTAGGTTTCTGAATTAATCCATCTGATTACTCACTGTGCTGGATGAACTTGGCTAGATAAAAAATATATATATAGTACCAACTACTTGCCTTCAAGGTGTTTGGCTGAATGAAGAAACAAAATGGATGTATCTATGCATATCTGAGATGGAGTAAACGCGCAACTCCAGGCTATTAACTGTAAATCCCAGGGAAAGAAGAGAAAGAATAGATCACATCGCCTGGAGTGGGAAATAAGGCCTCAGGGTTTTGAATTTATTATTACTTGCTTTAATTTTCTAATCTCACAAGGAGATCCAAGCCTATTCCAAAAGGTTAAAAACACACTAGAACTGGTTAACTTTAAAACATCCAATGAGTTTATTTATAAAGGTAAAGGCTTTAAAAGTGTTTGTTAGGCAGGTGAAATAATTATTCAGGAGTAAAACTATCCAAGGCCTCACTAGAAAACTTGAAAGGGCCATCATACAGCACCATGATAAAAATTTGCATTTAAAATTTAAGATACATTTACCTAGAAGATCATCCATTTAACAAGTTCTGTTTAATTAATTACTTAGCTGCCATAAACCCTGTTTCATTTGATTCTAATCTGTTAGGTGTTTAAAAAAGAATTGAGTTGAAAGAACAGATTATGAAAGACACGAATCAGCTTTTTTTATGAGAGAAAAGAGTCTCATATTTGTGTTAACTTGGGGGATGACAACCTTTCCACCTGTTAGGGCTATAAAATGAGGAGGTCATACGTGAGGGGCCAATGGCGAAGCTATATCTTTATATTGTTAGAGTAGTTTTGCTATTTCATCTATAACGTTATATATTTTTCAGGTCAAAGATAAAATAAATATGACATCTATTAATGTGTTTTCCTCCAATTCAAATATGAGCCATTCAGAATTTTCAATCATTTCAAATATTATGCCGCAGTATTCACAAATTTCCTCCATTAGTTCATATAATCAAGATTTGACCATGCATATATTATAGCTAAGAGACAGAAACTAATGTATGCATCAAGAAGAAACCATTAATAAATACAGTTGTCAGAATTTACTTCATAATTTTATTTCAAGGGACAATTGGGTTTCAACTTAAAACCTGAAATACAAGTGATTACAAATATAAAATATATGAAGATATAGCTAACATACAAACAGGGTTTTTTTGGTCTTGTAATGAAAATTGGACGTTTTAATATAAATAAGAAAATTTTCAGAATCAAAATAATGGATTGTTGCAGTTATTAGCTATCCACTAATTCACTTTTATTTTGTCAGTTTTCAAAACTAATTTTAAGTAGTTACATAAATAATTCAAAGTAATTTGACATGGATGAAAATAAAAACTTAAAAAAAATGTTCTGCTTCTTTTCTGCAAGGAACCCAGCGCTCACAAGAAAACAGAATTATTATGATTTTTTGGAGCAACAACAGAAACATGGGTGTTTAGAAGCTATAAACTACCACTCTGCGTTACTAGTAGAGTTTTGGCACTCACATTCCACCAGTTTGTTTCAGTGCCTGTGTCATCATTGGAGACCATTCTAATTTTTTGCCTCTCCCCCATGTTCTTATTTCTCCAAAATGTCCAAAGAGAAAGGTGTGTGAACATTACAGTTGGAATATTAGGACACACAGATCCATTTCATTTTCTCAATCATCGGTGTCCTCATGTTTGACATTGAGGCATTAGACTATTTGACAAGTTAGAAAGCAGGCAGGAATTGTAAAATGGCAGCTCCTGAAACGGAAGTAGTTACTCATTGCTGCCCCAAGAGAACCCAGACCGTTCTTATATGGTCATAAAACTAACGCAGCAAGAATTCTACTCCCCCACCCTCCACAACTCTATTGCCCTCAGATGGAGTGGGGTGAAACTGCATTTTCTAAGTTTTAGAAAAGTTTCCTTCGGCATACTAAGATAGTGGGAGTACACAGGTGGCTTGTTCTGTCTCCTCTTGGTTTTTAACATAGCTTGCAAAGAAAGTTCACACTATGCAAAGATTTTCACAGTTATGTACTAACAAATCTGGAGGATTTGTTGCACTTACGCAAGGAAGTCAGATTTGAAAATAAAACTGTTTTTCTGTTTGTGGGCGCAGGGATGAACATATGGCCAACACCTGGAATGTATAGAGGCCTTACCCAATAAAACCTCCTGAGACATTCCAAGAATGACAACACAGTGATGGCGTGGAACAGAACTGCCAAAGGTAATCTTCTTCACCTCTAGTTTCTTTTAAAACAGAAAACATAAAACTAACAACTTAGTGCCCTTCAAATGCTTATGAAATGTGCATTAAAGAGGTGGGAACCCAAGTTCCTTGACAATGGTGCCATTATATCATGAATGTGAGTGTCTTTCTGGATTGTCTCAGAAAGAGCTGGTTTATGAGGAAGATGACTGATTGGTAAGCACACTATTAAAAAGGAGAGTAAGACAGAGTGCAGGATCAAGTTCAAAGTTTACAAAATTTTACTTAGAATGTTTTATAATGGAAGACATTCTTAAGTGACAAAACCACATACAATGCAGACATGGTTTTTTTAAAAAACAAATCTATTAAATCTATCTGTAACTTTGGGAAATGTCATTTGTAAGATGACTCAAAGAACAATATAAACGTTAAAACTGAAATTCCCTATCAGAAGAAAAGTTAATGAGATAAAGGATTGAAAGAAAAAAGGTATTAGGCTAGCACAGCTTTAAAAAATGTATGTTTACAAATGTAAAACAAAATAATATGCCTGAAATATTTCCTGTTTTACAAATAATATATTGCCAATAATGTTTTAATTTTCTTTTTCTTTTTTTTTATTTAATTTTTTTTTTTTTGACAGGCAGAGTGGACAGTGAGAGAGAGACAGAGAGAAAGGTCTTCCTTTGCTGTTGGTTCACCCTCCAATGGCCACCGCCGGCCGGCGCGATACAGCCAGTGCACCATGCTGATCTGAAGCCAGGAGCCAGGTGCTTCTCTTGGTCTCCCATGGGGTGCAGGGCCCAAGCACTTGGGCCATCCTCCACTGCACTCCCGGGCCACAGCAGAGAGCTGGCCTGGAAGAGGGGCAACCGGGACAGAATCCGGCACCCCGACCGGGACTAGAACCCGGTGTGCCAGCGCCGCAGGCGGAGGATCAGCCTAGTGAGACGCGGCACCGGCCAATAATGTTTTAATTTTCAACAAAATCACAATTAAACAAAATCCCAAGACTCTCTGTGTCCCAGTTCAGATCTGAGCAGTTCATAGTATCTAAACCAAAATTAGTACATTAGTACTAATTAGTACATTTTTAATTTAATTTTTATTTCTTTCTTTTCATTTATTTGAAAGGCTGAGAGAGAGAGAGAGAGAGAGAGAGAAAGGAAGGAAGAGAAACCAAAAGAGTTCAGTCCTATAATGCTTACTGCAGCTGGAGGCTGGAGCCAGGAACCAGGAACGCAGCCCAGGTCTCCCAGGTGCATGGCCAGGACTGAAGTGTATGAGCCACCGCCTGTGCACGTGAGCACGAAGCTATACTCTGAGGTGGACTCTTCACTTGAACCTGGGATTCTGAGATGGGGTGTAGGTATCCTGAGCAGTGTCTTAACTGTTGTGTCGTTGTTAAATTAAATGGCATCTCTTCAATCCCCTTTGTCTAAAACTTTACTCCTTTTCTCCAAGTGTCAAAGTTTTATAAGCAGAAGAAAAAGGTTATTTCACCTACAGTCAAGCAAAAATAAACTAAGTGCTATAAAAACCTCTTAGGGGCCAAAAGGAAACACAAAACATCTCTTCTGAGCCGGCGCCGCGGCTCAATAGGCTAATCTTCCGCCGGCAGCACCGGCACACCGGGTTCTAGTCCTGGTCGGGGCGCCAGATTCTGTCCCGGTTGCCCCTCTTCCAGGCCAGCTCTCTGCTGTGGCCCGGGAGTGCAGTGGAGGATGGCCCAAGTCCTTGGGCCCTGCACCCCATGGGAGACCAGGAGAAGCACCTGGCTCCTGGCTTTGGATCAGTGCGGTGCACCAGCTGCAGCGCGCTGGCCGCGGCGGCCATTAGAGGGTGAACCAACAGCAAAAGGAAGACCTTTCTCTCTGTCTCTCTCTCACTGTCCACTCTGCCTGTAAAAAAGAAAAAAAAAAATCTCTTCTTACTGGGCCTCCCAGAAAACCAGCCACTGGATACTCTCAACAGCTCTCTGATAATGTGCCACTACCAAAGCAAACAGCAAAGTAAAAAAAGCAAAAAGTTGCAGGGCTGGCACAGCCTCTGCCTGTCTGTGGTGCTGAGATCCCATATGGGTGCTGGTTCGTGTCCTGGCTGCTCCTTTTCTGATCCAGCTCTCTGTTATGGCATGGAAAAGCAATGGAAGATAGCCCAAGTGCTTGGGCCCCTGCACCCACGTGGGTGACCTGGAAGAAACTCCTGGCTCCTGGTTTTGGATTGGTCCAGCTCCAGCCCTTGAGGCCATTTGAGGAGTGACCCAGCAGATGGAAGACCTCTCTTTGTGCCTCTCCCTTTCTCTGCCTGTAACTCTCAAATAAATAAGCAAATCTTAAAAAAAAAAAAAAAAAAAAAAAAAGGAAAGCAAAAAGTTGCTCTAGCACATAGCAGAGAAGAAACCACAGTTATCTCAGAGCTGAGCTTTCAGTAAAGAGGGCATGAGGGTACAGAAGCGGCTGAATAGCAGGTGTATACCTGCTAAGGAAATAAAGAAATACTCTGTGGTGGGGGAGAAGGCTGTTTGGGCAGGGCTGATGGGAGTCAAGAGTCAACAGTGGTGACTAGATTTTTAGGTTATTTTCTTTAGAGATCTTCAGTACTCTTATGCTTAGAATGATCTCTTACTTCTAGCAGAATGCAATGGAATGATTTTTTTTTTTTTTAGTTTACCTTGCGCTACTTTTTTGCTCAGAGAATCTATGAAAATTACCCACTAAGTAAATTACCATTTGGGACATTTAGATTATTTTTAATGTGCATGTTAGAAAGGCTAGTATTGAAAAGTCAAAAGGTGAACAGTGTTATGAAGAGTGAGAATAAAGGGGCACCCTCACACATTGTTGGTGAGAATGTATATTGGTACACTCATTACAGAATACAGTCAGAAAAGGGCCGGTGCTGTGGCATGGTGGGTAAAGCTGTTGCCTGCAACCCAAATGGGCACTGATTTGAGACCTGGATGCTGTACTTCTGATCCAGCTCCCTGCTAATGCACCTGGGAAAGCAGCAGAGGATGGCCCAAGTGCTTGGACACCTGCACCCATGTGGGAGCCTTGGAAGAAGCTCCTGCTCCCTGGCTCTGGCTTGACCTATCCCCAGCCATTGTAGCCATTTGGGGATCAACTAGCAAATGAGAGATCTATCTGTCTCTCCTCCTCCTTTCTCTGTCTGTCGCTCTGTAACTCTGCCGTTCAAATGAATTACTTTTTTTAAAAAAAAGAAAATAGCTCAGATATTCCTTTAGAAACTAAAACTAGAACTACCATATTGTCACACAATCCTTCTGTAGGGTACGCAGACAAAGGAAATGAAATCAGTATCTTGCATACATATGTGTGTGTGTGTGTACTTCTGTTTGCTAAAACATATGCACAGTAGTGATGATATGGCAACAAAATATCCACTGGCAAATAAATGGGTAAAGACTGTATACAATGGAATGCTACTCAGCCTTCAAGAAGGGGATATTGTTTTTATGGGAAAATGGCGGTGGAGAAATTATTATTACCTTGATTCTTTCTTAAACATGGAAGGATTTCTAAGCTGACAAGCAGAGATTTAAAAAGCAAGATGTATTAAGAGTCACACACCTCCAGCCAGATCGGCATTTTCCTCTTCTAAGAGAGGAAAAAACCCAAAGGATCCTGGGCACTGGGGTTTTTAAGTACAACTTCAAAGGAAAAAAAACCTTGACAATCAGACTGGCATTCAGTTACCAGGCAAGGACAAAACCCATCCAAAGACCTGACTTACAGTCCTTTATCCTATCTGGCTTGCTCATGATAAAACAAAACAAACAAACAAACAAAAAAAACAGTCCAGAAGGGTGGGATAATTTGTTTTCACAATAAACTGGGAGCTCAGAAGGAAGGAGTCAAAACTCCTTTGCTATTCTCGTGATAAAATTGGATGCTGCCAAGGAGTGGGGTTGTGGAGCAGGCACTTCTGACCTTGCTAAGGATAACTTTTGAGGGGAACGTTTTCCACCCTCAGTTTCCAGACTGCCTACTAAACCCATTCGACTCCTCACATTGCCATTTGCAGCAACGTTGGATGAACTTGGAAAGGCATGAGCGAAGTGTAATAAGCTAACTAAAGAAAGAAAAATACAGTGTGAAAGTCAAATAAATAGAAACAGAGGAAGGGTGGTTCCCAGGGGTGGTGGGGAAAGAAATAGGCGGTAGGTCAAAGCACAGGCATTTGTAGTTAGGCAAACTAAATCTAGAGACCTAATGCACAGCCTGAGGATAATAGGTAATAATATTCCACTGCATTCTGAAAATTTGCCAAGAGAGTAGATTTCAGGTGCTCTTACCTCACCCAAAAAGGCAAACCATGAAAGGTGACGAATATATAAGTTTGTAGTACCCTTTTCACTATATATAATATATATATATATATATATATATATATATATATATTGACAGAGTGGACAGTGAGAGACAGACAGAAAGAAAGGTCTTCCTTTGCAGCTGGTTCACCCTCCAATGGCCGCTGCGGCCAGTGCACCGCACTGATCCGGAGCCAGGGACCAGGTGCTTCTCCTGGTCTCCCATGCAGGTGCAGGGCCTGAGGACTTGGGTCATCCTCCACTGCACTCCTGGGCCACAGCAGAGAGCTGGCCTGGAAGAGGGGCAACCGGGACAGAATCTGGCACCCTGACTGGGACTAGAACCCAGTGTGCCGGTGCCGCAGGTGGAGGATTAGCCTATTGAGCCGCGGCGCCGGCCCATTTCACTATATATTATTGCATATTTAAAAACACATTGTCCACCAAACTACATAGAGTAAAAATAAAAATTTTAAAGGCCTAACCAGTCCTAGAAAAGATTATTTTTCTTTTACTCACAACTCAATTCTATCTCCTATCCTTGGGGAATAAACAAATAGAAAACAACATATGACAGTCTTTCTCACAACTCATCAATCATTACCTGGCAGCTGATGTCTAACAAAGATTTTCAAATTAGTTTGGAGCTGAAATTTTGCTTATTAAAAATGTTATAGGAGTGATACTTTTTATCTTTTCAAGGATATCTTTCATTACATCTGTAATTCCTTTCTTTTATATGTTCTAATTGATTTGGCTTAAATTGAAATACATTTGCAACAAAATAAAATAAAGTCTTTATAGAAAATACTGAGCAGTGTTCTTTGGCAAAAATTTACAGTTATAGCTACCCATTTAAATTAAGTATGAAATAATAGAAAATAGGTATAATAACAAATAGATACCAAAACAAAATCACAGAAAAGAGTGACCAAAGAATGCTGAGGAGAGTTTGTAGCAAATACTGGTCATAGAAAGCATTAAAATTTCTTAGCCAATGCCAATCATTAAAGTTAATGGAAAACTCATAGCAACTGCTAATAATTGAAGTCAATAGAGAATTGATAGCACATGCTGATCAGCAATGTTAATGGAAAAATTCTCACTCCAAACTGCTCGTTTTCAGATGTCATCTCAGAATAGCAAAGAGCTGTAAGTGTGAGTTTTGACTCTTATGTTGACATTTTCCATTTCTTAGTATTAATCACATGTATGTGATGTGAAATAGGCACAGCCTATTGTGGCAACAGGGGTTTAATTACGACTCCAAATTGTATTTGCAAAAGTGTATTTCTTATGACTTAGGTGCCCTGAAAATGGAAGTGATCACCTGCTAAGTATGCACCAGATTCCTGAGAGCTGTCTAGCAAGAGAATCTGGTTTGCACATTTGGAATTAAGGGTCCTTTTCTTCTTAGCAAGTATTAAATACCACTGGTGTCCTCAATTCATGATGAAATCAACAATCTCTCAGATAATAGATAGCATAAAATGCATATTTTCTTAACTTTTTTCTAAATAGACAAGATTTTTTTTTGCACTAGATCATAGCTCTGCATTTATATCTGTTATTTCACATTTACTGGGCTCAGTTACTATGTTGTTCAGGATAAGCTATCCTATGAGCATGATCACAATTCAGGTAGCATCATTTGGACTGCCAGGAATCGTGCATGTAAACTTGGGACCAGAACTGTACCAGAACTGATGGTCTGTAGCTAGGTAATATTTGCTAGCACACCTTCTACTGCAGTTGCACATATTTTTTCTAAAGATCCCTGTACCTTCCAGGTTCTGCACATTTGCCACTCCCATCCTCCTTCCTGTTCATTTCTCTCCATTCTATGTGAGTACCTAAAGCTCATTTATCCTTCAATATACACCCCAAATTATATCTCAGCTATAGATATTTTCTGATTATCCTCTGATTTCACTTATTTGCATAAGCAAAAAATTAGTCTGGAATGCAAATTTCATAATATCCTGTATTTTTGACATATGTTGTTATTTAAATCTTACTTGGCCTAACCAATATCACACAACCAGATGGTAAACCTTTGTTAACAAAAGATCTCATATTTCTCGTCCTGACTACAGTACCTACATCTCAGTGACTTCTACAAAAGAAAGCATTGAAAAAAAAATGAGAGGAACATTGGGACTAGAGATGGCTTGCCTAGGTTTAACAATTAGCACTGCAATTTGAATTCCCTGAAAACTCCTCTAAGTTGCCAATGCCTTATGAGCATCCGTTTTCTCATCTAATGGAGTAGAAGAATTCTTGAGCTGTTCACCATGCACATTTTTGTTAGAAGCAAATGTGAGCAGGCTTTGCAAATGTAGATGCCCCCTTACTTTATGATGGAAGGGAAGTGATACACATTCAGTAATAACCACACTGTGAATTGTGATCCTTCCCAGGGCCAGCAATACGCAGTACAATCTGCTCTCTCCAGTCTGGGCAGTGGCAGTGGGCCACAGCTCCCAGTCAGCCATGAAATCATGAGAAGAAACAATCCACACTCTTGTGTATGCTGTGTTCCTAAGCTAGGATGCTCTGTAGGTTATGCGTCTTAAATGAAACTTCAGATTACAATATTTTCAACTTTGGGGTGTAGTGAGCTGGAACCCCCATGCATGTAAGAAAGCACCTATGTGCTTATTATGATAACTGTAAGTACACATTTGACCATTGATAACTATTTTTTTTTACTTCTTATGAGAAGAAAGTGCAAAAATCTCCCAAATGTGAAAGTTTGAAAAACAATATATACATGGCTAAAGGAAAAGAAAAATGAAGTATGAGGGTGATGGGAGATATCCCCAAGTGAGTTCCAATAATTATTTTAGGAGAGATAGTCTATACATCTGGAGCCTGACATAGTTTGAAGCTCACCAAACTCTACAAAGATGAAATAGTTTTAGTCTAAAATTATATTGCTCAAAGGATAAATTGCTGCTCTCTAGAAACTTTGGCCTGGTGGTTAAGATGCCTGCATCTCCTACTGGATTTAATACCTGCCTCTGGTCCAGATTGCAGATTCCTGCTGATGCAAACCCTGGGAAGCAGCAGGTCATGGCCTGAATATTGAGTTCCTGCCACCTACGTGGGACACATGGATTGAGTTCACGGCTCCTGGCTTTGGCCTTGACTCAGTGCCAGCCATTTTAGGCATTTGAGAGGGGAACTGGTGAATGGGAAAAAATTCTCTCTCTCTCTCTCTCTCTCTCTCTCTCTCTCTCTCTCTCTCTTTCTCTTTCTCTTTCTCTTTCTTTCTCCCCCCGCCCATTCTCTCTTTCTCTCTCCCCCTCTCTTTCTATCTCAAATAAATAAAAACTTAAAAGAGAAGCTTCAACCTAAAAAAAAAAATAGAAAAGTCCTTTCTGCTTTTTTCATCTAACATAGACATTTGTGAGCTAGAACATATGAAATAGTTCATATTCTAAACATAAATTTTGACCTTCAGTTATCCTTTGTTTTGACTGAAAGGAAAAAAATAAGGATGGCCATAAAGGCTCCAGCTCTTGCACCATGTTGAAATGATAATATATAATTATCTTTTGAATGAAATGCAAGTCATAGACACAGGAAGCAAAATGGAAAACATTAACCTCATCCAAATAGGATACAAATCATCTTTCACTTTTATTTTAACAATATGATCAAAAAATAAAATTAAGGAAAAACCAGAAGGTTTTTTATACAATAGTAAAGATAAAGAAATATGCAGGGATTGACACAAACCAACTGCCTCCAACTACCAGACAGGTATACAAATGAGTGAAATGCATTTTGTAGTAAGTAGATCTGAAAAGTGTGGAAAAGAATTGTAAACTGTTGAATTTAAACTTTTTAAATATTCTTTACGCCATGCAATAGCCTCTATTACAGAATACTTGAACATGCTAGATAGACTTCTACAAACATAATGCATGGCTAGAAAGATGAAAAAGAAAAAAAAATCATCAAGAACCAAGAAGGAGAGGCAATAGCAGACTAAAGTGATCTTTGGAGAATATTCTGCTGGTGTTAACACAAAGGCTTGAGTTTTAATGTCCAGAAAAAGACAGACAATAGCACCTTAGACATGCAAAAGTCAAAATACTGACCAAGACCCTTTGCATTGACCTCTAAATTTAATTTTACATGCCTAATATAATTGTGTTTTGGGAAAACAATCCACAACAGAGACAAGAATTCTCTGATATAAACTAGACTCCAAATGATACAAAATATTCTCCCAAGGACTATAACCATAAAAATGTAAACCTCAATACTTTGGAGTTAAAATTTTACATTATCTATGTGATTTCCAAACTCTAAACCTTAAATATTTACCCCCCCCCCAAAAAAAAAGTGTGTCAGACCTTACCCTACGTAGTTGGCAAAGCAACCAAATTACTTTTGGAAAAACATGGCTTTAACCCAGAATCTGAATTTACATAACATCTGAGAGTAGAACACCCAGAATCTGAAATTACATAACATCTGAGAGTAGAACAGCAGACATATCTCATGGCAGAATTAGATGCCAAAGAACTTAATAGAACCGAGAGTAGGCTACAAAATTAAGTTTTAAGTGGTACACTCTAAAATAACCAAATCATGATAGAGAAATAGAACACAATGAAGATGAGGCAGAGGTTTTAAATAACCAACTAGAATTTCTAGAGAAAACAAGCATAGGAACATAAAAATTCAATGTATCTATTAACAATACATTAGAAAAAAGTGAAGAGAGAGATTGTATAACAAAAAATTTTTGGAGAATATTACTCAGAATGCAGCAAAAAAAATCAAGAGATAGGAAATGTTAAGTAGAATTTAAAAGTGCAAATTAGAATTCCAGTACATGCATAAATTTATTTCCTATAGGAGAAAATAGAATAGAAAAGAGATATTGACATTATTCTTATTCAGATTCAACACCAGAATTTTCTCACCAAAAAAGCCTAAGTCCCAAGAAATATACTAAAAAATAAGTATACCTCAATGTTTAATTGCAGAATTTGAAATTCAAAAAGAAGATTTGCAGGATAAAACCATTTACCACTAATTGATCACAGATTAAAAATTATGAAGGATGAAATTATGGAAAAAATGATATGACATGGACTTACAGTTTTATTGTGAATGTAACTGGAAAACACGTAGGTTTTTGAAGAAGAGTGCATTAATCTAATATATTTTTAAAATATTGCTCTGAATCCAGAATGACTGATTAATTATAAGGGTACTAGTGATTTCAGGAAGACCAGTTCAAAAGAATTTGCATAAATCTTGGGCAAGAAATGATAGTGGGATGGAAGTAATGTGGGAATCGCTCAGAGATGGAACATAATTTAGAGATAGTTAATATGTCTTGCTGAAGGATGGCGAGTGATATCTGAGGCAAGCAGAGGTCATAGGTTTCAAGCCTGAGTAACTGAATGCACTGTGTTGCCTTTTATTAAATTGGAGATTCACAGGGTGGTGAGTGGAGGAGGAGAGGGAATGTCAAAACCCCTTACTTTTGTTTTAGTGCTAACTGTGGGCTGGACACAATTCTTAGCATGTGGATATGTATTAACTCAATTAACCTTAACTACACCTCTGGAGGATGACACCATATTACCTTCTTTTTGAGATGAGCAAAGTGGGGTCTAGAGAAGTTATCTTCCTTGCTGAAGGTCACACAGTTATTGACTTCAAAGTCTGCAATGGCACTTGAGAAAATTTATGGGAAAATGGAATTAAAAGACAAATTTATTTTCCTATAAAGAATTTTTGAAATCCACTCAGTTTTTTCATCATATATGTTTTTCCATGAACTTTTTGAAGACACTTCATGTACATGGGCTTTGAAACTCTTTGCAATAAAATCAACTTATCTTTTAATTCCATTTTCCAGACTTTTTGAAGTCTCTTCTTACACTTTCAGTTACTACTCTCACCTCCCTCTTAGGAAGTCTCATCCAAGTTGAAATACAGATTTATAACAGGCTCCCCAAAGGAAGAGGTTTTCCTAAAAACGCCATGATGAAATAGGAAAGTTAGGACAATTGTTCTCAACCTTTTGTGTGTTCTTGACCCACTCTTGAACCCTAGAACATTTGGCAGCAAATTTAAAAAGACTAAAAGATGAAGCAACACAACTGTTTTATGGCACAGCAGTGATTTCCAGTGCTAAGAAAAGCATCCTCAATCAAAGAACTTCCTCTTGACTGCCCCTCAGCACTGAGCACAGCACACACAGAACCTTTTATTGCTCTACACATCGCAAAGGCTGTGGGAATGGGACAGGGATGGAAAGAGCACAAAACATAGACTCATTCCCCTGAAAGTTTGTCAGAATTTAAGCTACATTAGACAGAGGTTTGTTTAATCTTGTGTTTCAAATACAGCCATAATACCTAGAGCATTGCCTCAAACTTAAGAGGAACTTAATAAATATTAATTTTATGAATGATTGAAATTTCTACCATACTCTACTACAAAATGCCTGATGGTTCCCAAAAGTCTCACAGAAATGGCTGTTTAAACACACTAAAACTCTAAACTAAATTAATGTAATAAACATTGATCAAAATTCATGTGCTCTGTGAGGGGCTGGAGCACGAGTAGCAATTGAATATGTTAAAACCATCAAGGGCCAGTGTCATGGTGTAGCTGGTTAAGCCACGGCCTGCAACACTGGCATCTTATATGGGCGTGGGTTCAAGTCCTGGCTTTTCCACTTCTGATCCAGCTCCCTATAAATGCCCTGAGTATAGCAATGGAAGATGGCCCAAGTTGTAGGTCCCCTGCACCCATGTGGGAGACCCAGATGAAGCTCCTGGCTCTTGACTTCAGCCTAGTCCAGAGTTAGCCATTGCAGCCATCTGGAGTGACCAGTGGATAGAGGATCTCTCTGTCTCTTTCTCTCCCTCTCTCTGTAACTTTGACTTTCAAATAAAAAAAAAAATAAATCTTTTCCAAAAATGGCATCAGGAAAAATAATGTCTTTGAATTAGACCAATTTTATTTAAACAAATAAACAAAAAGATATGGATGGATTGAAAGAAGAGGCATAAAAGATAGGAGGGTTTGCTTTTAAAGACCGGATTGTTTCAGTAAGGTCAGTACATGCAGGCACTGAAAGATCATAGTGAAAGAAGAGAATGAAGGCATTAGGTAGTTGCAGAAGTGTACATAAGACAGCTAACCAGTGGTGCTTGCTTTTGGAAAAGTAGCCAAGGATTACCGCTTGAAGGAGCACAGTCGTGATGACTTTCTGTGAAGCTAGTGGGTCAGAGAGGCTGACTCATATATGACCAGTGATGATGATAGCTTCAAGGTCAGTTGTTCAGCGCCCAGAAGGCCATGATCCTGAGAAGTTCTCCTGGCACATTTTGGAAACAGTTCTCTCCATCTACAAGATTCACCATTGCTTTTGTGCTTGTAGTCTGAGTGTTTTACATTAGGACTTTTTCATTTCTGGAGATTACTTGGATTTCACAAGACTCTAAGTCTAACTGCATGGCTGGCTAGGCAGTGTAAGACTCTCCCGGTTGTAACTTGAGCTGTATCTTAGACCCAGGAGAGCATGCACACTGGACAGAGTTCTACATAGATGGGTAAAGATGAGATTTGCAGGATCCCCTATTCCTTCATGGTGGAGTTATAGCACTTTGTGAGGATGAGAACTCTAGGCCTTGAGTCTTCGAAATAGGAAGCTCTGAAGTGTTTTGAAAGAATTTGCCTCCGCCGGCACCGCGGCTCAATAGGCTAATCCTCCACCTTGTGGCAGTGGCACACAGGGTTCTAGTCCCGGTCAGGGCATCAGATTCTGTCCCGGTTGCCCCCTCTTCAAGGCCAGCTCTCTGCGCTCTCTGCTATGGCCTGGGAGTGCAGTGGAGGATGGCCCAAGTCCTTGGGCCCTGCACCTGCATGGGAGACCAGGAGAAGCACCTGGCTCCTGGCTTTGGATCAGTGCGATGCTCCAGCCGCAGCACGCCGGCCATAGCAGCCATTGGAGGGTGAACCAACAGCAAAGGAAGACCTTTCTCTCTGTCTCTCTCTCTCTCACTGTCCACTCTGCCTGTCAAAAAAAAAAAAAAAAAAAAAAGAATTTGCTCCAGTGGTGGGTGGCATAATTGTGTACAGTCCAGTTTGCTCCCCTTTACGAGCAGTGACATGGGTTCTGGATGGCCAGGTCGCTGAAACCATGTTCTTCAACTCATCTTACAAAGAGTAAGTCTGAAACAGTAAATTCATGCAGCCCTGTTTTATCACATATGATTATTGTAACCATTGCAAGCAATCTCATGCTTTCCGTTTCCTTTTAAAATTATTTATTTATTTATTTATTTGCACTTCCCAAATGGCCACAATGGCCAGGTTGGGCCAGACCAAAGTCAGGAGCTTCTTCCAGGTCTCCTGCTTGGGTGCGGGGGCCCAAACATTTTGGTCATCTTCTGCTACTTTTCTCAGGGCACTAGCAGAGAGCTAGATGGGAAGTGTAGCAGCTGGCATTGCAGGTGGTGGCTTTATCCATTACTCCACGACACTGGTCCCATGTTTTATTTTGTATTTTTTTATCCTTCAGAGCAACCAACATGGTACCATGTTTATCAGGAAAATAAATCAACAATGGAGCTCTCCATACAGATGGAATGCGGATGGGTTCCCATTTCCTGGGTGTGTAGGTGATTGTGTGTTTGTACACATGGGTGTCTGGAGGAGAATATGTGACTGTGAGTTTGATGTTCTCTGTTCACATTTTTAAAGTTTTAAGAAAACAAAAATAAGAAAGGCAATGTTATCTAAACTAGATTTCTTTTCTCAGTTCAAATGCTGAAACGTTCTAAGGAAAGGATCTTATCCAACCTTTCTAAAGAAATGAGCCAGACTTTTCTGTCACTGCTTTTGACATTGGTTCCACGTGGGTGGTCTTTTATTTCACAGGATATATTAATCTCCCATTACAGGTGACAGCCACTACTGTGTGTCATCTCAGTCCAGGACAATAAAGCGACTCCAGAGTTTTCTTCTAAACTTAGTGACCAGGTTTCTCTTACTGTGATAAATGTTTATGGATTCTTCTAATTACACGTCTGGTTTAAAGCTAAGATACCAAGAGAATACAGTTCTCTATTGTACAGTTCCCAAGGTTTTTCTATAATAATCAATTACCATAATGAGTTTTTTTAAAGCTTCCATTCATCATTTTCTTAAAATATATAAACTACCCAGGATAAAGATAAATAGCCATGGCCAGCATAGCCTGAGGCCCCCTACCAAAGGCTCCTTTAAATCAAGATCAACCGGAAAACATGTTGGGTTTTATTTCAAAGTCAATTCTGCTTAAGTTTTTTAAAAAATTGTGTAAAACACAGAAGGAGTAAAAGAAAATCTATGACAACTTGGCTTTATAAGAGGACACCCAGATAATGCATCATTATCGCAATCACCTCTGTGGGTCACATCTATTTGTTACATGGGTCTCCCTAGTCAGCTTTTACTATTCAAACTAGAAACTGATTCTCTACGAGAGTGTTTCCTCACCTGTTAACTTGTCATCTCCTTCTGTTCCTAGAAAAACAGCACTCAGACTGGGAGTTATTTGGCTTGGCTTCATCTAAACCAAAGTTTCTCAACCTTGGCTGTATTGCTATTTGGGGATGTGCAATTCTTTGTGGTGGGGAGCTATTTTGTGCTTTACAGGATGTTAAGTGACATTGCTGGCCTCCATCCACCAGATGCTGGTAGCAGACACCACCCTTCTCTGGATTATTTCAATTAAGTGTGTTTCCAGACAATGACAAGTGTCCCTGGGGAGCAAATGCCCCCTCTCCTTTGAGAATGACTACTATAAACTCCCTAAGCATTAAAATTGAGGAAAGAATACAGTAAGACACTCTGGTAGTATAAAACACATTATGATATTGAGAAAACCAAGGCAAACAATAGCACGCCAATTCAGTTGACTGGATCTTAGAAAGAATGAAATGAGGAGAGATTTGGGTGGTGTTGGAAGAGATGACCTAAAGGCATGCAAGTGTTTCCTGTGTCACTGACATTGATTGTATTTCCGGGTGGTGCTACTTCTTAACTATGGACTTTCTATAGAATATATTTTTCAAATACAATTTTTCCCTACTCTCCCCCTTGGTTTTCAGATATACTGTTGAGTTGTTATAATTGACACTAGGAAGATGTATCTGTCCTCATTGTTCTGCGTAATTTAATACCTTAATCCAAAGTAGCTGTTGTGTACTTACTTCTATACCACATGCTCTATGACAGCATGATTTCTGCCTCAAGCTATTATCCTACTATACTTTGAGGCCTCCAATAGATGGAGAAACTGAGAGATTGTTAGTACAAATTTTAAAGAAAAATTGTGTTGTTTACTTTTACCCTTACATTGTGATATTCATTCTGTCATTTCCCATATCCTTCCTCATAAGGCAGGGGAGTTAGTACAGAACAATGGAAATTAAAAAAAAAAATAGCTCAATCCTAGCTTTGCTTTGTTTTGCTGGCATTACTCATATATCAGGCAAATCAAATTTCTGAGTTTGAATTTGCTAATACTTAAAGTGAGGGGAATGGGAGTTTGGTGCAACATCTGCACTCAGTATTGGAGTTCCTGGGCTGAGTCCCTGCTGTACTCTCCCTTCTAGCTTTCTGCTAATGCACACCCTAGGAGGCAACAAGTGATGGCTCAAGTTCTTAGAAACCTTTCACTCACATGGGTAACCTGGATGGAGCTCCAGGTTCCTGGCTTCTGCTTGGCCCAGATTAGCTTGCTGAAAGCATTTGGGGAGCAAATCAGTGGACAGAAGAGATCTCTCTCCTGCAACTCCTTTGCTTACTAAATATATTGAGCTTTTATTAATGGACTTTGTGACCACTTGTGTTGATTCATTTGTGAGTTGTCTGATGTTTATTCACCTTTTGTCTGTCTCTGTATTTTCATACCTTCACTGATTTAGAAAATACTTGCTATATAAAAAATAGTAATCCATGGCCACATGTAGTAAAAAATATTTTTTAAGTTTATAAATGAATTTTCTAAGAGAAGGGAAAATATCAAAGTAAAATCTTGATAAAATATACCATAGCAAATTCCCTTATTTTTCCTACAATAAAAGATAAGTAACCTAACATTTAAAATATATTTTCATAAATATATGTATATTTCATAGAAAATGAAAACACTACAACAAATATTAAAGGACAATTTCAGAGCCATGAAACTATTGATCTTTATGTTTATTTTCATATTTTCACATTATATAAAGCTTGAAATAAGTTTGCTGTTCTTTTATAATCAGAGCATATGAAATAGTTTTTTTAATACAGTTTTAATTACTTTGAAAAGGCAGGAAAGCAAGAATATCTGTAACTAATTTTTCTAAGATATGATAAAGCAAGTTCTATATATACTAAGTGTAATAAGTAACTCTAATGATAATGATAGCAATTCTAGAAAGTGTCTCTCTAATATATTACTTTTTTATTATTTTCAGTGTTCTCAGTTCACAACATAATGAAACACTCTGGTTAAAAAGGTCCCAGGAAGAGAATCTGACCAAAAACTTCTAGGGTAGAAATTAGAAGCCTTAAGTTTTCATTAAAACTAAAAGTACTAAAAGTATGTCCTTAGATAATCCACATTATTTTTATTAATTCAATCTCCCTGGATAATTAAAATATCTCCCTTCTATATCTCCTGCAAATGATGTAATCAAGAGAAGAAAAGATAAATGTTAGAAAGATACTACCAGAATAAATGACAGATCTGTGTTTTGGTAGATCCTATTTCCCTGAAAAATATTTTCAAGTGAAAACATATTGGGAAATAATATCAAATCATTAATTAAAAAGACTGTGATAAAGTTTCAAAAATTGTTCTATTTCTTTTTGTTAAAGAGAAAAATGTCCTAATATTTGAAGCACATGTATGCACATACTACAGAAAAAAAATCCGAACAATGAGGGGACTCCTGATAGTATTTTGCATGATTATTAACACGAACAACTGTTTTCCCTATAATACCCTATAATAATAATATAATAATTCCCTATAATACACTGACTTTTGTTTTATTCAAAGTTACCATTCATACTCCTCCAATATTTTCAAATAAATAATTTAGATACCTGCCAGAATCTCTAGTTCCAATGACATCCGAATATTTCCTAAAACTAAATGTAAAGATATGTTTTCTCAGGTAACCTTCAAAATGAAGGCATCACTTGCAGATCCAAAGGAAAGTCAGGTGTCATCTTAAAAGATATAGATAAATTAGTGAAACCACAGTCCTCTCCCTCCAAGTAGTATTTTTGGCGTATCATAGACCTTAGGAGGCATAATTTTTAGATAAATGATACTTGATTTGGTACTTATTTATGAGGGAAAATGACTGGGTTGCTTCCAAATAAAATATATCCTCTGACAGTGACTTATACAGAACATTGAGTTTATGGAAAAGGCAGTGGTCCAGCGAAATAACTTCTTTATTTATGTCAAGGATTTAAAAAATGCTACATTTAATTTTAATATCATGATGAGCAGTATTCCTCCTGCTTGCTAGGCCTCATTACACGCAGCATGTACAGTATTTGCCTTATTTAACAATTTTTATCAATCATTTAAGAATTGGCAACACACTCAAAGACAAAAAAAGAGTGATCCACGCATAGCGTGCAGTCTCTTAGCTCTATAAAATTTGCCCTTCGTTGTTAAGAATAATGAAAATAAAAACAGAAGTAGTTTTGGAAATCCTAGGGCTTGTGACTTGATTCATTCATTCAACAAAGACAACTCTTGTTAATTGTATAAGTTACTGTATTTCCTGTGGACCACTTAGCATCTCTCTGCTTTTCTTCATAGTAGTTGTTTATTTTCATTTGTCTAATTGGATTTCTGTGAACAGTGCCTTCCTGCCACTCAGCCTCACCCTTGTATCTGTTGTTTATCCTTCCAGTTTCTTCCTGAGTGAAGCAATTTCATCAAGGATTTTCTAAAGTTCTCTTAAAATGTGAACACACAAAGAACATGCACAAAAGCGACACTGACATGGAAAGTTCCACCACCCAAAATAACTCTAGGCCAATTAACAATACAAAGAATTATGAATCATAACATGCTAAATTGAATCCTTCATTCTCCAAAGTGTTACTTTTCTTACTTCACTGTTACATTTTAATCTTCTGCAGATATTTGTGTATGAATTTTAATGTTCATCTCACCTTTACCCTTACTCAAATCATTCATACAATCTTCTGCTTTAAATTCTTGCTTTATACATTCTTACATGTATTTTTATATTTATGTACTGTTTAAAATTATTTTTAAAGCATTGGCTTCATATTAGGGAACACTAGCTAAAGATTAGCACTGGTCTTTTTCTGTTTCTGGTCAGATACTTAACGTTCTCCAGGCCTTAGCACCTCTTCTATAAAGTAAAAATATTTTAACTAAATATTGAGATAAGAATTATCTATGAAAATAAAATACATTTTGCTGAGTAGTTAGTCATTAAATCTCTTTTTGATAGGAACTTTGAGATACTATAGGTAATAGAATATTCAAATAATGTCTATTTTTCTCTTAAATTCTCACTTATTAATGTCTCCACTGCTTGAATAGAATATAAGTTAGAACAGAGATAGGGACTTTAGTTACTCACTGTTAGACTCACAGCATAATAGTTATTTGGCATAAACTAAAAAAAAATAGGTAGAAGTGAATTAAAATGACAAATATAATTTCCATTTTTAAAATATCTTAGCAATCCTCATCAGTTCAATGCACTCTTTTTGATCTCATTAAAACATTAAAGATTATTTCATTCATAATAGAAATTAAGGAAAAATGAAATCCCATAGATCAACTGTCTCAGAACTTCTTAAAGGGGTACCTATCTTACTTTAAAGAAGAGTGCTTCAAATTCATCTAGCTTATTTTGCAAAGCAGAAGATCTGGGTAATTCATAAAAAAAACATATTACAGCCCTTTGGGATGATTTTTCAAAATGGTGTGTAGTATTGTAACAGTGTGATTCCCATGGGAATCATGCTGCTAACACCATACACAGTCTTTTACAACAGATCTCCAAGTATTCTACCACTAACTCTTGTAAGTAATAAAATGACATACTTTCTTTCTGGACATACAAACATAGTCTTGTCTATATCAGCAGAATTATGAACTTTTGTTTTACTGTTATAGCTGAGTTTTCATTATGTAATCACCAGTTTCTTGTTTGCATAAAAAACCTACCTTTTAGTGCATGTTGTTAGGATGTGTGTGCATGTGTATGTATTGTTGTTTTTAACATATTTGATTGTGACAAGGCAGGGTTGTTCTGTTAGGACAAAATATTTCTATAAGTATGTTTGCAATTAAAAACCACTCACTGAGATATTTATTTATGTCCTGGATACAACTCTGTAATACTGGTATAGGGTTCTAGTTTGGAAAAAATATGGCAGTGTGATGATTTTTTGTTACAAAACAAATACAATCTCAGCACGTTATTGGTCTATTGTAAATATATGATTTTTAATAAAATGAGATTAAATAGTTAAACATGTCTTTGCCAAAATATATTAGTTATGACCTGCAATATGCTTATAGTCCTAAATTTCTTCCCAGTATAAGGTGTCCACTGTGCCAGATTGTATGATGACTTCACAATATGGGCAAATGTTCACAAAAAACCATAAGGTGATTTCTAATAAAGTCAGTTATTACATAATACAAAAAACCATTACATAGTAATTCATTTCAGCAGTTGGAAAACATAATTGAAAAAAGTGAATAGGCTAAATACATTAAGCTCTGAATTTTTTTGCTAGTACTGAAGCAACATTCACAATGTGTTTTATTATCATAGATTCTTAGCACTAGAAAGAATATCAGTGATCTCATAGTCCAACTTTTCATTTTTCCTCCCTATTTTGCAGATGAGCAAACACAAAAAATAATTAAAATATATTTTTCATCTTAAAAGTCCTATTAATATTTAGCCCTAAAATCCTCAGTGTACTTTTAAAATATTTGTAAAGGTTTGCTCACAGAAATTTGTATACAGAATTTATCAGTTTGTGGACAATGTAGGCGTCATACTCTCCCACCACCATAAACAAGTGAATATAAAATGATTAAACAGGGGCAGGTGTTTGGCCTGGTGGCTAGGATGCCTGAGTTCAATAACTAGTTCTGACTCCTAGTTTCAATTTCCTGACAATGGATACCCTAGAAATGCTCAAATTACCTTTTTCTAGGTTTTACTCAATATTTACAGCCTGAATATCATTAAGATTGATCAGTTTAGAGCAACTATCTTTCTGGGCAGATAGAATCAGCAGTGAATGGTTAACCTATATAGCCTTGTTGGGTGCGAAAAACATTACCATCTCACTTCCCCGGTTATCTATTTGTCAGACTGCTCCCTAGAAAGGCAGTGGAACATGATTATTCATAGCATGAGTTCTAAAATATGTTCATCAGTTGGAATCCTGCTTGCCCTTTTCATCAGTTGCATGACTGGGCTAGTTACATCACCTTTTCAGGCCTAGTGAAATAAGGTTAATAATAGGAATTTGTTTATCCATGTTCTCTTCTTACCTCAATGGACAGTACATAGTAGATGCTCACTAAATGCCAATACTATGTTTATTGTTTATTATGACCATTTTTACCTATCTATATAGGAACACATATTACAGGGTCTCCTGTATCCCCTCTCTATTTTCATGCTGAGATCCTCAACCTTGACTTTGCTATGGTGACCTGCTTTAGTTCTTGCTTTCCTGACCTTAGTTCTTTATTTTATCTTCTGTTCTGTAAGTACATGATCCTTATCTTGACAAATCCAACCTGACAACCCAACCTTGAATCCTGATGTTTGATAATTTACCTTGATACTTTTGATCCTATAGTACACTCTGACTCAAATAATTCTGCTATTATAAGGTAGAAGTCCAAAATTTTTGAAAAAACAAATGTTGTATTAACTTTTTAACAATTTACCAAAAAATAATAACATTTTCTGTATTCTTGGCAGGAAAACTCCAGCTACAAGATGCTAATGGAGACATGCAGCCCACCCTGAAGTATAAAGATCCAGTGACTGATGGAGTTCATCTGCTGTCACTAATTTTCTTGGTCAGAGATTATAGTCCCAACCCAGCATGCCATCTAGCAAATAGAAGACAAAAGGAGAATCCAAAGGCAGAAGACAAAAAAAAAAAAAAAAAAACTTGTGAATGTAATGAATCAATACAAATCCATCACTGCTATTGGAAAAGATGTCACAAAATGATTGTCACAACAATAGCTTCCATTTATCTCTTTCTCCTTACACCCTTTTGTGTATGACTCTAGCAGCTGTTTGTACAACCTGGATATAGAGATATCATTTTGCAAGAATTCTGCACCATGGATAATTGAACAAGCATTCACAGACCATTTATAATAGTACTTACTTTATTTTACACTCCTCACAAACTCTTTTTTTCATCTTTGCTATCAGTTTGCTATCGTTAATTATTTTTCTTTTTAAATTGATTTATTTTTATTTTGTCAAATTAAAACTACATATTTATCACATACAAGATGTCCTGAAATGTGTATATAGTGTGCAGATTATCAGATGCATCACTTCACATACTTTTCATTTTTATATGCTGAGGACATTCAGAGTCCACTTTCTTAGAATCTTCAAGAACACAACACATTGCTGTTAACCACGATCACCAAGTTGTATAATAGCATTCTTTAATTTATTCAAAGAAATGTTGTGCTAATTGTTCACTCTCTCTCCAACCTTTCATCTTACCCACCCTGACAAGCCCCTGGTAGCCACCATTTGAGTCTGTACTTCTATAGGTTCAACTTTTCAGATAATACATATAAATGAGATCATAAGGTATTTGTCTTCATGTACCTGGCTTATTTCACTTAACATAATTGTTCTCTAGGTTTATCCATGTTGTCACAGAAGGCAGGATTTCCTTCTCTATAAAGGTTGAAGTGTATTCTATTGTGAATATTTTCCACATTTCCATTGTCCATTCATCAGTTGGTAGATACTTAGCTTGTTTCCATTTTTTGCTATTGTGAATGGTGTTGCAATAAACATGGAGAACAATCATCTCTTCAACATATTAATCTCATCTCCTTTATATATATATGTTTCAGCACTAGAATTACTGAATCATATGACAATTACTATTTTACTTTTTTGAGGAACTTGCATAATGTATTTCTATAAGAACGGCATTAATTCACATTACCACAAATAGTGTACAAGGATTCCTTTTTCCCCTGTTCCCCACATCCTCTCCAACACTAATTTTCTTTCACATTTTTGGTTTTTTGGATACCAGTCATTTCAATAGGTATGACATAATATGTACTTGTTGTTCTAATTTGCATGTCTTTGGTAACCAGTGGTTTTGAGCATTTTTTTCATATATCTGTTGGTTATTTACATATCTTATTTTTAGAAACATCTGTTCAAATCCTTTGCATATTTGTTAAATCAAAATCTCACAAACTTTCTACTGAAAACCTCCTTGGGATCTGCAGATATGTATTGAAAGGTGATGCCCTTGTGCCATTATTCAGTTTATGTTTTCACTTCACTTTTGCCCCCTTCAGAGTATCTCTAGTCACCTTGTAGTAACACTGGCTCTTTCACAAACATTCACTTTGACAAAAAGTCATCCTTGACAATTGGCATAATAATACTGCTAACACTTGCATATATATATATATGTGTGTGTGTGTGTGTGTGTGTGTGTGTGTGTGTTTGTGTGTGTGTGTGTTCTGTAATAGAACATTACAGACTGGGTAATTTGTTTCTCACAGTTTTGGGGACTAGAAAGTCTAATATCAATTTGCCAGCAGAGTCTGCATTGTGGCATAGTGAGTTAAGCCACTGCTCATGATGTCAGCATCCCATATCAGAGGGGTGGTTTGAGTCCTAGCTGCTCTGCTTCTAATACTGCTCCCTGCTAATCCATTTAGAAGGCTGAAGATGGCCCTAGTTATTGGGTTCCTGCTACCAATGTGGAAAATCTGGATGGAGCTCCTGGCTCCTGTCTTTCACCTGATCCACACTTGGTTGTTGTGGCCATTTGAGGAGATGAAAAACTTTCTCTCCTCTTCTCTCTCTCTCTCTCTCTCTCTCTCTCTCTCTCTCCCTCTCCCTCTCCCTCTCTCTCTCTCTCTCTCTGACTCAATCTCACTCTTGTTATCTATATTTCAAATAAATAAACAATTTTTTTCAAAAATAATGGTGCAGCATTTAGCAAGAACACCCTCATTGCATCTCTTATGGCAGAAATTGAAAGGATGAGAGAGTAGGGGAAAGAAGTGACCAAACTCATCCTTTCATCAGGACCCCAGTTCTGCAGTAACAACCCCATTCATGCAAACAGCATTGATCCTTTCATCAGGACCCCAGTTCTGCAGTAACAACCCCATTCATGCAAACAGCATTGATCCTTTCATCAGGACCCCAGTTCTGCAGTAACAACCCCATTCATGCAAACAGCATTAATCCATTCATGAGAGCAGAAGCCAGTATCAATGAAATAAGCCAGTCTCAAGAAGACAAATATCATGTCTTCTCTGACACATTGCAATTAATATAGAATACAAAAATGTATAGAATGAAACAGACATTTTGTGAAATATGTCACTTTTAGCCTTTGTTTAGACTCCTATGGAACGGTGGTCTTCTTACTTTTTACTTGTTAAATATTATGGCTAGCTGTGAATTAAGCCTGTGATTATAGAGTGCATTAAAATTATGCCTTTGCAAAAATTAATAAAAAGAAAAGAAGAGAGAAAAGGAGGTGTGTTGGGAAGGGAGAGCAGGAGGGAGGGAAGTATGGTTATTTTCTTGATATGTACCTATGTAATACATGGGATCTATTCGCTTTATATTAATAAAAGTGAAAAATAGCATTCCTAATGGTGAAATTTTTGATGAGGTTTTAAATTCTATTTCACTTTTTAAAAAGGCCCCACTTCTCAGCACTGCTGCCCTGAGGATCAGGTTCTCAACACTCTGGAGGACGCAGTTAAACCAGCACTGTTAGCTGTCACGACTTCAAAGCTCTCCCACTATTGTCAGAATCTGTACTTCTTGTTGTAGGTGGTGCCTCCAGAATTTGAGTTTGAGATGAGTTTGAAGCGCAGATATTTATTACAGATTAATATTTAAGCAAGGGACAGGAAGGCATTAGGGATTGGATAGAGGACAAAGCTGAGATGCAGGGCTGATCAAGTCTTGGACAATCCCTGAAACCTATGGCCCACCTACCTGGAAAGAGCACAACTCTATTTTTCTGCCTGTCAGTCACTGGGTGTGGACTACTTTGAAAGGTAAATAAACCTTGATCTTGACAACTATAGGCTGCCCAAAGACAGTAATCCAAGCAGCTAGGAAATGTGTCCTTCCTTGAGTACCCAGGCTGCAAATCTCCTTGTGCACAATGATCTTCTGACTTTCAGGCTGATTAATTGTATTTGGTAGCTGATACCTGACGCACAGCACTGAATATAACATGCTGTATTCAGTTGTTTCTCCCTTCTCATCCTCCCTTTCCATCACCACTACTCCCTATTCCCTTCCTAACACACATTTCGAAGGGAGTCAGAGGACTGGCTCTGTGCTAAGTGATATTACCTACATTATCCTGTTTAATTCCTTTATGCAGATGAGAAAAGAAGCTACATAGCTCAAGGTGACATAGCTAGTGTAAGGATGGAGACTGAACCCAGTTCATACAAGATCTGTCTAGAAATTCCATACCTTAGCCACTACACTGCATTGCCACCCTGTGAAGTCACTCAAATACCACATCCATAAAATCAATTTAATCTAGAATCTTTATATAGTGGCATCATGATTTTCAAATTAGTTTTTCAAAAAAGTTACAGTATTTCCTAAACAGAAATTTTGCTTCCATGGTTAATCAATAGATATTTCTGTAGTACCTTGCTACATATATTTAAAAAATGACAGTTATCAGACATATATTGCTGACTTACACATACACACAAACATACAGAATGATCTAATTCTCAAGTGCCACAGTTATGTACTCTTTTTTTAATTTGACAGAGTTAGACAGTGAGAGAGAGAGAGAGACAGAGAGAAGGGTCTTCCTTCCATTGGTTCACCCCCAAAATGGCCACTACAGCTGGAACTACACCGATCTGAAGCCAGGAGCAAGGTGCTTCCTCCTGGTCTCCCATGCGGGTGCAGGGGCCCAAGCACTTGGGCCATCCTCCACTGCCCTCCCAGGCCACAGCAGAGAGCTGGACTGGAAGAGGAGCAACTGGGTGCTCATATGGGATGCCGGTACTGCAGGTGGAGGATTAACCAAGTGAGCCACGGCACCGGCCCTGTACTCTTTCTTCCTACTACTGCCTCATAGGAAGGAAGTGAACTTATTTATCCCAAAAACCAGAAGACTCTGAGACATGAGTTATTCATTTACAAAATGGGGTGGCATGAAAGAAGATAAAGAAGGCTTTGCCACTTTTTGGCATTTAAGAGTTTCCACATCAATACAGTAAGAATTCATCAACAGCCTGTTACTTACTATTTCTCTTTTATTTCTTTTTATTTAAGATTTATTGATTTATTTGAAAGACAGAGTTAGAGAGAGAGGCAGAGGCAGAGGCAGAGAGAGAGGTCTTCCATTTGCTGGTCATGGCCCAGATGGCTATAATGGCTGGAGCTGTGCCAATCTGAAGCCAGGAGCCAGTTGATTCTTTCTGGTCTCCCATGTGGATGCAGGAGTCCAAAGACTTGGGCCATCTTCTGCTGCTTTCCCAGGCCACAGCAGAAAGCTGGATCAGAACTGGAGCAGCCAGGACTCAAACTGGTGCCCACATAGGATGCTAGCACCACAGGCAGCTGCTTTACCTGCTACGCCATAGTGCTGGCCCCTGGTAATCATTGTTTTTGAATTAAAGTTCTATAGTGACCCTTGAGTATATTAAAATTTGAGAACCACAGAGTAACTGGAGGACATTTAACCTACTTCTAGTCTATTATTCAATATCAAGGAGCTCTTGATAGTATATATATCCTTGTGTATATATCAAGTCATAGTGTCTCCGTCAGTAGCTGTTTTGAAGCCTGCTTCTGTTCCAAACATTGACAGTGAATGATTAAAAACAAAACAAAACAAAACAAGCAGCCACACACTGAAACCTGGCTCAAAGC
Source organism: Lepus europaeus (assembly GCF_033115175.1). Classification (NCBI taxonomy): domain Eukaryota; kingdom Metazoa; phylum Chordata; class Mammalia; order Lagomorpha; family Leporidae; genus Lepus; species Lepus europaeus. The sequence continues at coordinate 34,152,538 of NC_084827.1, forward strand.
CAGAACGGCATCTTCTTAGATCAGAAAATGAATGCAAATTTGGATTGGAAAATTGATTAAGTGTAAATGACATCTAGACTCCTGAGTCAGAAGCTGACAATAGGAGTAGGGCTCAGCTCTTGCTTTCCAACCATTCTGCTTAAAGCACGAGATGTCCAACATCCAGAGCTCACTGAGGAAGTTAGAATTCAGGCAGTGCAAATCATAATTTTTGAAAATTTGGGGCTTAGGGAGGCAGGAAAATAAAGAATCATCCTATGACTAAGAACTAAGCCAAAAGAAGGAAAGAGGAAATCAGACCAAAACTAATCAAAGCAAACCAACAGAACAATAAAAATCTCCAACACAAAATGAACTTGCAAAGCCAAATTTTAAAACATATTAGGAAATTTCATGGAAATAAATCCAGCCAAAAAAAAATCAACAATTAACAAAATCAGCAATTACAATATGAATTCATTTCAGATAAAAATAATGTAAAGAGTGAGATCTGAAAAATGAATGTGTAAAATGTTTATGATGCTTGTTCCATGCACTAAGAAAACTAGTATTCTCTCTGTTTCTCTCTTAGAGACTTCTCTTTCTCTCTCCCTCTCCTTGCCTTCCTCCTTCCTTTTCCTTCTTCCCATCCCACCCACATCTCCTGTCTCCAAAATCCTCAGGATTCTCGCCTATGTATATGTCACAGCCCTGTATAAAGATTCTGTGAAATTACCTCATCGGAATTCAGAACTGCTGACGAACATTTTAACACAATATTTAAAAAGAGAACATTACTTCATTTTCTTTCATAGAACTGAGATAAAATTAATGCTTAAAGTTAAAACATAATTCTAAAGCAATAAACAAAAATGTTGTACTCACAACTTAGTCATTGGCTTCATTTATTTCTCTCTTCTATGTTAAGTTCACAGCTTTAATTATATTGTGCTACAAGGAAACTATTGTGTTTTCCCCATCATTTGCCTGAAATGTGGAATAAAAATTTAAAGGAAGGATACTCCAAACTTTACTATTATAAAATCCACGTTGTACAAATATTGTGCCATCATCTTTATAAGTATAAATGACATTGGAGCTTTTTGAATACCCATGTGTTACAGACAACTACCTAGGATCCAATAGCAAATCCTGTCTTACTCTGATTGCAGAGGAGATGACCAGGATAGAAAGAAGTTGAGATGAGTTGGCCATTCAGAAGGTAGCAACATGAATTATCTCCCTATAAGCAATGTCTTTTCATGTGAGAAATAATAACATCATTGTAGAAAGTGATTTTCAAGACCTCTTGTAAGATATCCAGGAATTATATGTATGAAGACATTGACAAGATAATAGATATGGTATTCCAGATTTGATTCTCACCTGAACGTGATAAAGGCATGTAACACATGATGGGATAGCTAATAAATTATTTTAGAGTTATCTAATTTTTTATTAAAAGTAACAGTAAATCTTCAAAAATTCTAAATGGTTCAGTCAACGTTTATTTCAATCTCAAAATCTATCACAAAAATCTTTAGCTTGGTTTTATACACAATGCTTAAGTTGCATATAAACATATAGATTACATAAATGGCTTAGCTATCAAGTTCAATAAACAAATAGTTTATCATGTCTCATCACACTTAAGTGAGCAGAATGAAAAGTATCATAGGCAACAATAGATATTCAAGAACAGATTGTGGAAAGAACAATTATTTGCTTTCCTCTTTCTTTTTCTTTCTTTGCTTCTTTCTATCCCTCTTTTCTTCTACAATTTGTTACTTAAAACTTTATTCAAACCTTCAAAATGTTACCCAATACTCACTGTGTGTGCTAAGGATATCCAAACAAGAAGGAACAAGCTGGCCTTATGTGGTGTTTGAAAATGAAAAATGCACAAATTCCGCCTGGAGTGGCAAGAAAATCTAGCAGAAGGGTTAAGGAATCCTCAGAACTGGAAGATTAATAGAACATTGCAGTATAGAGAAATAGAAGGAATCTGATTAAGAATAAAGAGGAAAAGCATCTATTTAGATGAGCCAGAGACATGAGAAAGCAGGTGTTTCCAAGCAATTAAGAGAAGCCCAGTCTTACCCTTGGTAGTACCATTGTCATGGTTAATTCCATGTACCTGTTTTGTTAAGCAACAGTGCCCAGTTTTTTGGTCAAACTAGTTTATTTGTTGCTGTGCATATAGTATGTAGAATGTAGATGTACTTACCTTCCACAATGTGGTAGGCTGCATCCAAGCAATCCAATCTTACTGAAGACATTAACAGCAAAAACGGGCAGGCAGAGGGTTAACCCACTGCCTGTGATATCAGCATCCCATCTCCGTGCACTAGCTCCTGGTCTGAGTCCCAGCTGCTCTATTTCTGATCCAGCTCCCTGATCGTGCTCCTGGGAAAGCAGCAGCAGATGACCCAAGTGCTTGGCCTCCTGCACCCACTTGGGAGACCTGGAAGAAGCTCCAGGCTGCTGGCTTTGGCCTCGCCCAGACCGGGCTATTGCAGCCATTTGGGGAGTGAACCAGCAGATGGAAGACCTTTCTCTCTGTTTTTCCCTCTCTCTTTCACTCTCTGTAATTTTGCATTTCAGTTAAATAATCTTACACAAAATAAGAAAACGGAAGAGTCCTTCAAACCATGTTTTACTCTGCACAGAAGTGCCAAGAATTCCAGATGCTTCCATCCTTTTTGCTGACATTTTTGCATTTTAGAAGTTTCTGAGGCACAAACAATGGATGCCCACTCTTACTACTTCTACTCAACATTGCACTGGAGGGTCTGGTCTCTAAGCCGTCCTCCCTTATTTGTGAGGGGGCATTCCAAAACTCATGGATAGTACCTGAACCCCAAATGCAAGCACTACAATACTAAGACAGTCAAATCATGGAGTTAATAAAACATATCAGTGCCAGAAATAAGTGAACTGACATCCTATAATTATTTCTATGCCAGATGGCAGGCTTTAAGTTTCCTGTTTTACATTTGTTTCTTTGCCCCTCTTTTCTGTTTTCTTTTAGACAAACTACACTTTTGAGGGGTATATTCTCTCTCTCTCTCTCTCTCTCTGCCTTTCAAATAAATAAAATGCATCTTTTAAAATTTTTTTTGAAAAAGAACAAAACCAGGTTTTCCATTTTTCCATTGCAGATGGGATGATACCTCGGAATATAACTTCGAAATCCTGCCTGTGTTTCTAGGATACTAGCTTATCCTACAAATGTCAGACTTGGAGCCAGCATTGTGATGCAGCAGGTTAAGCTGCTGCCTGTGCTGCCCGCATCCCATGCAGGTGCTGATTTGAATACTGGCTATTCCACTTCTGATCCAGCTTCCTGCTAATGTGGCTGGGAAAGAAGTAGGAGATGATCCAAATGCTTGGGCCCCTGGCACCCATGTGGCAGACCCAGATGAAGCTCCTGGCTTTTGAGTGGCCAAACATTGACTCTTATGCCTTTTGGGGAGTGAACTAGTGGATGGCAAAGCTCGTTCTCAATCTCTCTCTTTCTCTCTCTCTCTCTGTGTCACTCTGCCTTTCAAGTAAATAAAAAATAAAAAAAAATACTTATAAAAAAAGAAACTACAATCTATTAAAACATGTTCTAAGCAATTACAGTACATATAAGAACTATCAAATTGAAGTTGGAGAGAGTATTCTGTTATACAGAATAGAGTACCTTATTTTCCATAGTTAAACATATTATTGAATCAAGAAGATACTTTAGGCAGAAGCCCAAATTAAACCCAAACTTTTTTTTGATACTCTTTTTTTTTTTTTTTTTTTTTTTTGGGACAGACAGAGTTAGACAGTGAGAGAGAGAGAGACAGAGAGAAAGGTCTCCTTTTTCCGTTGGTTCACCCCCCAAATGGCCGCTATGGCCGGCGCGCTGCGCCGATCCAAAGCCAGGAGCCAGGTGTTTCCTCCCGGTCTCCCATGGGGTGCAGGGCCCAAGGACCTGGGCCATCCTCCACTGCACTCCTGGGCCACAGCAGAGAGCTGGCCTGGAAGAGGGGCAACCGGGACAGAATCCGGCGCCCCGACCGGGACTAGAACCCGGTGTGCCGGCGCCTCAAGTGGAGGATTAGCCTAGTGAGCCATTGTGCCGGCCTTTTTGATACTCTTTACTGTACGCTGCAATGATTGCATAACTGAGTTTAACCAGAATGGGTTTAAAACAATAAAATATTTTATTGAATTCATATTTCTTTTTCCTATGTTATTCCTTTCCACACAACAGCAGAGGCATTATTATGGTTTCCTCTTCTGTAGCTGCCCGTTCTTTTGTTTCTTGATTCTTCTTTCTTTTCCATATATTTTGACTATCATTCTCAGGCTCATCTTCCCATGCCTCTGCTGTGTGGACTGGGGAGAAGGCCAGGTTTTAGAGGGAAGGATGTGGAGGCCTTGCTTCACAGGCTATTTAACTTCCCGACGTTGGAGAAGCCTCTTTCCTGGGTCTCAGGTTCTTCAATTAGAATAATTATATCTATCTTTTAATGAGATACACAATTATAGTGAGAACTCAATAGACATTCGTTCTCTTGAAATTTTTTGATGATTTCCTATTGTATATAGGGTAATTTTCTAATTATGTGTAACTCTAGTGTGAAATGAATGAATTTTTGCCATTGGATCCTTAGCTGCTCTTCTATTTCTTACCCTTGAGCACTTTAGCATGAACATTGTGCACAGTCAAGACTACTCCACTTATTGTTCTAAGAATACATCATTTCCTTCCATTGATTTTGATTCATTACCAGGTAAACATGGATATTTTCTGGAATCTAGAGCTTATGCAACTTGGAGTGTCTTCTTTAAGAAGGAAGGAAGGAAGGAAGGAAGGAAGGAAGGAAGGAAGGAGAATTATCAATACAACATAGGGTGTTCCTCATGCTTCATTTGCTTCCCAGTAAATCTGCCTCTGGCCATTGCATCCTTTAATCAGCTACATTCTTTCCCTTTTCTCTGCTTATTAAACATAACCTACTCTTAGTGCCTAAATAAGTCCTCCTCTTTTAAGACTGGCAGTTGTTTCAAGCCCACTGCAATAATTTTTTCCTCTTAATTCTTCTAGGGCTTATTTTCTGTAATTCTCCTTTAGCCTGCATCACATATTGTTTTATTTATTTGCTTGACTTACCTATGGGGTTGACATGTATTTACGGATCTATTCTATAACCAATTCACTGGTACTGATTTTCTCGCAATCCCTTCCAGCCCAACTCAGTGTTTTGTGAATGTAGATGCTCAGTATTTGTTTGCTGATTCAGAGGAAGGACATCTCCCAGGTCCTTTGCCTAGCCAAAAGACAACATAGATTTTATTGTTTTATTGAGATATGAAGTGTCCAATCATAATTTCAGGCACTCGTCCAAAACAAAAGTATTTCACATTTACATGCTAAGCAAAAAAAATATCAAATAAATTGATAGGGATAATAATTTCCTCTAAAAATTAATACACATGACAATTGTAGACATCTACCCTTAATTTATGCTACATTTTAACATATTTATATGAGGAAAATTTTACGAAATTTTTGACAAAACAATCAGCCAAATGCATTTTATAGAGTCTTTTCCTGAAGAAGTCTAACTCTAAAAGAGTGTTATCCATATGAAAGAGGGTGTATTTCTAAATGAAGTGTCATTAAACACGGCAGGAAGGAGAGCATTTATGCACCATGTCTTAAACCATCCTTCCTTCATTTGTACTGCTGTTGAAGTATATTTCTTAAGCCCTTGATGTGACTATATCAGTAAAATATAATAAATTAACATGAGTAATCCTCGACTTTTATTATACTGTATCTTTTCACATGAAAAGCATATAAGTAGGCATGAAATACCATGAATTTTCTACCCCTAACTGCATTATATAAAGAGCTGTCGTAGGCATATGAAGTGCTTTTAATCTGAATGAACTTCATTAGCTTTGGATTTAGTTGTGCATTCAGGGTACAAGTTGAAAGGCCTACCTGTTTGCTCAGGCTTTTCTTGGAGTTTGCCTGAGCAACACAGAAGGGATATAGTGAGATGGGATGGAGGTATTTTATGAAATAATTATAAGAAAAAGTGCTTTTGAACATTCACAGAGATCTATTTAACGGGCCAATGCATTTCATCTAAAATTCATCAGGAATTCTTCCTGAAGCATCTAGTTGGACCTTTTGGGAGTCTCCATTACCTGTAGGCCATGAGGAGCTCAAGATGGGGCACCACGAGAGTTAAGATGCAGGAGACAGAGGAAAAGTCACAATGGCAATCGTAACAAATGCTACGTATCGAGGGCTTGCTCTAGGCTTTCCAACTGCTGTACGTGTCTTATTATGTAAGCTTGCAACAACTTGCGAAGCATAGATGATTCTTTTCCTCATTTTATAGATGTCACACAAAGGTCAGAGAGCTTAAATAGTTTACCCAAGGCTACACAGTTAGGTACCAATGGAGTCTAGATTGGAAGCCAGACAGTCTGGCACCAGAGGCACTCTTTAGCCACTCTGGTATGCAGAGAACATGAAATAAATAAATGATATATAAGATAAGAGCTCTATGTTTAAGAACTTTACATTTTAATTAAGGAATGGCTGTTATCAAAAAGTAGAATAATACATTACCAATAATGTACTACTTAGGAATAACTTATAAGTAAAATAAAGTGAAGTGAGAAGATAAAAGACATACCATTATTTTAAAACACGAAGATAAAAGATACTGCCCTATGGAAGACAATGATTCTGCCAACCTACAAATGGACCCAGGGACTCTGTTAGAGACACAGTAATACTACCCTAAGTAGAGACAGGTGGTTAATTCCCTTGGGCTGTGGTGCTTGGCCTGATCTAACGCTGCTCTTTAAGATAACACCTCCAACACTGAAGGATGGAAGTGTGCCAGGGTTGTAGATGTGGTGATGAGTACCTATCAGTGGAGCTAACTGGAATCCATCTAGCACCAACCTTAGGTAAACCAACCACCTTTACAATACAGAAATCCACCAGCTTCTTTAACACGTTTATGTTAACAGGTGAACATTTACAATATGAACACTCCTTTAATTAGGAAAAACAACATGTTGAGGATACTCAGCGCTGTGATTCACGGTAAAAGCAAGCCCTGCTGTCTTTAAGCCAGTGGGTGTTATCCTTGCATAAGAACCCTAGGATCATGCCCTTAATTAGCTAATTATTTAGAAATTAGAAAGGAATCACTTAACAAGGAACACACACCCCATGATACAAATGACATAAGTGGTGAGTAAATTTACTTTCAAGAATTAATAAAGAGTGTCAATGAGCTACATATGGTATTCGTGTGTAATTAAAAACAAATTACGGTGTAGAGAAACATTGAACATGCTAGTAAATTAATCTACTCAATTAAAACAAAAAATCTCCCCCAAAATTTAAATAGAAGACATATGTATTTATGCATGGAATATGGAAGTGATTTCCATCTGTCTGACTCAATGTTTATTCAACAGAATCAACAAGACTGTAAACAATGTATGAAGACTGTTTCACTGACACTGTGGTAAGCTAGAAGACTTGAATAACAACAGCAACCAAACCACAACAGCAACAACAAAGCACACCCCTCCTAGTTTCTTTTGGCAATTTTTACCTCTGCTAATTAAAGATGATGAACTTAAAGTAAAAATAATCCACAATACACAATGTTTCTCTCCTCTTTCTGTAGTTTTCTGTATATTAATTATATAAGAGGGAACAGAGCAACTTAGATTTATGGAGTACTATCCCATTTTCTTTTCAAAAAGAGAACATCCTGGACCTGATGGGCTATCATTTTATATTAAAACAACCAAAATTTATGCTGATGAAATTGATAGTAAGCCTCAGTTAACAGTCAATCTGATGTGCAATCAACTTGACTTTGTTGAAGAATAAATGGGGGCCCAGCGCTGTGGCATAGCGAGTGAAGCTGCCACCTGCAGTGCTGGCATCCCATATGGGCTCCAGTTCCAGTCCTGGTTGCTCCCCTTCTAATCCAGCTCTCTGCTATGGCCTGGGAAAGTAGTAGAAGATGGCCCAAGTCCTCGGGCCCCTGCACCAACATGGGAGACGCAGAAGAAGCCCCTGGCTCCTGGCTTCTGATTGGTTCAGCTGTGGCTGTTGCAGCCATTTGGGGAGTAAACCAGCAGATGGAAGTCTTTTCTTTCTGTTTGCCTATACCTCTCTGTAACTCTGCCTTTCAAATAAATAAATAAATCTTTTTTAAAAAAAGAATAAATGAGAATATAATCAAGTTAATAAGTGTGGTACTCTAGTGAAAAATGCAATAGATGCCAAAATGTGCTGTTTATGTTTATGTTATCTGCTTGAATCTGATTTTACAAATTATAAATTGTTAGTACTGTTATGTACTTATTGTTAGATTACTTAGCTAGCTACTTATTTAATAATCTTTATTCCTATTCTTTCACAGTAAACTATAGAGATATACAAAGAAAAAGTATAGATATGGAGAATATTGATAGGATAGGTAGGACTATCAAGGCAAATAATATAAAATGAAGCCCACTATAAAAATAACACACAAATATATAAGATAATCTCTTATATATATTATTAGAAACTGGATATAAATATGCCTCTGAGCTTCCTAGAAATCAATCCAAAGAGCAAAACATGGTCAGTTATTTAATACAAAATTCAAAAAATGAAAACCAGCATGATACATCATTGAAGTCTGAACAAAATCAAGTAGCCAATGAATATACACTGTGGCTTTCCTAAATGTTTCAATATGGCTTGCTGGCTAAAGTTTGCATACCAGTCATAATAATCTGGTTTAGTCTTCCATGGCGTGGAGAATTCCAAGGGCAGTTTGGATTATGGAAGAGCTAAAAGAGAGTCCAGGTTGTGGATCTTAGAGTGTGGTCCCTAGACTAGCATTATCAACATGACATGGGAACTTACAAGAAACCCAAACTTTTGCTTCACTTCAGACATTCTATATCAGAAACTCTGAGGTATGAGCAGTCTGTAAACATTCCGGAAACACTGCTTTCCACCACACTCTCTACATATTCCATGTTTATGTTTAAAATGTATTGAGGCCGGCGCCACGGCTCACTAGGCTAATCCTCCGCCTTGCGGCGCCAGCACACTGGGTTCTAGTCCCAGTCGGGGCGCCGGATTCTGTCCCGGTTGCCCCTCTTCCAGGCCAGCTCTCTGCTGTGGCCCGGGGGTGCAGTGGAGGATGGCCCAAGTGCTTGGGCCCTGCACCCCATGGGAGACCAGGAGAAGCACCTGGCTCCTGCCATCGGATCAGCGCGATGCGCCGGCCGCAGCGCCCCAGCCGCGGCGGCCATTGGAGAGTGAACCAACGGCACTCTGCCTGTCAAAAAAAAAAAAAAAAATGTATTGAGAAATAGGACAAAATTCTTCAACAAGTGAAATCTTATCTGGTTTTAGGTTCATTTCCCTATCTTATCCAGTGATGTCTCTCAAGCACGTTACTTTACAACAGCAACTTCACTACAATGAACAAAATGAAGAGTTACACACAACACAGCTTTTAATGTGACCAATCCTATCTTTAATATTTAATGAGCGCAAATACTTCAGTAAAAAGACACATATCCCTCTGGGGGGGAAAAAAAGAAGAAGAAGAAGAAGAAGAAGAAGAAGAAGAAGAAGAAGAAGAAGAAGAAGAAGAAGAAGAAGAAGAAGAAGAAGAACTAAATGAAAGAACTCTGCGAGTGAGATCCCAGTGGAAAGAACGGGGCCATCAAAGAAGGAGGTACCTTTCTCTGAAGGGAGGAGAGAACTTCCACTTTGACTATGACCCTATCAGAATAAGATCAAAGTCGGCGAGCCCTAAAGGCTTCCATAGCCTTGGGAACTCATGACTAGAGCCTAGGGAGATTACTGACGCCATAAACAAGAGTGTCAAATTGTTAAGTCAACAACAGGAGTCACTGTGTACTTAAATCTCATGTGGGATCTGTCCTTAATGTGTTGTCTAATGTGAAGTGATGCTATAAGTACTACTAAAACAGTATTTTTACACTTTGTGTTTCTGTGTGGGTGCAAACTGATGAAATCTTTACTTAATATATACTGAATCAATCTTCTGTATATAAAGATAATTGAAAATGAAAAAAAGAACCTGGTGTTAAATTGGAAATGGCATACAAAATTAATTAATTTTTAAAAAAATATCATGTAGGATCTCTGTCTTTAATGTGCTGTACACTGTGATTTAATGCTATAACTAGTACTCCAACAGTATTTTTTCACATTGTGTTGCTATGTGGGGGCAAATTGTTGAAATCTTTACTTAATATATACTAAACTGATCTTCTGTATATAAAGAGAATTGAAAATGAATCTTGATGTGAATGGAAGGGGAGAGGGAGCGGGAAAGGGGAGGGTTGTGGGTGGGAGGGAAGATATGGGGGGGGGGAAGCCATTGTAATCCATAAGCTGTACTTTGGAAATTTATATTCATTAAATAAAAGTTAAAAAAAAATCTCAAAAAAAATAGCCCTGAAACTCTAAGTCATATATACTATTAGAAACCGAAACTTCTGGCCGGTGCCACGGCTCACTAGGCTAATCCTTGGCCTTGCGGCACCGGCACACCGGGTTCTAGTCCCGGTCGGGGCACCGATCCTGTCCCGGTCGCCCCTCTTCCAGGCCAGCTCTCTGCTGTGGCCAGGGAGTGCAGTGGAGGATGGCCCAGGTGCTTGGGCCCTGCACCCACATGGGAGACCAGGATAGGCAACTGGCTCCTGCCATCGGATCAGCGCTCCGCAGCACGCCAGCCGCGGCGGCCAATGGAGGGTGAACCAACGGCAAAGGAAGACCTTTCTCTCTGTCTCTCTCTCTCACTGTCCACTCTGCCTGTCAAAAAAAAAAAAAAAAGAAAGAAAGAAACTGAAACTTCTGTACATTGCTTTTATTTTCTTTTGGTGGCTTATCTTTCTAGGAGATGGAAACCAGAAATACGCTTCACTATCCTATCTCTGCACTATAATGGCAAAGATGTAGAAGAACTTTTCTCTATAACAAGTATCAAATATAATGTTTAAATAGTATTGCAATTCACATTTTAGAAGTAATCTACTCTTGCCTAGTACATAATCTTAAGATAAGCATGAATACCCTGATGTGAACTAAACAGCACATTGGTGAAAGAGAAGCTAAATGTATGCTTGAAAAACACAAAAGCATGTTTATAAAACATGCAACTTTTAGTGCTTCTGGAGTACGTGTTCTGAAATGAATGTCAGTCAAATGAAACTTTTGAAGAGGAAAGAGTTCATGAATTTAGAGAACATCTCAAGGAAAAGTTGTTATTTTAGGAAATCTTAAGTATTTGTTAGATAAAGTGAGGAATAGAATGGTAAATGGGGTAGAAGGAAAATAGGTTAGGTTATACATAGTGAAAATGCGACCCCAGGGAAAATTGCTTCTGTTTAGAACAAAAATACCCAGTACGAAAAAAAGGCATTTGAAAGATTGCATCTGTAGTACCACGGAGAAGTTAATCATGAATGAAATATCATGAAGAGTGCTTTACTGAAAGGGTGGGAGATTTGGAGCGTTCTTGGATGCTGAGAAGGAGAAAACCAGTCACAAAAGCTCACACACATTGCACTGATTTGTCAAATTTGATTTTGAGACATAGAATGGAGTATATTGCAATATATAAGGGAATATATACAGAATTCAGACATATGTCATATGAATTGAATTGTGCCCCATTTCAAACTGATATAGTGAAACCCTAACCCACAATGTGATGGAATTTGAAGGTAGAAATTTTAAGGACAATTAGGTGTAGATGAGTGTGTGATGGGATTAGTGCCCTTGTAAGAAGACACACCAGACAGCTTGTATTCTTTCTCTCCACACCATGTACATATACTGAGAAGGTTGGCGGTTTCCACCCAGGAGGAGAGCCCTCACCAGAAGCCAACATAGCTGGCATGGGTCTTGGCTTCCCACCAGAACTAAGAGAAAATAATTTCTCTTTCTCAAGCCATCCAGACTATAATATCTTTTCTGGCAGCTAAACTTGACAATAAGCTTGAAACAACTTGTTTCCACTCTTAGAATTTAGAAGGGAATCTTAGTCTAGCAAAGGTTTAAGACTTAATTTTCAAATTACCAATCTCTAATAGTTTAAGAAATTACTAGAAACTTTATGGTAAGGCATATGAGAGAATCTCACAGGACTTCCTCCCATTATGGAATAACTAGTTCTTGCATAAAATATAATGTCACAAACATCACTCACCCTGAGCTCACAGGGAGTTTGATGCTCTCACCACGATGATCACCATCACCTAAATGAACTAAAACTCTAAACTAAAACTAAAACTAAAACTCATCACCTAAGTGAACTAAAACTCTCACAGTCAGTAGTACACATGCACTAAACATGGGTTTACACAAAGCATCAATATTAATATCAAAATTGAGTGCTGTAGAAGTGTGGCGGTGGGGGAAGAGTGAAGCTGAACCTCTAGATTAAATCTGGAAAAGAATTAAGTGTTTCTAAGAATGCAGCTCCTTTTGGTTTCAAGGAGAAAAAAAAAAACTCTTTGAAAAACAGCATCCTCCTTATCAATCCCATGATTCTCCATAGTTAAGATCAATTAAATATAATTAACTTATGGGCCATCATCAACAAGGCAGAGTGTAGGGCATGATGAGCGACAGTGGGAAGGGTCACCAATGTACTTAGAATCTGAAATCCTCAGATATTGGATGTATCACCTACAAAAAAGAATGACTGTGAAATGTTTAAAGAAATAATAGATGATATCACACAAAATTATCAAGCAACCAGATATTTTCAAAATAAAAGGATCTGAAAATGAACCAACAGAACTTCATGACTGTTTAAGCAAAAAATAAATAAGTACATGAGGTTTTCTAGGGTCTGTAGAAATTCAGGAGTTGGAAACTTTGTCCTCAGTGCTTTTGGGAGGTGTTGGGAGGCAGAGCCCTCTTTGATGGATTAATGCCCTTATAAAGAGGGCTTAGAGGAGTGGGTTGCCCTCTATTTTGTTCATCTTCCAGATAAGGACACAGCACCCACCTCTCTGTTGCCCTTGGGCATCGTGCACGTGAAGATGCGGCTAGAAAGCCCTCAGGAATCACCAGAAGCCATAGCTTGGTCTGGAAGTTCTTAAATTTCTGTTCTTTATAAATTATCCAGTCTATAATATTATGTTGGAATGGACAAAACAGACTAAGACAGGGTTAACCAGCAGGTAGTACAAGATTGTTGTAAGGATCCATGGATTTGGTTACATATCACCAGAAATTAATAAAAGCGCTAAAAAAAAAGATGAAATATAAGGAAGAAAAACAGCGTTTGCTGGAAGAGGAGTGTTCTCTCCTTCATAGGCATTCAGCTACACTGTACATTTTTGCCTCTTCAACTACCCATCCCCTTGCACTTAATGAGAATGTATGCTGATTTCTGGCCCATGAATATGGATGAATGTAGCCAAAGAAATGTGGTCAGAAGTCCAAAAATATTCTATGTGAAGTTTCTCCCTTTTTTTCTTCAAGTGGATGAGTCTAGAGAATCATCCCTAAAGTCACAAAGAGTCACACAGAGGACATTCTGAATCCTTGAGGTAATGCTTACAGGACAATAGCCCAGTAGGGCTGCCCAAGTAAGAATATCTTCAGTGAACTTGTCTAGCTAAAAATAAACTTTATGATGATGAATCACTGGGATTTTAGAGTTGTTTATTGTAGTATGTGTTACTGACCTTGACTAATAGGCTTGAGTTGGGGTATCTAATCTGGCATCCCAACAAGAAAGTATCAAGAAGATGGAAGAGAGGAAATATAATCCTTGTGTGTTTTCCAAAACTAAGGAAGAGTGTTAATTCACAGAAATAGGAATAGCAATGTATAGCACACCTTAAAGAAACATATACCTGGACACCTTTAACAATGAAGTACACAGCATACAATGAAATATCTTACAGAGAAAAGCGTCTCTTTTAGGAACAACTAATAGACTAAGAGCAGATTTATAAACTGTAGCAACACAAGACAAAAGATGGTGCAAGGGCATCCATGGTGTGCTGAAAAAGAAGTAAGTATCAGCCCCAAATCTACACTCATTGAAATTATCTTTCAAGATTAAGGCAAAACAGGAGCAGGTGTTGTGACGTAGTGGATAAAGCCATCACCTGTGATACTAGTATCCTGTAGGGGCTCTGGCATCCCATACGGGTGCTTCACTTCCAATCCAGCTCCTAGCTAATGGCCAGGGAAAAGCAGCAGAGAATGGTCCAAGGGTTTGGACCCTTGCCACCCTGTTAGACTGATGAAGTTCCTGGCTCCTGGCTTCAGCCTGGCCCACCACTGGCTGTTGCAACCATCTGGAGAATGAACCAGTAGATGACAATCTCTCAGTCTCTACTTCTCTCTCTGTAACTCTGACTTCCAAAATAAGTAAATAAATAAATATATATTTTCTGTTAAAGATGAAGGTAAAATAAAAACTGTCACTAAATGAAGAAAAGTTAAGAAAAACAGAGTTCACTACCAATAGAACATCACTTAAGAAAACTGTAAGGATTATATTTTAAAAAAATGAAATTATTTAGAATAGAACATTTCAGATACATAAAAAAGACATTGAGCAAAGGTTATTTAAAAACTTCAGTAAGCATACAAAGCAAAGCAAATGACCAATGTCACCTCTTTCTTCTGACCTAAAACTATACACTCCAGCCCTGTGCCTTAGGACTAGATAATAAAAGAGGAATTAAAGCTAGAATAGTTTAAAAGGAAGAAATAAAAAAATGAAATTGGGTTTCTACCTCAAACCAAATACAGAAAGGATCTCTTAGCAAATTGAAGCAAGGGCTTACAAACTATGGTAGAGAGGCTTGATGTCTGCTTTGCTAAATAAAGTTTTTTTTTTTTAAGATTTTTATTTATTTATTTGACAGGTAGAGTTACAGACAGTGACAGAGAGAGACAGAGAAAGGTCTTCCGTCCGTTGGTTCACACCCCAAATGTCCGCCACAGCTGGAACTGCACCGATCTGAAGCGAGGAGCCAGGTGCTTCTTCTGGTATGTGGTGGCTGCAGGGGCCCAAGCACTTGGGCCATCTTCTACTGCTTTCTCAGGCCACAGCAGAGAGCTGGACTGGAAGAGGAGCAACCGGAACTAGAACCCGGCGCCCATATGGAATGCCAGCGCCGCAGGCAGAGGATTAATCTAGTGAGCCATCACACTGGCCCCCTGCTAAATAAAGTTTTAATGAGCTAAAGATATACCCAATTATTTACATAAACAGGTAAATGAAACTTAAGGTAATCCCATTATCTTAGAGCTACATGAGTTTAACCAGCTTGTGTTAAGTGGCACCAGGTCCAACTCACTTAGCTTCTTGTGTGCTATAACTACAGAGGTGAGTTGAGAAAGATGGCATGGCCTCCAGGACTAAAACTGTTGCAGCCCTTGCACATAACCATCAGGAGAGATTATTAGAGTGTTCATAGCAGTGTGGTCTGTAGTGACAAAAACTCGGGGGGTGGAGGGACCAAATGTCTATGGTAGGAAAACTAATAATCTGTGGTCTAGTCATACAGCCATGTATTGTTTAGTAGGGTTTGGCAAACATTTTCTACAAAGGGCCAGCTGTGAAACAGTTTACATAAATCTTTGTTATATATACGACATTTTTAAAAAATATGAAAACATTATTATCTCATAACCCCCGCCAACACAGGTGGGTAGTTAGATTTGGCCCAAAGTGGTTAGACTGAGGACCACAGATGGTCAGACCTTGCTATATAACATCAAAAACATTTTTGTAAAACTCAAAAGCACACAAAAAGCATAAAATTTTTGTGGTAAAACTATTTTTAAAAGAATAAAAAGAGATAAAAATGAAATTCAGAATAATGATTTCCTCTGAAGAGAAAGAGAAATGAGAAAACATAGTAGATTAAACACTATCAGTAGTATTCTGGTTCTTAGTTGGGTGGTATAATCAAGGGGATTTTTTTTTTTTTTTTTTGGCGGTAGTTAAGACTCTGGGATGCCCACATCCCATATCAGAGTTCCTGGGTTTGAGTTCCAGGTCTACTTCCAATGCCAGCTTTCTGCTGTTATACCATGTGAGGCAGCAAGGTGTTTACCTGGGCCCCTGCCACCCAGGTGGGAGAGCCAGGTTGATTTCTAGGTTTAGCTTGGCACAGCCCCAGGTGTGAGCATTTGGAGAATGGCTCAGCATATGAAAGATCTTGTCTCTGTCTCTGTCTCTCTGTCTTTCAATAATTTTTAAAAAGAATGGATTTTTAAAATGGAATTTTGTTCTTATGCTTCAAGACTCACATATGTACTTATTGGCTTCTTTTTACATTTCAAATTTCATATCATTAAAAAACTCACTGCATCCCTAAACGATTTTATTCTTAGTAGGCAAGTCACTGGCTCTCCATGACATCATGTTTCTTAGCACTAAGAGAACAGTCATGGAGGCTTTCAGTGGAAATACATGAATAAATTAATTGAGACAGACTAACATAGGCAATTACGAATCTCTTTCACATATATAAATATTGTTTATGTACATATGGCCATAAAAATTTTAAATTTGAAATACTGGATAAAGTAATCTATTTCCTGAAGTTTAAAACAGTTCATAAGATTATGTTTATATGACTCAAAGACAAAGGTTCAATGGCTATATTGTACAGCAGGAATAGTTTTAACGTCTGTCAACTGTATGTATACATTTTCTAAATATACACATTACGCAAAGAAATTATAAAACCTCAAAACTATAGTTCACCTAAAATAAACATGGCATTGTATACAGGGTGTTGGCTTGGTGCTAAGTAATTATGGGAAATAACGTGAATGTGATCCTTCAGTTATACAGGCTTATATCAGGTTTCTGCAAAAATCATATAAAATTCCTCTAAGGGTCTGCAGGGGAAACACAGAATATTAATTTTCATGGTGTTCCATTCCAGTATTTCTATAAGAATTATATGTCTGGAGAAAGCCGTTACTACATACTAGCACTAATATAGTTGAAAACATTCCATGAATTGAATGCGAATATTTCCATCCAAAAAGTGCCAAATAACAGGTCACCTCAAGTGAATGGAGAAAGGTATTATTATGAGTGCATTTAATACCTATAATGAATTCAACTTTGAAAGGTTTCCATTGTTTATATGTCACATACTAGTTATAAATAAAATTTTAAAAGGTATAGCACAAAGAACATTAAAACTTCAAAGATGTTATATATATATATATATATATATATATATAGAGAGAGAGAGAGAGAGAGAGAGTTTGTTACTTTGTGAGGACGTACTACAAAATTCAGTTGGACGTGATCTTGACTGCCAAACACAATACATTTTTTTTCAATCTGAAGTTAAGGATTTTTAGTTTATTCTATTTAAATAATTTGGATCTAAGTTAGTACTTACAGCAATCAGACAAAAAGAAAAAAATCACATACTCTAAGCTAAAATATGAGTTAATGGAGAAAAAAATCACCTCTCTGTAATACATTGAAGTGATAAAAAATGTTCATTGAGAGTTCATGGGAAAAGTAAGGCAATATTGCTTTAGAGTATTCAGATAAACTGAGCATATTTCATGAGCAATGTTTTAACTTTTGAAAAAAAATATAAAAATAAACTTTGGGGCTGTGTAGTAGATCCCCAAAGACAAACTTTGAGAAGTGTAAGTGACAGTAATGTAAGACTAGGAATGAATAGCATTGCTGCTTCATAATTAGCCACAATAAGAGCCTGAATAATAGACCCTCAATTTTCAAGTATTTTAATGGATTTGCTGAAGTTGTGGATCATGTTGTTCATTTCTAAGAATGTTAATTTTTTAAATTTATGTATTCATCTATTTACTTAAAAGCAAGATCTAGAAATTACATACTAAATGTTTAGAATGCAGTGGGCTTGGTAAGTGAAAAATTAAATCACAGTCCTGAGTCATATCATTTCTTGAATTAACATGTTTTTAAAATTGGTTTTCATTGTAGTAATACACACAAAATGGTGAGTTCTTTTATAAATATTCTAAAATCAAAATGTTTTTTCACTTCCTTAAAAGCCAGGTTTCACTTTCCTCACCTTTTCCTACCAAAGGTCACCAAAATAGCACTTCTTGCAACACACCTTCAACAATTTATTTTGTTTTCTTTTCTAGTATAAGTTTTATAATATGTAAGAAAGTGACATATGCTCAATGCAGAGAAGTGGGTAATTCTTGAAGTATAAAGGCAATATCAAAAATCATCCAGATTGTGTCCGGTGTTTTGGTATAACCGGTTAAACTGCTGCCTGTAATGCCGGCATCCCATCTATGTGCTGGTTTGAGGCCCTGCTGCTCCATTTCTGATCCCACTCCCTGCTGATGTCCTGAGAAAGCAGTGGAGGATGGCCTACATGCTTGGTCCCGTGCAACCATGTGGGAGATGCAGAAGAAGCTCTGGGCTCCTTGCTTCAGATCAGCCAAGCCCTGGCCATTGCAGCCATTTGGGGTTTGAATCAGCAAGTGGAAGATCTCTGTCTCTATCTCTACCTCCCTCCTTCTCTATAACTGTGTCATTCAAGTAAATAAAATCCTTAAAAATCATCCAAATTGCCCCCTATGAATAAATAACCTCTCTTAGTATTTTGTCATATATTCTAGACACAGGTTTAAGTACAGGTAGGGGTCTAGGCATGAGTCTAGGTCAATAGGTGAACAGATACGTGTGAAAGAGGAGGTCAAAGACATTCTAGCATGCCTGAGGGACTAAAAGCAGGGGATGCTACAGAACAATGTACAGGTTTATGGAGGTCATGGTTATGATGACCACAACTGTTTGTTAAAATCTTACTATACCAAGTGAGGGGTCACAAACCAATGTCATCAACATTACTCGGTAGCTTTTAGAGATATAGAATATGGATCTGCATGTGCATTGAAACTTGAGAAACACTGCCCTGTATGCTTTGTACGCCTTGCACGGCAAGTAGAGATGGTGATTGAGGTTCCATTTTCTGACTCTTGCTTCCTGCCAATGTATACCATGGAGGCAGTGGTGATGGCTCGAGTAATTGCATTCCTACCACCTGGGTGGGAGCCATGGATTGAGTCCCTGGTTCCCAGTTTCTGCCCCAATCCAGTGCTTGCCACTGTAGGAATTTGGAGAAAAAACCAGTAGGTAGGAGCTCTTTCTTTCTCTCTTTTTCTCTATACTTTTCTCTCTAAAATAAACAAAAATTAATAAAAATACAATACAATTTCATATAGAACAGAATATTTTTTAAAATATGATGTTAATATATTTTCGACAATGCCAGTGAACTCTACGATGACTTTTTCCGTATGTTTTTATAGAGGAAGAGACCCCGGAAGGCAGTTTTTAAAGAACTCACTAATGTCAAGGTAGCCCTATGCTGAATAGCAAATCTTCCTCCAAAATTAAAGGAATTCTGGACAGTTGTGTCAGTGTCCTCTCCTTTTTCATGTGTCATAATCTACGGCTCTATTTTTCAGAAAAGATTATGTATCCCTCCAGAAATCTTAATAGAAGTTCAATCATTTGTATACAGTTAGTATGCCTACCAATGTGTTCATTAATGTTTTTAGAAGGAAACATGCTTTTCATAGCCCAGTTTTAGATTAGTAGCATTTCACTGATAACATATTTTTAAACATTAGACTTCAGGGACTATGACATTCCACCCTATGAAATAAATACAATGGCACTTCAAGTCCTTGGAAAAAATAGAATGATAAGACATTTATTTTGGCGTAAAACATTTGAACTGCATGCACAGGAAGAGTCTTGTAAAAGCTCATGACAAGTGTATAGTACAAAAACTTGTGTCTGGATTTCAAAAACTTTTGCAGCAAAATGAACTTATCTTTTAATTCCATTTTCCACTAACTTTTTGATGTACCCTCATACTGCTAGTGAATCTGTTTTAAGTTTATTTATTTTCTACTTACAGCCATTATACATAATGCTGTGACAAATGTTCTTGCAAACCCATAATTATTTCCTTCAGAGAAAATGATGAATATGAAATTCTTCATTCCTTGAGTACATGTTTTTAAATTTGTTTAATTGTTGCTTAGGGACATGCAAAGAACTCCTAAGACCTTTTATCTGGATTCATCAGCTTCACTGTGTCTCTTTAGTTTTGTGCTCTGCAGTCCCTCTCTCACTCTCTATCTCTCTGTCTCTCGTGTGTGTACACACACGTGTGTACACACCTCCATTTCTGTCTCTATCTCTTTCCACCTTCCTTTATTTCTTCTCTCTTTCCCATAATTATTTGAGAGTAATGATAAAAATCTGCTCTTTTACCACGAAATCCTTCAATGTGCTTTTCCTAGGAGTAGGAATGTTCAATTTCATGCTCACAATATCATATAAAGATCAGGGGACACTGGGACATTGTTATTATCTATTTCACACTTTATATTCACACACAAAGTCTCCTACTGCCTTGACGATATTCACATTTTTCCACTCCTGTCTTCTGCTTCAGAATCCAATTCAGTCTTATCAAATAACCCTCTAAATATATTGCTTCTACTGAAACAGCACGTCAGAATACCCAATTCTTCCTATCTTCATAACATTGAGTATGAACGTTCTTTTAATCTTTCTAGTCTGGTAACTCTAAGATAGATTTTTTTCTTTACTCATTTCTTAGATTACAAGTTAAATTGAATATTTTTCATAGAAATATAACCATTTTTCTCCTCTCTTCATTAGTTAGTTGCTCATGTCTTTTGCTTACTCTATCAGGACTTTTGGTTTCCTTGTCTTTTTTATTGAGATATCGATATTCTTCATCTAATAAAGATACTAACCTTTTGTCAGCAATCATTTTTCCTGGGGCCATCTACGGTGCTTGATAAGGATCAGATTTTATTTTTATGTAATAATGTATCAGCCTATCTTTTGTTATTTTTGCCATTGGAATTGGGCTTGGAAAAGTCTTCCTTATCCAGCTTTATCTAAATATTCTTCTAAGTTTTTGTCTAATTATCTTGTGATTTGTTTTACATTCACTTTTTAGTGTTATGAAATATATTTTGGTATCTAATTCATATTTTTTTAAAAATTAATGATCTATATTTTTCAATAGATTTGGAATGGTAATGAAATATTATACTAGATACTGAGTAAAATTTATATCCAACCAATATTTTACAAGAAAAATAAAGAATAGAATTTTAAACTAGTAACAATAATAAAATATACTCCATTAATGGAAATATTAAAAACATATATTTGATGATTCAAAACAGATAATAATTTTCCTTTTTGAAGCAACGTATTTTTTGAATTTTGTTTTTATTTATCTTATAATTTTAAATCTGGAATCTCATACATAAAATTGTAGTATTATCTATGAGAATTTGGAGAATAGTCTTTTACTTTTGCAATTTTCGTTCATTTTCTCTATTTGAGAGGCAGAGAAACATGGGGGAAGGAGGGTGGTGATGGAGAAAATGAGGGAAAGAGAGAGAGGAAAAATGAAGGAGGAGGAGGAAGGAAGGGGAAGAGAAGGAAGAGCTGTGTCTGCTGGTTCACTCCCCAAACAAGAGCTGGAGCTCGGCTAAGCCAAAACCAGGAGTCAGGATACCAACCCAGGTCTCCCACCTGGGTGTCAGGAATCCAGCTATTGAGTCACCACCTCGTGCTTCCCAGGATCCGTGCCAGCAGCAAGATGGAATTGGGACTCAGATGCAGACACTCTGGTATGAGATGCAGGTGTCCTGTCCCAAGTGGCATCTCTACCTCAGGACGAGTGCCCGCATCAAGAAGCATGTTTTTAATATTTAAAGTTAATGGGGGTACAAGGCAATTTTGTTTTGCTCTTTCTTATTTCAAATATATCATAAAATTTTCTTGTATATTCATCCCTTTATTTTTGTTTTCATATCTGCAGTCTTGAAGTTTTGATACTAAAGAGAAAAATTTCTAGCATCCATTAAGAATATACTTAATGTTGGGTCACATCCTACTACCCATATGCTCTTTATATCATATATGATGGCACACACATTGCCAAATATGTTTTAGAAATTAAATGAACTTTAGTATAGAGCTATTTAAAAAAAAAAACTATCAAATTTGGACTTGTTTAAATGTCAGTAAAACATTAAGTACCATATATTCTGTGCCAAGTAGTTGAAATTGCTTTTGGAAGCAAATGAAATGAATTGTTAAAAAGAGAATTTATCGACTTACAGTACTTCAAAATCAATGTTATCATCTAATGCATCTTTTGGCAATTATTAAACCCCAGGGAACAGCATGAATACCCTTATCAAGTCTTCAGAGACACTAATGGGATTAGGATGGCTGATACTTGCATTTACATGTGGGGATGAGCCCAGAGAGAAGCAAGGGAGCCAACCACAGAACACCCTCAGGCACAACGCTTGGAGCAGAAAAATTATGCAGCCCCCAATAGTCTCCAATAGCCCCAAATTCTTCATTAATCTGATTTCTTTCTTTTGTGTTTTTGGAAGTTTTCCAATTTTTAAGAAAGCTAGATATTTGAAAAATCTTATACATTATTGACTTCTTAGAATATTATTTCAAATCCATGATTAATAAAAAAGTCATAATAAGAAGTTAATGCAATCAAAAACCTGAGGAAAAGTTTTAGTTACATGAGTAAGTTATTACTACTACTACTACTAATACTAATAGAAGAAAACAATTCCTGGACACAGATTTGTATCAGCCACTGTTCTAAGAGTTTCTTGTTATCATTGTAGTTGCTTTCAAACTCATGAGGTACTAGTTTTATGACCGTTTTACAGATGAGAAGACTGAGGCAAGGCAAAGTTCTATGACCATTTTAGTGTTGAAACTTGGTGGATATGGACGTCTTATGATTTGAGTGCTGTTTTCAGTTCTTGCTTCTGCGCCTGTGGAGCTGTGCTCGTTCTACTTTTCACTTCCTGAGTGTTATGGTGAGTGTTGCATTAAGCCTGTGATTATAGGGTGGATTGAAATTATATTTAAAAAGTAAAGGAAAAAAGAAAGGAAGGAAGCAGAGGAACTGAGGAAAGGAGAGCGAAAGGGAGGGAAGTATAGTTATCTTAGAATTGTACCTATGAATACATGAAATGTGCTTTTTTATATTAAAAAACTTGATGGAGAAGATACATGCTTCCCTTACCCAAGAAATGAAGCTATTGGAAAATAACAACACTTTTTTGTATGTCTCAATATCACAAATGTCTCAGTTTTCTAAATCACAAATGATAATTGTACCAAAAGATAGCAAGCAAAAGACAACATCTGGATTTTTGGGTTTCTGTTTTATTTCACTGTTTGTTTTTAGTTATGGTTTTCTAGGGTGTATCTGTTTGAATTCTCAAGATGAAAACTTGCAAGAAGGATTCAACACTTCTTAGATATGTGAAGAATCTGGATAGTGGGTTTCCTGGGAAGCCAGCTGAGTCCAATATTGAACGAGAATAGGAAAATTGCACACAGCCTAGAAGATGGAAGAGGATGGAAGGGGGGTGGGGGTTCCAGTGCAGTGTGAGGGATGTAAATTAAAGAGGTGAGAACATTGCTCAGTGAAGAGTTGAGACAAAGAGGTTTGTGCAAAAGAATGCTTACCCCTTCATTCATGTTTGTGATTAACTAATGCACGCCAGCACCGCCTACCCTTCATTCATGTCTGTATTAACCACACGCACGCCATTGCCTCCTAACCAGCTACTCAAGATGCTGTTCTTCCAGAAGCCTATGGATGTCTTCAACAGAAGCACTGTGGCAGATTGTTTAAGCACAAACACAGATTGTAAGAATTTACATAGTCACCATCACAGGGACAAATAGCCCAGGTTTACACTTTTCCAAGCTGGAATTAATATGAGGAAGTTTCTAAAATATTTATAGAAAAATGCACATTATGATAAAATTACGTGTAAATTTAAAAAACTTTTGCACCAAAAATAAACTTATCTTTTAATTCCATTTCCACATACTTTTCCAAATATTCTCATATTTGATCCAGCATTTTAACTTTTTAGCACATGACATAGATGATGTAGTTAAGTGTTCTGTGAAAGCCAAGACAGGCTTATATTATTTAGCTAGTAGTATCAAAAGTTTGGGCTTTTTAGCAGTGCATTTACTGCAATTAAGCTAAGTAAGAATTGTATAATTTAAGACAAAGAAGGTTTTGTACAGACAAAGCAGGAAACAATAGACTTCAGAGAGGTTAAGAGGTGCAAGGTAAGTCACTCCCTGCTCATTCTCTCTCCCACTGAGGGTTCTGCAGTTCCCTTTCTGCCAAGGCTCTGTACATGAATGCCAAGAGGGGAATGATACTTGGGAAAGGAAAAGAAGAAATAACACCAGCTGACTACCGTGAAGAGGCTAGGTCTAGGGACTGTGGAGCTCTCCATTCACACAACAACCCAGAAAGCAGGTGTACTTACCTTTGTTTTGAAGGTGAGGAAAGTAAATCTCCTAGTGAAGTTAAAGAACTTGTAAGTTCACATAGCTGGGAAGAAATAGATTCAGGACTCAGACTCAGAACTTCTTATACTCTAAGTTTATAGATACTTCCATTATCTCTCGTACTGTCATTTAAATAGTTTATCAAGTACGGTAGCTACTTGGCCAAATGCAGTTAAAAAGGGAGTCAGTGACAAGACAGACACATTTTGGTCACTGTAGGCTAAAAAGAGAAGGAAGGAGTAAAAAAAAGTCACGTTAATATTAAATTTTGGAAAGGAAAAGGAGTAAGAGGCAAAGGAGTGAAAATTATGAGGGAGAAATATCTCTTAACAATTTGTGGTTTGTCATAACGAAGTGTATTAGCATGCACTAAATGTTGAATAAAGACAATAGATATGAAAACATCTGGCACCAAGCCTGTGCTATAGGTAGCAGTTCAATGTTACTTTCTTCCGCTGAAAACCTCTCATTATCTGACTCCAGCAGCCCATGGGCCATTCTTTCTCCATCTGTGTTTCCAGAATGCAGTAACCTACAGAAGAAAGAACACGAGCTTTGGAGCCACAGAAAATCCACTCTGGCTCTATTCCTTACTGTGACTGGGAAACCTTAAACGAGCCACTCCATCTCTCTGAATCACAGACTTTCATATTTGATCTACACATATCAGCTCTATAATTGTAAAGCCAAGACTGTTCTCCAAACTCCTCCTTCGCTCTCAGAGCAGTAGTATTCAGACATGCCATGGTTTCACCTAAGGAACTTTATTTTTTATTTATTTTTTTAAGGGAAAGGTTTATTGTCGAGTGGGAGAAACCTGACAAGCCAGAGGGAGGGGGTGAAGAAGAAAGAAGAGTGAAGAGAAGAAGAGCACTTGTGTGGGAAGCAGGTCCTGCAATACCCTTTGCAGGGGGCAGGGAAATAGGAGTAGTGAATCCCATTAGGGTGGGGGTGGAGCTGACACCTGTGGTTGGGCCATCAAGTCACCTGGCTTGTAGCAATGGTGGGGGTGGGGGGAGGGAGCAGAGCCTAGGAGGGTGTCCAGGGTGATAAGATAGATAACATTTGCCGTTTTACTAACATTCCCCCTTTTGTTTTTTTGTAAAGCAGGAGGGGTGGAGGGACAATGTTCTGTCTTTAGAGCTACTTCCCACTGACATGGGACTCTCCGCTGGCATGGGGCAATGTCTCAAGCCATGATCTGCTGAGTGAGGAGCTGAATATATCCCTGTAGCAGCATTTGGTTGACCACCTGGTTGATGAAGGCTTTGGTTCATTCCATTATCACCTCCTGTAAACACTTAAACAGACAAGATAGTGTAAAAGCCAGGGTGATAATAAGCAACGGATGGTCCTAGTAGTGGCATTAATCAAGTAATGAGAGGATTTCATAGAGGAGAGGAAATAAGGGGTGGGGGGTCTCTAGACCCTAATGAAGACTGTTTGATGGATGTTGTTTTACGTTGCCTGATTGGTTAGCATAATAACAACACTGTTAAGTTCTGTCTTGTTCTGTAGTACCACACCTGTTAGTGAGATGATATTGCTTTGGCAACCTCAGATGGCATCAGCTGGGGTCTCAATGACCTAGTGACCTCCTTTTGTAACTGCTGAAGTTGTTTTGGAGTCGAGACAATGTTGTGGCCCAAAGCTGTTCCTGAGATCACTACTGAGGAGAGGCTGCGAAGTTGATCCCAACCAAGACTGGAAGAAAGGCTGCTCATCTCTTGTGGGTAGAGGGGTTTGTCTGTAGAAAAAATCTGATCAATGATACAACATTAAGTGGAGAGAGGACCATCAATACACATGGTTGGAAGTAGAGCCATTGATGTAAGAGTAGAGGCTCTGATTACAAAGGAATAAGGCACCAAGCAGGCTATACAGAGTCTAGAACAAAGGGCAGTCATTATTAGAGGATCTATGAAAACTGCTGTCTAAAGCATGAATAAGTTTTCCGATTGAGGCGCAAATGAAAACTGACAGAAGGGGCCTGTTAATAATCAGGTGGGCTTTAAGGCCTTTCCAGTTATGAGGCCCAGACCTATCAATCTCTCCCCAAGGGGTCCATCATAAGGGAGGTGTGAACCTCCTTGGGAAGGCACCCTGTTGACTTCCATTACCCAGCTGGCTTAGGAGGGGAGCTGGCCAGGTAAAGGCAGGTGACATCTCTATCAGGAAATTCAGTTCTGCCTGCAATGTTGCTGACTCTACTTGGCCATCCCCTCAGCAGCAGTGGTTACTTTGGAAGATGGGCCAACTGAAGGGCTTTTAAGCTTAGAGCCAGTAAGTTCTGTGGCTCTGACCTGGGCATCCTTCAACTCCAGGGCAATTGCATTTCCAGTGATCCAACTCTTGGCTGGTAGAGCTGCCAGGGCTCTTCACAAGCTGACTTCTGCTGAAGCCCAGGCTTTCCACATCAAAAGCCACTTCAGTGGACTGGCCTGTTGGGTCTCCTTGATGGCAGATCACTGTGTAAAACAGCCTTAATTGGCCTGCCACCTATCTTTACATTGCTTCTGATGCCCCACTTTATTTGCAATTTTTGGGATGACCAAAGATTTTATGTTCTGTTGAAGTAATCTATTGTGTTCTCTAATGTCCCATTAAATTCTGACTGTTTAGGAACAACTGAGTTTTAAAATAGTTATGGTTTGTTTAGATACACACTCATTCCAAAGCATTTGAGTAATTACCTTGCAACAGTGATCAAATCTGGTTTAAATGATGTCATGATGTTAAGGGATCATATTTCAAATATTTTAAACCTCCTTGGCATCCTTAACAGGCATTCCAAAAAATATCAAAATCCCAAATTCTCTGGATTTTGATATTTCCAGTTGGGCCCCTGGAAATATCAAAAGATATATGTCTCTCATCTTATTTAGACACCAAGTAATCAGGCTATTTGGATTATATTACAGATGCTGTCAAGATATGAAGTAGTGCTAAATTTTAAGTTATGAAGATATAAAATGCTACTAATGTAAATGTCCAAAAATTAAAAATTCTAATGATCTTGAGTTACCAGTCATGATGGTTATCTTAATGAGAGAAGCCCAGAGGCCTAAAGGGATAAGTGTTTTGTAAAATCTTACAGGTGCTTTCAAAAATACTGTGTGGAGTAAACAAATGCCTCTTGTTGGTTAATGAGTTTATGATTTTAAACATGGCTATTTAAAGTCTTTTATCAAACAGTTTTGTATATCAGATATGCTGCTCACAAAACTATAACATTGTTAGTTCTGTGTTTAACTGTGTCCTCCTATACAGTCTGATGGACTTTTTCCAGTGACTTCTATTGTATTCAGTAGTTTGGGACTGTTCTGTAAGCAGATAAAGCCAATAATGGACTACAGGTTAAAACTGAGAAAAAGTATGGTTAATTGAGGTTATTAAGAGCAGAAAGTAATTAGAATCAAATGGTAATTTAAAAAACAGTTAAAGATTTAGGAAGTTATTATTGAACCTGCTTTATTGTTCAATCTTGTATATTATGTATCCATGTATACATATTGTATGTCTACATGGGAAAATTTAAGAACTCTTTTAATTGGCTTATAGGTAAATATTGCTCATAAATTTAAACTGCTAAAATTAATTGAAAATATATTGTGGTTCATGTGACTTAAATCTCTACTCCAGATGTTTTTACATGTTTTGCTTGAGTTTGCTGGTTAAACAAGTTACACTTGTGTTAGATACTTAAGCGATGTTCCCAAATACATATATTCTTGTCTTAAAATTTATAGAAGGCATTGGACCTTCTGGTAAATGTTTTTATAAGCTGTTATCTAATGGTTGAAATTGCTAGCTAAGTTTTCATTTGATATTGTTATCGTCAGTAAGTGATCTGGGAAGCCTTGACTTTTTCTCTCATTTCTCTATTCTCTTCAAGGTGGGAAACTGACTTCATACTGAAGGACTCTCCAGGATGTTCAGTTTGATCTTTAGGCTTTATAGAAGGCATGCCTAATATTTTCCTGTAGTAATAGCACAGCCAAAATGAGAGCTTAAATTATGATTTCACAGCTAGATTTGCTTTGCTATGGGCACAGTAAACAGGCAAACTCTCCCTTCAGACCAAACGAATGGGGAGAAGCTTTTAAAGTGAGGACATAGCTTTCCTCATAGGCATCTTCTACTTAAAAAAAAAAAAAAAGCCGACTATCAGAACCTGCCTGTGACTATGGATTTCTAGTATGGGCCACCAATGATTAGAGATAGGACCTGAGCACCCCCTTGACCTGCATCCTCTTAAAGGATTCCTCAGGTCCGCTTTCACACCTAAGGAACTTTTTAAAAAAAATACACATGGCTGTGTCCTATGAAGATCTATTGGATGTTTAAGAATGTCCTAGGACAGAACTGTTTGATATAAAAATAATGTGAGCTATCTATGTAATTTAAATTTTCTAGTCATCACATTGATATACTGAAATAACAGGTAAAATTAATAACATTGTATCCAACCCAATAAGTTAAAGCACTGAGTTTCAATGTACGAAAGCTGTTAGAAATAATATTTTACTTTTTTCTGTACATGTGTGTGTGTGTGTGTGATGTCTTTTAAATCCATCTCACCTTAGACCAGCCACATATCAGTACTCCATCATCAAAAATGGCTTGTGGTTCCCATATTAGATACTGCAGTTTTACATTTCTGTTCCATTATGGCATTACTTTGGGGGAAGAGACTACTGTTTGGATAACAGTACTGTCAGAATGGCATCCATTATCCCAAAATTCTGCCCTTTCAACCTTTCTTAGATGGAGCTGTTAAAAATCTCCCTCCTGTTTAAGAGATGCTTGAGAGGCTGTCATTGTGACAAAGCAGCTTAACCCTTTGAAGTTCGGCATTCCATATCAGAGCACCAATTTGAATCCAGTCTGCTCTGCTTTCCATCCATCTCCCTGCTAATGTACCTGAGAAATCAGCAGACAATGGCCCAAGTACCTGGGGCCCTGCCACCCACCTGGGAGACCACAATAGAATTCTGGGCTCCTTGCCTTGGGCTGTCCCAGCCCCAGCTCTGGAAACTATCTGGGAAGTGAACCAGCAGATGGAAGATCTCTCTCTCTCTCTCTCTCTCTGTAACTCTGCCTTTCAAGTGAAGGAAATAAAATCTTTTAAATATAATAAACAGATGCTCTGGTTTAATCTGGGATGTTAAGGCATTGCAATTCAACTTTGGCTTGTATATACGATCCATACACAATGGGTACACTATAAAAATCAACAAAACCCCATAACTTCATTGAAATAGGATAGATTACTAAATTAATTACATAGCTTTTTTGGTGTGTTCTCTGTCTCCCTTCCTCTGTCACTCTGTGTGTGTGTGTGTGTGTTCATTTTCTCTCTACATTAGCTTTGTTACATGAATAAAAATTAACTAAATTATTGAAATAACTTTTGGATTAAAACCTTGCATGCTAGAAAAGATGCCCACCAACACATTTTGTTCTATAAAGAAGAACGTATGGCTAACATTTTATCAGCTTAATTACAAAGTCCATTTCAGCAGTCTCTGGGGACTGGAGGATTTGACTCTTTCCCCTGGACAATTATCTATTCCTAGTCAGTGTACCAAATACATGACATTCTTCTTGATTCTCACTCAAAATTAAAAAATAATGTTGTGAGAAATAAATATAGCATGTGAACTAGCATGGTTTGGTGTTCAATTGTTCTAAAATGTATTCACAGAAACAATTGTTGGGGCAATTATTAAAGCTAAAAATATGTGAGGTTGCAGTGACTCTACATTTGAAGTCTAGTATGTGTCATTTGTTTTATTCATGATAAACAGATCATTTAGTTGGAAAAATCCCATCTGCTTAGATATATCTCTTATTATTTATGAGAACCATGTTTAGGAATGCAGGCGGCACATGTGCATAATTAATCCTGAAGAGAATTAGACATTGTTTGATTCACAGCTGAATGCAATTAGCATTAGGAAGTTTACATATGTTGGCAATAACACAGATTAGCAACTAAAGTGCTTGTTAAAAAATTTAACCTGAGGCTGCTGGAGCAGACCTCTCTTAATGATGCTTTAAATGTTGTTGATGAAGTAATAATCAATTTTGTTTTATAAATAGTAAATCAAGAATTTAGGTCTAATTAACAGTGCTACAGATCACTTCACTTACATATCAGATGTACTTGTGATGTGTGCTATGAACTTTCTTTGAGTCCTGTGTGCAAACAGTTGTTATGGGGAAGACATAATCCTTTCTGGGGAGAAAAGCTACCATTCCCCAGCTAGGGAGGAGTGAGGTGCCTGCCTTGGGAAGGACTCCTCCAGAGGTGTTCTGCGGAAGAGTTCTGTCTTTGTCTCTGCCCCTGTTAATAGCAGGAGCGAGAAACAATGCCTCTCTTTCACCAGCACAGCCATTAGCCAGCTTTACAGACTGTGAAACAAAGTCATCTAATGGAGAGGGAGGAGAGAATGGAAAGGAGGAAAATGAGGCCGAAAGTAAAATTGAGCTATAATTGTTTGCACTTCAACTTTGAGAAGTTCACCATTAATTAACATGTTTCTGCACCACTCACCACCAGACTGGCAAGAAGGAGGCAAGGCTATGCATGCACGAGGCAGCCCTGGGAGCTCTGGAAAGCATACAAAGTCTTTCATGAGGCAACATCTCCAGGACGCAAGGGCAGGGGAGTCACAGGACACATCCAGGCATGCTTGCACGTGACATTTCTCACACAACCGTTATTTGTGGTTTTCACTTTTCCGGTGCCTCATTATAAATTAGAACTATACATTTTGGAATGAATTGGAATATAGACACAATTTTCTCAGGAATCACTGGCCATATTCCAAAGAGTCTAAGTCTTCTATTTCTTTTTCTCTACTCTAGCATGTCTGAAATGTGCATGTTGCTCAAAAGGATGTACACCTCAGAGGTAACTGGAAGTATCTGTGCATAAGGTAATGGTAACAATATCATAGGTGTGATTATTGATCAATTATCACTACATAATTATTACATAATTATCAAATATTACAGTACACAGTATCAAATGTTATTCAGCTCACACAAATGTGACTCCTCTACTAGCTGTTGTGCTACAGGTGAGGTACAAATGAGATGTAATAGGATGCAGGAAAGATTATGTGCGTAACAAGGAATATACAACATATAACAATATACGTGCTTGCAACTCAAATTACGGATACTAATTTCACCTTACTTAAGGCTCAAGTGATATGTTACCCAAGCAATGTAGTTATAGGGCCATGAATTTATAAAGAATCATTTTCATAGTGAGTCTTCCTGGCTGATGGGCAATGATGGCTGAAAAATATGGAAAGTAAGCTCTATGTGTTTAAGAACTTTTTTCTGGTTGTCCAGTGCCAGGTTCCCAGCACAGATAACCATGCTTGGCACTTGAAAATCATTTCAATGTCCACATGCAAAAGGAAGAAGACACCAGACTGGGGTCAACAATTTGACCTGCCACCTGCTCACTATTCCTTGTGAGAAAAGATAGTTTCTACATTTGTAAATGACTGCAAAAAGTCAAAGAATAAAATTTCATGACATACTAAAGTATCAGAAAATTCAAATGCCCGTATCTATAAATAAACTTTCAGGAAGCATACACTGCATTTATTAATTTACATTTGTCGATGACTGTTTTGTTGCTATAATGGCAGAGTTGAAAAGCTGCAAGACAAACTGTATGTTCCAGAAAGCTTACAATATTTACTCTCTGGCCATTTAAAAAATGTTTGCTGAACATCAGACCAGGCTATTAGAGTTAGATAGTGTAGCTATTGGGAGATTATATCCAGCCCACATATTCTCAGCTCTAATCAACTCCCATCACTATGGAATCACCTCCAGCTCCTCATTGCACTGGACTGGGAAGTTAATTTGTCACCACTGGTGACAAATTCAATGACAATGAAGCTGAACGCCATTCTTAATCTCCCCGCCCCCATACATCCATACACACACACACAAACATATCCTACAATTGTCCCTTTAACTTCATAAAATAAAATCAGTTTTGGCTCTCCTTGTAGGAGAGCATAGGCTGAATTGTATATAATAAAGCTTAATGATAATACCTCCTGGTACATGATCAAATTTGGTACAACTTTAATCCATTTGGCTTCTAGCCAAGAAGAACCATTAGAGAAAGAAAGTACCAGCTGAATTTCATTATAAAAATACTTGATGGGTTATGTAGTCCTGAGACAAGCACCTAGAGAGTGTTATGTTTTAATTAAAGATTATCGGTTTGAAAGATCCCCTCCCCAGTCACATCTGCTGTGTGTAGTTTTCACTTTGTCCACAGTAGAGTGGCTGTGAAAGAATTACAAAGGATGGGCAGACAGGCAGGGAGCCAACAGAGTCTGAGGGAATCTGAGGTCAGAGAAATGCTGCAAATGAAGCAGTAGTTCCCCCTGGTTCTGCAGGACCCTGGTAAAGTCACTGGCAATAAGCAGAAGGCAGCCTTTAAGGGGTCCCTCTCAACGGCAGGAGCTGCTAGAAAGAGAAGTTCATCTTAAAGAGAATTATTTTATCACTCTGAACGGCAGAGTGACAAATGAGAGAGACAGAGACAGAGAGGGAGAGAGAGAGAGAGAGAATCTTCCATTCACTGGTTCACTCCCCAGAGGGCAGCAATGGCCAGGGATGGGCCAGTCTGAAGCCAAGATCCCAGAACATGCATGTAAGGGGTCCTAAAATCTGAGCCATCATCCATTGCTTTCCTTGGTACATTGGCAAGCAGTAGGGTTAGAAGTGGAGCAGCCAGGCATCGAAGCAGCACCCATAAGGGATGTTGGTGTTACAGGCAGAGCTTTAACCCACTGTACCACACCAAGGGCTGTAAGAAGCTCAGGCTTCTACACAAAACCAGAAACAACAACTACCTCATTACTATAGGCTCCCTACCTCTAAGCACCTCTGGGAGAAGATCCACGGCTATCATGACCTTGGCTGTATGTTTTTACAGCACCACTGTGTAGCACACAGCCAATAAATGTTTCTTGACTACACAAATGTATTGTAGATTAGTATACCTAGGTTCCTTTATCTTTCATTCATGCAATTCTGTGCTATCCCTAAACTATCTGTTATGGAATCTTTTTACTAATGTAGAGTTGCACAAATATGAAAATGAAAAACTTCCAAAAGAATAAATGCAGGAGGGCGTGAGACAATTGGTCAAAAATAATGGAACTGCAAGATAATGATTCTTACTGCTTTATGTTTAACAGAGGCCTAGATACTAAGCATGAATAATTATTTTTACACTGGCTCAATGAGGCTAAAACATGACTTGAACAAAATTTCTCATTTATTTGCATGAGGATATGAAATATTATTATTTTGAATTTTACCTATTAACTTAAAGTATAGTAGTTTCTAAAAGTTTCTATTAAAAAAGAAAAGGAGTTATTTGGGAACACTATCACCTATTAGCCATTAATTTACCACCCATTCATATACCAGTAAAATTAAATCAGAATTGTCCATGAACATAGAGTGGAAGAAAGAAACAGGATTATAAAAAACTTTAAAGAATTGTATTGAACATACAATTCTGGGGGGTGGCCAGAGAAGCCATGGAATGACCAAAGGCTCCTGGAAAGAGGGGCTAACCCTGAGAGGAACATGGCTTGCTTTAGAGACAATGAAGCACCTGAAATGCATTTTCCCCTCTGCCTTTCAGCTAGATGCACACACACACACACATACACACTTTTGTGAGGGAACAAGTCAGTTGTCCATTGGCTATGTAGTTATTTTCACACCTTTACAGTGACTAAGCCAACGGGAGGTAGGCAGAGATTGTATTTATAATGTGTAAGTCATATTCTAAAAAGGAAGTGTCTTATCCTCCATTTACTCCTGCTTTCTAGATGCTAGCTGTCCAATGCACAAGTCAACCTGGGTGACCATAACAGAACATCACAGACTAGTTGACTTACACAAGAGAAACTGACTTTTCATAATTGAGGCCACAAATTCAAAACCAAGGTGCTCCCAAGGTTTGCTTTCTCCTGCAGACTCCTGTTGTGGCTTGTAGATGGCCATCTTTTCACTGTGTCCTCATGTAGCCTCTTCTCTGTGTGTGCACAGAGGAAGAGAGCCCTCTGCTGTCTTTTCCTTTTTTTTTTTTTTTTGGAAAACACTACTCGTATAGAATTCAGGCTCTACCTTTAAGACCTCATCTAATTAGTTTTTTAAATTATCTATTGAATTGTATTTGATTTGAAGATAGATATAGAAGAATCATCCTTCTGTTAGTTCACTCCCCAAATATTTGCAACAGCCATTGTTAGGCCAGGTTGAAGCCAGGAGCCTGGAATTCAATCTGAGTCTCCCACATGGGTGGCCATGACCCAAGTACTTTAGACATCACCCACTGCCTTCCTGGGGGTTCATTAGCAGGAAGCTAATCAGAAACCCAGGAGCCAAAATCAAAACCAGGCTCTCCAATATAGAATTCCAGTGTCCCAGGGTCTTAAGTGCTGTGCCAAATGCCCTCCCCCTCAGTTAGCGATTATTGCCTTTCTATAGGCTCTCTCTATAAACACATTCACATTGAGCGGTAGGGCTTCAACCCATGAATTTCAGGGTGGACACAATGCCAGCTATAACAGCCAACTCTTCAGGATGTTCGCGTGTGATGGAGCAACAACATGGTGGAAGAAACCTGTCCTGAGTGACTTCTGAAAACAGGTGCATGTGATCTCCAGGCACTGTCTTCCCCTCTCAGGACTGTTTCTATGTGTGCTTGTTACAGTGGTTATATGCCAATCAATGAGGTATGAAGAAGGAGATCCAAAAGGAGCTTCCTCTTATTTCCCAACTCTACAGCAGTTTCTACAAGAAAAAATAATGGCACAGATCATTCATTCTCTTACCTGAATTTCTTCATGAATGTGCTTTGACTCTACGTCTAATACTAATCTGAATATATCCACATAAGCATGTGCTTAAGCATCGCAGTCCCATCTTTCATGTAACAATGCTGTAATCTGTGGCAGCCATATTAACTTTTGGTCCTAATTTGTGACATATATGAGAATACCAAAGGTATAAATTCACATAATTGCTTAATCATATTTCTTGCCAAGTTCATGTCGCCAACTTTAAAAATAATGCTCATTTTGTAAAGTATATAGTTCTGTAGCAATAAAATTCTTTGCCATGAGATTATAGTACTTCATGACATCTTCAGAATACTTAGCAAACAGAAAAGTATCTTTTGAGATGATACCATGCTCAAAAATTAGGTTATGTAGATGGTTTAATCACCCTGTGAATATACTAAACACTACCGAACTGTACACATTAACTTGGGATATGATGCAGTATGTGCATTATATCTCAATAAAACTGTTTTTACAAGTGGAGAACCATGGGAAGCTCAAGATCAAACCAATTGAGAAATTAACCTTAAAAATATAACTTTGATTACTCAAAGTTTTCTTCACATTATTTCATTTTGAACTACCTTATTCCTTAACCTCTTAGAGTTATATGCTCACCTCTGGATAACAGAGTATCTTAAAGGCAAAAGAAACTCAGAAACCCAGACTTTAAGTTCCTAGGCTGTATTCTAAATGAAGGAGGAGGTGGGGGAGATGGTTAATGCGTTTGATGCTCCAATTCAGCATATGCAAGGCCACACTTTTTGACCCTTAAACTTATATAGTGTGTGTGTGTGTGCACATGCCTGTGTGTATCCTTCCCCCATCCCACACTGCCCAATCACTTTTTTTGGGGTGTGTTCTCTCCTTCCCCACTCACAACCAGGAACTTCATCCATCCTAAAGCCCACATTTGCAAATGTTGTGCACTGTGCTATATTAGATCCTGTGTTCCTTCTTCAAAACTGACAAACTAACAAATGAGTTCTTTTGCTTTCAACCAACTCCCAATAACCTTCCCTTACTAAGAATGATTAGTGATGACAACACAAATGCAAATAATTCCCAGGAGGCGGATCCTAATATACAAAATGGAAGGCCCAATGCACACATACACACATACACTCTTAGTATTTTTAAAGATCCAGTTCGTAATCAGTTTCTCCTCAGTTCTAAAAGATACTCTAAATTCCAAATGAAACAGAAAACCAAAGTCGAATAAAGAAAAAAAGTAGGAAGTTGCGGGAGGCGGGGAGGGGACTTACTGAACATTTCTTAAAGCCTTAGAACTCTGTTTCAGGGGTAAATATGTGTGAGGGTATCTAAGTGAGCCCAACCAGCATTTCCTCTGGTGTACAATCATCCTATCATAACCAAAACCTTCTGTGGACCTGGACGAAGTGCCCTCTGGCATGAGGGGAGCGAGGCTGGAAACCAGAGTGACAGCATACCCAGTGTTTCCTATCAGAAGACATCAAGCTAAAGAGGCAGTCTCAGGAAGATTGCATTTGGTGACTGGGGTCTGTGAACCTACACAATCTATTTTCAGCTTCTGGAGGGGTCCCTCCTGCAGTGCACACACACACAGTCATATCGGATTTTTGTTTCCTTCAAGTTTTTCTGTATTGTTAACAAATGAGGATGAATATTAAATATTTTCACCAAGCCATTTGCATTAATTGTTGTCTTTTATAGTTGTTTTGAATTTGATTTCTCTGGGTAAATGAAATTTTCCATATTTTGAGAGGGTTCTTCGGATGGTTTAGTTGTGACGACTGTGACTGCTTGTTGTTTATTCCCTTATAAAATCTCCTCAAAGTATTGGTGCATGTCCCACATCTTAAAATTTCTCCTAATTTCTACAGTTCACTTTCCACCGGATTCGCCTTCCTCTGTATGCTCCAGGTATAGGGAATAGTGGAGCTCTGCTTTTCTCTGTACAGTTTTTGTCCTATGGACACTGCCAGACTCTTAGCTAAATAATCCATGTTCTTTTGCTTAAACTTTCCCATTTCTCAAAACTTTAATTGCTTTCACTGAGGTTCTCCATGGATTTAAATAGTCAGTTTCAGTTTTTTCTCTGCCTGATTATTTGAAATAGTATTTCCAGGAAAAATTTAACATAATTTTAAATGGTTTTACACTTTGTGCATTATAGGGTCTAAAGAAATACACTCCCAAGATTCAAAAAGACTAGTGATTACTTTTGAAAACTTAAGCTAAACTAAGTAGCTCCAGAAAATGGGATAAAATAAAACATGTAGGTTTTATTTGTCAGAACAAAAAGATTTGCCATGATAATTGCAATTTGGCAAGTCTATTGTGAAGCCCCTGGGGTGGGAAAAAAAAAAAAAACTGACCACCTATACAGGATAATAGAAACAAGAGCAAAGAGCAGCATGGTATTTTATAGGGGAAAAAGTCACTCAAAAAAATAAAGCCCTCCTTTCTTTAACAAAATTACAAAATGAGTAGATGAAGGCAAAGTATTTAGTTTAATGCACTTGGTCAGCTATAATGCTTTCAATAAAGTTTTCCCTCAAATGCAATTCAAATAATCTTATGAAAAGAGAAGTACAACTTCCAAGACAACTGAAACCTTTTAGCTAATAAAGTTCTTTCGAAAGCTGTTGGAGACAATTACCAGGCAAAGAAATATCAAAGTGTGCTTGCACTGGTGTTGAGAGGATGAGAGGGTACAAGCTACACACCTCCAGGCTACTTTTGCCTAATGGTCTTCTCCTCAAAGACCACAGCTTTATTATCTAGAGGGAAAACTCACCAGAAGCTTTACAGAGTTCAGGGAATTGACATTGGTGGACAAAGCTGATGAGGACAGAGAATAGGCATGGCACCTGCCTGGCCCCTAGAGTGTTCATGCACAAACATATCCCCAACCACCCCTTGTACCGACTCCCAAGAGATAGAGTATTCTTCTCTGCAGAAAGTGAAGAACTCCAGTGAACAGACCTCTAGACTCTAGTGTTAAGATCCACTCACTTAAAAAGCCATTTTCCAAATCTCTCCCATTTATCAGGGGAGTTCAACCAGTTGCAGTTTTTGTTGATTTTGTGATTTTAATTTCTAATTATGCCTCACTTTCAGGATGAATGAACAGTCAAGGAAACCCCATTTTTAATATTTTATTTTATTTTCTTAAACTTTTATTTAATAAATATAAATTTCAAAAGTACAACTTTTGGATATAGTGGCATTTCCCCCCATACCCTCCCTCCCACCCGCACCCCTCCCATCTCCCACTCCCTCTCCCATCCCATTCACATCAAGATTCATTTTCAATTATTTTATATACAGAATATCAACTTGGTATATACTAAGTAAAGATTTCAACAGTTTGCACCCACACAGATACACAAAGTATAAAGTACTCTTTGAGTAGTAGTTTTACTGTCAATTTGCATAGTACAACACATTAAGGACAGAGATCCTACATGGAAAGCAAGTGTACAGTGACTCCCATTGTCGATTTAACAATTGACACTCTTGTTTATGGCATCAGTAATCACCCTAGGCTCTTGTCATGAGCTGCCAAGGCTATGGAAGCCTCTTGAGTTCACAAACTCTGACCTTATTTAGACAAGGCTGTAATCACAATGGAACTTCTCTCCTCCCTTCAGAGAAAGGTACCTCCTTTTTTGATGGCCCATTCTTTCCACTGGGATCTCACTCACAGAGATCTTTCATTTAGGTCATTTTTTTGGCCACAGTGTCTTGGCTTTCCATGCCTGGGAAACTCTCATGGACTTTTTAGCTAGATCCGAATGCCTTAAGGGCTACACAGAGTGCTGTGTAGGGCATCTGTCATTCTATGAGTCTGCTGTGTCTCCTGCTTCCCGTGTTGGATCATTCTCTTTTTTTTAATTCTATCAGTTATTATTAGCAGACACTAGTCTTGTCATGTGATTCCTTGACACTTAATCCTATCATTATTTTTGGAATGTTTCCAGTATGAAAAACAGAGTAAAGCAAACAAAGAGAACACACTATGAGAAAACAGGCAATATGAAAAATAATTTTTAAAAATTATAAAATATATTATTATCCTGATTGATGAGAAAAAAATATTTATAAAAAATAAAGAACAAGGAAGAAGGGGTAGATATTATAGCACAATAGGTCAAGATGCCACTCAAGACACCTGCATTCCATATCGGAGTGCTGGTTTGAGACCCAGCTACTCAACCCTTCTGATTCAGTTCCCTATTAATGCACCTGGGAGGTAGCAAATGATGATCCAAGTGTTTGGATTCATGTCATGCATGTGGGAGAATCAGATGGAGTTCCTGGCTCCTGTCAATAGTCTGGTCCAGCCCCAACTTTTGTAGTCATTTCATTTAAGAAGTAAATCCATGGATGAAACCTGTCTCTTTCTCCCCCTCCCTCTTTCTATGACTCTGCCTTTCAAATAAATAAGTAAATCTTTAAAAAAAAGGAAAAATTACTAGAATGTAAATCATGGCTACTAAAATCCTCAGATTTCCAAAACAGCTTTAAGGAAATATTCCAGAAAATAAAAACAAAAATGACAAACACTACAGAAGATAAGAATAAAATAGAGAACATATCTAAAATATATAAAATCCAAAAATGAAAAAAAAATTATCAAAATCTACTTAGTAACACATCTAGAATGTATAGGCTATGTCTGTAGAAGGAAAGAGCTCCGTAAGGGAGCCAGCGCTGTGGCGCAATGGGTTGACGCCCTGGCCTGCAGTGCCGGCATCCCATGTGGGCTCCGGTTCCAGTCCTGGTTGCTCCTCTTCCAATCCAGCTCTCTGCTGTGGCCAGGGAAGGCAGTGGAGGATGGCCCAGGTCCTTGGGCCTCTGCACCCACGTGGGAGACCCAAAAGAAGCTCCTGGTTCCTGGCTTTGGATCAGCGCAGCTCTGGCAGTTGCAGTCATCTGGGGAGTGAACCAGCAGATTGAAGACCTCTCTCTCTCTGTCTCTGCCTCTTTCTGTAACTCTGTCTTTCAAATAAATAAAATAACTCTTTAAAAAAAAAGAAAAATTAAAAAAAAGCTCTGTAAGGACCAGGCGCAATAAAGAAAGACCCTTGCCTAAGTGGGTTGTCATGAACTTTCAGAGAAGTTAGCATTAGGAAAAGAGCCCAAGAACTTGATAAACAGTAAAAGTCATGGTCAAAAGTTTAGGTTAATAAGAACTGTACTGGAATTCTTTTATTGCTTTATTTATTTGAGGGGGAGAGAGAGAGAGAGAGAGAGAGAGAGAGAGAGAGAGAGACAGAAAGAGAGTTCCTATCTACAAATTTACTCCCTAAAATGCTCAGGAGTGTATAACGCAATCCAGATCTCCTACAAGGGTGACAGGGATCCAGCTACGTTAGCCATCAGCTACTACCTTAAGCCATCATTTCCTGCCTCCAAGGGTACATACTAGTAAGAAGCTAGAATTGAGAGCAGAGCTGGGACTTGAACCCAGGCACACTGATAAGGAAGATGGATGTCCAACTGGTGACTAACCACTGTGTTAAACTTTTGATTCTTTATTGACATTTTAAGGGCAATCTCAAGTTCCAGAAGATTGCTGCACAATGCCTAAAAATTTCATTATAAAGTGATTTCCAAGTCATTAATCACATTATGAGAATAAAGACACGCTCAGATATTCAATATCTAAAAAATAAACATATCTGCCATGTATTCTTCCTTCAGAAGGTACGAACAGATGTCCTATGGGAGCACAGAAGTGAAAAACTAGGAGGGAGATTCAAGAATTAAGGATTCAAACAAACACATCAGCAACCCTAAGAAACAGTATGTCAGCTAAGTGCCATAGAGAGTATAGATTAGAGCAAGAGATGGAAGGTTAGTGAGGGAAGAGGCAGAGGCTGCTTAAACTGTATTTCAAAATTTAGAAAACACAATGATAGGCCTTTGATAAGTTTTGTAGCATTTATTTTAATAAATTTATTTTGAAAAGTATTCTATGGAAGACAGAAATGAAAAATATAGAAAAACAAGGGTAAAAAGTGAGGCAATAATAAATCTAGTTAAAACCAAACAAAAGCAAAGTTTTATTAGAAGGAATAGTAATTGTAATTTACTCCTTAGCTCAGAAATAGGAAAAAATTATATAATAGTGTTTATATAAACACTGCCTACTACCTTAACCAGAAAATTGTAATTTAATTTTATTGAGAGAGTGGGAGGGAGCAAGTACACGGGAAATATAAGCGGCAGGTAAGTTTTATATTCCCAGAATAAAACATCAACTTACTATTTCTTTAATTGTAAAATTACTTGTAAAATCTGAAGTGGCCATCTGGAAAAACACATAAAGGGGAGAAATACAGTTGTCTTTGCAGAGCAGAGCAGTTATTGACTGTGGCAGGGAAAGTTGTACTGCCATGAAAGGTTTTTAGTAACACATGCGTGCATTATTTCCAGAAAAGTTGATAATAGCTAGACTAACAAACGCTAATAGGGAGAAATCAGTTAAGAAACTTGTACTGAGAGCTTTCCAAATCAGGCAAACTAACCAGGAGGTTAAGACAACGCTCTTATCTTCTGAGTCGTCAGTGTTTTCTTATTTCTGGGCACTGGCTGCTACTCAGAGCACTCTGGACGAATCTAGACTCACCTGAAGTTACAATATGTTCATGGATTAGGTCACAATTTGTAAAGTACACTTTATAAATATGATGTCATTTTATTAGCTTATATGCACAAAATTTTATTGTGTTTAACTTGGTTTTGTCAATTGGTTTTGTTTGGCATGTATAGGAATACAAATCCTACTAAAAATTAAAGCCACATAAAATCCCTGAAAATATTAGAGGAGTGTATTTTTCACCAAAAACTTTATATTTTAATGTTTTCATGGCTTCACATCTCTTTCTCCCTCATATTTTATATCCCATTCCATTTGGCCCATACAGTGGCTCTAAATTTTTTCCATCCTCTCACTCTTTAGGAGGTCAAGTAGCTATTCAGGGCAGTTACTGCTAAAACATACTAAGCCTGAGGGAGTCACAAGGAATACAACAATACACTCATCATTGCAGCCGTTGAAAGACACTGTTGGTTCCCAAAACCCACACAGATAAACTTCTCAGTAACAATCTGAGTTGAATATGGACCAGCATTGTTCGATTTTCAGGTGAAATAATATGTGTAGGAATCAAGAAGAAACAAATAGTTAAGTTTGCAGAAAATAAGGTCTTTTGTCCTTAATCTCTTTGATCAAAGATGAGAATTGTCACCAAGAATTGTGAAATGCCTTGCAAAATATAAGTATCACACAAGAAGCTGCTTTATTCATGCAAATCAAAGGGAGAAATCAAATAGTTTATATGGAAAGCAGAGTAAAATAGTAACTGAAGGCAGAAGAAAAACTGGGAGGTCAGCACCTAGCCTAGAGGGTAAGATCACAGTTTAGGTCCCTGCATTCCACGTTTGAGTGCCAGAGTTTCACCTCTGTCTCCTGACTCCAGCTTCCTGCTAACGCAGACCCTGGGAGGCAGTGATAATGGCTCAGGAAATTGGTTTCCCCTTTCCCACTGGGAGACCTGGACTGAGTTCCCTGTTTGTCCCACATCCGAAGCCATTGTGGGTATCTGGGGAGTGAATAAGCTGATAGGCTCTCTCCCTGACCCCCTCTCCTCTCTCTCCCTCAAATTATAAGAAGAAAAAAGAAAAAAAAAAAGTTTGGCCCAATTCTTTCCCTTTTGAAACAGCTGTGACCATTCTTAGTTCAGACACTGTAAAAATAAACTGCTTTACTTCAGTTTGTGGAAAAGGCTATTTTGTGTTATTTTTTGATGTCTTAAAAGACAGCCTCCCATTCTGCATTTC
This sequence comes from Lepus europaeus, assembly GCF_033115175.1. Lineage (NCBI taxonomy): Eukaryota > Metazoa > Chordata > Mammalia > Lagomorpha > Leporidae > Lepus > Lepus europaeus. The sequence continues at coordinate 34,195,778 of NC_084827.1, forward strand.
AGTGGCCAATGTATTTTCAGTGAGACAATATTCTTTCATTTCAGGAATCAGCCAAAAGCAATCAAGGAAAACTGTCCTCGCCCAGCAGAATACACCCTGTTACACTAATTGGAACATTAGACACTACGATCTCGGCAGAACGTACCAACTCTGTGGAGAAGTCACCGGCTTAATCACTCTGTGATGGCCATGGGAGGACAAACAGTTGTTGACAAGTGTTTGATCTTCTTAAGGCAGCCGCTGTGACAAGCTACAAACTGGATTCCGTCCTCCACCTCTGTGATCCTTCACCCAGATAAGAACCAACACCTGGCATCTTTTCAAATTTTCTTTTTTTTTTTCCCCTTTTACATCAGTGGCAAAAGTTAAAAAGGTAACATGAAAAGAAAGATGAAACAGGAAGACTGTTCAAATTGAAGGACTGTAGTTTCAAGTTTCAATCCTGTATCAAAACATCTCCGCCTTGGCTTCTTTTCCAGTCATCACAAATGATGAGTACAAAGAGGTACACAAACATCAGTACAATGCCGTGTGTGTACTGCAATCCAGAAATCACAGCTACAAAATTATACCTGACATATCAAAACGGGAGAGTCACATCCTCAAGATTTCCTTCCCCCATTCCCATGGACCTTCTTTATTAATAAATCTGACACATGAAAAGCATCTCTATGACTAAAGTGTCAGTTACCGGAACGGCCGTTTTGATCTATTTCTCAACTTTTAGAAGAAATATTCTCTTTTTCATGAATACAGGATCCGTTCACCGACTGCCAGCTTTCAAATGACCACCTCTTGAAGTTTAATTTTAAGTTTTAAATAAATATTGTATGCATGCAGAATAATTGCGATGCTCTAGAGAGATACTGTATAATGACATTGATTCTTTTTTATCTGAAAATGCCAGCCCCTTAAGGCAGCACAGTCTGTACTTGCCACAGATGCAGGAAGGTTCATTCAATGTGTAAAGCTTGTGATGGGCATGTGTGGCACTTTCAATACAACATCATTGGTGTTCCTGAGTAAACTTCATGAGCGTGAAACTTTTTGCCTTTCGATTTTTCACTGTGAGCTACAGAAGAGAAATTGCTGGCCTTTTAATGAATGCTTTACATATATATGCATGTATTTTTATTGGGCAAAAGTTTTCTCCATTTTAGAAATGGTTGGGCTTAATAAAATAAAACTTTGTGGATGTATGAAAATCCTCTTCATAGTCATCCAACATTTTGCATAATATTTTACAAATGACACTTGAATGTTGCTGGGTAAAAACTAAAATATTTGGGACTGGTGTTGTTGTGCAGTGGGTGAAAATTTCACTTGAGATTCTGACACCCCAAGTGGGAATGCTGATTCAAGATCAACTGCTCCTCTTCATATCCAGCTCCCTGCTAATGTGCCTGAGAAAGCAGAGGAAGATTGTCCAAGTCCTTGAGCCCTCCCACATACACCCACCCACATGGGCGACCAGGATGGAATTGATGACTGCTAGCTTCAGCCCAGCCCAGTCCAGGTTGTTATGGCCATCTGAGAGTGAATCAATGAATGGAGGATCTCTCTCTCCCTCTCTCCCTCTCATTCTCTCTCTCTCTCTCTCTCTCTCTTTCTCCTTCTCTTCCAATCCCGTTGTTCTTGTTCTTTCAAATAAATAAATCTTAAAAAAAAAAGACTAATATGTTTGTGTCTGCACACAGTATCACATTCCAAACCATGAGTTGATTGTGAACATGTATCTTTTTCTCCCATTAGGAAACATGAGGAGAATAAGGCAAGAATAAGGGATAGAAATCATCATAATGTCTGATCTTCTGGGTCCTCTTAGAGAGTTCCTTAAAAATTACCTTCTTTACTCAGACGTAACTCACTCAAAACTTAGCAGCCACAGGCATACATTAGGACTGGATCATTCTACAGAAAGGTTGTATGTGATTCAGGAACCTTTTTAAATATGTTGTATCATCTAAATATTTTGGAAAAATTAAATTTAAAAAATAATTTGTTTAAATATTTTGCTGGTCAGTTTTTTAAAAGTTAAACTTTATTTGGCATAGCACTTTCTCAGATGTTATTTTGACTGAAAGCTTACTGGGGCTGATACTTTCCAATCCATCAACAAGTCTCGCCACTACTTTCTACGCATCTTCAAAGTTGACTGCTGCTACTCAACTCCACCCTTACCATCCTTGCCTGGCCTTGACCACTGCACTGTCCTACAGCTGCAGCCTCCTCAGTGGTCTTCCTGCCTCCAGTCATGCTGCGCCACAGTCAGAGTTCTGCCCAGCAGCCAGGATTCATTTCCTAAAACAGAAACCAGGCTTTCTGACACTCTACTCACAGCCCCTCCAGGACTCAAATTATACTTGGACTAGAAGAAAACTCACATTACCTCTTTAGCCACTAACCTCAGCAACGTTAAAAATAATCACTCTTCACACTGTTTCTTTATCCTGCTTTTTCCTTTTTGCATTGTGTTTGCTACTATCTGAAGTTAAGATGCACATTTAGGGAGTAGACATTTAGCCTACTGTTTAAGATGCCTGTGTCGCATATTGGAGTTTAGAGTGCTGAGTTCAATGCCCGGCTCCAGCTCCCAATTCTACCATGCTGACAATGCAGATCCTGGGAGGCAGCAGGTGGAGGCTCAAGTAGATGGATTCTTGCCACCAACATGGGAGCTTGGGATTGAATTCAGCACCAACCCAGGTCCAGCCTTTGTAGGCTTTTGGTCTGTGTACCAGTAGATGGGAGCTCTCTCTCTCTCTCTCTTTCTCTCTCTCTCCCATTCCCACCACTTTCTCTTGAAGAAATAAAAAAAAAGCTTATAATTATAAAAAAGATATATATTAATATGACCATGTATTTATGGTGAATCTTTGCCACTGTGAACTTCATGAAGCTGTCTTCATTGTTGTTATTTTCCCAGAAGAAAAATGCCTTATCTTTGAATTGCTTTATATTTTTGTTTCCCAACTATATTAAGTTGGCTTATACTAAGACATAAAGGATCACTTGTCCACACCCTAGGACACTAGTATCTATTCTCTAAACTTTTGATTGCTACATGTGCAGTTCTCTGCCCATCTGTGATAACTGCCACAGATGCCTTTTGAATTCTTGCATAGTATAGTATCAATATTTTACACACTGGAGATACTACAGTCTAACACACACACACAACACACACACACACATACTGGTTTCTGAAGCCTGGATGTAATATAATTAATGCAAAAAACTTGATTCTAGGCTTTTCTGTTAAGCCCCACAATTATAAATGCAACTGATGTCTGAAATCTTTTCATGTATATCTTGCAGGCACATCAATTTCAACATGTCCAAAATTGAACTCATTATTTCCCTCAAGACTTCTTTCCTCTGAATTTTTCTACTTGAGTAAAAGATATCATAGTCTAACAAGTTACCAAGTCAAAGACATGGGAACCTATAAGCCATCTCCTCCATCTACCTTCCCCAGTACTGTCCTTGAGCCTCGATTCACCACAGGTTTATGACCCTTCTCTTGAGTCACTTGATTTTTAAAGATTTTATTTATTTATTTGAGAGGTAGAGTTATAGATAGAGAGAGGGAGAGAAAGAGAGAAAGCTCTTCTATCTGTTGGTTCACTCCAAAGCCAGAAGCCAGGAGATTCTTCCAGATCTCTCACACGGGGCAGGAGCTCAAGCACTTGGACCATCTTTCACTGCTTTTGCAGACCACAGCGGAGAGCTAGATTGAAATAGGAGTGCCAGGGACTTGAACCAGTGCCCACATGAGATGCTGGCACCACAGGCAGAGACTTAGCCCACCACACTACACCACCATCCCTTGAGTCACTGTCTTAGCTGAAGACATCACTTGCTAGGTTGTTGCTTTCTGTTAACCATCTCCCTTTCTTTAGCTATGATCCTATCTGAAAGTAATATTTGTTTCATCTGTAAACATAAAGTCCTTTTAAAAATGTAAAACTAAAATTGCCTTACTCATCTGCTTTGAACTCTAGTCCTTTCCAGGGCCTGGAAATCCAACTTACGCTGACCTACCTCTATTCTCTAGTTTCAGCTACAATCTTCGTCTCTTCCCCATAAAGCACACACCTCATACAAAGTGAGCAAGGTAGGGTTTTCTAAGGATACTGCTCTTCCATACCTGGTGCCTCCACACCTGCTTGCCTTCCTTCCTGAGATATTCTGCATTTTATATCTCTAATTACTACTCACTCTTCAGGACACTGTTCAGGGATTGTCTCTTTGAATGATATTTCTATATTCCCACAATCTGTCCAATCCACCTCCTGCCCCACAAAACTGACTATTCTCTCTGGGTTCATTATTTACTCTGTTATAGTTCCTATTGCACTGCTGACAATTATGTAATTATCTACCTCTCTGAAATCAATCAATAAGCAACTTGTAATGAAGGAGCCTATTTTACCATTGGCATGTCTAACACCTAATAATTGTTTATCAAGTACTTGCTGAGTTAAAGAATAAATTAATATTCTATTTTCATGTATTTTATTGAGTTTTGAAATTTTGCAAATAGTAAAAATGACTTCTCTAAAAAACTATTAATTCATATATATAAATGAGAGTTTCAAAAATATTTGGCTTCTTTAATAAAGATAAGCTCACTACTATCATTCACATTCATCCTTTCTACAATCAGTAGTTTTTTTTTCTTTTGAACATCACTTTCTAAATCATTCTGTATCCACTGAGTTAGTACTGATTATAATTAATTGTTTTGATCTTCATGTAGATGTCACATGGGCTTTTATAGGCATTCCATTATAATTAAACATACATTAATGGACATTTAAAACATGCCACTATTTTTTAATAAAGCTTATATCTGTGGTCCACTGCTGGTGAAATGACCCAATAATATTTCAGAACAGTAGTATGTAATTTTGATAGAGAACACACTTGGCTTTCAAGTTTTTAAATCAAGGCCCTTTTCCAGTTGGTTGAGTACCCAATGCATTGCACAGATTCTCTTTACATATAAGAGTTTTATCTATTGCCATGAGTGGATTTAAGTGTAGTGCTAAGGACAGCCTAACTAGAGTAAGTGTAAAGTTATTGCCTAGGCATGTATTTTTAAATTGTGTTAAACTGTGTTGGAAAATATAAAATTTATTTTAAAATACTTGCATTATCTGTCAAATACATTTTTTTAATTGCAAGGGGGTTTTGCTGTTGTTATTGCCCTTAATTTCTATTTTCTCAGAATTGTTAACTCTCTTAACCTTTGTTGGAACATTCTTCATGTATTCTATCTCAAAGTTTGCTATCAGTGTCTCAGATTGAGCTTAGATTCCACAGAAGTGTTTCACTTTCAGATTTCAACCACAGAGGTTTCATCTGTGCCTGCTTTACAGCTGAGGGATCTGTTCAAGGATTCTTTGGGGAAAAGAGGGTTGTCCACAACTACATGGAGTTTTCAAGCCATTGTGCTAGTGTTTGAGAAGTTTTTTTATTCACCACTTCATAAAACCTTGGAAGAAGTATACCAGCTTGAACACATATTTCATGTAATAAATTCTCCTTTCATTTTGTAAAGATGACTTCATTTTTCATCGTAGATTGTTCAGTAAATAGAACCATTGCTCTTGCAGAATTGATAGCAAAACAGAATCTGCTGGAGTCCAAATGCACTCTTCCTTCTTTGGGAATAAAAGAAGTTCTCTAAGTTCTCTTTTTTATAATCATTAGACAAGTATCAGTGTATGGAATGTTCTTGGAGAATAATGAAAAAAAAAAAACCACAATTCCTGACTACATCCAGCTTCTAATTTCAGGAAAACAAACTACATGAAACTGTTAGCAAAATTTGTGTCTGAGGAAGTAAATCTCTATTTACATCACAGGTCAAAAGCGCTGGCTTTTTTATTTTCTTTCATGTTAGCCCACCAGGACTGGTTCATAAGATTGATGTGATGTTACAGTGAAAGGAGTATGGGTATCTTTTGACAGACTCATCCTTCCCCATACTAGAATCATTCAGTACTCTGGCAACCAATCTGATTGAGTGGTCTCATTTCCTGATACTAAAAAAAAATAAAAATAAAAAATAAAAATAAATAAATAAAAGCAACCTCCCCCCCAAAACCTGCTATTGTTGTAGATATTTGGCATAACATTTACTGTGCTCCTTGGAATGCCTGCATCTCATATTGGAATGTGTGGGTTTAAACCCCAGATTTGCTTCCAATTCCAGCTTCCTGCTAATCTACACCCTGAGAGACAGCAAATAATGGCTCAAGAACTTGGGACTCTGCCACCCACACAGGAGATCTGGAATGAGTTCTTGACTCTAGACTTCAGCCCCAGCCTGGATCAATCACAGGTATTTGGACATGTGTGCATGGATGTCCATTTTCCGTGAACTTTAGAAATCTCTTATGTCATCTACATCTGGATAATGGAGAACAAATGAAAAATATGCTCATTCCAATTTTCAAAAAGTCTACTTACCTATACTTAGTGGAGTGGCAATCTGCATGATAGAAAAAATAGGGACACTGAAGTTGGACAGATCTACCACTTTTTCCATATGTCTGCTTCGTATCTCTGGACAGTTTCTCTAACTCCTTTTCTTTAACCTTTCTCATCCATGAAAAATGGACACTAAGGCATCCTTGGTAAGTGTTAGATACGTCTTTTTAAAGACTCTAATAATCTCACCTTGAATTAAGTCCTAGTTAAGTTGGTGAAACCATTATAAAGCTGATAAATAGTTGCAGCCCCACATTGTCATGAAAGGAATTTGTTTCAAGATATGAGCTTTGTTATTTAAAGGCAGAGTAACACAAAGAGAAGAGACAGAGACAGAAAGAGGGGGAGAGAGAGAACCTTCCATCCCTTAGTTCACTTCCCAAATGACTACAATAGTCAGGTCTGGGCGAGACCAAAGGCAGAATCCTTTTTCATGGACTGTATGTTTTACTAGCACTAGCTAACTAAAGTGTTAATCCACTTATGTGACTCTTTTCTCACATAGACTCTGGAAATGGCCAATGTTTATAGTGGTAGTCTTCATTAAAGTTTCCTTGTTCAGAAAATTTGCAATAAGTCAAAAATATGAGAGCTTATGTATTCAATAATAGCCATGTTGTCTTTACTGTTCTGTAAGATTTTGAAGGAGACACATGTGAGTTTTCTACCATGATCCAGATATTTTCTGTCATGCGTGAATCATACAGCATCCTTTTCTCCCACCTCCCATTTACTTTAATTATGTCCACAAGTCTAGGAATGTGCTAGCTAGAAAAGGGATGAACGGCCAAGGACTGAAGTCATAACAAAGAAACTTAAGGTTAAAGTTGGGGTGTATCCTCAGGGATCATTTAGGTATTCTTAATGTTTGAAGACTTTATGAATTAATGGCTAAATTAGTTTTCATTTTATTATCCTCTATATGAAATATAACTTTTTTAAATTTTTTTAATCTTTTTTTTTTTTCTTGACAGGCAGAGTGGATAGTGAGAGAGAGAGACAGAGAGAAAGGTCTTCCTTTTTGCCGTTGGTTCACCCTCCAATGGCCGCTGCGGCCGGCGCATCTCGCTGATCCGAAGCCAGGAGCCAGGTGCTTCTCCTGGTCTCCCATGCGGGTGCAGGGCCCAAGGACTTGGGCCATCCTCCACTGCCTTCCCGGGCCATAGCAGAGAGCTGGCCTGGAAGAGGGGCAACCGGGATAGAATCCGGCGCCCCGACCGGGACTAGAACCCGGTGTGCTGACGCCGCAAGGTAGAGGATTAGCCTGTTAAGCCACGGCGCCGGCCAACTTTTTTAAATTTTATTTTTTAAATTTTTTTTTTTTGACAGGCAGAGTAGACAGTGAGAGAAAGAGAGACAGAGAGAAAGGTCTTCCTTTTCTATTGGTTCACTCCTCAAATGGCTGCTACAGCCAGAGCGCTGCGCCGATCCGAAGCCAGGGGCCAGGTGCTTCCTCCTGGTCTCCCATGCGGGTGCAGGGCCCAAGGACCTGGGCCATCCTCCACTGCCTTCCCAGGTCACAGCAGAGAGCTGGACTGGAAGAGGAGCAACGGGGACAGAATCTGGAGGGCCCGACCAGGACTAGAACCCAGGGTACCAGCGCCACAGGTGGAGGATTAGCCTAGTGAGCCTCGGTGCCAGCCATGAAATATAACTTTGAAAACACCCATTCATAAACTGCTATGTTTCCTCCAGGTATCCCCCAGTTATCTCTGCCAATTCATGAAAAAAATCAAAATAATTTTGTACCTACATAAAATTGACTTATTTTATTGTATGTGTTTTTACTACTAGTCAAGATATTTGTCCCTTTGAAGATATTTCTTTACTATTTTATCTTAATACTTATTAAGATATTTACTACTAATCAAGATATTTATCCCATGAAGAATTAAATATACCACTCTTCTTGCACATAAAAAGGATCGAACCACTATTTTCTAAAAGTGACATTTTTGTTATGCTTACATGAAAGTTGTACTTACTGTGAAAATAATATCTAATACAATTCATTATAGAACACCGAAAAGGCAATAAGGAAGTTAGTTCTAAAAAATGCTACAGTGTATCTCTACATTCACCATCTCACTTTCAAAAGTTAAGTGAGGGGGTCCAGCGCTGTGGCATGGCAGGTAAAGCCGCCACCTGCAGTGCCGGCATCCCATATAGGCGCCAGTTCAAGACTGGATAGCTCCACTTCCAATCCAGCTCTCAGCTATGGCCTGGGAAAGCAGTAGAGGATGGCCCAAGTTCTTGGGCCCCTGCAGCCACATGGGAGACTGGGAAGAAGCTCTTGGCTCCTGGCTTCGGATTGCCACAGCTCCGGCCATTGTGGCCAATTGGGGAGTGAACTAGCAGATGGAAGACCTCTCTGTCTCCCTGCCTTTCTCTCTCTTTCTCTCTGCCTCTCCTCTCTCTGTGTAACTCCAACTTTCAAATAAATAAATAAATCTTGAAAAAAAAAGTTAAGTGAGGAGCAAGTATTTGGCATGAGATGTAAGATGTTGCTTAGGACAATCCGATCCCATATAGGAGTGCCTGGGTTCTAGTCCTGTCTCAACTCTCAATCCCATCTTCCTACTAATGTGCACCTTGGAAAGTAGCAAATGATGGTTTAATAGATTAGGTCCCTACCATCCATGTGGAAAACCAGAACTGAGTTACCTGCTGCTGGCTTCGGCTTGGCTAACTCTAACTGTTGCAGGTATTTGAGGATTAAACCAAAGTATGTCTGTCTGTCTGTGTTTCTCTCTCTTTCTCATTACCCTTTTAATTAAAAAAATAAAAATAAAGTTATGCTAAAATAGAAGAAATATTGGGGTTAGATAATCCAAGGCTGAAATAATAGATTCCAAACCGGCTGTGTGGTCTTGGAAAGGTTACTTTTAACTTCTGGCCTTTTCAATTTCCATATCTGTAAAATGGGAATGGAAACAACTATTTCTCTCAGATTTCAGTAGGCACCAAAGATGTGCCTAGCATATAGTAAGCAACTAATAAATGTCAGTTTATTTTCATTTTTATTCCCACACGTCTAATGCTAATTAATTGACAACAATTAAGTTCATTTAGTGTTTAAATTTGCAAAAGAATTTAATGTTTTTCAGTTATAAGTTGAAATCACAATTCATAAATGTTTTATGTGCAATTGAATATCAATCAAGATATTCTAACAATTAGATTCCCATGGTGACAAGATTTTATTTTTGATGTCTTTTTAACTATTACAGAGCTTATGTATGGAAAAATATTCTTGAGTTTTAATTATATTTGCTCAATTCACATGGATTTATGCAGCTACTGCCTCAATTTTGGCCTTTTTTCAGGATTACTGTGGCAATCTCCTCAAAATATCCCTTGACTCATTGATTATACAAAGATACATAAGACCATCTCTACCTTATGCCAAAAGGTCTTCTATGGCTCCCAACTATCAAAATATTGTAGTCTCAAGTTTTCATCTGGCATTCTAAAAAGTGATTTATTTTACCTTTACTTTCCTGTCTAATTCACCCATCCTGTACATTAATGGTTTGCACCATTATCATTATGTAAATAACAAAACTTCATAGTGCTGCAAACTCAATATGCTACAAACTTTTTATTTACTTTATTTATTGTACAAACAGTTCCCTTGGTAAGAAGCCCTCATTTGCTCCTACAAACACACACAAGCACATACGCATCATTACTACCAACCCAGAACCATTTCTGGCCATGACAAACTTATCAAGGTTGTGTACATCTTACTCACAGAGGTTTAATATTGCAAGTTAACTAAATGTGTGTCCGCCACTGTGGCTCAGTGGGTTAAAATCCTGGCCTGAAGTCTAGGCATCCCATATGAGCGCCAGTTCTGGTCTCAGCTGCTCCTCTTCCGATCCGGCTCTCTGCTGTGGCCTGGGAGATAGCAGTAGAAGATGGCCCAAGTCATTGGGCCCCTGCATCCATGTGGGAGACCTGGAAGAAGCTCCTGGCTCCTGGTTCAGATCGGCTCAGTTGCAACTGTTGCGGCCGTCTGGGGAGTAAACCAATAGAAGGAAGATCTCTCTCTCTGTCTCTACCTCTCTCTGTACCTCTGTCTTTCAAATAAATAAAAATAAATCTTAAAAAAAAAAGTTAACTAAGTGGTTCAATCAACCCTCTGCCAACTTCAAATGAAAATGTTTTTGAAAGCCCTAACTATAATAAGGCATTGAGGATCCGACAAAAGCAGGAAGATTCTGGAGGACTGACTCTTGGAAGAAAGGGCCAGCATCGGGCGAGGTTCTCTCATTTCTATCACTACCTGACAGAGGATAGGATCCAGTCTGCACCACACAGGTGCTACAATTCTGTTAGAAAACACAGTCATTAATATGTGAAGAACTATAATACAGAATCCAGGGTAACTACTGCCACTCAAAAGTTAGAGAAAATTCAGGGATGGAGAAAGCCAGAAAGAAGCAGCGGAGTTTCCTTGTGTATACTCTGCTCAAATCTCCGGCTAAATAGACAAGGTGTTCACTGAGTAGACTCAAGCAGTTGAGCTAAGGCTGGAAGAACTGAACGAAGAATTGAGCTTCTGCCTCTGAGATCAAGTTTGTAGTTTGAGTGGAACCAAGTTCATTGCTGGTGAAAACAGACGAAAACATGTCGACTCTCTTCAGAGGAAAATAATCAAATTCATAATCTCCAAAGCACACCTCACAGAGTCCAGGATAAACTCCCAAATTGCTTGCTTACAAAGACATAGGCAAATATGATTCATTCACAAAAGAGAAGACATTTCATGAAGAGTGATCATGAAACAGCCCATATGTTGAAGTTAGCATATGTAATTTTCAACCCCTAGCCACAGCACTGTTTAACGACATAAATAAAATATATCTATAATTAATTAAAGTATAAAAGCTCTCTGCAGTCAAGAAAAATAATTTTATAAGAACCAAATGAGAGGTTTTAAACAGTAAGATAAAAATCCGAAATCAACTGTGCTTTTCCAGAAAGCTTCCCTATGTTCCTCTCCTTTAGTTCAAATTAACCTTATCTTCATTCATAGGTAGATATTTGTATTTCTATTACAACAATTTGCAATCTCTTTCTATGACTTACTTATGTACATCTCTTATCTCCCTGATTACAAATTCCAGTCATCATGTACTGCAGACTATCTTTCAGCAACAAGAAACCTAAGATGCACTATAGGAATTATGTGAAATAGTTACCATCTCAGGTCCTGGAGTCACATACCTTCAACAATTTGATCCACCTAAGGTTCAGCTTTCATAACTGTAAAATCCCTGTAAGAATATGGAGCATTGGGCAGGTTAAATGAGATAATGCATGGAACACACTTCCGTTTATTAATATGTTCTAGCACAACGTTATTTGATTGCTGACTATTTATTTATTTATCAGGAATTCTGCTGTGTATTGGAGAGAGTATGAAGGAAGGCTTTCTGACACCCCTAATTTCTTAGAGTTAATGAATGAGAGATGGGAGAAAGACGTTATTTAAAAATAAAAAAATAATCTTCTTTTCATGAGTTCTATGAAATAGATACTAACTGGATAGGAAGATCTTATTCAATAAGCACTCAATGAGTGCTGATTATTTTTTATATTATTTTAACATTTTAAAAAATTTCCTACATGATTGAAACAGTTATTTTCCATTCAATTATTATTTAGAGCCATTTTCTATATTCCCAGTAAACAAGGGTCTTTTTGTTTTTTACTTGTTAAACTTCTTATTCAATGAAGTATTAAGCCTTTTTACTGTAATGTAAATTTAAAATAGGTTATCTCAAAAGCTAAAAAAAGAAGAAAAAGAGAAGGAAGGAGGGTGGGAGGGAGAGAAGAAGAGAATATCATTATATTCTTAGAATTGTATCTATGGACTATATTGAGCCTGTTAAAAACTAATTAAAAATTAAAATACGATTTTTTTGAAAAACTTCCCACATGCTTTGTAAAAAGTTTATTCATAATGAATGTTCATTACACTTAGTTCTCTGTGAACTGATTCACGTTAAATAACATGAAAGACAGGATCCAGTGCGGGCTGCCTGGCACAGCTATTACCAGGCTGGGCCAGCCCACCGCATGTACTATATCCTGCTTTTTCCTTTTGGAAGCTCTAAAGCACTTCAGGAGGAGAAAGTATTTATTTAAATACAGTGTAATAAGTTCATTAAATCTAAAAGAACTGAGACGTGGCCCTCACGGGAGTGATAAATTTGAGTTTGACTAGCCGGATTGTGTTTCCTGGGAGGAAGCTTTTAGTAGCTGACCTAAGGAGAGAAATTTGTTGTTAAAAGCAAACACTACAGTATAATAACCAAACAAGTGGTTTGGCATGTGGTGCATTAATTGTGCTAATTGTAGGTTAAGAAGAGGTAGATCTCACACTGCTAAATGTTGATTACAAGCTGGAAATCACTGCACAGGAATGCAGTTTTTGTGCTTAAGCCAAGGAGTTTTGCTTTTATTTAAATTTGTTTGGGCTTGGTGTGGAGAAGCCTGACTAGAAAACAATTAGGTTAGTTTGTGATGCTGGACCCCCGGAGAAGAGTGTTAAGGGACTGCTGTGATTAAATCCTTAGGATGCAATTTCAAACAATCCTTTTCCCAATAGAGGGCTCTCACACCCACATCCAGCCCGCTTGCAACACAGCACATACTATACTCATCCTCACAAATGCAAATCCAGCCTTCTTTCTTGTCATAGGGTACACAAACCCTCTGCATTGTCCGGAAAGAGAGAAAGCACACATGAGGAGACACAAGTCGCAGAAGGTTCCTTTCCTTTTGAAAAACACCATCTTAGAAACCCAACTGAATTTTCTCTGTCTCATCTTGGTTAAGGTCAGTAAGACTCCCTAGGTCTAAAAAGGCTCTTTGTTTGTTTGTGGCTTCTTGTTTGTTTTCTCTTCAGTGGCTGGATGCCTTTCAAAAAAATGTACAGTGTCAGTAAGGAAAGATTGGAACTTGAAGTTCCGTCCACGTTTTGTGCCTGTCCCTTTATGCCCTCTGGCTCACGTACATTTCTATTGTTCTAAGGGTTAAAAACTGCACTATCAAAATGACAAGCCTTATTACTCAGTCAAAGTAAATGGATCACCACATAACCTTTCAGAAATGTTCTTCCTTAAGCTATTAAAACATTCCATGCCCTTAGATGACAACAATTTCTCTGCCTTTTGAAATTTCTTTTCTATCCTGCAGAGTTCATAGAGATATGCTTGGTTAAAATCAACTTATATAAAACTATGCACTGTAAATTCTGACACTTCTGTTTGAATCTCTTTTCAAACACTTGTCTTTGCTCACCATAATAGATGTCAGTTCTTCTGATGTAGTTCAAGCATGAGCTTCATATGAAGACTCAGCTATGTCTATTGCATTTCTGAAGCTACTACTCACTGAAGTTTTGTGCTGTTTGACATCAAAGATAGGCAAGAATCACCTGCTGAGTTCACATGCATGGAGCAAAACATCTTCAAATCACTTTTGCTAGACAAAAGTTTTTTTTTTTTTTTTTAATATTAAGCTTTCACTATCGTGTGGACTTAAAGACAAATGCAGTCCTCGTTAAGGTCACAACATTACGTTATTAAAATATGCATCAGAAGCTCTGAATTTAGCTAACTTTTTAACTAATGGTAATTTGTGTAGTTGTTTCAGATTTTAACTTAGCTGCAAAGAATTCAGCATCATTCAGACATTCAAAATGTGATTTTTTTTCATTCAGTGCAGAGTTATTTTGCTCAAAGGTAAAAGTGCTTTGAAAATTCTCAAACCGAAAGAGAATCTTCTAATATGTCCAACATTAATAGATGTCCTTGACATAATTTAAGAGATAATTCCGTTCTAAATAAATGTGTACAGAGTACTTAAAAATCATACATTTTTGTTTTAGAAGGTAGACTCAAAAGTTCAGAGCTACTAAAAATAACTCTTTTTTGGAAAAACAATAATTAATATTTTGGAATTTTTACTGAGCAATGTAATTTGGTGTTACTGTTGTAAAACATCAAAATTTCTCATAACAATAAGAAAAACAATATTTTATGGAGCTGAGAATGTGAAAATTATAATGTTTTCAAACAGCTGTGATGTTCTAGATTAAAGTGCTAAAATTTGGGCCCCCAATGACCTAGTAATTAAATTCAACAGAAAGATAAGCGAACCATACTAAAACAAAGCAGACTGCCGTGTGCCCAGGATCAGGCCTTTTTTCTAGTTTTCCTGTTAAAGGCTACTACATTTCAGTACAGACTTTCCTAAGACAGCAATATTTCAAAACTTTGGGAGGATGATACAGTATCTGTAAAGTTTTGTTTGCCATCCTTTGAATATATTTTAAATACATAGAGTTTATTGTTACCATTCTAAAAAAAAGGGTAGGTTAGTACAAAAAGAAATCTGAAAACATCTAATTTTAAAAAAGAAGTCATTAGATTGTTTTACTTTGCTTTGGATTAGTATTTTAGAATTCTTACTCATATTTTTTTCCCCACCTAATATAGATACGCCCTATATTGACTTGTGGTCACCAATTTCATTCAGCACAAACCGTCTCAGAGGTAAAAAGTTTGAATATAGGCCAAGGACAGAAGAGAAATATGCAGAGGTTCTTTTTTCCCCTCATTCTATAAAAAAGAATGCAATGATGAAAGATAGAGATAAAATGTCATGTCAGTGTAATCCCTTAGCTAACCAGTCAACCAGAGAGTGGTCACTAAAGTCCAGAACACCTATGCCTTTCTTTATTGCAATCACATTTTGAATTATCTTTCTATGCTACAAAAGACTCTGATTAGATAAATGTTCTCAGTTTTACATCCTGAAAGGGTATTTTTAAGAGTGGAAACAGCTCTAACTTTAGACAAGACTATAACTGAGCAAAAAAAGGAAGAAAAACACCAGAAGAATTGCTAAAATGAAATTTAATTCCATTTTTTCTGTAACCATTCACTGTCAGAAAATATACTGAATTTAATTTAAATGTATTATTTAAGTCTCTCACAAAGAGTGTGTACAGCTCACCAAAATCCTGGTTCTCTTTTTGTTCCTGGCCATACAAATATATATAGTCTCCCTTACGATTGAATATGATCATGCTGTTGAGTTCTTGCCAGTGAAATATGACCAGAAGTAACATGTGCTACTTTCAGACCCTTTCCTGGCCCTCCCTGCCCCTAATCTTCTCTACTTCCAGCTTGGAAGGAAGGTGCTGAAAATTGTTGAGTCTCTGGCAATCTGGATGCCTAAATCATCGCATGGAAAAACACTGCCTGTTGGACTCATTTAACCACCAGCTTAATGACATGAACGTGAATAGACTTATATTGTGTTTGTGCCTTTACATATCACTTCAAACATAGTCACAAATCTGTCTTCTGCCTGGCATAGGTGTTCTGGACCTTGTTCTGTAGATTAAACTCCTAAGAAATAAAGATTCCCTCTCAGTAGGCAAAAGGCAAGATCATACTAGAAGAACACTGTATGGAATTGGACATATTGCAATAGACATCTTTGGAAACTCTGCAACAAGGTCATTAGGTGAAGGATAATGCATAGAAATAATGCAGGGTGAAAGCAACAAGGAGGAGATTATGCACAACTACTAACTCAGAAGAATGGATAAGGGATACTGTTTCTGCCTATTATGGGATAGTTGCTAGAAATAAAATTAGCTTGTAAATGGCTCAGAATATGATTGTGTGTGCACACATATGTTTGTTTTCATATGTATGCATGCACACGAAAAAGAATTATATTGATGAGAAAGAATTCTTTATAAATCAATTAAAAATTCAGCTTTTTTTTTTCAATGGACAAAAGATACAAACAGGCACTTCTAAAAATGCCCAAATGAAAAATCCAATTAATTTAAACAATTCCTATGAAAATGGAAATTAAAACCACAATGTAGTACCACTGTGTGGCTACCTGAATGGTTAATATTTTAAAGAATGACAACCAACTTGTTGGCAAAAATATGGAGTAATTATTTGGCATATGCATTGATAATTTATTATAATATAACATTATATTTCACTCCAACAAAAACTATCTCTAGAATATATAGATAATAACACCAAAAATTATTTATTTCCTTGGTCTTGTCAATCTTTACATTGTATATACGTTCTGGGTTCCTATGCACCTAAAATTTTTCTATAGAATATAATAATAACAATTTATTTCTTAATAAAATAATTGGCATGTGTTGTGGTACAGTGGATTAAGCCACACCTTGCCATGCCGAAATCCCATATTGCTGAAACAGTTCAAGTCCTGGCTGCTCCACTTCCAACACAGCTCCCTCCTAATGTGCCTGGGAAAACAGCAGAAGGTTGTTCAAATAGCCCAAGTATTTGAGACCTCGCCGTCCATGTAGGAGACCAGGACTGAGCTCTGGCTCCTGGATTCAGCCTGGCCCAGCCCTGGCCATCTCAGTCATTTGGGGATGAACCAAAGGATAAGGATCTTGCTCTATCTGTCACTCAAATTAAAATAATAATAATGATAAAAATAAATCTTTTTTAAATAGTGCTTCAGATAACCAGCACCCATATGAGATACATAACCCACTGCGCCACAACGCCAGCCCCAGATAGAAGATTCTTTAAAGTGCTCTCTAAACTGAATGCTCTGACTGTATCCTTAGTGGTCTGTATTCTAATAAGAAAAAGGAGTTCAAATAATAAACTTAAGCTGAAGTAAAAATATAGATATAGGTAAAGAAAATAAGCAAAAACTGCATATACTTGTTAAATATGGCTTGTGAATATGTGGATATTCATCATAATATTTTTGCAGTTTTCTTCATGTTTGATTTTTTGGTCATAAAAGTTGGAAACAAATAATGACCATTAACAAAGCCAAGAAGTTTTGAGTTATTTTGTGGGTTATAACTTTGTTCCAAAGTAGATATTTTTAATGTAGAATAAAACATTCTCATACCACATATCCAAGTACTTATAAGACAATAAATCTAGGAGACTATTTTGTGTCCTGGATAAACAAAGGTACTTGGATACAACTACAGAGTTTTTCGGAATTGCGCTGATTGAAAGTCAAACTTTTCTCTTCAGTGAAGGACATATTAAATATAATGATGATAGAAGAGAAGATATTTGGCATATGAAAAGAAAGCAATAATATCCAGTTAATAAAGAGGTTCTGACAGGCAGCAAAGAAGACAAGAGTCTCAACAGGAAAATGAGTAAAGTAAAAAAAAAAAATTGCAAATACCAAATGACTTCCAAGTTTATTAGAAATCAGAGGTATGTTAATTAAAATCTTGAAATAATCCCTGACACCTTTTAGATTCACAGATGTTGAATGTAATGTGGAGCTATAACACAACGTACTACCAGTGGGGACGTTAATTCCTGCAGATATTCCAGAGCATGCTGTAAACAGTGACACAGCAATCCTACTGCAGGTCTTCTGTCTTTAAATATGATCACATGGGAAATGAGTATAAGCGCATTCCTAACAGTCAATGCCATTAATCAGCTATGGCATATCAATATAATACATCTGTTGTGAAGTATTAAAATATGCCCATATTGCTTGATGAATTTAGTCAGTAGGGATTTATAGACCAATAGAACAAAATAGAAACCCCAGAAATTAATCCATGCAACTACAACCAACTACTCTTTGACAAACTGAAAGCAATCCCTGGAGAAAGGACAGTCTCTTCAACAAACGGTGCTGGGAAAATTGAGTTTTCACATGCAGAAGTATGAAACAAGACCCCCACCTTACACCTTATACAAAAAATCAACTGTAAATGAAACATGAACCTAAACCTTTGACCTGATACTATCAAATTACTAGAAGAAACCAACAGGTATATCCTGCAAGACGTTGGCATAGGCAAAGACTTATTGTAAAAGATCCCAGAAGCACAGACAATAAAACCAAAAATTGACAAATAGGATTGCATCAAACTGAAAAGCTTCTGTGCTGCGAAGGAAACACTTAACAAAGCAAAGAGGCAGCTGACAGATGGGAGAAAATATTAGCAACTGATAAAGGATTAATATCCAGAATCCATGAAGAGCTCAACAACAATAAAACAAATAACCCAGTAAAGAAATGGGAAAATGTCTTAAACAGGCATTTTCAAAGAATGAAATACATATGACCAATAAACACATGAAAAAAGTATCAGGATCACTAGCCATCAAGGAAATGAAAAAATCCACAATGAGGTTTCACCTCACCCTCATTAGAATGGCTTTCATACAGAAAAAAACAAACACCAAGAGCTGATGAGAATATGGGGGAAAAGGTATCTTAATTCACTGTTGGTGGGAATGGAAACTGGTAAAGCCACTGTGGAAGACAGTATGGTGATACCTCAGAAATCTGAATATAGACCTACCATATGGCCCAGTTATCCCACTCCTTGGAATTTACCCAAATGGAATGAAATCATATGATAGAGTTATCTGTGCCCTCTTGTTTGTTGCAGTTAAAATCACAATAGCTAACATAAACCCAGATATACATCAATTGAAGACTGGACAAAAAAAATGTGGTATATCTACACTATGGGATACTACATGGTAGTAAAAAAAAAAAAAAGGAAATCTTGTCATTTTCTTGTCATTTGCAATAACATGTATGCCACTGAAACCATTATACTTAGTGAAATAAGTCAGTCCTAGAAAAAAAACAAATATCATGTTTCCTTGATTTGTGATAATTAATATACAGAGCACAAAATGCAATGTATGTGAATGAAATTGACATTTTGAGATTTGGTTATTGTGTGTGTTTATAATAATTATTTACTTATTTGAAAAGCAAAACTTTAAAAATAAAGATTTATTTATTTGTTTATTTGAAAGACAAAGAAATAGAGAGAGAGAGAGGGAGAAAGGGAAATTTTCTATCTGCTGGTAAACTTTCAAAATGGGCACAAAGGTTAGGGATGGGCCAGGCCAAAGTCAAGAGCCAGGAATGCGATCTGGAACTCCCAAGCAGATAACAGAGGCCTGAGTGTTTGTGTCATTTTTGCAACCTTCCTAGATACATTTACAGGAAGCTGGATCTGAAACAGAGCAGCCAGGAATTGAATCAGTGTCCGTTGCAGGATGCCAGCATTCAAGTAGCAGCTTAATGGGTGTATCACGATGCTGGTCCCAGTTGTAAATATTTTAATACACTGCCTTATTACAGCATGATAGTGTTGGGAGGGAGTTGGATCAATTTAGATACCTATCACTAAGAGAAGGAATGGATAAATATGGTGGAGCATCATCAGCTGTTGTAAATAATGGACTAAGTTCACATGACAGCACACATTGTGAGAATGCAACATAGCTTATGCAGCTCGCCCCCTATAGGTAGGGATTTTCATATTTTCCATGATTTATTATACTATAAACTCATATATATATATATACATTTACATATTCATATATATATATCAAAGGCTATTCTAATTTGCCTTTCTATCAGCTATTTTGGGAAGTAAACCCCTGTATATTTAGATTTAAGTTGTACTGAGTGGTCTAAAATTAGATAATTTCAGTTGCATAAAAATTTTTCCAGAAAAAAGAAATAGAAGGAACAACTTCTAGTTCATCTTAAAATATGGAATATGTAACCTTGATAGTAAAACAAAATATGTTAAATTTAGAAAACATAAATCAATATAACTGAGGATATCACACTATCTTCTAAGAAAAGAAAATAATAAAAATAGAATAACAAAACTATAGGTAACCTTAAGAGAGGAGAACACAATAAAATCAAGAATGCTGTTCAACAAGACATCATAAAGAAATCGAATAATATTACTAAAAACACATACAATTTATGGTGAACTGTATCTTCAATATGTGAAGAACTAGATACCAATAACAAAAAGAAGGAAATCTCATAGGAAAACAAAGAAAGGGTCACTTATATTAATATTGAAAAAAACTTTACGTAAATCATCTACAATTAAATGGTAATTTTAGCAATCTGGAAAAACAGTGATAAAAACCACAATGGCAGAGCATTTTACTTCCTCCAGGTAGGTAAATTATTAACATGACTCTAAGTATGAGATGTTATAAGAAGATGAAACAAAGGAAATTCTCATCTACCACTAACTAAAATCTTAATCATTACAACAACTTTAGAAAAATATTTTGCCATTATCTAATTAAATTAACTATATGCATATCTACAACTCTGCATTTTCATGCCTGAACATACTTCAAGAAGCTCATGGAAAGATGGAACTAAAACATGAATTTATTTTGTTGCAAATATTCCTTAAAATTCACAATAGTTGTTTTTTTTTTTAATTTTTACTAGAAACCTTTTATTTAATGAATATAAATTTCATAAATTTCACAACTACTTTAAGAAATGGTGATTCTTCCCAATGTATCCACACTTCCACCCACTCTTCCACCCCTCCTCCTCTTCCCTCTCCAGTTCCTACCTCTTTTTTTTTTCACTAAAATCTATTTTTAATTAACTTTATTCACATACGATTAATTCTATGTCAAATAAGGAGTTCAACAAATAGAATGGGAAAAAAAAAAAAAACCTGTTCCTCAATAGTCAAGACAAGGGCTGTTCAAAGTTACTGCTTCTCAAAGTGTCAATTTGACTTCTACAGATTGCCTTTTAGGTGCTCTACTAATTATCACAGATCAGGGGGAACATATGGTATTTGTCCCTTTGGGACTGGCTTATTTCACTAAGAATGGTGTTTTCCAGTTTAGTCCATTTTGTTGCAAATGACCAGATTATGGTTTTGTTTTGTTTGTTTTTTTTTTTAACAGTTGTGTACTATTCTATGTTATACATATCCCATAATTTCTTTATCCAGTCTTCAGTTGAAGGGAATATGGGTTGATTCATATCTTAGGTATTGTGAATTGAGCTGCAATAAACAAGGAGGTACAGATAATTCTTTAGTATGCTGATTTCATTTTACTTGATTAAATTCCCAAGAGTGGGATGACTGGGTCATATGGTAGGTCTACATTCAGATTTCTGAGGTATATCCATACTCCATACTGTCTTTCATAGTGGCTTTACCAGTTTACATCCCCACCAACAGTGGATTAGGGTACCTTTTCCCCCACATCCTTACCAGCATTTGTTGTTTATTGATTTCAGTTAGAATGAAAGCCAGTCTAACTGGGGTGAGATGAAACCTCATCATGGGTCTGATTTGCATTTCCCTAATGGTTAGTGATCCTGAAACTTTTTTCATGTGTCTATTGGCCATGTGTATTTCATTCTTTGAAAAATGCCTGTATAAGTCCTTTTCCCATTTCTTAACTGGGTTGTTTGTTTTATTGTTGTTGAGTTTCTTGATCTTTTTTATAGATTCTGGTTATTAATCCTTTATCGGTTGTATAGTTTGCAAATAATTTCTCTCATTCTGTTGATTGCCTCTTCACTTTGCTGAGTGTTTCTTTTGCAGCATAAAAGCTTCTCAACTTGATTTAATCACATTTATCAATTTTGGCTTTGATTGCCTGTTCCTCTGCATAGTTTTTCCATAGTATCCATTTTCTGTCAACTTTTTGAAATTTCTGGCAGTCTCATATACTGTAGTAAAAACCATGCTCTGGCTTACCAGAATATATTGACAAATATATTTCTGGCAACATTTTTTATAAGATCCAAATGCTGGAAGTAGTCCTAATATGCAAATCAGAATGAATATTAGGACATTCATAAAATAGAACATATCCATAAAAATGAATGAACTACAAGAATGCAAAACAACATAATGTATCAGATAAACATGAGTTCAAATAAAACTTGTAGAAATATTCTTATACAACAATTTATTTATACAAAGTTCAAAACCAGGCAAACAAAAACAATACATCATTTATGCATATATACATGGGTGGCAAAATCATTTTAAAAAGCAAAGGAAAAGATCAACACAAACTCATGGCTAGTGGTTACTTTTGCAGTGAAAGACAGAGATTTGCTCTGAGAGATTGAATAGAGTGGGTTTCTAAGGCACTGATCAGGATCTATTTGTTAAGCCAGGTGTTGAATACTTAAAACTTTGTCACGAGGCCAGCATTGCGGCATAATTGGCAAAGCCCCTGTCTGCTATGCTGGCATCCCATATGGGTGCCATCTCAATTCCTGGCTGCTCCACTTCCAATCCAGCTCCCTGCTAATGGCCTGGGAAAAGCAGTGGAAGATGGCTCAAATGTTTGGGTCCATGCCACCCACATGGGAGACTAAGGTGAAGTTCCTGGCTCCTGGTTTCAGCTTAGCTCAACACTGGCCATTGCAGCAATCTGGTGAATGAACCAATAGATGGAAGATCTCTCTCTGTCTTTCCAATTCTGACTTTCAAAATAAATAATAAATCTTTTTAAAAAGAGTTTGTCACATTATTTACTATTTTGTAGCATATACTTATATGTTTATCAAGTCTGGTCATATGTGATGTATTTCATAATGATGTCAATAGGAGGTGATTCTTACTAGAATATTTCTAAATTTATATTTATTTTTTGTGAGACAGAGAGAGACAGAAAGAAAAAGCTCTCATTAATTGGTTTACTCTCAAAATATCCACAGTTGTCAACAGTGGTGCCAAAATCAACACAGAAGCGAGGAAACACATATTCATCCCTGGTCTCCCACGCTGTAGCAGGAACTCAACTACTTGAGCCGTCACCCCAATCTCTCAAGGTCTGCATTAGCAGGAATCTGGAATCAGGAGTTGGAGTCAAAGACCCCAGGAATTGAACTGACATGGGACATGGCTCTCTTAACCATGATGCCCTAGAAGAATCGCCATTGGAAAAGTTGAAGTCATCAGTGTATTTTAAATAAATTAAAAAAGCATAATCTTCCCATGAAATTACTCCACAACTTTTCAATAACATTTTACCCGACTTACCTTCATATGCAATCAGGGCCTCCTTGTCTACTTAGAGTCCATGTAGGACGTCTCTAATGTCTCTGGTTCAGTTGTTTAGTTCTGAAAAGAATGGTTCTAGAAAATAGCTTTTAATATAAGATTACCCTATCTTTCAGAATTCTGCAAAACTTGAGAATCTTATAAATTTGGAAATCAGTCATATGTCAATGATTGATGATTAAAAACATACACAAATGATGCTTTTACAATTATTTCTTTTTCTTCATTATTACTGTTAACAGCCAAACCCCAAAAGAATGTAGTTTTATGGGTAATTACCCATCGTCATCCCTCAAATCCTGTTTTTAAAAGTTCCTTCTTTGAGAAATCTGATCCTTGGCCTCCTACCAACTGTGGCTGGAAATGCAACCCAATTTCTCTCTCTTCATTTAGAGAGAAAATAAATCTGTGATTTTTGTCTCTCCAATACAATTGCTATTAAGCAAAATTTGCAGTTCTTAGGGAATTTCATGCTAGTGAAATTGTAGGATAATTCATTTATCTTAGTAGATGAAGTTTCCAACATTGGGCTGTTTCTGATCTTTGATCAGGTGATTTCTTTATCAGGAGACATTCTTTCAAATTCCTTTTGTAAACTTCATATTAATAAAAACCCAGCAAGTATCCTTTACTGAGACAGAACACATTTTAGTTGCGTGATTTGACAGGCTTCTTACTCCTGAACAGGGTGACTCATATAGGCCACCTGAGAGAACTTGAAGTGCAGGAAGAAATTTAATGGTCCATGCTGCTTTGACTCAGGCAACATTGGTATACCATTTCTTTTTACTAGTTTCATGCAAAGCTTACAGAAGCCTCTTGCTGCCTGCTTTTGCAGAGCCTGTGTTCACAGGTTTTTGGGACAGCATATTCTCTGTGGTTCCAACCTACAGCTTTCATCATCTTATAAAATCATACAGATTGTCTCCTAGATGTCTACACTTTTCCTTCTGTTTTGCAAACTTTAGTCTCTTGGCAATAAGAAGGAACATCTTGTTAACGTGCATTTCTGGCAATGTATTTTTCCTCCCCTTCTTTTTTGGAAAACCTGAAATGCATTCAGGTTGGTGGCAGATTTCCCGTAAAGAACACAATTTATTTTCAATGTCAAGGCTGTTCATAGGGATTGGTGCTCACTGTTTCTGTATTAAAATCTCTGCCACTCAGGACAAATTTTCTTTTCCCTGTCTCATGGTTCTTAGGTCTCTAATGAAGAGTCTAGCTCTAAGTGTCCTTACTTAAAACCTTTTAAAGATAGGTGATTAATGAAGAGAATCAATGTAGAATTAATTTACTCCTATTAGGTTCAATGATGCATTTGATACTAAAATATCAAAATAGCATCTCTGTTTATCCTCCATCCAGATTTTCTCAACTTCAGTTATCACCTCTACAAAACAAAGTGTCTTTTCTTCTGAACTTTCATTCTCTCTCCTTGAACTTGTTTTCTCTTCTGAGAATTCTCTAAGATAATAGACCATCACCTTATACATAGCATCTGCAAACTAACCATGATCTCTTTCTAATCCACTGAAAACTGGTTCTTACTCTACCATCACTAGCATTTATAATATCATTTTTCTTACCACCATGGTTTTCGGAAGTATCTATACTTGTCAGTGATTCTATTGACTCATCTACCTTAGTTAACCTGTCTTCTTTCTTTGCACTAACACAACTGTGTTCTTCCTCCCATTTGGATTATTCTGATAACTTCCCTGTTGGATTGTGAGCTCCTGTTTTTCTGGGCTCTAAGCCAAAGTAGTCAAAATTGGAAGAGGCAGGTAATACTGTCATTTCAGCAAGGCAAGCAAGTAGCTACAAAAGCTTGGTCTTCAAAGAGTCACACAGCAACAAAAGCACTAGTTAGCAGATTTTAATCAACATATTACAATGTAAGGCCAATTCCAGTGTTCACTATTTTATACCTGATAGACATACCCATTCTTAGCTACAATGGTTAGCCCACTATATCTATAGTTTCAGCATCACTGGATCCAACTAACTGCAATTGGAAAATATTTGAGAAAAATAATTTCATCTGTTCTGAACAAGTACAGACTATTTTTCTTGTCATTGATTCCTGAACAATACAGTATGACTACTTCAATAACATTTACATTGTATCACGTCCTAGAAGTAATCTAGAGAAGATTTAAAGTATATAGGTGGATATGTGTAGGTTATATGCAAATGCCACATCAATTTATTTAAAGAATTGATCACGGAATTTGAGTATCGAAGGTTATCCTGTAACAACCCCATGGAAGATAAAGGATGATCAAAAAGATAAAACAAAGAATCAAGTTTGATTTTTCAAGGAAATCCTATTCCTGGCTGAGGATAGGATGAGGATGCTATAACTGAATCATCATAGTAGTTCTTCACTGCATACAATGTAAATCTCTACATTTTTGCCACCAATTCATGATTCTGCATAATCTAATTCAACTAGCATGTCCAATACATGAGAAAATGTTAAAATTTTGAAAGAAAATGAAATTAAAAATAAAAATATAAATTTTTAAATTTTTATTTAAGGTATACAAATTTCATGTATTTTATGTATAAAGAATTAGGAGCATAGAGATAGTACCTTCTCCTACCCCTTCCCTGCCCACTTTCCCACCCTTCTTCCTCCTTCCTCTCTTATTCTATTTTTACAGTGATTTACTTTCATTTTACTTTATACTCATAAAATTAATCCTACATCAAGTAAATATTTCAAAAAATAAAAAGAAGAAAAAAAACACTGTTTTTCAACAGTAGAGACGAGGGCTGTAAACAATCATCAAATCTTAAAATGTCAACTTCACTTCTATACATTACATTTTTGGTACTCTATTAGTTACTACAGATCAGGAAATACATGGTATTTGTCTTTTAGGGACTGGTTTATTTCACTAAGCATAATGGTTTCTAGTTGCATCCATCTTATTGCAAAAGACAGGATTTCATCCATGTTTATGGCTGAATAATATTCTATAGTGTATATATACCATAATTTATTTATTTAGTCATCAGTTGATGGGCATCTGGGTTGATTCCATATCTTATTGTGAGTTGAGCTGCAATAAACATAGAGGTATGGATAACATTTTCATATGCTGATTTCATTTCCCTTGGGTAAATTCTCAAGAGTGAGATTACTGGGTCAAATGGTATATCTATTTTCAGGTTTCTGAGATATCTCCATACTATCTTCCACAGTGGGTGTACATTTCTGCAAAAAGGGGACTAAGGTGCTTTTTCCCCACAATCATTGCCAGCATTTATTGCTTGTTGATTTCTGCATGAGAGCCATTCTAACTGGAGTGAGGTTAAAACTCATTGTGATACTGATTTGCATTTCCTTGGTCACTAGAAATCCTCAACGTTGTTTCATGTTTTTCTGTTGACCATTTGAATTTGCTTTTTTGAAAAATGCTTTTCAAATCCTTTGCCTGTTTCTTAACTGGATTGTTTGTTTAGTTGTTGTTGAGTTCCTTGAGTTCTTTATAGATTCTGGATATTAGTCTATCTGTTTCATAGTTTGCAAATATTTTCTCCATTCAGTTGGTTGCCTCTTCAGTATGCTGAGTGTTTCCTTTGCAGAGCAGAAGCTTCTCAGCTTGATGTAATCCCATTTGTCTATTTTGGCTTTGATTCCTGTGCTTACAGGGTCTTTTCCAAGTTGTTTTTGCCTATGCCAACATCTTTCAGAGTT
Organism: Lepus europaeus; assembly: GCF_033115175.1. Classification (NCBI taxonomy): domain Eukaryota; kingdom Metazoa; phylum Chordata; class Mammalia; order Lagomorpha; family Leporidae; genus Lepus; species Lepus europaeus. The sequence goes on from NC_084827.1 coordinate 34,222,909, forward strand.
TTCCCATTGTTCTCTAGTAACTTGATGGTATCAGGTTGTAGATTTAGATCATTGATCCATTTAGAGTTGGTTTTTGCATAAGGTATAAGGCAGGGGTCTTGTTTCATACTTCTGCATGCAGAGGTCCAATTCTCCAAGCACCATTTGTTGAAGTAACTGTCCTTTCTCCAGGGATTGATTTTGGCTTCTTTGTCAAAGATTGGAGGATTGAAGTTGCATTGATTTTTGAGTTTCTATTCTGTTCCATTGGTCTACATGTCTATTTTTGTTCCAGTACCAGGCTTTTTTGATTATAACTGCCCTGTAGTATGTCTTGAAATCTGGTATTGTGATGCCTCCTGCTTTGTTTTTATTGTGTTAGATTGCTATAGCTATTCTGGTCTTTTGTGTTTCTTTTTTTTAAAAAAATATTTATTTATTTGAAAGTCAGAGTTACACAGAGAGAGAGAGGTCTTCCATCCAATGGTTCACTCCCCAGATGGCCACAATGGCCAGAGCTGCGCCGATCCAAAGCCAGGAGCCAGGAGCTTCTTCCAGGTTGCCCACGTCCGTGCAGAGGTCCAAGGACTTGGGCGATCTTCTACTGCTATCCCAGGCCATAGCAGAGAGCTGGATTGAAGAGGAGCAGTTGTGCCTAGAACTGGCGCCTATATGGGATGTTGGCGCTTCAGGCCAGGGCGTTAACTCCTGCGCCACAGTGCTGGCCCCTCTTGTGTATCCATATGGATTGTAGCATCTTTTCTTCTAGATCTGAGAAGAATATCTTTGGTATTTTGATTAGGATCTCATTGAATCTTTAAATCATTTTCAGTAATATGGACATTTTGATGATATCAATTTTCCAATCCACAAATATGGAAAATTTTTCCATTTTTTGTGTCATCTTCTATTTCTTTCTTTCATGTTTTATAATTTTCATTGTAGAGATCTTTCACCTCCTTCAAGATCTTGAATACATGCTTGTTGAAAATTTCTTTTGACAGTTCTGCATTTTTCTGCAACTGATCTGGTCCCAACAGTTTAGGAACCCATGAGGTAAAACATTTTCTGCACTTCAATTTTGGTCTGCACTATGTAAGCTAAAGCACTTGAGATGACTATAAGGTGAACTATTTTTTCTGCTGTTAATTATCAGTCTTCTTCAATTAGGACTGAACAAAATTAATAGTTTTCTCACAAATTGATATAATTTGATATATTATGAACTTTAACTTTGATATCATCTTGTCCCTCTTAAATTAGTTATTCACTGATAAATTGTTCATTTATTTGAGGCATTGTCCCCATAAACTTTTCATAAAGCATGAATATTTTCATCTTCTACTTCTTTCTTTAATATTTTTAACTTTTAGTGTATATATCTTTGACATCCTTGGTTAAATTTACTCCAATGTATTTAATTTTTTGTAGCTATTTTGAATGGGATTGATTTTAGAAGTTTTTTTCAGCAGTGGCATTGTCTGTGTATGCAAATGCTATTGATTTTTGTGTGTTAAATTTATATCCTGCCACATTACCAAACTCTTTTATGACTTCCAACAGTCTCTAAGTGGAATTTTTTGGATCCTGTGTATATAGAATCATGTCATCTACAAATAGTTTGACTTCCTGCTTCACATTTTGTATCTCTTTGATTTCTTTTTCTTGCTTGATGGCTCTGGATAAAACTTCCATTTCTGGCATTTCATCAATCTCATCATCTTCACGTTCTAATATTGAAGTGTTGTTGTGTTCCTTTGCAGAGGGGTATGTGTGTCATGTTGTCTTCCTTATTCTTGTTTCTTGAATTTCTGAGTTTATTTTTAGGCATTTGTGGAGATACTTGTTTTTTGTTTGTTTGTTTGTTTGTTTTTGTTTTTTTTTTTTTTTCCTGTGATGGCTTTTGTCTTTGGACTACTCAGCTGTGGTTCAGTGGAGTGAATGCTCTTTCAGTAAATACCCAGAGGCATGTGCTGGATGTGGCCAGAGAGCTCTGGTCAGTGCTCCAGGTCAGCTCTGGTCAGTGCTCCAGGGTAGGGCCAGTATCAAGGGCCAGTATCAGGTCATAGTTGTGTCCGATAGTCTCTTTTTTATCAGAAGGGAGAGTTTTATCAGCTCTGTTGGCATAGTCACTCCCTCACCTCCTCTCCTCCACAATGCACAATGCTCTGCCTGCATATGGTTCTCAGTGTGAGCACAGATCACATTGCAATGAGCACCCCAGGCAATCAGGCTCACAGTGATTGCCCATAGGCCCAGCTAAGCACTGCTTTCTCCTGTAGTCACTCTGTTCCCACAATCTCAGCACACAAGGCTCCCACGTGACAGGGTACTGAGGATCTGCTCTGCCCCACCCCACTAGTCTGTCCCATCCACAGAGAGGCAGACACTTCCAGACCCAGTTGCCTGTGGGTGCTCCACCTACGCAATTTGAGCCCCCAGAGCCAATGATGTGTTGGGAGCCTGGGAGCACTTCAGCATCCTAGGTGGGAGCCTCCTGTCAATCCTCCCAGCCAGACTCAGGTGTCTTCCCTCAGCTGGTGCCTGGGCATGCAGACATGAGCTGGGGCAGATGTTGTATATGTCCAAAATGGTGTTCACCCTCTCTCAGCCAGTTGCTGGGTGTTGATTGGGGAGAGAGAAACATGCCCCTGTATTGCTCTAGGTTGGTAGGTACCCTGTCCCCCACAGGGCTCCAGGCCAGACTCACACCAGGCTCTCCCTGCAGCTATCTCCCCAGTGGCATGGGTTGCTGCAGTCTGGTGTCACTTCACTGTCTAAAGCTGGTGCTCAGGTTCTTGGCTCCTGGGATCCTGTGTTGTGTCTTTGCTTATGCTGTTATGTCCACACCCTCCATGCTGATCCACAATATCCCTCTTCCTTCCATGGCAGTTTTCTCCCTAAGTCTCCCCCTGAGATTGCACTCTCTCCATTGTATGTTTTTTTTGTTTGTTTGTTAACTCTCTTCTCCTAGCCTAGAGCAGTAAGCTCCCACCCTATTCTGCCATCTTGGTATCTCACCACTTCTATCCCAATTCTATTTATGAATCCATGTATATGGCTTTCTGCAGAATGCCCAGGAATTTTTTTCCATCTAAAAATCCTGTTTACTCCTCAATGCTCAATTGTAAAATCTCTTTCCTAGTGTAACTTAAATGTGTACTCACTATTAATCCTCACCCTTATATGCCCAGGTCTTTTTAGTTTGTGTCATATATAGAACAGTGTGATTAGTCCGTAATCCCAAAAACAGTTATTGAGAATAATGTCGCAGGGTTCTAGTCCCGGTTGCTCCTCTTCCAGTCCAGCTCTCTGCTGTGGCCCCGGACTGCAGTGGAGAATGGCCTAAGTGCTTGGGCTCCTGCACCCGCATGGGAGACCAGGAAGAAGCATCTGGCTCCTGGCTTCAGATCGGCGCAGCGCCAGCCGTAGCAGCCATTTGGGGGGTGAACCAACGGAAGGAAGGCCTTTCTCTCTGTCTCTCTCTCTCTCTCACTGTCTATATCTCTACCTGTCAAATAAAAAGAGAGAGAGAGAATAATGTAAATGCTGGTGATTCTAATTCCTGGATATTTTAGATTTATTTTATTTATTTGAAGGGCAGAGTTACTGAGAGTGAGAAGGAGAAAGAGAGAGAGAGAGAGAATGAGAGAAAAAGAGAGAGGTCTTCCATCCGCTGGTTCACTCTTCAAATGGCCACAACAGCCAGGACAACACCAGGCCAAAGCCAAGAGCCAGGAGCTTCATCTGGGTCTCCCATGTGAATGCAGGGGCCCAGGTACTTGGGCCATCTTTCACTGCTATCCCACGTGCATTATCAGGACGCTGGATTAGAAGTGGAGCAGCTGGTATGCTGACACTGCAGACGGTGGCTTAACCCATGATGTCACATGCCAGCCCCTAATTCCTTTTCTTAAAGAGACAATTATATTTTTGATGAGAATTATATTTTACAATAATAATAGGAAATCCAATTCTACTTCAGGGGTCATAGAACTATTCATGGAAATACTAGCCAAGAATTAAGTATCAAAGAGAGAGTATGATTTTTCTAACTAAATCAGAGAAATAGACTCCAAGAGAAGTGTAATTATTATTTCAATGTGCACTCCATACCCACCATCTTAAATTCTTCATTTTCTATATGACTGAGATTGTACAAGAAAGAACTGAACAATTAAATAGTGCTCCCTGAGTACTTTTTATATACAATGGATTAATTACCTGGCCTTGCATAGACTATGACTACAAAGCGAATATATAAACCTTCTTTAGACTGAACTGCCGAATAAGTAAACTGATATGATAAATCATTCAAATTAAAACTAGACACAGGCAATAAGCCAACGTCTCTTCTACACATAGCAGGAAGGGGTCAGAGAATAACAGTAATGAGGAGCCATTTGCCTACAGTTGGTAGGATAGTCCCTTCTGTGATGAGCCAAAAAATAGCATTGTTTTTGAAATATCTTAGTAATTCTTTCAGGATAATGATGAAATACATAAATAATAAAATTTCCAATTATGCATAACAATAAAAAAGAACTATTTATCGAATCCTAGTGTATACTTGGACAGTTTGTGCAGCCTCGAGGGGGTGCTTTCTCTGAGAGAAGTAGTAAGTATAGGGCTGGACCACTTCCCCAAAGACCAGCATGTCAGAAAGACCATCTGGCAGGAATGTGGAGTTTGGAATGCAATGTGTTTTAGGAAAACACTCCCTGTGACCTCACAACAATTTGGTAAAGTTACCAAAACCCCAAAATACTATTTTTCATTGAATTTCTCATAGAAAATGGAGAAGAGCATGAACTGCAAATTGTTGTGTTTGCCCCAGGGTGAATACTAGACAGTATAGTTGGCTGCAGAAAAATGTAGGCAAAGAAAGGCAGTAGGAACAGTATTGGAATAAATCATAAACACTATTGGGAGGCACATAAGATATCATAACTCTGGGAATGAACCGTAGGACAAGATTTCTAGTTATCCAGAGACAAGGAGACATAGCTAACATCTGAGTTATTAATAATGAGAGTTATAATCATTGAAACAACAATAAAAATGAGAAACAATTTCACTTGATGTTTCTCTATTGCTGTTTAAAGTTCAACATATTGTTAAATTCTACCATATTCAAGCCAGTATTCACTGTTAACTGCCATATTTACAAAGAAGTCACATAGTTTAGTGATTTGTTTTAGAAAAACTCAGACTCTGGAGAATCTTTTTGGAAGTCTATCTAATTCATATTTCAGAGAATGTGTTTTCAGAAATACACTACAAAATATGTTTATATTTCTGGGAGGAATAGTTAAAGCTTTCACATAAAATAGATTGAGTATTTAGAGAACATATTCTTTTATCACTCAGACCTGGGGAGGTGGGTAGCATAGGCCACTACCCCTGTGAGAAAAACCTCTCAATAGTGATGTATACTATGAATATATACATTGATTTTTCTAAGCTTATCATCTCTGTGTATCTCAATGATTGCACAAGGGTGATTTTTGGGTGGTGGGGTGGAAGAAAGAAAGGAAAGTAGGAAGAGAGAAAGATAAAATGAAGGAAGGAAGGAAGGGTAAAAGAAAAAGAGATATAAGGAAGGCAGTGGGGTAGGAAGGGACATGCCTGAATTAGATGAGTTTATACTAAATGATTCACTATGGCTTTAATAAGGCATGTTTGTTGTAAAAGAAAATTTTGTAAACTACTGCACTTTGCAAAATTCAAACACCAACAACATTCCACACTATATTACCTCATTTAAATTCTCAAAGATACATAAAGACATGCTGAAGGCACTTACGGTATATACTTTGGCTTCCAAATTAATAATCCTTCCAGAGCAGTCCTATGAACTCAGTGGGAAGCTGACAACTCTGGAGAGGAGCTTCTTCTCACTTTCATTCTTGGGAACCCATCCTGTATGGATCCTGGAAGAAAATGTCGCTGCATTTGATTCTCCCACAACACTATATATTTTTAAATACTATTTTAATAATAATATGTTTATAAGCTTATTATGTAACCATTGACCATTCATTCAAACAATAGTATTCATTGTGTAAAATATGATAGACTATCAAAAAATTCCAACCCCTATCAAATATAATTTATTACTAGTATAAAACAAATAAATAAACAAACAAAACATCTGGTGAAAGTAAAGAAACAGAGACTAAATTTATTCTCCTGCATTATGCAATGGGAAAATTGAACAAAGTGAAAAAACAAAATTTTTCAAACTTTGAGCAACAAGCAATTTATGGAGGTGATCCCTGAATGAAAAGAAAAAAAATTAAGTGAGCCTTTAGTTTCAATGAAAGATTTTTCTAGGCAACTGAGCCAACTGCATGGGGCGTGGAGCTCTAAACTATTGGTGAAATAAAAACATTTTCAGACATGCAGGGTATCAAAAGACAAGCAACATGGGCACCCTTTCTTAAGGAACTACTTGTGCTTCACCAAAAATAAAGAAGATGTGAGCTGTATTAAACGGGAAAGGAAACATGACAGAAGCAAAGTGCTGAAGTAGCAGTTAATGGAAATCACAGCACAACAGCTGTCAAAAGAAGTTCATATAAATATCATACAGTTCATCCCCAAGTTCCTTGTGCCTCGTTTCAACCTGAGGATAGCAGAGCCCACACAAACAAAACTTGGATTTTTATCTATTTTTCATTGTTGATGTAATCCCGTCCTTCCCATCAGCATTAGCTAAGAACACTCATTGTACATATCTCCTGATCAGCCTCATCACATACTCTGGAAGCACCATTGCTGTTTTAATGCATGTGATACTCATTAGAACAAGAAAGAATGTGCCTCCAAGTGGCAGTATTCCAATGTGAAAAATATAGGAGGATTCTCATATAAGTTGCAACCAGAGATTATAAATGGACAAGTTTTAAATTTCCACTTATTTTAAAATAAATAAAAATTGAACTTAATTAAATGAATGTCATATTGCCAGTTGAAACTTGTAGATAAGTCTTTTGTGGTCAAATCTATGTTGAATGGTAGCAAGAGGAAGACTCCCTCCCTCTTAAATGATGCATGTCATTGATTTTTTATTGTTATGGAGTGAAATCTCTGTATAACTGTTTATTTAATTCCTCGCAAACCAGATTTGATTACTACTGTTATAACAGAGTATTCTTTTTTTAAAAAAAAGCATTTATTTATTTATTTATTTATGATGCAGAGCTACATAGAAATAGAGTAACAGAGAGACAGTCAGATCTTGCATCTGCTGGTTAACTACCCAAAAGATCTCAACAGCCATGGTTGAGGAAGGCTGAATTCAGAAGCCTAGAACTCCACCAGGATTTGCAACACAGGTGGCAGGGACCCAAGTACTTGGGCCATCTTCCACTGCTTTCCCAAGCACATTAGCATGGAGCTAGATCAGAAGTGGAGCAGCTGAGGTTTGAACAGGTGTGCATATGAGAAGCCAGCAACACCTGCGGTGGCTTGACATGCTGTGTCATAACGCGGGCCCAGAACATTTTTATTTTAGTTTTACTAGGGAAATCTATTTTTGTCCTTTTTATCAGGGTAAAACTGAGAGTTGAGAAGGTAATTAAGTCCAAATGCAAAACAGAACTAACATTTTTTACCAAGTACCTGCTGTGATTTGAGCATGGTTTGTCTCTGCCAAAATGGGTGCTGAAATTTAGTCATCAATATAGTGGTATTGAAAGGTGGTGGGGCCTTTAATTGGGCTTAGGTTTTGGGGGCACATCCTTTGTGAATGGCTTAAAATCCACTGCCCACCCCCTCTTTTCTACTGTGAGTGGAACTGCTGTGAGGCGACCACTGGAAGCCTACCTAAGCCAAATGCAGGTCCCTGGTAGACTCCAGAGCTGAGCACTAAGACGAACGCTTTGTCTTTATAAATTACCAAGTCTCAGGCAATTTGACAATCAACAGAAAATGGACTATGACAGGTCTCAGTCTTTCAAATAAAAAAATATTATGTTCTGATACAACAAGCAAATTGAGATTATTTGCTATATATATATTCAGAATGTATAGTAACAATATTTTTATTTTCAAGAAGATAATCAATAGTGCTTTTCCAATTCATTTATAATCCAGAATTTACCAACAAAATATAAAATAGTATTCATCAAGTTCTTACAAATTAAGAAGGTTATTGCTAATATCATAAGTGCTTCTTGTCAAAACTTTGTCAAGGCCAAATGTTCCAAATATGATATCACACACTTGTTCTCATCTTACCAATAAAAGGAGATTATACATTGTTAATTTTATGGAGCCTTTTAATTCCCTCATATTGCCAGGGGATCTGTTAGTAAATTACCTCATCTAGTGTACTAAATGATCCCTTAATGGCCTGTGTTATTGCAACTACAAATAAAGATATTCTCTTTCTATCAAAAGGAACAGGCCTATAGATTCATGGTTTTTTGTTTTTGTTTTTGTTTGTTTGTTTGTTTAGTGAGCCAGAAAACCCTCATGTTATTCTTTAATTTTTTTTTAATTATTGATTGGCTGCATTTATGCATCCAAATTATTGATCAAATCGCAGCAACATATCCTTATACCATGGGATACAGATTTTCTATTTTGTCAAATTCACAAAAGTTTTCTCTGTCATTCATTAATGTTTTCCTGGAGTTGTCACTGGGAACTATAAGATTCATTTATTTATTTGAAACGTAGAGTTGTAGAGAGACAGAGGCATAGAGAGAGAGAGAGAGATGAATTTTCCATCTGCTGGTTCACTCCTCAAATGGCCGCAATATCCATGGCTGGACCAGGCCAAACCCAGGAGCCAGGAGCTTCTTCTGGTCCTCCTCCTGTGGGTTCAGGGGTCCAAGTACCTGGGTTATCTTTGTCTGATCTCCTAGGCACATTGGTAGGTAGCTGGATTAGAAGTGTAGCAGCCCATATGGGATACTGATACTGTAAGTGGAGGCCTAACCTTCTGCACCACAGTGCCAGCCCCACATAGTGAATTTAATCATCTTTCAAGCAGGAATATTTACTGTAGTCACAAAACATCTGAATTCTATGATATGATTCAATAAAAATAAATCCAATTGTCATTTTTTGTTGTACATAAAAACTATATATTGTCAGAATTATATTCATCCTACCTGTCATGATATGAAAAGGAACTTAAAAAGGAATTCAGCCTGGAAACTTGATTTAAAATGAAAAATTACATAGATGGTTATCTTTTTAATTACATTTGGAAGCACTTTTAAACAAATTTAGAAAATTTTGGCTGTTATTGCTCAATATTATAAATTATACTTATTTTAATTTTTCAAAATAATTCATCAATTCATAAGTTGACCAGTAGAAAACCTACATCAAGATAACCACACAAAAACTAACCATAAAAATGTAAATCTTAATGAAAATACCCAAAGTTACAAAATCTAAATCATATGGTGCATGTGCGCATTTGGTGCAGTGGTTAAGACACCTGCATCTTATATCACAATGCCTGATTTCAAGTCCCTGCTTTGCTCCCTGATTTGGGCCTCTGGGAAGTGATTCAGTGAATAGAAGACCAACCCCACCACACACACACACATACACATACAAATGCACACTTCCATGTATGTGTGTGTATCCAGTGCCTGTCTCTCTGCCTCTTAAATAAAATAAATAAATATATAAATGTCTAAAATTATACAGTACTTATTTTAAAATTTAACTTCAGAAAAAACAATCCTAAACTTTGCTTGGAAATACAAAAGAACCTCAAGTAGCCAAAACACTCTTATGTAAAAAGTACAATGCTGACAGCATTGATTCTACCTGAGTTCAAAATCTGTTACCATGCTACAGTAACCAAAATAGCAGGGTACTGGCATACAATAGACACACTGAAAAATAAATTGAGAAAGAGAGTCCATGAATACACATATACTCTTATGGTCAATTGATTTTTTACTATAGTGCAAACACATAAGAAAGACATTCTCTTCAATAAGTGGTATTTGGAAAACTGGATATCCACAAGCAGAAGAATGAAATTGGACATATTTCACACCATATATAAACATCTACTCAGAATGGATCAAAAGCTCAAACACAGATCTGAAACTATGAATTTGCCAGAAAAAAAACAGAAATGCTACACAACATTGGTCTGGGCAAAGATTTCTTTGATAAGAATTAATGTTTTAAAAAATGAGCAAAGGACCTAAATAAATACCCAATAAGTATGGTTCAAAAAGACACACAAATCACCAACAGATACATGTAAAAAGGCTCAGCATCACTACTTATCAGGGAAATGCAAATTAAAACCACAATGAGATACCAGCTTTCTTAGAATGACTATTATCAAAAAGATGGAAGATAACAAACCTTGAAGAGGATGTGGAGAAGAAAAACCCATAAGCACTGTTGGTAAGAATGTAAATTAATATAATTATTATGGAAAACACTATGGAAGCTTAAGTTTTAGAAAACTAAAAATAGAATTACTATATCATACAAGAATCCCACTGCTATTTATATATCCAAAGGAACAAAAAATCGATATGCCAAAGAATATTGGAACACTATTCACAATATTCAAGACATGGAAAAACCTAAATGTGCATCCATTGATGAATTGATAAAGAAAATGCAGTATATGCCGGTGCCGCGGCTCACCAGGCTAATCCTCCGCCTTGCGGCGCCGGCACACCAGGTTCTAGTCCCGGTCAGGGCACCGGATTCTGTCCTGGTTGCCCCTCTTCCAGGCCAGCTCTCTGCTGTGGCCAGGGAGTGCAGTGGAGGATGGCCCAAGTGCTTGGGCCCTGCACCCCATGGGAGACCAGGATAAGCACCTGGCTCCTGCCTTCGGAACAGCGCGGTGCGCTGGCCACAGCGCACCAGCCGCAGCGGCCATTGGAGGGTGAACCAACAGCAAAAGGAAGACCTTTCTCTCTGTCTCTCTCTCACTGTCCACTCTGCCTGTCAAAAAAAAAAAAAAAAGAAAGAAAGAAAGAAAAAGAAAATGCAGTATATATATACATGATGGAAATCTTGTCAAGTGTGACAAAATGGATGAAGCTGGAGGGTCTTATGTTAAGCAAAATTAGCCAGGCACAGACAGAAAAATTCCTCATGACCTCACTTCATTGTGGACTTAAGAAAGTTAAACTCATAGAAACACAGAATAGAATGTGGCTACCATGAAAAGGCCAGGAGGTGGTGGAGATAAAGGGTAGTGGTTGGCCAAAGGGTAGAAGGTGTTAGTCAGATACGAAGAATAAGCATTGAAGATCTGTTGCACAGACTGGTGACTATAATAACACTGTAGTACATATTTAAAATCTAAAATAGTAGATTTTAACTGTTTTAACCACAAAAAACATCCGTATGTAAGGTGGTGGATTTGTTAATTTCCCTCATTTAATCAATCCACATTGGCTAAACTGTCACTCAGTCCCTATTAGAGGACCTCATTCAGGTTCAGGCTCCACTTCCCATCCAGTTTTCTGCTAATGTACACCCAGGGGGCAGCAGATGATGGTTCAGATACTTGAGTTCCTACCACCCAAGCTGGAGTCCCATGGAGCTCTGGGCTCCTGGCTTTGGCCTGGCCTAACCCTGGCTATTTCAGACATTTGAAGAATTTGATCCGATGGCAGGAGCCAGGTGCTTCTCCTGGTCTCCCATGGGGTGCAGGGCCCAAGCACTTGGGCCATCCTCCACTGCACTCCCTGGCCACAGCAGAGAGCTGGCCTGGAAGAGGAGCAACCAGGACTAGAATCCAGTGCCCATATGGGATGCCAGTGCCACAGGCGGAGGATTAACCAAGTGAGTCAGGGCGCTGGCCCTGCTAGTAGTATAATATTACAATGAGACTAGTACAGTAACCTAGAATTATCTCACAAACACCATATAGTGTATTTTTTGAGTGTTGCCCCAATAACCAAGGATTCTGAAAAAAAATAGTGCCATTATTTTGAATTAGCCTAGAATAGACTTTTAGAATTCAGTCAGTTGTAAGACAGTTTAGGAATAGGTCTGGCCAAAAGCAATTACTTGACAACCATTCCTATATTTAGAAGGTTCATTCATTTACAAAATACTGTATCTTTCAAATAATACTAAAAACAAAATGCGGATGTTGAGCAGATGGTACCCGTTACTACTTCCAGGAAGAGCCCCCACTGCATGGAGGGTAATAAATTGCACAACAATGCAATGGCAGCATGGCTACCCATTCTGCTGTTCTCAGGTGTCAGGGTCTCCAAGAAAAACGTATCTGAGGTGGGTGTTTGGCATAGAGACTTACATCTTCACTTGGGATGCCTATCCAGTATCTAGCACAAGTTCCAGATCCCTTGTTTCCAAACAGCTTCCAGCTAACACAAACTCTACTAGAGGCAGCGTAATAGCTCAATTACTTAGGTCCCTTTCACCCACATGGGAGACCTGGATTGAGTTCTGGGCTCCTGGCTTCAGCCTGACCCACCTCTGGTTGTTGCAGGCGTTTGTAATGAATGGAAGCAGTGAATGAAAGAGTCCCCTCTCTCTCTTTCTCTCTTTCAAATAACATGAAAATAAGAAAATTCTAAATTTTTAAAGCAAAGACACATCTTACATATGCGTTGCTGGAAAAAAATAATTTGCTCACATGGAGGAAAGATAGAGGAAGATCAGCTTGAATATTGAACATCGGTTCCCCATGACCAATAGGTTTTTCCCTTCAGCAACTGCAGGGGGATGGTCTGTTCTTACCCCTTTCTTGCTGTAGGCAAAGATCCGATTATCCCCTCATTATGAACAGAGGCAGTGGTGATGATGACCAGGTGCTAACGCATGCAGAACAGAACAGTGCGCATTGAGGCTGGGACAGAAAAAGATATTCTGAGACAAAGACACATGTCTCAGGAGAAGCGAGCATTTTTATCTCTCTGTAAAGAAATTTTCCAGATTCAAGGCCCATTCCTATGCCATGATGCAGGGATGCAATGACCAGACACACATGAATTTTTTTGTTTTGCTTTGTTTTTTTCCAACAGTAGGTTTGTTAAAACAGTAGAACAGGGATTAGCAAAGTACCGCCCTCAGGCCCGGACCCATAGCTGAAATCCAGTGATTTCCATATTATCAATTTCGTTCATTTCTGTATTATCAATGGCTATTTTTCCTGACGCAGCAGTAGCATTACACAGATGGAACAGAGACCTTAAGGCCAGTAATGAAATAGGACTGCCTGGCTCTTCACAAAAAATGTTCTGCAATCTTGCTGGGGAACACTACCAACTAAAAACAAGGGGATCTGTTTGTTGTTGGAACCATAAGAAAATCCAGACCAACAGGTAGTAAACTAATAGTGTTAGGACTGCACATTGCTATGCCTCCTTATCTATTGCTGCATGGCAACTGAGCAGGTTCCAGTAGGTTGAGACATTTTTCTGCTGAGTAACTCCTTGGCTAATGACCACTATTGTATAACCCTGTATAAAAGGAGCTAGTCCTTGTGGGCTGCTACTGCTGTGCTATGGTCACCTACGCTGCTGTTGCTTCTGCTGCCTGAATAAAGAATAAACAATCTGGGGCCAACACTGTAGCTTAGTGGGTAAAGCCGCCACCTGAAGCACCAGCATCCCCATGCACGCTGGTTCATGTCCCAGCTGCTCCACTTCTGTCCAGCTCTCTGCTATGGCCTGGGAAAGCAGAAGAGGATGGCCCAAGTCCTTGAGTCCCTGCACCTGCTTGGGAAACCCAGAAGAAGCTCCGGTCTCCTGGCTTCGAATCAGCTCCAGATATTGCAGCCATTTGGGGAGTAAACCAGTGGATAGAAGACAGCTCTCTGTCTCTCTCTCTCTCCCCTCCTCCTCCTCCTCCTCCTCCTCCTCCTCTCTGTAACACTCTACCTTTTAAATAAATAAATAAATCTTAAAAAACAAATGAACCATCTTTTTTTTATTTTTTATTTCATAAATGTGAATTTACAAAGTGCAACTTTTGTATTGTTGTGGCTTCCCCCCCCCCGCAACCTCCCTCCCACCCGTGGCCCTCTCCTTTCCCTTTCCCTCTCCCATCCTGCCCTTTATCAAGTTTCATTTTCAATTACCTTCATATACTGAAGATCAACTTAGTATATATTAAGCAAGGATTGCAACAGGCTGCATTCACACAACCGCACAAGGTATAGTGTACTGTTCGACTAGTAGTGTTTTTAAGTTTCATAGTACAACACATTAAGGACAGAGATCCTACGTGGGGAGCATGTACCCAGTGACTCCCGTTGTTGATTCAACAATTGGCACTCTTATTTATGACGTCAGCAATCACCCGAGACTCTGCTGTGAGCTGTCTAGGCTATGGAAGCCCCTTGAATGAACCATCATTTTAATGGCTAAAGATCAAAGCAGTTGGGTCTATATTGGCCAGCAAATATTCTTTTGATGTCACATATTTCACAAGAAGGCAATTCAGAAGTATGAGAAACAGAATGAAAATTATTGAATCCTGAGAAATAGTAAAGGAGCTATAGAATGTGCTTTACTGAGATCTCTAAGAATCCTGGAGAAAAACCTCTTCTCGTTTAACAGTGCAGAAGGTGAAGCTGGGTGCCTCTCCCAGGCCCTTTCAGTCTGAAGCCCGTGAGTCTCTGCCTTGAAAAGTAGTTCAGCTTTTAGTCCAGTCAAATATGTTTCTGCTAACCCTGGAAAACGCTTCTAAATGTACAGCGACTGACATTCTTAAAAGTAAACACGATGTCTTTTCTTCCGGAAGATGCAATTGTTCAAATAATGACACTTCCTTTGACATTGACAGTGGCAAGGGGAGTATAATGTCAGACCAAGATGAGAGACTATGTTCAGTGAGAAATTGGATCAAGAATCCCCTGACATCACATCAGCATTTAGCAGGCCAGACTTACCTGCCACTCCAGTGTGTGCTAAAGGACAGGCATAGAATCAATTAAGTCATCACCAAATGTGATTCAAATTGTTCCCTTCTGTTTTTAATGCCAATAGTCAAAATTCTGTTTCTTATCTAATGGTAGCTCATAAACAAAAGAGGGGAATGGCAAGATAGAGACAAAAGAAGCAATTCCCTTAATAGCATGAAACCAGAAAAGAATTTCTTCCCCCAGTGCTTTCAGGATCATAGTCTACTTTTTCCCCTCATTTCTTATTCCTTTGGTGACATTCAAGTCCTAGAAAATGTTTTTGAAAGCAATTATATTCTGAAGCAAGTTTTCCCAAACTCCCACAGCTTAACTTTTTGGCTTAAAATATCATGTTTTAAAAGGTGTTGGCATTCAGTTTTACCTAACAAATAGTTGGGTCTTGAAAAAGAAAAAAAAATCTGACAGTTTAACAAGAAAAAAGTCTGTGTGTGTGTGGGTGTGGATATGTGTGGGTGTAGAATTGGCTGATTATTTTGCTTTAAACCATTGACTTATTCCAACATTTTTTTAAACAAATGTGGATTATACACTTCTATTTCTGACCATTTTAACATCAAATATAATTAAAGGACATAGGTAAAACTTTTTTTAAAACTATTCACTAGAAATGGAAATCCAACACAGTTATATATCCACTAGTGTTTGCCTTTTTAATTGTTAAATACAGCCTTATGCTGACATTCCTTACCTGCCTAAATATAGATAAGTGATAGTTACAGGAATTAAAAATTCCTAAAAAACAAAATAAGAACTTTGAAATGAAACCATTATTTTTTCTTAATTTTTTTTTAACCCCTGGCCTTTATCATTCATCTGAAATGAGATGCTCTCATGCCCTAAATACCTAACAAAAACAGATTAACCAATCAAGTAGCAGCTGGTGTCAGATATTGGGTAGTTACCTGTGCATGACCATTAACCATGAAAGAAGAAAAACAGAGTGATCCTTATGAAGATCCTGACACCTTGACTGGAGGCATTTTCCAGATAAGAATGGAGAAACAGAGAGAGACAGAGAATCAGACAGACAGACAGACTTCAAATGGAGCAGAGTAATCTTGCGATGTCCAGGAGACAGAGGTCTGAATTTGGAGAGTTTGAAGAGGTTAGAATTTGTGGAATGGAATAATCACAGAAAACTATACAGAAATGTGTGGCAGGGTGTCTTTGAGTCTCCACCTGAATCCTAAGATGGTCCTATGACTAGACAGAACGCTAGGCCAGTGCAAGCCTCTGGTAATGACCTGGTAACCAACCAACTCCCAGAATACACAAGGGCCCAGAACTATTTAAGTTTGGACCAAGCAATGTTAACATGTTCCTGCATGCCAGAGGCATTTAGTAGAGTCCCCGTAAAAGAATGCATTAGTAGTAAACAAAGTATAGATTATTCTATATTTATTTTACAAAGCTTAATAAGAAACAAACAGATTTGCAATTTTTGCAATTATCTATCTGTAAAAATAATATTCAGCTCTTTAGAAGTGATCAAAATTCAGAGCTCAACGTGGCATCCACAATCTAATACCAAATTAAAGGTAAAGCAGTAAGGCAGGAAGTACCTACAGAAACAAAAGAGAAAAAGTCAATAGAAAGAGACTTAGAAATGTTAGAAGCAATGGAATTAGCAATAAAGAGGTAAGACTAGCTACCATAAGAGGCATAAGGATTTAACAGAAAATAAGAACACATCGAGGTAACAGTCTTCATTTAAAGGAACCAGGGTACTTCAGAGAAATGACTGTTCCTAGAGCTACAGGAAGGAAAATATAAAGGGAACTTTGAACATTTTGCAGTATTAGAAAGAGGGGCCAGCGCTGTGGCCAGCACTGCTCCACTTCCGATACAGCTCCCTGCCAATGAGCCTGTGAAAACAGCAGAGGGCCAAGTGCTTGGGCCCCTGCATCCATTTGGGAGACCAGGGGAGACCAGGGGAAGTTCCAGGCTCCCGCCATTGCAGGCATTTGGGGAGTGAACCAGTGGGTAGGAAAATATCTCTCTCTCTCTCTATTTCTATCTCTCTTTCATTTGACCTCTGCCTCTCTATAACTCTACCTTTCAAATAAATAAATAAATCTTTAAAAAAAGGTAATTAAGAACATTCTCAAAATAAGTAAATAAATTAAAAGATGGAGCATCTTATAAGGATATAGGAACCAATCTGAAAAAATTTCTCATGGCCAAAACTGAAACTATTTTAGCATAAAATAAATTATTTAGGGGCCTGCACTGTGACATAGCAGGTAAAGCAGCCACCTGCAGTGTTGGCATCCCATATGGGCAGCAGTTCAAGTTCCAGCTACACCACTTCCAATCCAGCTCTCTGCTGTGCCCTGGGAAAGCAGTAGAAGACGGCCCAATTCCTTGGGCCCCTGCACCCACATGGGAGACCTGGAAGAAACTCCTGGCTCCTGGCTTTGGATCGGTACAGTTCCAACTGTTGCAGCCAATTGGGGAGTGAACCAGTGGATGGAAGAGCTCGCTGTCTCTCTTTCTGCCTCTCCTTTATTCTCTCTCTCTCTGTAACTCTGACTTTCAAATAAATAAATAAATAAATCTTAAAAAAAATAAAAATAAATGATTAGTGTTGTTCTTTTAGTCAAAACTGTAAAAGTATGTTCTTGAGACCTTACTGGCATAAATAACAAATTTAGATAAGTAAATAATAAGTAGGAATATGAGAAAAAATGTTTCTTAAACAAGCATTCCAAATAATGTGTGTAGATACTCCATCCTCCTGTATGAATAGAGGCTGGACTTAGTGATTCACTTCTAAAGAACTGAGAAAGGAAAAGCGAAAAACCCAGTCACTTCCTGGGGCCAGTGTTGTGGCACAGCAAGTTAAGCCCCACCTGCAACAATGCCAGCTGCCGACATGAGCAGTGGTTCCAATTCTGTTCCACTTCCCATCCAGCTCCCTGCTGATATGTCTTGAAAAGCAACAGAAGATGGCCCAAGTGCTTCAGACCCTGCCCACACATGTGGGAGATCTATGGGGAGTGTTCCATTCTCCTGGCTTCAGCCTGGCCCAGCACTGGCTGTTGCAGCCATTTGGGGACTGAACTAGGGAATGTAAGTTCTCTCTCTCTGTCTCTCCCTCTATCTCTATAACTGTGACTTTAAATAAGTCAAATAAATCTTTACAGTCACTTCCCAGTAAAGTTACCTGGCAAACACAACTGTAATCAAATGGAGGAGGTTAGCATTTTCAGGGAAGTTCTGCAGCTAGCATGGGTACCTGACAACATTTGATAAGAAAGGCACTTTACTTCTGCAGCTTTCTTTCCAAAAGATCCCTAACTCCAGAATAATGATGAGTGGAAGAAACACACAAATTGAAGAATATTATATAAAATATTTTAACTCTACTCCCCCAAACCGTCAATGTCATAAAAAACAAGGAAAGCCAGGGGAATTGTTACAGATGAGAGGAGACTGCCGAGATTTGGTTACAATCATCAAATGCAACATATTGTCCTAGATTGAATCCTTGAAAAGAAAAAAAAAATGCATTAACACAAAAATTGATGGAATCCAAATAAAGGCTGGATTCTAATTAATGGGAAGAAACGGCGGGGAGAACCTCAGTGAACTTGGCATAACTGCAGGATCGTCTCCGGATGGCCTTGATTGATGGAGTCCTCCTGCACTATCTCTACTGCAGTTCTCAATCCTGAGGCAAGGAGGGTTGACTAGGGAAGTCAGTGCCGTGCTCTAGCCTATCCACCCAGAAAGTCACATTGCCCTGGGCTTGAAAATTCCGGAGTGGGCTGTTTTCTGGGATTCTTCAGCTGTGGTGCAAGCCAGGTACGTAGAGTTTAAACTGAATCCACCCTGAGAAGCTTTCCTGAGACCCAGGGGACCGGTCTGCAATGAGTCCAAGACTTCTGTGGTCCCTTGCTGCCTGCCTGTAAGTAACAAACTCACTCTGTGTAACTTGTACCGGTGGGAGTTCTGTCTCCCTGGACTCAGGCTGGTTGGTATCCAGTGCACAATGAACCTGCTTCAAAATAACATTGGGCTGTCTAACTTGTCTGTGGTCCTCAAGAGGAGAAGAAACAAGAAAGAAAAGCATTTACTGGAAGAAATAATGGCTAAACATTTTCCAAATCTGATAAAACTTAAACACACAGAGACCCAAAAAGTTCATTGATTTCCAAGATGCAGAAACAAAGAAAACCATAATAACCATATCTCAAGAGTAATGACACATACAAAAATAATCAAAAAACTGAAAAGACATATTACATGCAGAAGAACATATTAGAAGCCATACAAGACAAAGCACAATGTAATGTTCTCTGAAACTCTGAAAAAAGGGAAAAAATGAATCCATGGTTCTACATGAATAAAAATAGTCTTAAAAATAAAGGGAAAATGAAGATTTTTCTTACAAATAAAATGAAGAAAAGGCATCACCAACAAAACTGTCCTATAAGACACATTAAAAGGAAATTCCTCAGCTTGATGGAAAGTGCTAGCGAATAGGAAGTCAACATCTTAAAATTATTTATTTTTTTTTTAAGGGAAAGGGTTTATTGGGGAACACCCTACAGACCAGAGTGAAGGGGCGGCAAAGGAAAAAGAGAGAAGGAGACTGTAAGAGAGAGACAGAGAGGAGGGAGAAGAGAGAGGAGGAGAGAAGCCGAGAGAGGCCAAGAGAGCACAGAAGAGAAGGATCAAGAGAGAAGAACCAAGAGATCAGGTGTTCAGGAACAGGCCCTTTTAAAACTTCGCCTGAGGGTGGGCAGGGAAGCAGGAGCAGCGAATCCCATTAGGATGGGGGTGGAGCCTGGCTCAGGTAGCTGGGCTGTGTGGCCACCTGGCTAAAACTGTGCCAGTTTCCTAACATTCCCCCCTTTTGTTTTTTATAAAGCAGGATTTGTATGGGGTTACATTAGTCCCAAAAGTCCAGGAGGGGTAGAGGGACGATGATCTGTCTTTAGAGCTACTTCCTGCTGACAGGGGGTGACGAGGTACTCTCCACTGGCATGGGGCAATGTCTCAAGCCACTGTCTCCTGGTTGGGAAGTATATTTCCGTAGCAGCATTTGCTTGACTGCCTGGTTGTTGAAGGCCTTGGTTCGGTTCCATTATCACCTGCGGTAAACACTTAGGCACTGTAGTATAAAAGACAGGGTGAGAATAGTAACCAATGATCCTAAGAGTAGCATTAACCAGGTAATGAGAGGATTTTATGGAGAGGAAATGGAGGGGTCTCTGGACCCTTGTGGGGACAGTTTGATGGATGTGCCTTAAAGTTGATGGCACCACAGCTCACTAGGCTAATCCTCAGCCTGAGGCGCCGACACCCTGGGTTCTAGGCCCGGTTGGGGAGCCACATTCTGTCTCGGTTGCTCCTCTTCCAGTCTGCTGTGGCCTGGGAGGTCAGTGGAGGATGGCCCAGGTCCTCAGGCCCTGCACCCGCATGGGAGACCAGGAGGAGGCACCTGGCTCCTGGCTCCGGATCTGCGTAGCTCCGGCCATAGCGGCCATTTGGGGGGTGAACCAATGGAAGGAAGACGTTTCTCTCTGTCTCTCTCGCTCTCTCTCACTATCGAACTCTGTCAAATAAATTTAAAAAATTTAAAAATCAATAAACTTGAGAAATATCTGGCTAGAATAGTTAATATAAAAAGAAATATCACATGCAGAATTGCTAATATTAAGAACAATAAGGGCGCTGTGGCTCAACAGGCTAATCCTCCGCCTTGTGGCGCCGGCACACCGGGTTCTAGTCCCGGTCGGGGCGCCGGATTCTGTCCCGGTTGTCCCTCTTCCAGGCCAGCTCTCGGCTGTGGCCAGGGAGTGCAGTGGAGGATGGCCCAAGTGCTTGGGCCCTGCACCCCATGGGAGACCAGGAGAAGCAACTGGTTCCTGCCTTCGGAACAGCGCGGTGCGCTGGCCACAGCGCACCAGCCGCGGCGGCCATTGGAGGGTGAACCAACGGCAAAAGGAAGACCTTTCTCTCTGTCTCTCTCTCTCACTGTCCACTCTGCCTGTCAAAAAGTAAAAAAAAAAAAAAAAAAAAGAACAATAAGAAGTTCAGACATGTTCTGACAAAAAAGGGAATATTTTTAATAATGTATAATAAATTAGCAAGTCTTTGAACTAAAGCTGAATTGAAAATATACTGCTTCAAAAAATCTGAAATACTTTATACTTACAAACAAGATAAACGTATAGTTAAAAGCCTTGCAAAATGTACATTCAACATCCAGCTTAATGATTAATTTTACAAAAAATTTTATAAAATAATTAATAGTAATCTTATGAAAACTGTTTTAGAAAATCTTGAAATATTTCTCAATTCACTTTTTGTGAACAGTATTACTCTGGTATAAAAATGATTTAAATAAATTACAGACCATTACAGAGCAACAAAAATCAAGAATATACAATATAAATACTCAAACAATTACTGGAAAATGAAGACTGCAATATATAAAAATGATAATGTACATTGTTGCAAAATCTGATAGCAGCAATGAGAGATAAGACAAACATTTAAAAATCAATCATTATTATTCTTTCTATTAAAAAGAGAGGAATTTGTAGATAGTCATCTCACAAGATTCAGGGGAAAATGACGGGAATACAAAACCCATACGTAGTAAAAACTGAAGGAAAACTAGGAATAAAACAAAATTTCTCAAATTTTGAAAACCAACTATAAAAATTATAGCTAACATCAAAATTGTGATAGAATAAATATTTTTTCTTTAAGTATTCAAACAAGGTAAGAATTACTGCTCTCAGCATGTCTATTCAATAATATACTGTGGATCCTTACCAGTGAAAGGAAGATGGAAAATAGGAAAAGAAATGCAGATTACAAAGAATGAATTGAATATTCTCTATTCACAGAAAACATGATCATGAGTATGAAAAACTACAAAAAAAGCTACTGAAACTAATAAAGTTTAGTAAGGTCACATGATACATGGCCATAATACAGAACTCAATTATATGTCTACATCTTAGCCATGAGCTATTAGAAAGAAAAATTAAAATAAAAGCATGGCCAACATGAAAAGGCTACATATCCTATGATTGCAACTATAAAACATTTTGGAAAAGGAAAAACTCTCAGAACACTAAATAGGTCAGTTGTTGCCAAGGATTGAGAAGGGGGGGAAGGATGAGGAGGTAGAGCAGGAAGAATTTTCATAGTAATCAGACTGCTGTATATGATGCCCTAATGATGGATAGATATCATTATACACTTTTCCAAACTCACAGAATGTACACCAAGAGTGAAACTTCATGAAATCTAGGGACTTTGAGTGATAATGATCTGTCAAAACAGGTTTATCAATTATAACAAATTACCACTCCAGTGGGGAATGTTTGTTGTTGGGATGGGGGTGGGGAGTAATGCATTGTTAGGGAAGGGGACATATGAAAAACGTCTGTACCTCTTGTTCAGATTTGCTTCAAACCTAAAATTTTTTAAAACATAAAGTGTATGCACACACATATGTATGTATGTATAGACACACACACACATATATAAGATTTATTTATTTAATTGAAAGGCAGAGTTTCAGAGAGAAAAGGAGAGACAGAGAGAAAGATCCTCCATCTGCTGGTTTACACCCCAGTTGGTCGCAATGGTCAGGGCTTGGCCTGGCCGAAGCTAGGAGCAGAGAATTCCATCTTGGTCTCCCTCATAGGTGTCAGGGGCCCAAGTGCTTTGGCTATTTGCTGCTGCTTCCCCCAGCCTATTAGCAGGGAACTGGATAGGAAGTGGAGCAACTGGGACTTGAACCATGCTCAGATGGGATGCTGGCATTGCAGAAGGTGACTTAATACATTACGCCACAGTGCCATTCCCCCAAAAGTATAATTTAAAAGATAAAATAAAATCAGGAAAATTAAAATCTGTTCATAGGAATTATTTTTTAAAATATGCAGAAAATTATCTCCAAAATCACATATATATTCTAAGCAATCTCAATAAAAATTACAGAATTATATACATTACCAAGCCAATTCTAAAGTTCATATAGAAATGCAAAGTATCTAAGAAATACAAAACAATTTTGAAAAAGTCAAACAAAACCAGAGTGTGTGTTTGGCCACTCACATCCCACACCAGAGCGCCTGGGTTCAATTCCCAGCTCTGGCTCCTGAGCTGCAGTTGCTAGTTGGTGCAGGTGGCAGTGGTGATGGCTCCAAGAGCTGAGTTCCTGTCACCTACGAGGCAGACCAAGAGTATGTTTCTGAATCCTGTCTATCCTCAACCAAACACTAGCCACTGCAAACATTTGAGCTATAAACCAGCAGTTGGAACTCTCTCTCTCTCTCTCTCTCTCTCAAATAAAAAACAAATAACAAACTCCTATATCCATTAGAATGACTAAAATTAAAATGTCTAATAATTTTTATTAATTAAATGGTAATTAATTAGAGGAAATTGAGCAATAGGAACACTTCAACATCACTGGTGAGAATGTAAAATGAGGTTTATAAGAAACTGCTGCAGGACTGGCATTGTAACCCTGTAAGTTAAGCCTCTGCCTGCAGATCCACCATCCCCTATGGATGCCAGTTCAAGTTCCAGCTATACCACTTCTGATTCAGCTCCCTGCTAATGTACCTGGGATAACAGTGGAAGATGGCCCAAGTGCTTGTGCCCCTGGACCCATGTGAGAGATGTGGATGAAGTTCCTGGCTCCTGGCTTCAGCCTGGCATAGCCCTGGTGGTCATAGCCATTTGGGAGTGAACCAGTGAATGGAAGACCTCTCTCTCTGTCTCCCTTTCTCTCTGTAATTCTGACTTTCAAATAAATAAAATGAATCTCTAAAAAGTGAAAAAAATTCCTGCACAGTTCTCTAAAGGTAAAGATAAATTCAACGATATGGCTCGGCATTTCCACTTCAGTTTGTTTATGCCAAGGAAATGAAACCATATTTCCACAGAAAAACATGTAAAATCATGTTTATGGAAATTTTATTCATATTAAGCCAAAAGATAACAAGACATCAAGTTCTAAGAGGTAAATGAATAAACTTCAACGTAATCCCACTGAGATAACATCATGAATGAATTTAAAAATTATCATGCTGAACTAATGAATTCAAGCAGAAAAGGATCTATGCTTTATAAACCAATTCATGTGAAATTCTAAAATGAACAAATCTAATCTAAAATGATAAGAACATAGATCAATGTTTGCTTACACTCAGGAGAGAAGAAGCGAATTGACTACACAGGATCATCCGGGAATCTGTGAAGAGCTGCAACTGTTCTCAATCTAAAGATACACACTTGTCAAACATTGTCTAATTTATTACAAGTAATTTATACTTGAAAAAATTAATTGAAAAAGTAGAAAGAGAGAAGAATCAGTGATTTCAGATAAGAGAGATTCTTAACATGGCCCTCATTCACCCCAGCCCTGGATTCTACTGACTTGTGCCCAGAGGACCCACGTATCAATCTCGGTTCCACAATTAATTAGCTTTGTGACCTCGGATAAGTCACTCACTTCTGCTAGTTTCTTCCGTGTTAAATGAGAGAACTGGACTAGACAATCCCTAAGGCCCATCAACCTCTGCAAATCTGGGTGAAAAAATATAGAACAGAAACTTTAATAGGGTCAAATGATCTCTTTAATTCATTGTATATTCGATCTGCTAAAAGATAAACAACTTACAATTAGTAAAATGCAATTATGTGACTGAAAACTTAGTGTTGGAAGATAGGTTCCAACACTGAAGACTACTTCCTGTGAGGGCAGAGGGAAGCTGGAAAGAAACAGCAAATGTGTCTTAGGGTTCTAGTGAGTAAGCAAGTGAAACAGAAGCTACTCTCTTTCTTTTGGCTTATTCACTAGGGGTCTTACAAACTCATAAACAGCTTGCTTTCTCTTCCTGGTGTTTTCTCACCAACACCAGAAGAAAAATATGATTATTAGATTACATAATTCTTGTAAGAATGCCAAAAATTTTATTGAAAAGCATAAAAAAGAATCCCTGGCTTAACTATTGCTTTTGAAATGTGATTTATAAATCTGATTAGATATTCAGTTCATCCCTGACTTTCTCACAATTACAAGAAACCTACTCAAACTGACAGGGCACATTCTACATGTCTTTTTTTTTTTTTTTTATTGTGTATATAGTATCGCTAGAATCTAGAGACTACACTGCTTAAGTTTCCTTTGCTAATATAAAGCTTGATGTGACTTAAATATGTGTTTTAAGGAATTTAAATGCTTCAGATTCTTTCTAAAAATACTGAAGATGGGGCAGGTGTTTGGCATAGCAGTTAAAATGACACTCGGGATGCCCACACCCAATATAGATATGTCTGGTTTACGTTCCAGCTCCACTTCTGATCCAGCATTCTGCTATTGCTCACCCTGATAGGGCAGCATATAGATGGCCCAAAGATTTTTGTTTCTACCACTGATGTAGGTGACCCAGACAGAATATCTGACCCCTTATTTTGGCCTGAACTGGCCCTGGCTGTTGCAGTCTTTTGAGGAGTGAGCCAGTGGGAGGAAGATCTCTCTCACTCTCTGTCTGTCTCTACTTCTTTCTCTGTCACTCTTTGAGTCTGTCAGTCTCTCTCTTTCTCTCTTTCTCTCTCTCTCTCTCTCTCTGTCTGTCTTCTTCTTCCTTCTAAATTGAAACAATTTTTTTTTAAAAAACACTGAAGAGGAACTTAAATACTAAATAAACTTTTAAAATAAGCTTCCCTTCCTTCTTATAGAGTTTCCTAGTCTGAGACAGTTTTAATCTGTAAAGAACATAACACATAATCTGGTAGAATCAGAGTTAACAATTTCTTGAGGATCTAGGCATTGTTGTGTAATGAGTTAAGCAGTCGATTTTGATGTTCACATCCCACATCTGAGTGTCAATTTGAGTCCCAGTCACTCTACTTCCAATCCAACTTCCTGCCTATGCCCAGGAAAGTAGTGGATAATGGCCCTCGAACTTGGGTCCTTGCAAGCAATGTGCAATTCCAGAGGGAATTACAGGCTCCTAGTTCTATGTTATGGTCATTTGGAGAGTGATCCAGTGAATGGAAGATCTCTCTGTATCTCTCTCTCTCTCTCTCGCCCTTTAAAATAATTATGTATTGTCTAATGTGCAGTGATGCTATAACTAGTACTGAAACAGTATTTTTACACTTTGTGTTTCTGCGTGGGTACAAACTGATGAGATCTTTACTAATTACATACTGAATCGATCTTCTGTATATAAAGATAATTGGAAATGAAAAAAAAAAAACCTGGTGTTAAATTGGAAATGGCATAGAAAATTAATTAATTTAAAAAAATATATATTATGTAGGATCTCTGTCTTTAATGTGCTGTACACCCTTATTTAATGCTATAACTAGTACTCCAACAGTATTTTTTTCTTTTCTTTTCACTTTGTGTTGCTATATGGGGGCAAACTGTTGAAATCGTTACCTAATATATACTAAACTGATCTTTTGTATACAAAGAGAATTGAAAATGAATCATGATGTGATAGGAAGGGGAGAGGGAGTGGGAGGGGGGAGGGTTGTGGGTGGGAGGAAAGTTTTGGGAGGGGGAAGCCATTATAACCCATAAGCTATACTTTGGAAATTTATATTCATTAAATAAAAGTTTAATAAAAAATAATTAATTAAAAATTTAAAATAGGTCTCAAAAAAAAAAAAAAAAAAAAAAGGATTGCCTGGACTAGGGCCAGGGCCATGCTGAGGCTATTGAAGCACTTGCCTCAGGTACAAAAATACAGAGGTACCAGAACTCATCATCAAGGTACAGAATATTTCAGTGAGCTATTTTTAAAAATTTAATTTAATGCAAAAATATAGCACATTGGCCAGCGCTGTGGTGTAGCAGGTAAAGCCACCACCTGCAGTGCCAGTATCCCATATGGGTGCCAGTTTGAGACCTGGCTGCTCCACTTCTGATCCATCTCTCTGCTATCCCCTGGGGAAGCAGTGGAAGATGGCCCCTTTTAACTCCTTGGGCCCCTGCACCAATGTGGGAGACCCAGAAGAAGCTCCTGTCTCCTGGCTTCTGATCGGTGCAGCCTCTGTTTTCTCTGTAACTCTGCCTTCAAATAA
The DNA here is from genome assembly GCF_033115175.1 of Lepus europaeus. Lineage (NCBI taxonomy): Eukaryota > Metazoa > Chordata > Mammalia > Lagomorpha > Leporidae > Lepus > Lepus europaeus. Next base: position 34,249,877 of record NC_084827.1, read on the forward strand.
ATAAATAAATTTTTTTAAAAAAATCACAAACTATCAAAAATTGTGTTAAAATATGGAAACTATAATGATACTGGATTGAACTGTAAGTCTGATTTTTTTCCCACTAAATTGTACAGTGATTGAGCTGCCTTAGACTTACAAATAGGTTTCAGATGGGTTTTATGGACTCCAAATAAGAAAATTTTTATTTAATCTGCACTGGGAAGAAACACAGTCACGTTCCAAAGAGATTCCTGTCTTTCTATAAGTACAGTAGTATATCATTTGAGGGCATTTCTCCTTTGTGTTGATCTAGACAGCATTTGTATAACGCATCCAAATCTTAGAATTCCTTGTTTCCAAAGATATTGCACTGGCTTTTATTGTTGGTAATGTTTTTAAAATGCTATAGGCATCCTGTTATATTTTAGTAACATGCAGTCTCACCAGTTCAGAGGGGCCTATTAATGCTTTAACTCGACTGTTGGGGTCTCAGTAATGAAGAAAAATCCTGTAAGGAACATGTGTGCATGAAAAGCTGCTAAGTAAAGTAAAGTAAAGGGAGGGAAAACAGCTTCACCTGCCACCCTCAGAAACCCGTAACTGTATTTCTTGTGATGTTCTGAATTAATTAAATCTTGGATGCTTACGTGGTGGTCATCACAATTGTATTTCTTCTACAGTTGACCATTGATGCTCTAATTGTGGTTTTTTTGTTTATTACTTTTATTTTATTTTTCTAACTTAAAGGGATTCATGTATTTCATATATACAGACTCAGGAACATAGTGATGCTTCCCTCCTTAGCTCCTCCCGTGCTCCCCCGCTTTCTCTGCTATTACCTCTCTTAATTTTTACAGTAATCTACTTTCTTTTTTTTAACTTTTATTTAATAATTATAAATTTCCAAAGTACAACTTTTGGATTATAGCGGCTTTTTCCCCCCATAACCACCCTCTCACCTGCAACCATCCCCTCTCCTACTCCCTCTCCCATCCCATTCTTCATCAAGATTCGTTTTCAATTATCTTTATATACAGAAGATCTAATTGTGCTTATTGACAGTGAAATATGGCAATGACTAAAAGGCTGCTTTGAATTAGATTACGTGAGAACTCAGAGACAGTGAAAGGTATTTTATACCACTAGCCAAAGCAAAAGAATAATTCAAATGTAGAATTTTTCAACTCTTAAACATTGACTAACTCAATCTGCATCTGTCTCTGTGTTAAAAATAATAAGTACACATGATGACCCCAACACATTTTAAGTAGCTCCTTGGTTCTGAGGCTGGTAGCTATAAAATAATGCCTATGATATAAAGGTACTGAGCTTTTGACTTTAACTGTAAGGCTGAGAGCATAACATCAAATTATAAGTAGCTTATATGAGTCTGTGTGAAAAAAAACAAAGCTCCATGCTGTATGATTCCAGTTCTATGACATCTGGCAAAGATAAAACTATAGATAAAATAGATCAATGGGTGCCAGGGGCTCAGGTATTGAGGAGAGGAATGAATAGGTGAAGGACAGACTTATTCTGCATGATACTATAACAATGAACACAAGACAGCATTTGTTAAGATCAAGGAACCTTATAACACAAAGATTAAACAACATATGCAGATTAAAAAATCATTTTGGGGGTTAGAGAGATCTCAAGATAAACAGCAAAATACAACAAGAGAATCTAAATGTATTGCAAATATATAAAACAAACTCACTTCAGGGTGTGTGGGAATAAGGTAGGTAATACTCCTAAGACAAATGGAAAAAAAAAAACAAAATAAAACAAAAAAACTACATCGCATAATCCAGCTGCTACAGGTATCAATATAGCAATATTCATGAAGCCACTATATATGAGAAACAGTGACTTGATCAGCCCTTTTCCTGATGTACAATTTAATACTTTATCCCTTTTAGTGTTTTTTTTTTGTTGTTGTTGTTGTTCTAGTTAATACTATTGGTTGAACTCTGTAATCAACACACATTTATTCTTAGGTGTTGAAATTTAACTGAAAAGTGATCCCTGTTAAATATAAGAGTGGGAATAAGAGAGGGAGGAGATGTACAATTGGGGACATGCTCAAGCTGACTTGCCCAAATGGTAGAGTTAGAAATGCACCAGGGATTCCAATACAATCCCATCAAGATTGCATGTACCAATGCCATCTCACTAGTCCAAGTGATCAATTTCAATTCACAATTGATCACACTGATAGGTCTAAGAGTCAAAGGGATCACACAAACAAGACTAGTGTCTGCTAATACTAACTGATAGAATAAAAAAGGGAGAGAACAATCTAACCTGGGAAATGGGATACACAGCAGACTCATAGAATGGCAGATGTCCTAAACAGCACTCTGGCCTCAGAATCAGCCCTTAAGGCATTTTGGATCTGGCTGAAGAGCCCATGAGAGTATTTTAGGCATGGAAAGCCAAGACTCTCTGGCAAAAAAAAAAAAAAAAAAAAAAAAAAAAAAATCCTAAATGAAAGATCTCTGCAAGTGAGATCCCAGTAGAAAGAACGGGGCCATCAAAGAAGGAGGTACCTTTCTCTGAAGGGAGGAGAGAACTTCCACTTTGAATATGACCTTGTCTGAATAAGATCAAAGTCAGCAAACTCAAGAGGCTTCCATAGCCTTGGCAACTCATGACTAGAGCCTAGGGAGATTTCTGACGCCATAAACAATAGTTTGAAATTGTTAAGTCAACAACAGGAGTCACTGTAGACTTACTCCTTAGGTGGGATCTCTGTCCTTAATGTGTTGTCCAATGTGAATTAATGCTATAACTAGTACTCAAACAGTATTTTACACTTTATGTTCTGTGTGGGTGCAAACTGATGAAATCTTTACTTAATATATACTAAATCGATCTTCTGTATATAAAGATAATTGAACATGAATCTTGATATGAATGGAATGGGAGAGGGAGCAGGAGATGGGCAGGGTGTGAGTGGGAGGGAAGTTATGGGGGGGAAAAAGCCATTGTAATCCCTAAACTGTACTTTGGAAAATTATATTTACTAAATAAAAGTTTTTAAAAAATGATTGGTGGATAATAACAGCCACAGTTTTCACTGTTGGAGTACAAGTTTTTAGATAAGCAAAAGAATGAGGCCAGAATATCTCATGTAGTAATGGGCCAAAGTTGGAGACATTGGCATGAAAATCATTTTTTTTAAGATTTGTTTTATTTGAAAGGCAAAGTACCAGAAAGAAAAAGGGACACACACATACAGAGAGAGAGAGAGAGAGAGAGAGAGAGAGAGACCTTCCATCCACTGGTTCACTCACCAAATGCCACAATGGCCAGGGCTGGGCCAGGCCAAAGTCAGGAGTCAGGAGCTTCTTCCAGGTCTCCCATGTGGGTGGCAGAGACCTAAGTGTTTGGGCCATCATCTGGTGCTTTTTCCCAGACCATTAGCGAGGAATTGAATGGGAAGTGGAGCAGCCTAGGACTGGAAACAGTGCTCATACGAAAGGCTGGCATTGCAGGTGGTGGTCCTACTCACTACACCACGACGACGGACCCTCTATGCTTGATAAGATTTGATAAAAATGAAGTTTACCTCTGTGATTCTCTTTCAAAAAATCCATAGCTTCAATTTAATTGTGAGAAAATATCAGACAGAATCCAGTTGAGGTATATGCCACTAAATACCTGACCATCGTTTTCAAAACTGTCAAAGCCATCTAAATGAAGGAAGTTCTGAGAAATTGTCACCATCAAAAAGAACCTGAAGAAATAGGATGACTGGGGTAATGTGGTGTTTTGGATGGAATCCTGGAACAGAAAGGGTGTGGAATTTAGTGAGTGATAATTTATCAATATTGGTTCATTAATGTTAATAGGAGAAGCTGGTTGCTGGTTTATGGGAACTCAAAATTTAAAAGTAAATATTTTTTTAAAATAAATTATCCTTAATAATTATGCACTATTGTTGTATTCTAGGCACTAGAGGTAATGTAGTAAGAGAGATGGAGTTCTTGTTTACATGGAACAAATACATGGAAAAGAGGCCAGAAATAATACATAATGAAATGTCACACATTTTAGTGACACACACAGCAAATCTATATAAATCATGCAAAGAAAAGAGATGAGTAGAGAGATGCTCCCTTAATTTTTTTCTGCATTTAAAGATCTATATCTAACAAGGGGTTAGCAACCAAAATATACAAGGAACTCAACTGAATAACAAAAAAAAGTCCAATTTTTCAATAGGTAATATATATATAAACAGACTTTTTTTTGCAGGAAGATACACAAATGGCCAACAGGTATGTGACAAAATACTCAACAGCACTAATTAACAGGGAAATTTAAGTCAAAACCACAGTGAGATATCACCTCACTCCAATTAGATTGGCAATTAGCAAAAAGACAAAATATAAAAATTGCTAGTGAGGATGTGGAAGAAAGGGAACCATTGCACCCTGTTGGTGGGGATGTAAATCAGTATAGTCATTGAGGAAACAGAAAGGAGATTCCTACATGAAACAAAGTGTGTAAAACCCTTATCACATGGTTTTGCATAAGCTAGAGTAACATTTACCAACGTGAGCCTTTATTTGATCCATTATGAATAGTGATGAATTTATTTATTTATTTATATTTTTTGACAGGCAGAGTGGACAGTGAGAGAGAGATAGAGAGAAAGGTCTTCCTTTGCTGTTGGTTCACCCTCCAATGGCTACCATGACCAGCGTGCTGTGGCCAGCGCACCGCGCTAATCCGATGGCAGGAGCCAGGTGCTTCTCCTGGTCTCCCATGGGGTTGCAGGGCCCAAGCACTTGGGCCATCCTCCACTGCACTCCCTGGCCACAGCAGAGGGCTGGCCTGGAAGAGGGGCAACCGGGACAGAATCCGGCGCCCCGACCGGGACTAGAACCCGGGATGCTGGTGCCGCAAGGCGGAGGATTAGCCTGTTGAGCCGCGGCACCGGCCTAATAGTGGTGAATTTATATCAACAAAATTTAATATCCAACATGCTAAATTCTGAAAATCTTACAAATATATATATATATATATATATATTTTGTTTTTACTAGAGTAAAACATATGCATTTTTTCAGAAAGTCAGTTAGGTCTTAGATAGGGAAAAACAATAATCTCTATTTTTTCCTCAATCTGATTTCCCAGAGCCTAGTACATCCAGCACTTTTAATTGTTTCTTCTGGTGCTTAGCTAACCATTTCTAGGTAAAATATGAGTATGTATGTGTGTGTATAATGCTACTTTCTGATTAACCCATTTTAGACATCATCCATTGACTCCCTATTATGATAAATGAGAATTATCAGTTACTTTCTCCCAGGTATGCGACCAAATATTCAGCAGCACTAATTGCCAAAACCACAGTGAGATGCAGCCACACTCCAAGCAGAGGAATGGTTCTCTCTCCTTCCAGCCTCATCCCCATCACCCTGCTTTTCAAATAAATAAATCTTCAAATGAATGAATGAATATACCTTTTTAAAAAGAAAAAAATTACATAAATTTCTCAAGACATTTTTCCGTAGCTTTCTTAATTCCCAGTGCTGCTGTTGAGAATGATATTATTTTCATTCTCTTTTATTTAAAATAAGAAATTTCAGAAAGAAAGAGTATTGTGGCATAGAAGGTTAAATTGCTGCTTGGGATACTCACATTCCATATCTAAGTCTCTGGTTGGAGCACCGAGGTACTCTGTTTCTGGTTCAACTTCCTGTAGGCATCCTGAGGACAGCAAAATAATGGCTCAAGTACTTGAGTCCCTGACACCAGTGTGGGAACTTGGATGGAGTTTTGGTCTCCTAGCTTTGGCCAGGGCTAGCCCTAGCTGTTAGGTATTTGAAGAATGAACCAGCAGATGGAAGACCTCTTCCTCTCTCTCTCTCTCTCTCTCTCTCTCTCTCTGTTAAAAAAAAATGTAAATTATAAAAATTAAATTTGGATTTTTTTGTACACACAGTTAGAAACTGAAACCTGATTTCACATCCTGTTTTTATATCTGTGTGATCTTATCCAAATTATTTAGTTCCTTTGTGAACCAATTTTTGCATCTGTATGTGAGGGTCACTAATGGTACTTACCTTGTCCTTATAGAATTCTCTGGATCAAATCAGTTAATATATGTGCAGCACTTAGACAGAGCCTGACAAGCAGCACATGCTCTGTATTTGCTATTATCTGCTGTCATCTGACACCTTCCTCTTCACCACCATCATCACAACAGGATGGGTTTTAAGCAGGAAAGTGTCATGAACCGACAATCATTCTGGCTTCTGGGTGATGAATTGAAATTATTAGAAATAGGACAAGACAAAGTGCATAAACGTGCTATGGGTGACCACTATTTTTTAAGATTTATTTATTTATTTGAAAGGCAGAGAGGCAGAGGCAGAGAGAGAGAGAGGTCTTCCGTCCACTGGTTTACTCCCCAAATGGCCACAAAGGCTTAAGCTGCACTGATCCAAAGCAAGGAGCCAGGGCTTCTTCTGATATCCCACATGGATGCAGAGGCCCAAGGACTTGGGCCATCTTCTACTGCTTTCTCAGGCCATAAGCAGAGAGCTGGATCACAAGTAGAGCAGCCTGGACGTGAACTGGGAGTGCAGGGAATCAGAAGTGGAGGTTAAGTTTGGTTGGTACAGAGGCATTAAAAATGCATTTAAAAATACACTTTGTGTTTTCACACTCAGAGATTCTGAACCACTGAATGGCAAGACTAGGCACATTATTTTTCTTTTGTGCCCCAGGAAAGCAAGGAAACAAAAATTCAGACAGACGTGAATACTTTATTACAAGTGTTACAATTCAACATGAGGGAAAGCAGAATTGTGTCCAAGTATCTTACACACATTTCACGGTTTAACATTTTTCTTTCTTAATTTCACAAGGGAAAATGGAAACAAATCTCCATTGTGGATTTTGCTGCTTTGGTCACTTAGCTTCTGCATCAAAGATATAACTTAAACTTTGAATCTACCCATAAGGTAGCCTTAATTCTGAAGGCATCATTTGGCTCCTACACAGCAGTGTCTACCACACACATTCTCTCACTTAAAGCTCATCACACTCATGGCTGTGCGGCGAACTTCAGGGACCATGGAGAAGGAAAGTAGCAGCTGACAGTCATAGCTGTTGAGTGTCCAAACATCTTTCACTTTTCTTTCTCCTCCTTAGTTAAAAATCCACCTTTCTGTGACAATTTCGGTCATGACACTGTCCAGTCCTATTTTTTTTTTCTGTCATCTCAGTCCATTTGTGCTGCTGTCACAGAACACATGAAACTGGGTGATTTTGAATGGACAGGGATTAATTTCTCACCATTCTGGAAGCTGGAAAGTGCAGAACAAGGTGCCAGCATCTATTGTGAGCCTTCTTCCTTCGTAGTTGCATGACAGAGGGTAGAAAGGCAAGAGAGAGTCACGTTTTGTCCTCACGTGGCAAAAGAGAGGAAAAGCGAGTTACCCAAGTATTGTGTGAAGCCTTTTAAAGGGACTGCAATTCCATTCTCGGGGTAAGGAGTCTTAATGACCTAATTATGTCTTAAGGGCTCCACCTCTTATTACCATCACATTGCTAACATCTAAATTTTGGACACACATAGTAAAACCATAGCATCTGTCAAAGAAGTAAGCTTTCATCTAAGAGTTATTTATGAAAATCAATAAATATTGCACCCAGATAACCTAAGAATAGAAATTGAGTTTGACAATCTCTAAAAGCAAAGAAAAATTTTTAAATTTTCTATCCTATTGATGTTCCAGAATGTGAACAGCAGGAATAGGCCTGCCTTATCTTTTCTTCATTCACAAAATGGACCTGTGTGACTACTTCAGTGGCTGCTATGGAGCCAGGTTTACCTGTCCAATTTATTTTCACACCATCACCCAGCTTAAATTATGTTTTTGATACAGAGTCCAGTAATGAAGGGGTGCATCACAACTTGTGACATCTGGCAATGTTGTAGGTGTCAGTAGAATAATCAATCACTCCCATGGCTAATTCTTGCTATTCCCTCTACACAGAAGGTGGGAGAAAAAGGAAGGCCGTGCTCCATGCACAGCAAGAAGAAAAGCCATTTAATTGGATTATCTGGCATCTCCCTTTAATCCTCCTCCTCTTATCTCCCTCTTTCAACACCTTTCCCCCCAGCCACATCCACACAGACATCAGAAGTGGCAGGATTTGGCAAGTATGATGAATGCAGGCGCTTGACTTTCAATGACTGGAGAGAATCATGATCCACAACTCTCCTGTGCTCAGGGAGGAAGGAAAGTGCAGTCAACATAAACCCTGCCCAGAACATAAAGCAGTGACAACGTGGTTTCCGTGACTAACTCACTCTCATGCCGTCCCTTCACCAACCACTCACCCTGCTTCTCCCTGGACAATGGAGAGGCTGTGGGGTCAGCTGGCAAAGCGCTTTGCACAAGTAAAAGTGTTCAAAGGGCTCCCCGAAAGGTCAATGCCTTTAGTTGAATTTAAATTCTACACAGCTTAGAGTGTACAAGTTATAACTCTTGTCTTTCTATTTGTACAGCATCACTGTAAATAATGAAAATCAGGCCGGCGCCAAGGCTCACTAGGCTAATCCTCCGCCTTGCGGCGCCAGCACACCAGGTTCTAGTCCCGGTCGGGGTGCTGGATTCTGTCCCGGTTGCCCCTCTTGCAGGCCAGCTCTCTGCTATGGCCCAGGAGGGCAGTGGAGGATGGCCCAAGTCCTTGGGCTCTGCACCCGCATGGGAGACCAGGAGAAGCACCTGGCTCCTGGCTTCAGATCAGCGTGGTGCACTGGCCGCAGCGCGCCGGCCGCCGGCGGCTATTGGAGGGTGAACCAATGGCAAAGGAAGACCTTTATCTCTGTCTCTCTCTCTCTCACTGTCCACTCTGCCTGTCAATAATAATAATAATAATAATGAAAATCAGCACACAATGCTCCCAAGTGAACCATGTTTTTGAGTCAATGAAAACTAAAAATGAGTCTCATTTCTCACTCAAATATTTGCTGTAATCCAGTACCTTTTTATAACACTGCTATTGGAGCCTGAGAGGTTTTATCTATGGAAAAATTCTAGGTCCACAGTCTAGAAATTTGTGTTTTTAATACTACTCCAGGTAGCAAGGATGACATTTGGGGAGTAAACCAGCTGATGGAAAAAAATCTTTTTCTCTCCCTTTTTAAAGTACAGAATATTTACTGAAAGTTACTATGCCAAGTAATGCTCACATATTGTCTTATTTAATGTGCACAAAACCCCTTTGAGCTCAGTTTTATTGTTCCAATTTTGAAGAAGTGTTAACTGGACAAAGAGCAGTTAAAGTTGGCTTTTGTAATTCAGGCAAAGTCGAATATTATTAAATAATAGAATTCAGGATTCAACCAAGATATTCTGACTTCAGGCCTTCCCCTATACCCAAGTTGCGTAAGGTTTGAAAGGCATCTGTGGCCGTGGCAACAACTAACCACAAGAAACATTAGACTTAGTTCAGGATCAAAGCCTAAGAAGCTAGTGGGGGTACAGAGCCATCCATTGTTGCTGGAGTGAGAAGCCGAGATGTCAATCCTGGGAGGAAACAGAGATGTATCAGAGAGACACTGCAGCAGCAGCTACCTACCAATCTACACAGAAGTTTCTCAGTGTTCTGGCAGATACATCCATCTTTGCGACACACCGTTTCAGCCATGTGATACCTGCAGCCGACATTCATTTGCCAACACAGATTCTAATGAAAACCTAGCAACAAATGGAAGCAGCAACCATATACAATAATTCCTTTTACTTCATTGCCTATGTCTTTTTGGCCTTAGGCAAATGGAAACATATTCAGTTGCAACATCAGAACCATTACTCTCTTAATAAGGACTGATCTGATCTGAAACACCAGATGTTTTATCAGGCTGTGGATTAGTCCTAATAACTTATATTAAAAATTCATAGTGGGGCCGGCGCCGTGGCTCACTTGGCAAATCCTCTGCCTTCAGCGCCACCATCCCATATGGGCGCCGGGTTCTAGTCCCGTTTGCTCTTCTTCCAGTCTAGCTCTCTGCTGTGGCCCAGGAGGGAAGTGGAGGATGGCCCAAGTGCTTGGGCCCCTGCACCCGCATGGGAGACCAGGAGGAAGCACCTGGCTCCTGGCTTCGGATCCGCGCAGCGCCAGCCGTAGTGGCCATTAGGGGAATTTATCAATGGAAAGAAGACCTTTCTCTCTGTCTCTCTCTCACTGTCTATAACTCTACCTGTCAAAAAAATAAAAAACAAAATTCATAGTGGGAGAATATATTAGGTGAGCCATATTTGGAAAACTCTAAGGTCTTTCAAAAATTTTCAAACTTCAATAAAATCACAAAGGAATAAGAGACACACTCAGGTATGACTCATCATAGCACAAAAGCTATTTAGTTCTATAAAGAAGTTTCACCTCTGAAGAATAGTCATTGCTTACCACTGAGCTATGGAAAAGAGGGTACATTTATTTACTGAGAGCAAAATATGCCCCCAAAAGGCAAGCCAGATTTTATGTAAGTCACTTTTCAAGTTAGCTAACATTTGGTCAATCATTTGATAGATTTTTAGCTTAGGGATAAATTCAAAGCTATTATTTTTTTCTGAGGATCCCAGCAAACAAGAAATATGATGAAGGAAGGAAAAGAGAAACTAGAAAACTGAGCGAACTTATTAGAAATCTAACATTTGCTGTTGCATCAAATAATTTACTTTTCTCAGATCCCTTTGAAGATAAAAGGCTTTTTTATTAAAAATTTTTTATTACTGGGTCATCATGAAAAAAAAAAAAAAGGTCCCACAATGTCTGTGTATTTCCTGCTTTAAAATACACAAGTGATCTGTTGCCTATCTTTACAACTGTGGTTTCTTTTCCAAAGAGGCTTCATCTGGAGACTATATGACATAAACAACCGAGAGTATTTTCAGATGAGCAATGCAGAGACGTGCTGTTGAAACTGTTGGACATTACAGGAGTTTATCAACTTCACAATGGGAAGGCTGTGCTGTGTTGTGTACAGCTATGGTAACTTGGGCAGATGACTCACTCAGAACTTTGTTATGCCTTGGATGACTCAGACTTAGTAATACTCACCTGATTACCTTCCTCGTGTATCTTCATCTTGTTAAAGTGTATGGGAACTGCTCGGAAGATTCTAATAAACCCAAATGAGCATTAAAAAAGAAGAGAGAGGGAGAAGTGTCTCTTGAGAAAGGTGTGTCTTCCCTATAAACTCAGGACTTTATTACATGTACTTCTGCAGAACTAGGGTCTGTTGTAGCACATGATGACCAGAACTATTTTGTATTCAAGGAAGTCAAATGAATTCTCTGAGTGGCAAGAAGCTAAACACACTCACATCATTTCTGAGTGTATCAGTTCTTCAGTGTACATTAAACCTTTCCAGATTTATCCACAGAACTTGGCTGTTTGCCAGTATTCAGACTCTGTTCTGTTGTGCAGTGGGCTGAGTATTCCCAGGTGCCAGCATGGTTTTATGCCTAGTCCTTATTTACAGTTTTCCTTAGGATTGCTTTGAAGTGTGAACAATCAAGTTGCAGCATGTTGCAAAGTTCTTCCCACATGAGCCCTTTACTTCATTTTCTATTACAACTCAAGCCTTCTCAAAACAGAAATATTTATCAACAAATATTCAAATATATTTGGAATGATAAATCCTTTTAAAATCCTTTATAAAGAATTTGAATCATTTTCAATAAGATGAAAATATAAAAAGACAGTAGAATTCTTACCCACTTCTTTGAAAAAGGAGTAGTATTTTTAAAACAGGGCTTCTTAATTTGTTAATTAATAAAATTCACAAAAAAGTCTGTGTCTTGATGATACTCATACAAGAGGAGGCTTGCAAACACATTTGGTGTAATCTGCTTTGTGTATTGCATGGAATTTCTAACAAAGCTTTTAATATTGATAGACAACCAAATTGGAGAAATAAGTGTCGCCTTTATGGAGAAGGGAATATCTGCTTTAGCATGCTGAGATACCATGCCTGAACACCCATCTTCCAGGAAACACTGTCATTTTCAGAAACTTCAAAACAAAATGCAGATATTCTGTGTTTCTTAGTTCCACACTCCAGTGGGGTCAAATGCTCTGGAGAGCCTTGCATGGAGAGAGGGCCAAAAACTCCCCAGTGCACTTTCAAACACCCTTAAGAGAGGACTCCCTACAGCACAGCAAGTCTCTATGAGCAGCCCTTCTGTAAGCCAAGCAGGATGAGACAGGCAATCCTTAGTGAATGCAGGATCGGAGGGGATCCCCCATAAGCCAGGCAATAAAGATGGCATCCCCTTTTAAAAGATGCTTTGTGTTGCATGCACTTTCTCTTCAAAACCCTGCCTTTTGTGTTTGTTTGCCACAATCACACTTACCTTTGAGACAATAGTGTTCCAAAACAGAAGTGGCACAATATGTGGTAGAAATCGTGGTGGTACAACCACATTAAAGAATTGGTATTGGGGTGGTTGCAATGGAGCAAGCCACTTCGTGGAGTGATACTTGCTTCCCATTTTCAGAGAGCTGGTTTGAGTCCTGGCTATTCTGTGCTACTGATCCATCTTCCTAAGGCAGCAGATGATGGCCCACATGGCCCTGCCACCTACTTGGATACCTGGATGGGGTTCCCTGCTTCTGATTTTAACTTGGTCCATCCCTGCCTTTTGTGGGTATTTGGGGAGTGTATCAGCAGATGGAAGGTTTCTCTCACTCTGTTGTTTTGCCTTTGAAGGAAATGAAAGCTGGTATCTGTGTTACTCTGTTCAAACGTGCAGCTCTAACAAACCTTGATTTATGGTGCCAGGAGAGCCCTGTGTGGATGACTTCTGTTCCTTTCCCAACTTCTAATCTTTATTTTTTAAATGTCACAATTCTAAATGATTTTTTGCAGTTAGCCCCAGATAAATGACCCCTGAGAAGACTGCAGCAGTGATTATGAGCCCACTTGCACGTGTGGTTGATGGCACATTAAGCAATAATGCTGATAATGTGCAGGGATAGGTACCTATAGCACTTTCCCCTGACCCCAAGATGAGGTTAATGCAGAAGACAAATCGGAAGGAAGCACAGGCTCCACTATTCATTGGGTTGTTACATAAATAACAGATAAACATCCTCCTGTTCACACCAGATCAGAGGGAAGGGAAATGCTGCCAACTTCAAGCCATCAACGACTAAAAATTGCAGTTGTCAAATCAATTTTTTACAGCAGACTGACCTGTTTGCAGAGCATTTTTAATAGCAGGGAAAGAGTTTGGGATGTAGGCTTGGAGTACACAAGTGATTTCCAAGTGACATTGCAGATATAAAAATTCAGTCTGCCAGCATTTGCCTTCCCCCAGCCCCTGCACTCCTACTTCCCCTACATCCATACACATGCACATACACCCCATCAACTTCCACTGACATTTCTTCATTACCATGGAAAAACTCTGGCCTTCTTGGGGGATTTTGCAAAGCATCATTCCTCTTTTCTACTCAAGCCTTCACGGATACTTCTACAAATGGTTTTGGAATTTTATGCCCCAATAGGAGGTAGGTTCAAGTTTTTAAGTTGTGGAGGCAGTAGCTTCTAACTTCATCTCTTTGACTTCTTTGGCCATTATCACTCACCTAGTGTGTCACCATTGCAGGAGCTAAAACACAGCGACCTTTTCGGGTGAACGGTCACAAAGCCTCCTGGACACATTTAATAGGAAGAAATGTGGGCTTGGTTACATGGTGAGAGAAGATTGTGAGGAGTGTGTTCCCTTTTTTTATTTTTTTCTTAACCCAAACAGCCTCTGTAGATTTTCCTCAATGTTCAAGTTACACCTTCACCTTCAAATGATAAAAGAATTCAGTGTGAAATTTGCTTTTATAAACTTTTGTGAAAGGTTCTATCGTTCTCATATAATACTTCAAGAGTATATAAGGGAACACATTCAACTCACTCCCTTGATGCCTTAATGATCGAATGCTAGAGGAAAGTGCTGTGTGGGTTTCATTCTGATTTCTTATTCAATTCTCTCCTCTGGACTATCTGAACTTGGATTATTATCTACACTAACCTCTTTAGTAAAAATAAAATTGTGGGGTTATTTTATTATAAGATGTATCACGACACCAAGCCAAAGTGTTGCCCATAGAAATTTGCCACTGAAAAATCAGTGATCTTACAAAATGACAATACCACACTGAGGAGTTCAAGTGGCAAATAGGAGTGGTGGGTTTTTTCTCTTCCTTTTTTTTTTCTTTCTTCCAATTGAACAGCTAACTATTTAAGTGTGGAATAGTTTGCTGATAATGTGTTTACTTATTTCCTAGATACGAGACCAGATCAGAATCATATGACATATATAGAAAACCACATTTTGACAGTGTCAGAAGTACCATTTTAAGCTGTTTTCCCCTTCTAGAATATATTAATATTTAGTAAAAGTTAAAGCTATTCGAAAGTTAACACATAGCCTAGCAACTACATTTTTACAAAATAAATTCTGTAGAAAAATCCTCTTGGCTATTTTTAAATGATAGCATTTCACTCACACATCAGAAAGAGCGTTTTGCTTATTTAATTGATTTATTTTAATTTCTGGCCTCATACAACTCAAGTACAGCTTCATTTTCCACCGTTATCCTATGATGTTGACGAGTGTCTTTAGGCATTTTGAGCATAAAAATAAAATGATCAAGTTACCTTGTTTAAGAAAGCAGCTTCTGCACATATGCTGTATTTTTTTCTCAATAAATATTTCAGAATCCTTTTTAAAAACATAAGCACATATGGGAGGCAGCGGAATCTAAACCAAGTGGATGTCCTAGAGCTCAGATTCTGTCATTTAGGACCCAATTCCACTTCCCTGAACTATCTCAAATACAGAGCTATGTATGATGAGTCCCTTAATATCAGAACTTAATGGACATGGTTTTAAAAAAACACATTGAGGGGGCTGGCACTGTGGCACAGTAAGTTAATCCTACGCCTGCGGCACCTGCATCCCATATGGGCTCTGAGTCTAGTCAAGGCTGCTCCTCTTCCAATTCAGCTCTCTGCTGTGGCCTGGGAAAGTAGAATATGGCCCAAGTCCTTGGGCCCCTGCACCCATATGGGAGACTAGGAAGAAGCACCTGGCTCCTGGCTCAGATCGGCACAGCTCTAGCCATTGCAGCCATTTGGGGAGTGAATCAGTGGACAGAAGACCTCTCTCTCTCTCTTTCTCTCTCTCTTTCATTGTCTGTAACTCTGCCTCTCAAATAAATGAATAAAGTCTTTAAAAAACATTGAAAATTACTATATATTCTGTATATTGTATTGAAGTACTTCTGCTTCATGGCTGGGATATATTTCTATTTCCACTTTAGAAGCCATGTCTCCAAGTTATTGGATTAATTCATCCAATTAGCAGTACAGGACATCATCTTTGTTTCTCCATCCTGAGCCCACCTTGAAAGACAATGGACATGTACCAAAGAAGAAAGAAAGAACAACAATCAGAGCTCCAATCATAATAAAATATGCCTGTTGGAAAACGCAAATACTTTATACAAGGCACTCATGATAGGAGACCATATTAATCAGGGTTCTCCAAAGGGACAGAACCAATAGGATATGCATGTAGATAAGTGAAATTGATTCAATGGATAGCAGCACCTGGGAAGTCCCAAGATAGAGATCTGCAGACTAGAGACCATGGGACGACAGAGGTTTGGCTCAGTCCCAGACATAAGGTCACAGAACCTGAGAAGCCAATGATTTGATTCAGTTTGAAGCCAAGAACCTGAAGAGAGTTCTAGGAAAAGTCCTAGCATCCAAAGGCCAGAGTTCCCAGACTGCTAATGTGTAAGGCAGGAGACAAATATGTCCTAGCTTTCAGAACTTGTTTTTGTCCTCTCTGGCCCCCTGATTTGTGGGACCACCCACACTGAGGAGGATCTTGCCAGCCTACTCCATTCAGACTCACCTGCTAAAGTCCTGTGCAAACACTTTCACAGATGCACCGATGATTTATCGGGTTTCTATGTATCCCTTAATCCAGACAAATTGACACATGAAATTAACCATCATAAGACAAAAGATTAAAGTCAGTTCCAATGAAATGAAGATGGAAAGGGTTTTAAGCACTAAGTTGATACAATGGAAATGTATGGGGTTGTGGGCAGGTTGGAGTGGGGATCTCAGGTAGTGAAGACAGGTTTGTGAATGTGATTTGGCCCTCTGTGTTTGCTAATTGCACTTATGGAAAAGTTAGAGACTAAGAAATAGGGACCCTAGCTCTTCCTGATGATGGCATTTCAAAAGAATGGGTCCCAAGTCACTGACAAAGACATTCCAGGGTTACAAAGGCAAGAGGTTGGGAGAATATTTACATCTCAAAGGGACAGAGATGGAATTTACAACTGCCTGTTTTCTAAAATAAATATTCTAAGCCAAAGGGTGATCAGAGACCTATAGTTGGGAAGATTTTTCTAGTTCAGTCAAGGTAAAGGGAATGCTAAGGCCTTCTTGGTCAGAAGTCAAATGCATTTGCCTGCTTTGCAATGTTGGAATACATGAATCAACAGATATACTGATCATGAGGAAAGAAAAGAATCCGAGAACCATTCTTAAAGGAAGTTAACTCCAATTTTATGTCTATCTAAATTCCTAGGTGCTCCAAACTCAAAATTTCTTTTCTTTCCCCTATCAGGCTTCTAAGTATAGGGGAAAGGCAAATGCAGGGAGTCTTTTGTTTGTTTCTGCTGGAAAATTTATCTATTTCAAATGAGGAGGCCAGTGCTGTGGCATAGTATGTTAAGCCTCTGCCTGCAGTATCAGCATCCCATATGGACACCGGTTCAAATCCCAGCTGCTCCACTGCCAATCCAGATCCCTGCTAATCACCTGGGAAAGCAATAGAAGATGGCCCAAGTGCTTGCGCCCCTGCACCCACGTGGGAGACCCTGAAGAAGTTCCTGGCTCCTGGCTTCAAAATGGCCCAGATTTGGGGTGTGACCCAGTGAATGGAAGATCTCACTCTCTGTCAATCCCTCTCTGACTATAACTCTGCCTCTGGAGTAAATAAATAAATCTTTTAAAAATGGCAATATAGGCTTCTTTCCTTGGTGATGCCATCCTGCATATATATGACACTGACATCACCTGTGTCCTTCAGTGGGCCGGTATGTGTAGCCTTCTGATAGTTCTCCTCCAGAGACAATCAAGCTTTTTTGTTTAAACCTCCTCTCCCAGAGCCTGACACAAAGTCAGTCCCCGGGAGCCTGGACCAAACAGTAGTTTGCTGAATTAAATTTCTTATTAGGAGACACTTCCAATCAATACCACTGAATATCTGTCAACAGCCTGCTGTTCCACTACCTCTACGTCTGCTGCCTTTGTTTTCTTTTGTAAAGTGCAGTATTCAACTGCTAGGGATTCTCCTTGCATCTATCAGCCACAATGACAGGTCTATAAAAGTGCACCCATGATATTCAGTGACTATATAACTATGGGATTTGGGTCTTGCTATTCTTGTTATCTCGGCCTTTGAACAGAATTCATCATCTCTCTAGCAAGAAATTCTTTTTGAATGTTTCTCTCCACCTTGGGTTCTATGCTGATTGACTTACCTGGTTCTCTCCCAATGTCTCATGTTGTGTGTGTGTGTGTGTGTGTGTGTCTGTTTCTTTCCTATGTGTCTCACAGGTCATTCCTTCTATGTTTATGTGCTCAAGATAGGAATATCACCCAAGAATTTGTCTTTGCTTCCCTCTGATCTTGATCAATGCCTTCTAGCTGGGTTCACTCATCTACATTCATGGCTTCAATGCTACCTTAATGTTGATGACTGTAACTACCATGTTCGTGGTGTTGCAAGTCAAAGCATCTTCAGTTCTTGGGTTTCCCTTTCAGCTCCAGGCTAAAATCGCACCTGTACCTTAGAAAAAGAAAACCTAAATTTCTGCCAACACTGCATGATGAACATATTCAAAAACAGACCATCCTTACCTTTCCACACCTGCCACTCACTTTACTTTCTTGTCCTGTCTACTTGTAACATTGTTCCCTTTTCTCTGATGCAGCTTTAGATGCCCTTCCACTTTCACCCGCACTGGCCATTCCAGCCCTGCAATTTGACACCGTGTGTTCCAACCATATAAACCCTTTCTAGTCATACCTTGGCAATCTCTCCCATGCTGAGCACTTACACTCATATACTGAAATGCTCCATTTTATCTCCTGTTTAGGAATGTAAGCTGCCCTCCTCATTTCTCCTAATTGGAGCATCTGGGACTCAAACTGGTTCCCTTATGGAATGTCAACATTGCAGGCAGCAGTTTTACCCACTGCACCACAATGTCCACATCACTAGTTGAACATTCTAAGACGCAAGTGTTAACTAGGATAGCTCAGTAAAAGTTCAACGCATGAAAACCAGGAAACAATGGCCAGGTTATCTACTTGCCTATCTAGCATCATTATTTCTTTATGGAGAAATAGAGTTGCTAAGACTATGGATAGCCCTCCCAATGCCTGTTCTATCTCTAATTGACAACTGACAGAAGTAATGAATTTTGTCCTATCCAATTATTCAGATAGCCCATGAACCCCTACAAGCCATGCCTGATGGACTTTGGGAGTCTCATTCACAGGAGGGCTGGATATATTGTGCTGCATCCTGACCCATCATTTTTGTTTAATGGTTTATTTATTTATTTGAAAGGCGGAGTTATAAAGAGGCAAAGGCAGAGAGAGAGGGGGAGAGAGAGAGAGAGAGAGAGGTCTTCCATCTGCTGATTTACTCCCCAGATGGCCACATTGGCTGGAGTTGGGCTGATCTGAAGCCAGGAACCAGGAGCTTTCTCCAGGTCTCCCATGCGGGTGCAGGGGCCCAAGGACTTGGACCATCTTCCACTGCTTTCCCAGGCCATAGCAGAGAGCTAGACCAGAAATGGAATAGCCAGGACTCAAACAGGCGCTCACATGGGATGCCAGCACTGCATGCGGCAGCTTTACTCTCTATGCCACTGTGCCAGCCCCTCAATACTATTTAACTGATGTCTAATTAAAATATTTGAAGTCTTTGGAAGCATGACTCCAGTTTACAGTATTTCTTTTTTTTTTTTTCAGAGATTTATTTTATTTATTTGAAGGAGTTACAGAGAGAGGTAGAGACAGAGAGAGGTCTTCCATCCATTGGTTCACTCCCCAGATGGCCCCAAAGGCCAGAGTTGTGTCTATCCAAAACCAGGAACTAGGAGCTTCTTCCGGGTCTCCCATATGGGTGCAGGGACCCAGGACTTGAGCCATCTTTTACTGCTCTCCCAGGCCATAGCAGAGAGCTGGATTGGAAAAGGAGCAGCCGGGACTAAAACCGGCACCCATATGGGAAGCCGGTGCTTCAGGCAAGGGCTTTAATCAGCTGTGCCACAGCGCTGGACTCAGTTTACAGTATTTCTAATGAACCACTGGAAAGAGTCAGTGCCAAGGTCAAGAGGTACTCAGTAGAAAACCTTTCCTTCAAACAGCCCTTGAATCTGGTGTATTTGATTCTAATCCAGATTTGTCAAACCCTCGAGACCTCAAAGTTCATCAAGTGATCTTCATGGTGCTGAGAATACATTAGACAACAAGCAAACTGTGTTCTCAAGCTTTTTCTCCCTTCACACTTCCTGCTGTGTGTGAGGATTGTGTTTGTGTGTGTGTGCGCACACATGCATGTACATCTTAGGGAACCAGCATCCCTCAAAAGTCCAGTATATGGACAGCCTTCCTTCTCTCTCTCTCTCTCTCTCTCTCTCTCTCTCTCTCTCTCTCTTTTGTTTTTTGTTATTTGCTCTAGAAATCCAATTCCCCTATCAGTATTACAGTTTCCACTTGTGTCAAAGCTCCCATTCAAGGACTAAGCATATTTTGAGAGGGTTGACACCACAGAACACAAATCCACAATCCCAAAAACAAGCTTCCAAAATGATGTGAAGTTTAAGGAAAGCTTGTAAATAGAAAGATATGACTTCATTAAAGAGCACTGAAAGTATTCATTTTTCAGGAATTTAGCTCTCCATAATTCTTTTATTTCTTTCACAAATTGGATAATTAACGTGAGTTAGTCAAAATCCTCTATAGTTACAATCTCTGTGATTCTTTAATATTATAACTGTATGAGCTCATTTCTCATTTTCCTCCATACCTCATTTAAGGCTTGAAGTCAGTGGGAATTACCCCAGGCAAGATGAATTAGAGACTATCTGCCTAATCACTTAAGGCAGACCGTCAATTTTTAGAAATTATTAAGTACATCTACACAGTCATATGAAAATGTGGGTTTTCATAAAAATCCACATTTTTATATTTCTAATATGGATGGGAAAATTCTCTTTTTAAAAACTTACATAAAGCCTCATAGGATCATAGAATTTTTAAGCTGTAAGACTCAGAGATGATTTATTTATTGCTCATTTATTCAAAAAATTATCTGAGAACTTCGTAGGCCAAAAAAATGTAACCTCTTTGTCAGGTTGTTTAAACTTCCTGGGCCTCAGTTTCTTGGTTGGTTGGATGAGAAAGGTGAAAAGGATGAAGCCTCATGAAGCTTCCAGCTGCACAGTCTGCAGCTCGGGGCTGGTAACTTGTCAAAGTTACCTTGCTAATTAGCAGCATAGTCAAGGTCACACTCCAGAAGCTAGAATGTTCTGCTTACTCCTCTTGTATCCTTTGCACTATCATATACTAATTTCATAAATAAAAAAAGGAAAACTTTTAAATTCTGAAAATACTTTTGCATGTCTGTAAAAGGTCACTTTCAGCTTTGCAACTCAGCTTGGGTAGTTACAGATGATCCTTTATTAATTAGCAACATATTACCTGTTGTGTCTAAAAATTCAAAATTGAAAATTGGGGCCATGAAATGCCAGCATTTCATATTAGAGTACCTGTTCCAGTCCTGGACTTGATCTAGTCCTATCAAGCTCCCTACTTTTGTGCCTAGAAAAGCTATGGAAGATGGCCCAAATGCTTGAGTACCTGTCACCCACACTGGAAACCAGGATGGATTTCCTGGTTCTTGGATTCAGGCTGGATCAGCACTGGCCACAGCATTCATTTGGTGAGTGAACCAGCAGATAGCAAACATACCTCTGACTCTGTCTCTCTCTCTCTGTCACTCTCTCCCTCAAATAAATAAATCTTTAAAAACTCAAAATCTACACAACATTCAATCTTATGTACAATGCAAATTTTCTTTTCTGTTACAAATGAAGTATCACTTGGATATTGTTCTTATATCCCAACCCTTATATCTCTTCTTATAGCCCCAAACTCAGTAGAGTTTGAGGCTCACAGCCATCTCAGTGTGAGTCAGGATCAGGTCAGGCAACACTCTGTAAATCAGCATATCAATGCCTGCTTTATATCTCTATACAGTGAAAAGCCTGTTGTTGAACTCAAGAAATGATTTTGCAAGATGAAACCCTTCAGTGCAGCCTGTGCCATGTGCCAGCCTACATGACTTATGACTGATGGTCAGTGGCAGGTGCCCTAATGTCTGAGTGTCAGAGATCAGCAGGTGTTTTGTAGCTCTAGCCTGCCTGGTCCAGAGCCATCTGCTTTCTCCCACAAGTTGTCTGAAAGAGTTACTTTACTGAGATAAAAAATGGAGGGACAAGTACACGTGGAGAGGGACGAGCAGCTCAACACAGTTTCATCCTGTTCCACATGTCCCCTGGGCCCCCACCCCAACTCTGGACAGATGTACACACAAACCAGAGTAGTACAATGGTAAGTGTTTGGCCTCTGGAGGTGGACTGACTTGGCTTAAATTCTGACTCTACCACTTTCCAGTTCAGTGTCTTTGGAAGCAAATCCCATGACCTTCTGGGATATTCATTTCTGCATATGTAAAATTGTGCTATTAGAATCCATCTCATAGGACTGTTGTAAAGATTAAAGGATTTAGTTCTTATAGGCTGTTTAGAAGAGGCTTGGCTAGTTTTTATTATTAATGTTTGCTGTATGGAATATCTTTTGTTGTTCCAGTTAGCAAGCATAGAAATCATGCTGTCATCCTAACACCCTCTCACATCTAAAATTTCATATTTCTTCACTGTTCCACCTCAACAATATCTTAGAAATGCAGACCTTTCTCCATGCCCCAGCTGCTACCTGCCTTTCTCACTGTCTGTGCCACCCTGGTGCAGTATATTATTATATACTATACTATTTTGTATTGCTCATTCTTTTCTTTCCTGGAATTTTGTTTATGAAAAAAATCATTACTTTTTTTGCATTCTTTATTGCATTTAGTATCAATAATATGTAGTATGTAATAATAGGTAATCATTATTGATTTACCAAAATTCTACGTCATTCACTCAATATAACATTAACTACCTTTTGCACAATATGCATTAGGGAAAATAATTATAAAACAGCATGTCAAAAATGATGGGAAATAATGTGGAATAATAGGGACACAAAAGAAGTAGTAACAAGTTTGCTTAGAAGAGCCAAAAATAACATCACAAAGTATATTTGTCAGTGGGGTATTGAAGGATAGCTAAGAGGTTTCCAGATCTATAAATAGAAGACACACACAAAAATACACTTATTTGCTCACAGCTGTAAAATTGGTTGGGAGAGCTTAGAGCAACCACCAGCCAGTGGAAGGAATAATGCTGATGCTAACAGCCGACCTTGAGAACTTCCTACATGTCCTAGCTTATAAGCACACTACCTGTATTATTTCTGGTCCTTACAATGCCCTTAAAGAGTACACAATATTTTGTTTTTCAGAAAAATGAGGGGAAGCTCAGAGAGTTAATAATGGCATTCCAGCCAATTGGTCTCAATGCTACCCTGCTGTCCAAGCCACTATTACGTCATGGCATATGTAAGATTTGCATGTGTAAGGATTTAACCATGGTGTCATTAAGATTATCGAGAGATTTTAACTTAGAAAGGGATGTGACAAGATTACTGTTTGAGGATAATTTGTGTACTAGTCAATTTCACCTTCTTGCTGGACCCATGTTCTTTGAAAGTTGGACTTACTTCTTTCTTGTTTTTTTTTCTTTTTTTTAAACTTTTATTTAGTAAAAAAAAATTTCCAAGTTACAGTTTATGGATTACAATGGCTTCCCCCACCCATAACTTCCCTCCCACTCGTACCCCTCCCATCTCCCGCTCCCTCTCCCATTCCATTCACATCAAGATTCATGTTCAATTATCTTTATATACAGAAGATCTATTTAGTATATATTAAGTAAAGATTTAATCAGTTTAAACCCACACAGAAAATAAAGTGTAAAATACTGTTTGAGTACTAGCTATAGCATTAATTCACACTAGACAACACTTTAAGGACAGAGATCCCACATGAGGAGTAAGTATACAGTGACTCCTGTTGTTGACTTAACAATTTGACACTCTTGTTTATGGCATCAGAAATCTCCCTAGGCTCTAGTCATGAGTTGCCAAGGCTATGGAAGCCTTTAGGGTTCGCCGACTTTGATCTTATTCCGATAGGGTCATAGTCAAAGTGGAAGTTCTCTCTTCCCTTCTTTGATAGCCCCCTTCTTTCTACTGGGATCTCACTCGCTGAGATCCTTCATTTAGGGTTTTTTTTTTTTTTTTTTTTTTGCCAGGGTGTCTTGGCTTTCCATGCCTAAAATACTCTCATGGGCTCTTCAGCCAATTCAAGTACCTTAAGGGCTGATTCTGAGGCCAGAGTGCTGATTAGGACATCTGCCATTCTATGAGTCTGCTGTGTATTCCGCTTCCCATGTTGGATCGTTCTCTCCCTTTTTGATTCTATCAGTTAGTATTAGCAGACACTAGTCTTGTTTGTGTGATCCCTTTGACTCTTAGACCTATCAGTGTGATCAATTGTGAACTGAAATTGATCACTTGGACTAGTGAGATAGCATTGGTATATGCAACCTTGATGGGTGCCAAGGGATTCCAATACTTCTTTCTTAATTGTAAACACTGAATGTTTCCTAATTCTGTATCATGAGCCTCATTATTAAATTAACACGTTTTTATTGAACATCTCTTGTCTATTTGGCATTCTGCTGGATGCCAGTGCCTTACAGAAGAGATTTAAATTTTGGAGAACACTGACATAAAAGCCAATGGAGGCCAGCGCTGCAGCTCACTTGGCTAATCCTCTGCCTGCAGTGCCGGCACCCCGGGTTCTGTCCCGGTTGGGGCATTGGATTCTGTCCCGGTTGCTCCTCTTCCAGTACAGATCTCTGTTGTGGCCTGGGAAGGCACTGGAGGATGGCCCAAGTGCTTGGGCCCTGCACCCGCATGAGAGACCGGGAAGAGGCATCTGGCTCCTGACTTTGGATTGGCGCAGTGTGCCAGCCTTAGTGAGCCAGCAGTAGTGGGTAGCAGCCATTTGGGGGGGGGGGGGTGAACCAACAGAAAAGGAAGACCTTTCTCTCTGTCTCTCTCTCTCTCTAACTATCTAACTCTGCCTGTCCAAAAAAAAAAATATATATATATATATAGCCAACGGAGAAGTATAACTAGGACGGGATTGGCCAGGGGAGAGAGAGAGAGAGAGAGAGAGAGAGAGATGAATGGAGCATCATGTCTAGAGAATTTCAGCATGTCAATAACATTTGAGAGGATGGGAAAAAATGTCCTATTCTTTTGGAGAAATTAACTTCAGATTTTATTCAAATGACCATCTTTTTGTACTTATAATATCCTAGCTATTTTGCCAGAATTTGGGGATACAAAATGTTGGACATGATCTTTGTTTTTCAAGTAACTTTTATTCCTCTAAAACAGAATTCCAGAGAAATAAGGAGGGAGAATCACATTCTAACATTATTCTGCTATCCAGGCTGTGTCATCCTAGAGTTACCTTAATTAAATATTATTGTTCCTCCCATTTGCATTAGTGAAGCAGAAATTTCAGTTTATACTATGAAGTTGCATGATTATTATCTTTAAACAAAATTTTAAAAAGCATACTTATCAGTGTTTTAGAATAATTTTTAAAATTTATACGTATAAATTTAAAAATTATTCTAAAACACTGATAAGTATGCTTTAAAAAACCTCTAAAAGATTTCAAGCAAGTGCCAATGAACAAACAAATAAAGTGGAAAAATTCCAGATGGAAAACTTTAGTGAGTAATGAAATAGAAAAAATTCTGGGAATACTTTCACTTTAATAATTCTTTGGTAAGTGGTATTGTTTTCCAAAATAATATGGTAGAGTATGCGCTTAATATTTTAAAAACTTTATAATCAGGAAAATACTTAGCACTTGACTGAAACTTTATATATTAATAACAAAGCTAATTTTAAAGTTATAATTTTTTAAAAAAATTAAAAGATTGAGTTATTTATTTGAATGTCAGTTTTAGAGAGAAAGAGAGAGATTTGCTACCCTCTGATTCACTCTGCAGATGGCTGCAATGGCCAGGGCTGGGTCAGGGCAAAGCTAGCAGGCAGGAACTTCATCTGGGTCGCCCACATGGGTGGCAAGGTCCCAGACACCTGGGTCATCTTCTATAGCTTTTCACAGGCCTTGAGCAGGCAGCTGGATTGGAAGTGGGGCAGCTGGGACAGAAACTAGCGCTCATATGGAATGCTGGTGTCACAATGCCGGCTCCTGAAAGTTAAACAAAAATTTTAACCATCAAGTATCATCTGAGTTTTTCAGCAAACGTTAGACTGCGTGTGTCATGGGGTCTTTTGTAGCTTGGCAGACATGAGCTTCTCTAGACCTTGTATGCCTTCATACCTACCCTACTTACCAAGACTAAATCTTAATAATAATATGAAGGAAAAAATCCTATATTTCGGTTTCCAATAATTTGTCTCAGAAACAGGTCAGTTGGTGAATACTATGATGTCCTTGAACACACAATAATAATCTCTGTGAATGTAATTAGACTCTTTCTCACTCTCGATTTTGCTCAGTTATATTTTCCATAATCCAGCAGAGGGTGTTTCCTTTTTAAGGGTAGGATTAGCAATGAATGTCATCAACAAAATACTAAAATATTTGCGTAGCTTGTTTCCCATGACTGATTATGCATCTTTATCAGTGTTCAGATTGTGTCCCCAAAATAATTACTCACCTTATATTATGTACCATATTTTTTTTAAGATTTTATTTATTTATTTATTTGAGAGGTGGAGTTATAGACAGTGAGTGGGACAGACAGAGAGAAAGATCTTCCTTCCATTGGTTCACTCCCCAGATGGCCGCAATGGCCAGAGCTATGCCAATCTGAAGGATCTGAAGCCAGGAGCCAGGTACCTCTTCCCGGTCTCCCACGCAGGTGCAGGGGCCCAAATACTTGGGCCATCCTCTACTACTTTCCCAGGCCATAGCAGAGAGCTGGAATGGAAGAGGAGCAACCGGGACTAGAACCCGATGCTCATATGGGATGCCAATGCCGCAGGTAGAGGTTTAACCTACTGTGCCATGGCACCTGCCCCACCATATGTTTTAAACAACAGTTACACAATAATTGTGTGTGTGTTCCTATAACATACTTGCCTTCTTGATTTACTTATGAACTAGAAGTTGCAGTCCCTACTCCAAAATTCCAGATGCATTCAACTTAGCAATCTTCTTGCTTAGAAGCATACCTTCTACTCTGGAACATATATAAGAAGTGTTGTTTATGTAAAATAAAACTTGTTTTCTTTGTAAAAGAAAAAAATAAGAAAGAACTTCTTCAGTATTTCATTCTACAAAAATTTTGGTTTTATAGGATTGATCATTCCATTAGCCATGCTAACAGTAAATAGAAATATAGGCTCTTATAACGATCAAGTCATAGTTCACTTCCTGATTTGTAGTCTAATATATCCTTGCTACATAGAAGTATTCCTGAAGTTGTTATCTCATTCTTTTTATTCTTAAAATCCTCCTCCTTCAGGGGGTTAGTGTTGTGGGGAAGTGGATTAAGCCACTGCCTACAGCACTGGCGTTCTATATCTAAAGCACCAGTTCAAGTCCTGGCTATTCTGCTTCCTATTTAGATTCCTGCTAATGCACCTGGGAAGGCAACAGAAGAAGCACTTGGGCCCCTACCACCTATGTGGGAGACCCAGATGGAGTTTTGGGCTTCTAACCTCTGCCTGGCCCTGACATGGCTCTTGCAGTCATTGAGTGAGTGAACTAGTAGTTGGAAAATCTCTCTCTCTCTCCCTCTCTCTCTCTCTCTATCTCTATCTCCCTCTCTTTCTCTTTCTCTCTCTCCTCTCTCTCTCTTTCTCTCTCTGTGCCACTCTGCCATTCAAATAAATATATAAATAAGTCTTTAACAAATCTTCCTTTAGCAAATTACCAGGCTCTAAAGCTGCTGGCCTTGCTTGCACTGGAATTTGTTACTAAGGAAAGTGAGGCTCTGAGAAAGGCTTTGAAGCACAGTTTTCAGAAGAGGCAATCACAGACCTTGTAAAAAAGAACCGCTTCTCAGCCTTCTGGCTAAGATCAAGTGTAGTATCACAGACCTTGCAAAAGAGAAAGCCAGGATGAGATCTGCAATCAAGCTCGATTCAAGGGACTTTCCCGCCCAGTAGTTTATATACGATTGAGAATTAAATGAATGGAAAATTATGTTTCCCTGAATATTTTGCAAGTAGATTTTTCTTTTGAATCCTTTCTTTCATCCCACTTTTTTCCTTATCCTTGGAAACTGTAGACTCATATGAAAGACAGGCCTTTCTGGAAAACAGAACTTAGTAGGAAATCTCTAAGTGCTGAGCTTGCCCATACTTAAAGTGAAGCACAAAGCTAAGAGAATGAGTTCATCTTGTTGAGCACATGTTTTATATCTGCATGTAAGAAAGCTTAATGCAGCTCTAAGTTTAAATCCCATTAGAAAATGCTGTGATTAACTACAGGACCTCACTGCTTGTTCAGGTAACAGATGGACATGCCACAATGAAATATTCCCCCTTTCTATTTACAAACAAAAGAGGATTTTTATGTGAACAGAAATTAAAACATTACTGAAGCATGGTTCCTGAAGATTCAATTCTTTTGCATTAACACAGATCCTTTATTATGCAAAGTCAACATCTTTAATATTTTTGTGTGGTTTGGGTATATGATCCATAATATTTTGTGACTTGTATTCAAATGGATCGGTCTTCCCAGGAAGAATTATGTACCTACAATATAATGAGGTAATTAACCAGGGAACAAAAGGTTTTTCTTCTGGTTTAGACAAAACTTGCTTCTAAGACACAAGCAACACATGCATTATTTTTAAGACCATCTGCCTTGTCTCGGATAGTGATTTTGTCATCAGAAATCCTTTATCATTGTGTTTAGTACCAAAAAGATCTGGTGAAACATAAAAAGAACAAATAAGGAGTGACCATTTGGTGCAAGCACTGAGATGCTCTTTGGGACACCCACATTCAGAGTCTGAGTGCCTAGATTTGATTCCTGATTTTGATTCTCTAATTCCAGCTTCCTGAGAATGCCTATTCTGGAAGACAGTAGGTGGTACTCAAACACTTAAGTCCCTATCACTCACACAGGAGATTGTAATTGAGTTAGAGGCCCCTGGTTTTGGTAAGGTCCAGAACTGTATGTTGCAGGCATTTGCAAGTGAGCTAAAGACAGACCATCACTTTCTGCCTACTTCTGTCTCTCACTCTTTCTGTTGGTTTGCCTTTCAAATAAATAAAAATAAAGAAATAATGTTTTCTAACAAAAGCACAATACAGGTAAAATTGCTATATGTTGTTACGTTGCTTTTATAACTGCCCATCTTGCAGTTATAACCTTGCCCATGTGTTAGATTTTGATGAATCATATTTACCAATGAAAATCACAGTCTATTTTGACAGACAGTTGTGTTAAGTGAGAACCACAAATCAAATTGTAGCCAAATGGCTTAGAATATCATATACAGACAACTCAAAATGCATTTAAGTACATTTTAAAAAGCTATAACAAAAAGAAAAAATTTAGGAGTGTTGCCCACAGAATCTCTGATTCACAAAATTAGATTAAAATTAACTCCAGTATCAACATTTATCAATTCATTGTACATTTTCTTCCTAAATTTGAAACGCTTAGTTAAGTGAGAGATTCTGTAAGAAGTGAGAGGAATGAAATGTAAAGAAACCAAGCAAAAGTTCCAAAGATGATAAACTGACAGCGTCCAAGATGAATTTGTCCCATTGACTGCTTAGTTAACCTTTGTGTGTTGAGTTACATAGTACAATTTGGGTATGCATTGTTCTGTTGAAAAATGATTCCCAAAATATGTCCATGTCCCAATTCCAAGTATCTGCAAATATTGCCTTCCGTAGGAGAAAGGATTTTGCAGACATGATTAAGGATCTTGAAAATCAAGAGTGTCCTGGATTGGGAAAGTGCCTGATGTAATCCAAAAGATGCTTATAAAAGGGAAATTGGCGGAGTCAGAATCAGACAAGGAGATGTGGTAATAGAAGCAGAAAGACACAGATGGATTTGAAGATATGTTGTCCTGCTGGCTTTGAAGATACAAGATACAAGGCCATGATCCAAAGGATGGATCTAAGGTTTAGGAGGGGCAAGTGGATGGATTCTCCCCAGGAGCCTTCCCAGGAAGAATACTGCCTCCCTTACTGAAAGACATCTGACCTCTAGAACTATAAAATAACCAACTTGAGTTACTTTAATTCACCAAATTTTACTAGGTTTTTTTTTTTTTTTTTTTTTTTTTTTTTTTTTTTTTTGCAGCAACAGGAAGTTGTCTGCAATGTATAATTAGAAGACTTCATATAAAAATTCAGATCCGTGGCCAGTGTTGTGGCATAATGTGTAAAGCTGCCTGCAATGCAGGCATCCCACATGGGCATTGGTTTGAGTACTGACTGATCCACATCCAGCCCAGCTGCCTGCTAATGGGCCTGGGAAAGCAGTGGAGGATGGCCCAAGTGTTTAGGCCTCTGCAGTGGTCACTGTGGCCATCTGGGGAATAAACTAGCAGATGGAAGATTTCTCTCTCTCTCTCTCTCTCTCTCTCTCTCTCCCTCTGTAACTCTGTCTTTAAGACAAACAAATAAATCTTTTTGAAAAATCAGATCTATTTATTTTTGCTTCTTGAAAGAAGTAGGAAATCTAGGAATGGTTGGCTAGTTATCCCGTCCTCTTGGCAATGCTGCATTGTAGCTGTTCTCTTTAGCAGTTACGCATTCTCCAGTCTACCCATAGCTCTATCAGGACCTTTTGTTTTTTCTATTATGCCTCCAGTGAATATTTGAGTTTGTAACTCCTGATAAGCTGAGTCTTACATTTTGTATTTTACTTAATATTGGTCTCACACTAGGTTGTTTTTAAGAATTGTGTCTACTTACCCACTTTTTTAAAAATGGAATTCTATTAAAAAACTATTGGTCACAAGAATTTTTATTTCCATTTGCTTAATCATATCCTACCAGCCACTTACTCTTGTCTTTCCTTTAAACTTTCAAATTGAAGGTTGTAGACATCTGCTGAGCCAGAATCACATCATTTGTAATATAGGGAGTTTGTGGAATGGGTTGGATTCAGGAGTATCCAGATGCAACTGATGTCCTTTCCCATTGCTAACCATCTCATCTGCCACTGCTTCATAAAACCCAGTTTATAAGGCATGCTTGGGTATTAACAGACAGTTTCTTGCACAGATACTAAAAAATCCAGTCCATTCTAATATTAAGCTTTCCCTTTTGCCTTCAACCTTGACCAGCTTTAAGTTTCAGGGGGAAGAAAAGTATACATGAGAGTCAGGGTCAGCTCTCCTTCTAGAGGCTATGAGGGGGGAAATCGTTCCCCTTCCAAGGCTCCTTTCCTCTCTCTTCAAAGTCAGCAGAGCAGCACCTGGCTTTGGTCTTGACAATCACTTCATAATGAGCAGTTGTGTCTCCTTCTGCCTTCCTCTTATAAGGACATGTCTGACTACATCACTGTGCTCCCCTGAGTAATCTAGGATACTCTCAGCAAAAGATCCTTCTCTGGGTCACCTCTGTAAATGTCCTTTTTCCACCTAAGGTAACATTCACAGATGCCAGGAATTAGGATTTAGTCGTCCTTGAGGGCTACTGTTCAGCAAACCACAGGATGATTACAGCATTCTGCCAAAATAAATAAACAAACAAACAAACAAACAAGCTGGCTTCTTAACTACCAGATGCTCTGGGTGCCACCTTGCTAAGATTCTCGGTTGCATTGAAGATGCCTGAGTACTTGGCTCTTGTTAAAAATGCCCCCCCATTCGACATCAGCTGCTTCTTTCCCACGACTGCCCTTTGCCATCTCTCCCAATCCCTTTCTCTATTCCTTCAACTCTCACTGCCCTAACCCCTGATGAATTCCAAATGTGTATCATGATACATGATCTCTTTTTCACCAATATTTGCAACCACATTTGGGACAAATTTTCCTGAAACTCGCTACTTTCCAAAATGAACCCATTATCTGTCTGGTAAACCTGTCTGTCTTCCCATATTTCTTATCATTTTTTTCCATTTTTGTTCTCATTGCCATTATCTATGTTTAGATCAAATTTTTCTGGTATGTGGATAATTGAAGTAATACATAATTTGTAACCTATCTGTCTTTCTCATGCAAATCCAGTCACCACATTATTAATAGATTCGCATTTGAAAATCAAAAGAAATCATGTAGGAAATCATCTCAAATGTAGGGAAAAAAAAAAAAAGGAACCTAAACAACAAGTCCCACCTCCAAATTACGTTAGAACTTAGATTTTCACATTTGATGTCATTTTTAATCCTACTCTTCATGCTCTTTTTTGATCACTTCTTTCAACTCCCAGCCATACTTAATGAATCTGTTTCCAGGAACATGCCTTATGCTTGAACATTTCTGACCCTTTTCCACTGGCTAGCTGTTGCCTTTGTGTTTTTAACTTTGCTTAAATAACATTCTGTTTGGATAACCTCGTTGTTAAGATGCAATTTCAGTGTCACGTCCTCTGAACCTTCTTTTCTACATTACCGTAATACTTTTATTTATCTTCATAGTAGTAAACACTGCTGTCTCTGTACGTGTGCTCACGGAACCTTGTAAGCCATTCCCCTCAGTACACAGACAATGCTTCATTCATTTGGTTTCCCTACCACCAACCTAAGGTATGCTCCTAGATCACTGTCAACAGGATGGATATAGGTAGCTAATTTCTGAGTTTTACTGTTAGTTTATGCTTTTTATGCCTCAATTTCTTTATGAAATGGAGAAGTATATGATAGAATATCCCTGCTTCAATATTGATGAAGCATTTAGAAAAATACCAGCCTTGTAGGAAGGGCTATCAAGTATTAAGTGAAAGTCAATATTTCCTGAATTACATAGGATCATCATTACACACACCAGATTTTTTTATAAATTATAAGAAACATATTTAATAGCATCAAAAATAATAATTTACAGGAGAAAAGCAGAGTTACTCAGAAAGAGTGAACTGGTATAACATGCTCTTGTCACAAAATAAGAATAGAAATATGAGAGCATTTTTCATATTGCTCCCCTGATGCTAACTTTGAGCACCATTACCTCCAAAAAAATAAAAAATATATATACCTCTTCAGCTGAATTAAGTCCATGGGACCACAAAGAAAAATGAGAAATTATCCTTTTAATTAGCTTCAGTAAGGTTCAATTAAATTATTTTCTGAGAATTAATAATAGAGGAGGAATTTTCTAGGTCTTCTTTTGAAAAGAAACATTTAA
Organism: Lepus europaeus; assembly: GCF_033115175.1. Classification (NCBI taxonomy): domain Eukaryota; kingdom Metazoa; phylum Chordata; class Mammalia; order Lagomorpha; family Leporidae; genus Lepus; species Lepus europaeus. The sequence continues at coordinate 34,282,549 of NC_084827.1, forward strand.
GTGTCTGTAAAAATCAAAACCATTACCATGAAAATTTCTTGACCAGAATGGAGAATTCTCTAGATATCTGCAATTAAAAAATAGAATTAAGAAGTCTAATATTGGCATGATGTTTCTAAATTACTAAGATCATCATGTAATTTGCCCAGCAGTCATTCTTTGAGCAAGCTCCTCTTAGAGTCAGAATTTAAGCAGGAAATTGAATCTGCAAAAAGAAGAATCAATGAAGCATTGAATCTTGCAATTACAGATGAATGGATAAAATGTTCAAGGATAAGGAATCATTGAATTTGTGGAGATGAAGGGTAGGGGAGAAGGCACTAGATGGAGGATCAAGAATGGGTTCTTGCCTGACTTTGTTCTATACTTGATGCATGACCCAAGGCAAGTTATCTAAACCTCTGTGGGTCTCAGTCTCATCTCTGAGGTTAGACTAGATAATTTATAAGATCTCCTTTAGCGCTAACCCTCTGTGCTTCTGTGTATAACAAACACTATGTACATGCATAGTATTTTAGTGATATTCTACCTAGTTTTTAACATAAATAGAACCAATATGTTATTTTGAAACTTGTTAATGATTCTCTTTTACCTTTCAAAGTAGGTACTTGCCCTTTTTGGTCTAAAGCATCCATTTCCTTAGTGGGGTATTAGGGCTTGTATGAAAATAGTTAATCTTTCACTTTTGACGTTTGAAATGAGATTTTTCAGCAAGGCAGCATACCAGCAAACCAGGCTATTATCTTAAGAGAAGATTTGTTAAATTCTATCAGCTACAATTTATCATGATAAGGGCTCAGTCTGCAGCTTTTATCACATAATATAGAAAACATAGCTCTCCAGAACATAACATTTGCCTCTGGGGCTTGCTGCTGTATGATAGGAGATACACTGTAAGCATCTGAGGAAAATCCCAGACCTTTAGACATCAGGGAATCAGAGGATTCTTGACCTGCTCATCTGTTGTTTTTTCACTTCATCTGAACCGGGCAGCCTTTCATTGCTGACTCAACTGCCCACATTTGTCACGTGTCCATGAACTATCAAAATGGGACTGATCCTTGGCCCGAGAAACCTGTACCTTAGTGCTTGGCTAGTGGGTCCATTTATACCTATTTATTGCCACTTCTGATGGTGTCATCGGACAACTACATTCCGTTTTCCCTCAAGGCACACAGGAGCTTGTAGATCACTTTAGCACCACAGCAGATAAGGTAGCAAATATTTACCCAAGTTCTCTATCTCCTTCCACAAAATAATGCTCAGCCACCTCTTCTTGGACGGTGGATTCACGTGGAGGGTAGATCTTGCCAACTCCCAATAGAAGTAAAGCAAAAGATCCTGTGCTGTCCACTCTCACCTGATTCTATGCAGCCTTCACCTATCTTAACATTTCATGCTGGAAAGAGGAAATCAGAATGTATCTTTTTATTTTTAAAAAGATTTATTTATTTATTTATTTGAAAAGCAGAATTACAAAGAGGGGGAGAGAGAGAGAGAGAGAGAGAAAGAGAGAGAGAGAGAGAGAGGTAGAAACACAGAGAGAGAAGTCTTTCATCCACTGGTGCATTCCCCAAAATGCCACAATGGAAGGAGTGGGGCAGATCCTAAGCTAGAAGGCAGGAGGTTCATCTAGACCTCCTACATGGGTGGGTGCAGGGGCCCAAGCACTTAGACCATCTTCCACTGCTTTCCCAGGTGCATTAGTATGTAGCTGGATTGGAAGTGGAGCAGCCAGGGAGAAACGGGCACCCATATTGGATGCCAGCACTGGGTTTTACTAGCTATGCCACAGAGCCATTCCCAGAATGTGAGTATCTTACCACAGGCTTCTCTTTTCTTCTCTCTATCTTTAAAGAACAATTGCCCCTCCCCTCCACTTTAGGAGACAGCATGATTTTTCTTCTCTCTAGTGAGCTTTTTACCTTAGGAATACATTTTTGCTTCCTGATTCTAGCCTCACAGATTAACTTTATTGGTGCACAAAGTATATGAGCAAAAACTGGCTTGTCAAATAAGAAGCATAGAGTTACTTTTCAGGTCTTACATACTTTACACAAACTGGTGACTATGACTTAAATTCTTCATAAAATTTCATTATATTTTATAAATAGTTGCTTATACACACTTTAAAAATTAGAAGGAGGAGTTAAATGGGTATAGTTTATTTTGATTTATGACGTGTGTGAGTACATCAAAAAGTTCATGAAAAATTAGCTTAAAAGGTAAGTTTATTTTTTTTTAATCTGTGCATATAAGGGAACATTAAAAATTTCATTGAAAATATGCACTGGGGCCGGCATTGTAAAGTCACTTCCAGCAATGCCATCATCCCATATAGGTGCTGGGCCAAGTTCAGCTGCTCCACTTCTGATCCAGCTTCCTGCTCAAGTGCCTGGGAAAGTGGCGGAAGATTGTCCAAGTGCTTGGTCCACTGCACCTACTTCAGGGACCAGAAGAAGCTCCTGGCTCCAGGTTTTAGACCAGCCCAGCTCTGGCCATTGTGGCACTTGGGGAATGTACCAGCAGATGGAAAATATCTCTCTTTTACTATCATTTCCTCTCAATAACTCTGCCTTTCAAATAAATGAATCTTAGAATGAAAGAAAGAGAGAAAGAAAGAAAGAAAGAAAGAAGGAAGGAAGGAAGGAAGGAAGGAAGGAAGGAAGAAAATATACACTATGCAAAATTATGCAAACTTTTTGCAACAAAATAAAATTGCCTTTAAATTCTTTTTTCACAAACTTCTTAAAATTCCCTCCTGTCATGAGGTCTTCTAATATATTTCTATTTTTTAAAAGACAGAATATGTGGACTGCATGCTTGCACATTCAGTTACCCAATTATTTGACTTATCATATCCAAAAACAACTCATGATTTTCTAAATTTGGATAGAACTCCCTAGTAGAACACAGATCATTTTTATTGTATATCCATCATCTCTGCAGGTAACACAGGAGAAACAAGCTACTAATAATAGTTAACATTAACTCAGCTCATACCACGGACCAGACACAAAGTAATATAGCCTTGTATCTTTTATTTCATTGAGTGGCTGCCCTCAGATGGCACAAGAGCAGCTAATCTGTTAATCGGAAAATTAATCTGAAAGATCAAAAAATAAGAAGAAATTGTTATGATGCATACTTTGTGGTGAATTCAATCAGTAAGATAGCACATCAGTGTGGCAAGGATTAATAATTATGATAATTTCAAAAAATCAAGCATACTTGATGCTTATAAGTTGATAGAAATAATAAGATTTGTATTAAAAACTGCAATGAACTATAGACTGACCCTTTTCCTGTATCTCCTTCCTGTCCATTTGCTAACTGAGACACCCAACGGGAGGGAGCAGCTAGTCTGATTGGCCCAAGCACCCCGTGGATGTCGTGGAGAAGCCAGGGCTGTTTCAGGCCCACGAGCAATCTCTCTCATTAGCTCCTGTCTGTACTCTCACTGTCTCTTTCCAGGCAAACCTGCTCATTCAGCTCTCAAGAGTTTTAAGCAGGTGGGAAGGGGAAAGAGGATAAATAACTCTGGGTTTTGAGATGCTAAGGAGAAGCATCTGAGGGAAGCCTTCTTCCTTTGGGAAATCTGAGGGTGGAGGCGTGAAAACCTGAGAAGCGCACACACCCTTGGAAGCAGGTTTCTAGTCATTGAAATTGTACACATGCAGTTTGGACCACTGTCACGGGCTGGCAGGGATTCTTGAGCTGCGAAATCCAACAGATTTTCTTTCTTGCTTTTCTTCCGCCCTCTGTCTACAACTGTTTACAGAAATCACGTCACTGTATTATTAGGGTTCAACGGAGACAGGGTTTATGGGTTGTGAATACACACATATGAGGGATATTTATTAAGGAGAATTGGCTCACGTGGTTATGGCACCTGGGAAGTTCCAGGACGGGCCATGTGCTGGCTGGAGACCTTGGATCGCCTGTAGCGTGGCTCAGTCCAGGTCTGAGGGCCTCAGAACCAAGAAAGCTGAAAATATAACTCTCTGTTGGAGTCCGAAGCCTGTGTACCAGCAGTGGACTGCTCTTCTAAGTCCTGGATTCCAAAGGCCAGCAACTGACGCCCACGGCAGAAATCGAGACTGCCCCAGCCTTTGGAGCAAGACACCAACTGTCTTCTGCATTAATTCTCTCAAATTAATTAATCTGCATTAATTTCTGCAGATGGATGGCACTGCCCACGTGGAGGGCAGATTTTATCATTGTCCACTCATACTTAAATTTTATTGAAAAAGAAAAGAGGAAGAGAAGTTTAAGAGAATCAACATATCTATTTATCAATGTTTCGAAAACAGTTAAAACTGATCCTCTTTGTATGTAAAAATCTGTAGTAATGTATTTGTCTGCTATCCGTGCCAATCTATATATATATATATATATTTTTCAAATCATCACATACAATGGCACTAAATAATTACAAATATGAGGCTTGGGAAAAGAATTCCAAGTAAACACTTGTAGATTTAAAATACTGGAAAAATAAGATTAAGAGGAGGAAGAGAAGAATAAGGAAGAAGTGGAGGAACATTTCCTAGTGAATATCTTAGAGTAACAATATCATTTTGGAAACTATCTTAATTACTAATTTGAAATGTGTAACAGAAAATTTAAGGAAAGGCACATTCTACATTCAGTAAACCCGTATATAGCGTTTAATAATTTCCAAACTAAACAATACAAGTAAAATAGCCAAGAATTTCACATTTGGGTTTTTTTACACACATTTTTTAAAAATTACAAATGATTTAACAAACAGTATAATATTTAAAAATAAAAGCCCAACCACTTACCACTTTCCATTTCCTGTTAATAGGCAAAATAGAGTTCAAATGTTGTTAGAACTCTTATAGATACAAACAAGATCCATGAATCTATCCAGAGTACAAACATAAATTTCATCAGAGGTGTTTTGGTGACATGGAGAACAAATATGCTCACTTTTAACCTAGATTATTGGTATAAGATGGACTAAGACCAAGTTCTATAAATTCAGATGAATCGCACAGATTTATGCAATACACATAGCAGGAGTTACGGGAGAATCAGATGAAGATCTCTTATAGTTTAAACTTTGGATAAGTTCTATTTACCATCATTAATTTATTAAGTATTATTGATATTTTAATAATAGGGCAATTTCTGTTCATTTCAAAAGAGTTTCATGAAGTTAAATAATATGAAAATGTTACTCTTTTTTCAAACATACATCTAAATTTTACTCTTTTGCTTTCAATTCACTCCATTTCTAGCTTCAGCATAAGATTTTATCATAATTTAGAGAAATAAGATGGACAGTTCAAAAACAGCCAAAAATAAATTCACTGTTTAACCTCATATTTACATGGAATGCATTGGTCTTATAGTCTTACACACATATATTTTCATAATCTTTAAAATTTTTAATTTGTCTAAAAAGGACAGAAACTTGAAGTATTAACATACATTTTTATATTTTCAGTCTAATTTGCCGTACATTCCAATTTGTGTTTTCTACAGCTACTTTTAGCTTTTCTATTGTATTTACTTACCTATAGTGGATTTTGAAAAGATTGACAGCTATTAAAATAGAGAATATCAAAAAGGTTAGTTATGCCCTTATTAAAACCAAGAAGCTACTGAAATACAAAGAAAAAAATTGGGATTGTTTCATTCCCACTCAATTTATTAAGAAGCATCAGATTTTGGTTGGGATTTATATTTTAAGTAGTATTTTGCATATCTGTTCCATTTTTGTGTGTATATAATGGCATTTTGAACTCTTTGAACTTTTTGGTTTCTTTGAAAATACCCAAAGAACTAGTTGCTTGCATCAGTTAAATTTGGATCTACAGCTTATTTCTCATAAATCTTAAATGCTACTATCAATTCTCTCCTAGAAAATTAATTCCTATATGCAGAAATGATGTCATTTTTTCATAAGAAAACTTGTTATAGGTACTAATTTTTGAATGAATCAGTTGGTGAAAGTCTCTTTTTTAGGGTACACTTTGAAATAATTTAAAAACATACACAAACATACAAGTATTTTATATGTATATCAGTGAATATATGTACACATGCACATATATACAATATATATGTATACATATGCAGTCACACACCTATGTCTAGAATATGAAATATTTTAAGATACTACCTAATTTTTCATCCTTAAGAAATATATTTATATCCTATTTTCCACTCTGCTGTTCTTAAAACTTAATATATAAGCCTCTTAAAATTTACTTTCAACTTTTAAGAACGCTTGGTTTTTCCAGGTTCAAGTTACCCTATTATACAATTTATTGAAAGCTAATAATTATTAGGACATGTGGTAGGCGGATGTCAAAAGTAACATCACACTACTGATTCTATGTACAAGTTACAGTAGGGCAAATGGTACAATTAGAGGCACATTCCGTGGTGCATAACAATAGAAGCCTTAGTGACACTGCAAGATTAAGAAAAGGCTAAAACATCTTTAAAACTACTCATTACCACCAGTCAAAATGTGCATATTTGACCTTTATGATAATCAGAAGAATATCTGCTTATGCAGTAGGCAGCTAAATAATCGTCACTTTCGACACACAGTTTTCCTTGAAGTGACCTAAGGTTAACACGGTTGATCCTGAAGCTGACACAGATATCAAATCGACTCATCAGCGGTCACAGTGAAAGGCCACCTTCTTCATCACTTTGGTTGCAATGACAGGATAAAAAGAGTGGTGTAGATTTTCTTCTGCAGGAGACAGTGGGACTTAAATGTTGTCTGCTCTGTACATTTCAAAGGTTACAGAATTACTTAGAAACCTCTCCCTGAGGTGCAGATTCATTCTGAGGTATGATAATCATGCAAGTTGCATCAAAAATAATTGCTTAGTTTATTACCTTGTTGTCTTATTATATTAAGGCTTCATGCTAGATTCAGAAATTTCTTACTCTTGATCTCCTCTTCCCTATAGGTCTACTATTAACCCTACTCATTTTAATTTGAATATATTAACAATTGCAGTGAAGAATTTCAAAGCTAAATTGAAACTCCCAATAACATAAACTCTATACTATGACTAGAGCTAATGTAATAACTCTAAAATCTGAAAAAAGTAAGGACCCTTAATCATGTGGAATAAATTAAAATGCTTCTTCAATGTTCCTCCTTCAAACATTACACCTGAAGATCTAGAAATCTGTAGCCACAGTGGTTGTAATTCTTGAGTAATGGGCACTTAAAATAAAATGAAACTAATTTTTGTGTTGGAGAGCTCATCATCCTCGAATTTTCATAGCAAAACATCATACCAAGTAACGACAAGATAATTATGTCATAGATGTTATTTCCCTGATGGTTTTGGAGGAGAATAATGTACCTTGTAGAAACAGAATAATTTAACAGCCATCAAAATTATAGCAGGGGGATGAAAACTTTTTTAAAAGGTAGCCAAAGTAAGATTTTTCTTTAAGCCACAAAGCCCAAAGTTCCCCAATTTCTGGGGATTGGTTGGCACTTAAAAGTAGTCATTCATAATTCCCCCTAATGTATACAATATTAATCTATGTATACCTAGAAAATCTGGCAACTTCCTATACTTCAAAGTCATTGCCTTTGCTATGAGACCTAGAAAGTGCTTCAGGATTCATTATGACATGTGGAATATATAAGCAATAAGGCATGACAGGGAGTGTGGTTATCCTAAGATAATCACACCCCTGGGTCATTACAAAGCAAGAGGTGCAGTGGCGCACCTCTCATTCCCCCTGGGGTGTGATTACAGCACGATAAGCACTTCACGCCATCACCTTATTGCTTTTACAAAAAGTCTTTGTTGAGAAGAAAAACTGTTTTCTTTTTTTTTTTTTAAGAAGATAAAATTGGCAGTTTACAATGTTAACAGTAGCTTCAGCTAAACCACATAGTTTGTATGCGTTAATCGGATCCTTTAAAATGTACTGCTGTCAAGACCAATCAGAATTCATAACAGTATCACAGAACCTGCTCTGTAGTTGTGTGTTCAAATGACTCACCTTAGGACAAAAGTGCGCCATTATCACAAAAATTCTAACATCCGGAAACAACTGTTGAAAGAATTGTGTCATAAGTTTTTTTGTTTTTTTTCTCCCCAAAGTGACAGGAAAGGTTTAAAGACTTGATTACACAAATTGCAATGTAAGGTAATTGATAGGCCAAGCATTTAAGTATAATATTCATAAATTTTAGTTATCCATATTTAGTGCCTCATGTAAATTCAGGTGACAACTCAATTTAAGGTGCTAGATCAGACACCAAATCCCACTGCTGTCATTCAAATATAGCCTAAGGGCTCTATTGTGATCTTCCAAATTTACAAATTCTTGTCTTATATAATATGTTTGCCATTATTTAACACTAGTCCTCTTTGCTTTATCCAATATTCTGTATCTTAAGAATCAATTTCTGATTCTCATCCATAATCTAAACAATTATAACCTGACATTATATACTTTGTATACATTTGTAACATTTATTTTCATAAAATCCTTGTGCAGAAGATAGTAGGTGGATGTTATTATTTCCATTTTATAGACAAACAAAACAAATAATAAAAAATTAGATTATGGAGGCCGGCGCTGTGGCAAGGCTGGTAAAGCCGCTGCCTGCTGTGCTGGAATCCCATATGGGTGCCAGTTCGAGTCCTGGCTGCTCCACTTCCAATCTAGCTCTCTGCTATAGCAGCCAAGGACGGCCCAAGTCCTTGGGCCTCTGCACCCACGTGGAAGACCCAGAAGAAGCTCCTGGCTTTGGACCAGTGCAGCTCTGGCCATTGTGGCCATCTGGGGAGTGAACCAACGAATGCAGACCTCTCTCTCTTTTATTTTTTTAAATAAATTATGTGGCTAATTCAGTTAACCCCAAAACTGATATCCTAATACCAATGATAAATCACCTAGGATAAATATTTTACTGTCCATTAGCTTCAGTTTCCTCATCTGTGCAATAAAAATTGAAGGTAGATGGTCTCCGAATGCATCACAAACCTGTCATTTAGAGAGCAATTTTCTTAAAGAAAAGTCTTAACTGTCATGGAATGGTTAATGGCAGACATTTAGTTCCATCTTCTAATCAGAACTATCATCTGCTCTATTTCCACAAAGAAATTTTTAGTTTTCTTTTAGTGAGATTTTCTTTTAGTTTTCTTTAGAGAACAATGCCCTTAATGAGAAGAGCACTCTTCACCACACCAAGGTTAGAAAAAAAAAATAGCAAGGATATTTAAAATATTCCAAGGACAATTGGACTTAAAAATAAGTTTATTTTCATTCAAAAAACTCTGGTCTATTCCAAAAGTCTGGAATGTGTGTATTATGGATTAACTATTACATTTCCCACAAAGACTTTGAAGTACTCTCCTGTTATCGTCTGTACATTTTGGAGAGAGGAAAATGAGGACTCCTCTATGCTGCACTAGATTGGTCATTTTTGCTACCCAAGGATCCTTCCCACTCTGTGTAGACAAGGTATCGTGTTCTTTTTTCACCTGGCATCATGGCATCGATAAAACTTCACAAGGAGCTGCTACATCTCCCCTGAGCCCCTACTAGCATAGAACATCATTCCCTTAATGAAGAATAGCCAACACCTTTTGGAATACCATCCATGCTATAGCCAAATGGTCCTAGAGTTTGGCTGTCCCACCCGCCCTCTCCCTCACTGGGGTTTGCATATCATGTTGCTGTCGCTACTGTTGTTTTCTGGATCCACAAACCACACCTCAACAGAAGCTAACTTTGTCACCCTTTCCAGTAGCACCACTCAATTGAATGGACATCCCCACTTCACACATGTGAGTTGATCCCTCACTTCTTCATAATGGAAAAGAAAAAGTAAATAGAAATACATCCTATGATCTGACACTCTTTCCCCTCCCTAAACTGCTTGGTAGTAGGAATTGGACTGCATAACTGCCTGTTCTATGGAAACACCATTACTCTAAAAACAGCTTGCTGAAATATTTTGCATTTCAGTGGATGTTCTTCTAAAAGTTAAAATGTGAAATCATCTAACATTTCTATAAAATGAGAAATTGAATAAAATCAAATCTTTTATCCTCAGCTGTGAACTGTGTCCACTTAATCTTTTTATAAAAAAACATTTACTTATTTATTTGAAATGCAGAGTTATAGAGAGAAAGTGAGAGACACACAGAAAGATCTTCCATTTCTTAGTTCTCTCCCCAACCCAAACAGCCTGAACCAGGCTGAAGCCAGAAGCCAGAAGCTTCTTCTTGTTCTCCCAAGGGGTGCAGGAGCCCACACACTTGAGCCATCTTCACCTCCCTTCCCAGGCGCATTAGCAGGCAGCTGGATCAGAAGTGGAACATCAGGGACATGAACCGGTGCCCATATGATATGTTGGCGCCCCAGGCAGCGGCTTTACTGGCTATGCTACAAGGCCCACCCCCAGTCAGTTTTCACACCCAGAGCCCTTTAAACAAATGAGGTTCAATGGGGCCTGCCCTGGATAAAGGAAAACACCTAGATTGTAGGATTATTGGTGCCAGTTCTTGGTAATCTCTCATTCTTAGGGATTCAGAGTACCAATATGCAGCACTAATTAGAATGGAAATTTAGCAGACTTGGGTGAGAAATTCAATTTCAACATGAATATTTTAAATATGGTAACAGTAGAAGCTACTTAAACAGCCAGTACCACATATTGTTTTGAAAATATAATATATATAGACTACATATTATATTTATATTATGTTTTCATAAATACCACCTTGCAAAAGGAATTTAGCATTATATATTTAATGCCTTTTTACAAGATTATACATTCTAATGAGCTAGTTACATTTCTTGTAGAAAGTATTTTGCATCACAAATGATAATCAATAAGATTTCAGTTCATGAAGATAATAACACTAAAATACTTATATTAAAAATCATTTGAAAATGGTATAAGTGACTAATGACCCAATAAAATTTCTTTTGTCAACTCTGCAGACTGTAAGGTCTTCAAAGAACAAGAGCCATGTTTCCTCCATGTCACACAGATTTCCTGTGGTGTTTGGCAGTCCTCTGAACCCTGTGGAGTACTCACTACCTTTTGTTTTATGATTCTGATCAGGCCTGAAGCAATAATCCCTTAAAACCCCAACTATTACAGTATAGCAAAGCTGTGACATTGCTTTCTGTGTTCTGATCATATGATGTGTAGCAAAGTAGTAAATTATATATAAAGAACCATCTGCTGTCTCTCACTAAAGGATGGTTTATATGAATTACAAATGCCTTTCATCAGTTATTAAAGTAGTTAAATTGATAGAAAATAAAAATTATTTTTTTAAATCATGGCAAGACAGAGATATGTCTTTTATGAGTATAAAAATATAGGATATTAAACAAACCATATTTAAACTACCAAACTATTATCACAGTTTGAAAATTGGCAACAATGCTTTGCCTCATTCTGCATTGACTCATGAATAAAATGCTTCAGTATTCCAAAGCTGAGTATATTATTCTATGATTCTTCCCAGGGATCACAACAAATATACTTAATTTAATTTTAATTATCTATTATTTATTTGAAAGGTAGAGTGAAAGAGAAAGAGAAAGAGAGAGAGAGAGAGAGAGAGAGAGAGAGGATCTTGCATCTACTGTTTCACTATCCAAATACGTATAACAGCATGATCTAGCCATACTGAAAACAGGATCCAGAACTTCATCATGGTCTTCCATGTCAGTGGCAGGGGCCTAAGTACTTGGGCCAGATACTGCCTTTCCAGATGCATTAGATGTATTACAAGAGTAATACAGAAAATACATACATAAGCCTACACATATATTTTCAAGTAAAAAGTGTCCTAATGTAGCCAAATGACTTCCAGAGTTCATACAAAGGATTCATTCATGTTTCAACCATCCAGACCAGAAATATAGGGAATTAAATAGACAAAAGAATAATCCAAGCCAACTGTAAATAAAAGGCTACTATGTATCTGTACTCTGAAAACTTAAAAATAAACTTGGAGACAATTAAATTTTTCTACAATATGTTAGTGTCCAGCCAGAACAAAGACTTAACTATTTAAAGGCGAAGAAGTTAGGTGCTCTTCACAGTGCAATTCACGGCATACAGAACCCAGTTAAAACTTCTACTTGTAAAGGAAAGATGAAAAATATTTCCCAAATCAGAAGTAACATCCCTTACTGGAAGCAGATCCAGAAAAGACTGAGAAAATGGAATTAGAAAAAAAGAACATTAAAAGATCTTTGATAAATACATTCAGCATTCCCAAAGACTTACGCAACAAACAAACATGAAGAGAGCAATGTACAATATAAAAAATAAATAAATGAAAGTTTTATGATTAAAATGTAACACTTTTTAAAAAATGATTTATATATATTTATATTTGAAATGTGTAGTTATGGGGCAGGGTGCCAGGGAAAGAGAGAGAGAGATCTTCCATTCACTGTTTGACTCTCCAAATGGCTGCAATAGCCAGGATTGGGTCAGGCCAAAGCCAGGATCCAGGAACGCCATATTGGTCTCTCATGTGGGTGGGAGGCACCCAATATTTGGGCCATCTTCTGGGAGGTGGCAGGTGATGGTCCAATTGATATGTTTCCTGCCACCAACGTGGGAAACCTGAGTGGAGTTCTTGTTTACTGAATTTGGCCTGACCCAGCCTGTTGTTATAGGCATTTGGGGTGTGAATGAGCAGATAGATCTCTCCCACTGTCACTCTTTTAAACACAGAAATAAATCTTCCAAAAAAAAAAAAAGAACAAATTTTTGAAACCAATAAAGACAGATTCCATCATTACTTGATTTGTATTACAAGAAATATTAAAGCTTTTCAAGCAGAACAAAAATGATACTACATGCAAATTCAGATAAATACCAATAGCACCAGATATAGCAAATGTGAAGATATTTCAAAAACCTCATGAAAAAATGGAATTAAAAGATAAATTTACTTTTATACAACAAATTTTGAAATCCATACATAGTTTTCTCATAATTTTCTCAAATTTTCCGTGAACTTTTTGACATACTCTCATATTCAAATAAATGTGAAGGATACTTTTCTTGAATTTTTATTTCTGTAAAAGTTGAATTCACTGTTTATAGCAAAAATAATAGCAATGTACTTGGGGACATGTGGGATATTTAGAAGTAAAATAGGATAATAGTAACACAAAAGACAGAAGGGGAATAATGAAATACAGTGCTTTATTTTAGGGTTTATTTGTTTATTTGAGGGTAGAGCAGCAGAGAGAGAAAAGGAGAGACGTAAGAGACAGAGTGAGAGAGATAGAAAAGGAGAAAGAAATCTTTTATCTACTTGTTCACTCCTCAAACAGCTTCAACAACGAGGGCTGGGCCAAGCTAAAGCCAGGATCCAAGAACTCCATCTGGGTCTCCCACATGGGTGACAGAGGCATACACACTTGAGTCATAATTCAGTGCCTTCCCAGGTGCATTAGCAGGAAACTGGGTTGGAAGCGGAACAGCTGGGACTCAAATCAGCACTCTGATGAGGAATGCCTGCATTGCAAGGGGTGATTTCATCCACTGTGTCACAACCATGGTTCCCTGGCTCCCTTAAATGTCTTATATTCTTAATAACGGCATATAATACAATCTGAAGAAAGACTATAACATATCTCAGATGTGTTTTTGTAATTCCAAAGCAATCAATTGAAAAAAATAACATAAACAAATGTGGATAATAAGACAAGGGTGAAAATAAAAGTGATTCAGCCAGTGCCGCGGCTCACTAGGCTAATCCTCCGCCTGTGGCACCGGCACACGGGGTTCTAGTCCTGGTTGGGGCGCTGATTCTGTTCTGGTTTCTCCTCTTCCAGTCCAGCTCTCTGCTGTGGCCCGGGAAGGCAGTGGAGGATGGCCCAAGTGCTTGAGCCCTGCACCCACATGGGAGACCAGGAGGAAGCACCTGGCTCCTGGCTTCGAATCAGCACAGCATGCCGGCCTCAGTGTGCCGGCCGTAGCAGCCATTTGGGGGGTGAACCAATGGAAGGAAGACATTTCTCTCTCTGTCTCTCTCTTTCTCTCTCTCACTCTAACTCTACCTGTAAAAAAAAAAAGAAAGAAAGAAAGAAAGGAAAGAAAAATGATTCTTTAAAATTATTCAATTAATAAAAAATGAGAAATAAAGCATAGGAGAAATATAAAAATATAGTAAGATAGTATATTAAAGCTCAATAATATCTGATTATGCTAAGTGTGAATGGTTCAAATACCTTACATAAAAGACAGAGAGTGTGGACTCCATAAATATGAAAAGCTTACTAAGAGACTTTGCAAGAAAATCACTTGAGGGGCCAGCATTGTGGCACAGCTGGGTAAGCCACTGCCTGCTATACCAGCATGCCATATGGGTACAGGAAAAACAGCAGAAGATGACTCAAGTGATTGGGATTTTACCACCCACATGGGAGACCTGGATAGAGTTCCAAGCTCCTGGCTTCAGTTGGCCAACCCCAGTCATTGTAGCCATTCGAGGACTAAACCAGTGAATAGAAGATGTCTCTCTCTGTGTCTCTTGTCTCTCTGTGTCTCTCTGTCTCTTTCTCTGTGTGTATATGTGTGTGTGTGTGTATTTCCCTCTCTCTCTGTTAACTGAGCCTTTCAAATTAATAAATGACTCTTTAAAAAAAAAAGGATTGTAAGAGGGCAGATTAGGGAGTGACATGCTGTGCTGGGCTAAGGATAAACAGTGAAGAGAGAAGTGTAGTTCAATCACTGTGGAAGTATGGAGATACCTCAGAAATCTGAATAGACCTACCATATAATCCACCCATTCCATTCCTGGGAATTTACCCAGAGCAAAAGAAATCAGCATATGAAAGAGTTATCTGTACCCCCATGTTCATTATAGCACAATTCACAATAGCTAAGATATGGAATCCACCCAGATATCCATCAACTGTTGACTGGACAAAGAAATTATGGAGGGGCCAGTGTTGTGGCATAGCAGTTAAAGCCACCGCCTGCAGTGCTGGCATTGCATATGGGTGCTAGTTAGAGCCCCAGCTGCTCCACTTCCGATTCAGCTCTCTGCTATGGCCTAGGAAAGCAGTAGAAGATAGCTCAAGGCCTTGGATCCCTGCACTCTCGTGGGAGAACTCAAGGAGACTCCTGGCTCCTGGCTGTGGATCAGTGCAACTCCAGCCATTGCAGCCATCTGGGGAATAAACCATCCATCGGATGGAAGACCTCTCTCTCTCTCTACCTCTACCTCTCTGCCTTTCAAATAAATAAACCTTAAAAAAAGACAGATTATGGTAAATATACACTATGGAGTATACTCAGGTGTGAAAAAAATAAAATAAAATCCCATGTTTTACAAGATGGTCACAACTAGAAAACAATATACTCAGTGAAATAAGCCAGTCTCAAAAAGATAGATACCATGTTTTTTCTGATCAGCAGTAACTAACAGAGTACCTGAAATGTAATGTATTGGAATGAAATACACATTTTGGGAATTGACAATTGTTTATAGCCCTTGTCTCTTCTATTGAGGAACAGTTTGTTGTTTGTTTTGTTGTTTTTTTCTTTCTCGTCATACTCTTTGTTGAACTCTGTTATTTAGAGTAGGTTTAACTATACTATAATTAAGTATATTGAAAATAGGTCATGGTAAAAATTAAGAGTGGGAATGCAGTGGAGGATGGCCCAAGTTCTTGAGCCCTGCACCCCATGGGAGACCAGGATAAGCACCTGGCTCCTGCCATCGGAACAGCGCGGTGCGCCGGCCGCAGCGCGCCTACCGCGGCGGCCATTGGAGGGTGAACCAACGGCAAAAAGGAAGACCTTTCTCTCTGTCTCTCTGTCTCACTATCCACTCTGCCTGTCAAAAATCAAAAAAAAAAGAAGAGTGGGAATCTGAGAGGGATGGGGAGAAAGGGTTAGAGCATAGGCAGGAGAGAGGGGGGAGAAGTGCAACTATGTTCTTAAATCTGTATATATGAAATATATGAAACTTGTATGCCTTAAATAAAATTTAAATGAATTTTTAAAAATGTAACAGAGAATAAAGAATACAGAGGAAAAAAAAGGAAATCATTTGAAATATAAAACACAGATAAAGAAAATTTAAGCATGTAAAATACTAGCAATAGGAAAACTGCAGTATTTCCATTAACTCCAGAAAATATAGGTTTCATAACAAATTGTAAAATTTCCAGGGGTAGGGATGAAAATTTTACCATGATGAAGGTATCTATGAATCAAGAAAACAAAATTTATTTTATTTGTATGGCTATGGAACATACAAAATAAAACAAAACCTGAGAGCAGATAGCAACTCTCTCATCTCAGTGAAGCACAGAACAAGTAGATATAAAAATCAGTAACCACACAGATCATTTCAACACCATCAATAAAACTGACCTAATTAATGTATGTCTACCACTCCAACATTGGTGAATTATTGGTCATTATTCATATATAAAAGAGCATTTACCAAGATATTCAAAGTAGTGAGCCATTAAACATAATTCAATAATCTTTAAAAGATCGAAATGATAGCTTTTTGGTTTATTTCTATTTGGTTTATTTATTGGTTTGTGGTTGTATTTTTATTTTAGTAAATCCTTCAACATCAACTAATGCAATCATGCTATCATCTACCTTTATTATATTAATGAAAAGAACAAATAAATAATAAAATATATATGTATATGCTCTATATATGTTTGCATACATGTTCTGGTATATGTAAAATACCCAACATTTTATTTGACTAAATCTATTTTGGGGCTTTTATCTGTTTCACTTCTGTCTACTGTCTAGATCTAATTTACTGTAAATTTCTAAGTTCTTGAGGTGAATGCTTAGATTTTGGGTTTCAGTCTCTTATCTTTTCTATAACATACATTTTAGGTTAAATTTTTCCTATTAGTATAGTTTTATCTGTATCTCATAAATTTTTATAGGTAGTATTTTCATTTTCATTCACTTGAAGCTATTTCTGTAATTTCTTTTTTATTTCTCCCTTGCACTTTAGGTTGCTTAAACATGGCTTTCTTTTTTTTTATTTTTTATTTCATAAATGTGAATTTACAAAGTACAACTTTTGCATTGTTGTGACTTCCCCCCTCAACCTCCCTCCCTCCCGTGGCCCTCCCCTCTCCTTCTCCCTCTCCCATCCAGCCCTTTATCGAGTTTCATTTTCAATTACCTTCATATATTGAAGATCAACTTAGTATATACTAAGCAAGGATTTCAACAGGTTGCACTCACACAACCGCACAAGGTATAGGGTATTGTTCGACTAGTAGTGTTTTTAAGTTTCATAGTAAAACACATTAAGGACAGAGATCCTACATGGGGAGCATGTACCCAGTGACTCCCGTTGTTGATTCAACAATTGGCACTCTTATTTATGACGTCAGCAATCACCCGAGACTCTTGCTATGAGCTGTCTAGGCTATGGAAGCCCCTTGAGTTCACTGACTCTGAACTTGTTTAGTCAAGGCCATATCACAGTGGAGGTTCCTTCCTCCCTTCAGAGAAAGGAGCCTCTCTCCTTGATGGCCTGTTCCTTCTGCTGGGGTCTTGTTCACCAGGATCTTTCATTTAGATTTTTTTTTGCCACCGTGTCATGGCTTTCCATGCATGGCTTTCTTTTAGTTTATATTTCTTTATCTTGGGATTCTCTAGTTATATTTTGTTGTTGATTTCTAACTTAGTGCCCCTGTAGTTTCCAGATATACTCACAACATTAACAGAACATTAACACTTTGAAATGTAACAAAACTTACTTTATGACCCAGCATATAATCAATTTCAATAAATGTTGCACACCCATTTAAAAATGTGTGTCCTAGGGACATGTATCAGAGTACCTGCTGTCTAGTCCCAGCTCCAGTTTCCGATTCCAGCTTCCTGCTAATGTGAACTCTGGAAGGCAGCAGTGTGGACTCAAGGAGTTTAGTTACTGCCACCCATGTGGGAAACCTGGATTGATTTCCTAGCTCCCAGCCACTGCAGGCATCTGGGCAGTGAGTCAGTGGATGAGAGCTCTCTTGCTCTCAGTCTCTGCCTCTAAAATAAATAAAAACTTTTAAAAAATGTGTATTCTTCAGTTACTGGTTACAGTGTTCCATATGTGTTACTGAGTTGATTTTTTAAAATTATGTTCAGTTTTCCCTTATCATACTGTTTTTTGTTTTATTTTGTTTTGCTGACTGTGTTCTATCTGTTACTGAGGCAAGTGCTAAAATCCAACACTACGATTATTGATTTTTCAATTCATTTATTTCTCTCAACTTCTGTTTTTATAAAGAATATTTAGGCTATGTTACATATACATATAAATTTATAATTCTTTATTCTCATATATGTCAAGCTTTTCTTATTAAGGAACTTCTCAGTTAATTTCATGGAATCCTCAAAAATCTATCTAATGGTGATATGAGGGAACTTAAAAAGGTTCAAGAGGAATGGACTTAACAAATTTATTTTGCAGCAAAAAAAAAAAACAAAACTTAAGATCCATACATACATAGCGTGAATATCTTATTAACTTTTAAGACTTCTTGCATATGTTTCACCAATTTTATTTATTTATTTATTTATTTATTTATTTATTTATTTATTTTGACAGGCAGAGTGGACAGTGAGAGAGAGAGAGAGAGAGAGAGAGACAGAGAGAAGGGTCTTCTTTTGCCGTTGGTTCACCCTCCAATAGCCGCCGCGGCCAGCACACCGTGCTGATCCGAAGGCAGAAGCCAGGTGCTTCTCCTGGTCTCCCATGGGGTGCAGGGCCCAAGCACTTGGGCCATCCTCCACTGCACTCCCTGGCCACAGCAGAGAGCTGGCCTGGAAGAGGGGCAACCGGGACAGAATCCGGCGCCCCTACTGGGACTAGAACCTGGGGTGCCAGCGCCGCAGGCGGAGGATTAGCCTATTGAGCTGTGGTGCAGGCCCCAACTTTATTTTAATTAGTGTTCACATGATACATCTTTTCCATACTTGTAGTTTCAATGTTTCTGTGAAATAGTTGAGATTTACTGCTTGTCACCATCTAAGGCTCTGCTTGTTTTCTTTCTTATTTTAATCTAATTTGAGATTTTTTATTTGACCAATTAACTCTCATATAGTTGATATATTACTTATATAATTGGGCTAAATCTAGAGTCATTATTTTTATCTTCTATCTTCTACTATCTTCTCTGTGTATGTGTGTCTATGTGTGTGGGTCTCTCTCTCCCCAACTCCCATTCCCCAGCAAACACAATTTTCTTTGTTTAAAATATTATTTTTTATTACTTATGTTTTATTTTCTATTTTGTAGCTATATGTTATCATTCTTTCAGTATTCACTCTGTAATGTAATGTAATCTACTTTATTAATCAAAAGCTAAAGTAAGTCAAGTCACCTCTTCCATGATGAAATAGGATCCTGAAAATATTTCTATATTTTTGTGTTGAGTTTTAGTTTTGTTTATACATAAATCCCTTTATAACTTGTGTTATATGTCGTTAAAATTATTTTATGTTTACTCACATATTTACATTTACTTTCCTGCCGTGTGTGTGTGTGTGTGTTAACTTTTTCTAACTAGCGTACTAGCAGATATGAAATACACTAGTATTTCATACAATGTTGATTTGCTGATGGAAACATCTGTTTCACTTTGGGCTTGAATGTGTCTCATTTTGGTTTCTGATAGATTTAATGTATGGAAAATGCCTGTACTTTATTGTGTGAAATTGAATAGTCTGTAAACAAATCTATGCCTAACATTTATTAAAAAACCATCATTAAGAATGTGTTTTCAGCTTTCTAGCTTAAGAATTTTCAGTATTTAATTGCATAAGACTCTGTACGTTTGAAAGAAAAGAGTGATCATGGAGTGGTAAAAACTGCACTTCTCACTAGCCATGTGCCATGTGGAATTTGGTTTCTGAGTACTGTGCAAGGCAATGCTGGAAGAGAATAGGACAGCAAGGGTGTGTTAACTGCTTTACAGTATGTGTATCATAGAACCATAATGGTCTTGACATCCAAGTCAAAGACAGATGTCAATTAGCTTCGGGTAGAGGTCAAAACCACAAGCCTGATCAAGCCTAATACAACTTCCTCAGTAAAAACTTATGAAAACAAGCGTTATGAATATATAAATTAACATGTAATTTGCATATCTTCTGCCTTCAGCTTATACCCTTACTCTGGAAAAAGTATGACTTTTATGTATTTGATATTTTGTGTCATTCATACACCTTTATAAAAACATGAACCATTCATTGTTCTAGGACTCCTAAAGTGTCCTTAATCATTCTCTGTTTTTAATGAAATATGGAAAGTATAGAAACAACACACAGATACTAGTTATGAATGAACTACTTGAATGAAAGCTTGGAAAATGCTCTAACTCACATTTACACAGTAAGGCAGTTTATTCCTCTAATATTTTAATCAGCATAAAGAGTTCCCATAAAAATAAGGCACTTTAGACAGGAGAAAAATGATAGGCTGAAAATAAAGGAAAGATTTAATGCTAAATGTGTTCAAGAAAATCTTATCTAGAATTCAAAGTTAGAAGTGAATGTCTACCATGATCTGAAAAGATTAGAAAATTGATAACATCTATCAGGAGGAGAATCATAAGCGTAAACCTTGCATAATGAGCAGAGTGTTTGACATACATAAATATCCAGCAGAGGACATCCCTAGCAGAGAAGGCTGCTAACAACCAGGTGCACAACCTAACACTAATCCTTGCATGTTCAACGCCTCTTTCTTCACCCACCCCCAATCTTGAATGAGGGTCCTTATAAACAGTGTTCAGAACATCAAGAATGGATAAAAGATGTGAATCTCCTCTGCACAAAGACTGAGGTGGCTCTTCCTGAAGTCCCCACAACAAAGCCAATGCTAGCATTAAACCACTGATAGACTAAGGCAGTGTTGAGGGGGGAGGAGGGCAGTTTGGCTACTCAGTGGCAGGCTAAATAGGATTCCTTCTTTCCATTACAGAGTAGAAATTGGCCCTGAGGGTGTTACATGTGAATCTACACATCGTGATTGCAATGTGTCCAACACAATCTATGATAGAAGTTCTCACCAGGCCTCAGTGTCAGTATTTATCTCCTTGCACTTTCAGGCTTGGAGATGAAAATGGTTTCTGGGTAGTACCACTTGTTAGATGCTTCATTATCCCCCCCTAGTTCCTTTAACCATTCTCACTGCTCTGGAACTGGTCTCTTTGTTTGATTCTGTTCTGAATTCTATTTGTTCCTGCTTGGCTTTGATCCAGTTATACCTGAGACTACAAATGTACAAGCGAAGGTGGGGAAATATTATTTAAAGAGAAGCAAACTGAGAAAAGAACTCCAGGAAGCAGGAAGGAAACACATTCACACCTGTATGGGGAAAAGTGAAAGTGGTAGAAGCAAAAAGAGCTAGAACTAAATCACCAAGTCAGGCAAAGTACTTCAGGAAAAAATGTGTTTTCCACAGTGCCACAGAACAGAGAGCAGAGAGATGAAGGGAGATGAGGGGGTGACTTCCCCTCCTTCTCCCACCATGTTTCTGGGCCACCAAGGTAGAATCATGGATCTGAACAGAGAGCCAAGTTGCCACTGGAGGAAAGCAGAACTGGTGTTGCAGGTGCAAGGAGTTTTGTCCGTGCAAGAGAGGAAGATGGCTCTTAAGTCATGGAATGACCAATTCTAGATCTTTGCTTCTGCTAACCTTAAGAGTATGCTAGAGACTTTGCCTTCTAATCTCAGCAGATTTCTTTAGTAATTTTAGAAATAATGCACATCAATTGGCTGCTCATAATACTATTATTAATTTACAGAGGTATTATTGTGATTTGAACATGATTTCTTCCCCTGACCACACATAGAATTTAAACCTTAAAGTTATAAAACAATGGTATTAAGGGGATAGGAACTTAACTGTATTATTTAGAGGTGGGACATTTGAAATGTGATTGGGTTTGGTTGGGTCGTTAGATTGGAGCCCACATGTTTGAATTCTGGAAGCTTCATAAGGAGAGTCAGGGAGACAGTTATAGACAGAGATACGCATGCACCCCTCCCCATGAGGTGATGCAGTCTTGGGGACCCTTACCAGAGCCTACACTATACTCTTTGGACCTTTTACTTCCTGAACTATAATGCAAAATAGACCTCTTTTTATTGTAGAGTGGGCTGCCTGCAGTATTTCATCATAGTAAGGGAAAGCTGACTAATTCGTGTGCAACAGTTTAAGGATTAAGGTCATAGCCGTTTTGAATGTAGAATCTGCTACTTACTAGCCATCTGCCTAGAGCAGTTACTTAGTCTCTGTGTGTCTTAGTCTCTTGAGCAGAAATAATAACTACTTTTCATGGTTATAGTGAAGTTTCAGTGATTTCAATATATGTCAGAGTGTTTGTGGGGTGCGTGATCCAGCAGTTAAGTTGCTACTTGAGACACCTGGATCCCTAGGGCTTGGTTTAAGTCCTGAATCTACTTTCAGCCCAGCTTCCCACTAATGTATACTCCGAGAGGAACCAGATGACAGCTCAAGTACTTGGGTCCCTGACACCCATACGGGAGACTCAGATGGAGTTGTGGGCTGCTTGCTTCAGCTTGGCCCAGTCCTGGCTACTGTGGGCATTTGAGGGATAAACTCTCTCTGTGTCTCCGTTGCTTGCTCTGCCTCTCTGCTTTTCAAATAAAATGAAACTACAACATTTTTAAAATACTCATCATTTAAAATACATACTATTTTTTATGTGACTTCATTTATTCATCCTCATAATTCATTGAGCTAATATTTTATTAAAGTTTTAATTTTGCAATAATTATAGATTCAAATGTAGTTATTTTTATTAACATGAAGAGAGCAGATGTCATGTATTTCATAGGCACACTTCTAAGAAATAACCATACTTCCCTTCTGTCCTCTGTCCTTCCCCCATCCTCCTTCTCTCCTTTTTTTCATTAATTTTTGCAAAGACATAATTTGAATCTATTCTATAATCACAGGCTTAATTCACACGAACTTTAATATTCACTAAGTGAAATATAGGAAGATCATATTTCCACAGGAGTATAAACAAGGGCTAAAAACAATAATCAATTCCATTTCATTCCTATACTTTTTTGTATTCTATATTAACTACCATGTATCAGGGAAGACATGATATTTGTCTTCTTGAGATTGGCTTGTTTCACTCAACATAAAGGTTTCCATTGCATCCATTTTGTTGCAAAATGCAGGATTTCATTCTTTTTTTATGGCTGGGTAGTATTAGAAATAAGAGGTCATTAGGACTTTGTACCTCATTTTTTCCATGATAACAATATTTGCACAATGGTAGTACAATATCACAACCAGGATATTGACATTGAAATAGTCAATAACCAAACATTTCCATGTCTACAGATTTCCCTCAGGTTGCACTTCTGTAAACATAAACACTTCCTACACCAAGCTCTCCTTAATCCAGTAACCATGAGAAGGTTACATAAATGGAATCAAATTTGTACAGTCATAAAAACTTTCAACATTGGCATTTAGCACTCATATAATACTCATGACATTATCTAGATTGTTAGATGTACAGTTCATTCCTCTTTTCTTTCTGAGTAGTATTCCATGATACCATTGTATCACTTTTTCTTGAAGACTTAGTTCTTTATTTATTTGGAAGGCAGAGTTACACAGGGGAAGGGAGACACAGACAGACACGGGGATCTTACCGCCACTGTTTCATTCCCCCAAATGGTACCCAAAATGTTGATGCTGGGCCAGACCCATGCCAGAAGCCAGGAACTTCATTCAGGTCTCCCATGTGGGTGACAAGAGCCCAAATAATTGTGCTATCTTTCACTGCTTTCAAAGTTCCATTAGCATGAAGCTGGATTGGAAATGCAGCCATGACTTAAACTGCCGCCTCTTTGGGATTCTGGTATCACAGGCAGTGGCTTAATCAGCTAAACCACAATGTCAGTCCCATCACTTTAAAAAAAAAAAAATTCACCCATGGAAGAATATTGGGTTACTGCCAACTTTTGATATTACAAATAAACCTTGTGTAAACAAAAGTGTCTGTGCAAATACAATGTGTTGGTTTTTAATTACTACAATGCAATACCTGAGGCAACTGCCTGTATAGAGGAAAGGTTTCTTTAGCTCACCTTTTGGGAGGTTCAAGTCCATGAAATGGTGGTCCCATTGGTCTGGTCCTTGGTAAGGGCAGTGGGTGGCAGTGGTGGAACACATACAGGGAAATGACCACTGGAAAGCAGGACGCAGGAGTGGCTGGGCCACACTCAGGTTTTTATAACCAACCCCATCACAAGAACTGCTTTCTCAGGACGCATCCCCAGTATCCTAAGCACTTTCTATCAGGCCCATTTCTGAAATGCCATAACTGAATTAGGTGTTCACCCTCTTGGTACTATTCACTTATAACTTTGTACTCAAATATATACATGAGGATTGGGTCAAATCATAATCAGACTATAGTCTGTAAATTTTCATTTCTTTATAATTAATACCAGTATAGAACTTTATGGTACTGGGTCATGTAATAGCTGCATCTTTTAAGAAGTTATACCGTTTTCCTCTCTGTATCTCTCCCTCTGTGTAACTTTGCCTTTCAAATAAATCAATAATTTAAAAAAATGTGGGTATAGGGGCAGCTTTGTGGCACAGCACATTTAGCTGCTACCTGCAGTGCTTGCATCCCGGCTGCTCCACTTATGACCCAGGTTCCTGGCTTCTAACTGGCTCAGCTCCAGCTGTTGTGACCATCTGGGAAATGAACCAGCAGATGGATAATATCTCTCTTTCTCTCTCTTGGTCTCTTTGTAACTCTGTCTTTCAATTAAATAAATACTTTATAAAAAAAAGTTATACTATTTACATTTTGACCAGGAATTCATGAGTGATGATGTTTCTTTGTATGTTTGTCAGCTTTCTGTATTATCAATACTTTTTTATTTTATAAAGCAAAATGTAATGATGTCTCATTGTGACTTAAATTTGAATTTATTAATCATTAATTATATCAATTATCTTTTCAAGTGCTCATTTGTCATCTGTGAATACAATTATGTGAAATGTCAGTTCATGCCTTTTGCCCTCTCTAATTGGGTAGTGGTTTCTCACTGTTGAATTTAGACTATTCTTCATCCATTGTAGATATTAATTTTAAACTGTATAAATGGTTGAAAATACTCTTTTTTTTCTTTTTTTAAATTTTTATTTATTTATTTATTTATTGACAGGCAGAGTGGATAGTGAGAGAGAGACAGAGAGAAAGGTCTTCCTTTTCCATTGGTTCACCCTCCAATGGCCACCGCGGCTGGCGCACTGTGGCCGGCGCACCACGCTGATCGGAAGGCAGGAGCCAGGTGCTTCTCCTGGTCTCCCATGCGGGTGCAGGCCCCAAGGACTTGGGCCATCCTCCACTGCCTTCCTGGGCCACAGCAGAGAGCTGGCCTGGAAGAGGGGCAACTGGGACAGAATCCGGCGCCCCGACCGGGACTAGAACCCAATGTGCTGACGCCGCAGGCGGAGGATTAACCTATTGAGCCACAGCGCCGGCCGCTCTAATCATTTTGTAGTTTTATGTTTTAGACTGTTTTACATGTAAGTCTGTGACCTATTTTTAATTAACTTTCATACAAGGCTCTTTATTTATTTGTTGGCCTAGGATATTCAATTCCTCTAGTACCATTTGTTGGAAAGATCTCTCTCCCTACCTTGACTTACCTTTATATCTTTATCAAAAATCAGTTGTCCAAACTTGTCTGGAGCTCTCTAGGGGTTCTATATTCTGTTCCATTTATCCCCATGTCTATTTGTGTGTCATATGATACAGTATTGGTTTCTGTAAACATACAAATCTTGACATTGGGTAGACTGATTTCTCCCAGCGATTTCTCACTTTAACTATTCCAGTTCCTCTGCTTTTCCATATAAATCTTCCTCAAAATTTGATAATAATTAAGGTAAGCCTTATATGTTTTTTATGTTTAGAAACCTTCTGTGTGCATAACACACTGTGAGAGCCTGTAGATCTGCATAATCACTTGTGAGATGACTTTATTTTTATCAGAGTAAACTCAAAATCTAATCAGACAACAACACAGCCAAATCAAGAGAAAACAGGATAAGAGTTAATTAGTACTGTGCCAGAATATTCCAAGACACAGGGTAGGTTTCATAGAAAACCAAGAGTTTCCCTAAGTCCAGCACATTTCTCTTTGGTTTTACTGCTTTCTCTTCCTCCCATGAATTTGTCAGATGGTTTTTCTGCCTGAAAGCATTTATATTTGTTACCCCCTGAAAAACTGTCTACTCCTAGTCTTTGTGTGCCTGTTTCTAGAGGCATTCAGTTCTCAGTTCCAATGACACTTCCAATGAAGTCTTCCGTGTACACACAGTGGCCCTACCACTCCTCATAGTATCAACCCCCTTCCTTTTCCTTCTATAGTACTCATCATCGTCTCTCCATATTAGTAGTAGTAGTATGTCTTCTGCCTTCTCTGAGAGACCCTGCTATGCTTGTTTCAATCATATCCTCTCTGCCTGACACAGAGACTGATACATGAGTACTAAATACCTTCTTTGTTGAATGATTGAATGAGTGAGTACAATTTGCTTAGGGTAAAGAGGAGAGAAGGCAATTCAATGAAACTCTGGCTTAAACAAAAGTTCAAAAGGAAGAATAATACTTATAGTTCCTGTGAGAAAAAGAAAAGAGTTTCAAAAACGGAACCTTGTACTTGGTTGTAGGGGACTTTAAACCTCTAGATTACAGACAATACTTCAGCCTGGAGGTGACAGGAATGTTTTTCACAGGGTTAACATGGTAACATACTATCTTTTTTTTTTTTTTTGTAACATACTATCTTAAGAAAATCAAGAGGGATAATACAACAAATAAGGGTCAGCACTGGGGAGCATAAGAAGAGGCAGGACCCCCACTGGGAATAATAATTGTGAAACTATTGCTGAGCTGTTTGAAGACCTCAACTGTGGTGGTGGCAGTCATCCCAGAAAGGAAACTCAACTTAGAGAAGTTGAGCTGGGCCTGCTTAACTATCTCATCAACTAAAAACCAGAATGCTGATGAATTTTGAAGATAATTTTCTAACTCATCAGCATCCACTTTCTTTCATTTTTGTTTGCAGAGATGTTCCTTCTGCCTAGAGAATGTTTCCAAGTAGAGTCGCTCACCCTGACTGTTAATGAGCTGCCTTACTTGGCTTATTGCGTTTCCATGTTAGTGAAATTGGTCCCCGACTTTAGACCTGCAGAGCTTATTTATTGAGTTGGACTAGAAAAGGCTTTTTACTTCAAATAGGAGCAAAGCATGTGAACTTTATTTACTTCTAGGCACTCCACTGTGTCACAGTGAAAATGTTTTGTGCATTGCGGTCTTATTCTATTTCAGTATATCATTTGATTTAAAATGAGAAATAATGCTCCCTGGGGCTCCTGATCTTCTATCCAAGGAGGCTGTATGGATGATTGTTCATTCTGTTCCATTTGTGATCCCACAGTTGTATATGGCAGGTTTACAAAGTGGGGTCAGCCCAGGATAGCAACAAAGGACTTTTCTTATGAAGGGCTACTCCTGCCTCATCTGTTTCACTCATATCCTATACAGAAATTCCAATACCATCCACTGCCCTCAGGATTTCCATGCCAGAGTCTCACTGCTGTGAATATTTGTCATGATTTTCAAGGACTGTTCTATATGCTTTTCAGTCAAGTCTTAAACCTGGCAGAGTATTGCTCTTTGACATTGACTACCAAGAAGCAGTTGCAGTAGGAAAACCAAATAGTCCTGACATTTCTACTTACAAGGTTTCACTTACAGTTCATTTCAAAGAGTGACAATTAGAAGCAACAAGGAAGGGCTTTGTTTTGTTTTTCCAAATTCATTTCAAGGAACACTACACACAGCCTGTCTACATGGTTGTTTGGTTAAAGAAAATGTTTCCACACATATTGCAGCTGCATTGTAATGGAAAATCGCTTCAGGCGCCAAAACTACCAAGACTGTTAACATCACCAAAGAAGACCTCTGCTCTTGACTACTGGACGTTTTTTTCTGACTTCCAATGTTTCAGCCACAAGTTGTAAAGTGTAACAGGGCCCTGGAAGTAGGACTGAAACCGTCAACACCAATTTATTCCCACTCTCTGCCGATAAGCAGGAAGATGTTCTCTGAATGTAAGGTAAATAGTTACACAGGGGAATGAAGCCAGGTAACTCTTTTAGAATTTGAGTCACTGGCATCAGATTCACGCCTATGCACTAAGCTGTGCACTATAGAGTTTTTGCGATGGTTATTATAGATGACTTGGAAGGTTAAAAAGACCACTAGAAACACACTAACTTAGAGGACTGTTTTGACATCCTTTACTGGAGTTTCCCATAAGGTATATTAAATATATTATTACTCTCTCATATTATTGTTAGGTAAATAACAGTATACTTCTTACTCAATTTCACACAGGAGAAAATTGAAAACTTCTAACAGACAGAGAAATTATTATGTGAAGACTCGAATGGCACAAACTAATCCAATAAATGAATGATTCATCTTTGGTATGCATGAAAGACACTGATTATTAGTCTAATACATAAATAACAAATGAATTATCTCATATATACATGTAGCTTTATCTGCATCTATTAGCCTCTCTGACCATATTCATGAATTCTTGGGCATAATGTAATTATAAAATATTCATTATGGTTTCACCACACAAAAGTGTAGAAATTACCTCCATACTCAAAGTCTGAGGTAAAACCCTCGTTCAATGAAAAGATTTTGGCTTCGATTTACAGTAGTCAGCAGCAGGGAGAGTTCACATTAGCATCCAGTGACATTGCTTTGTCTGTATATATTTCTAGCTGTCAACAGAATGTCCTGAGGCAATTGCATCCTGATTCTATAGCTATCTTCTATTCTTTTATAATACACAAGGGTCTAATTTTCCATCAGCAAAGCATGAAATCATGTAAGAATGCCACATAACCAGCATGTGCAAACAAGTAGCACTTTTTCTACACATAAAAATGCTTCATAAAATAACAGATAAATTTGTTCAAGTAAAGAGCTTGGAAATCAAGACCTTCTATTTAAAAAATTAGAGTTTTCTGCACAGAGCTCACAGCATCATGTAATTCAACAAAATTTGTGCACCACCTTACATGCTAATATGTATGACCATATAATTTTCCTTTGATACACAGTGGAACTGTTTTATACCAGAAACATTTTATGGTTATGGATAACAGGCACGTTAACTTCATTAAGATCAGTATTTAGCAATTATCAAATTAACAAAGTGATGACTGGAGGATATGGCTTGTATCCCATTACATTAGCTTTAACACTCATCCAACATTGTGTAGTAAAAGGACATAGAAACCAAATGCTCATCTTTATTTATTCATATTTTGGGTACAGTGGGACAGGCAGTCAAAGTAAACATGAATCCTCAAAAATGACATTATAAAATATACTAAATGATGCATTCAAGATTTCCCTTCCCTTTCTGGAACATATCTAAGTTTGACAAACTGTTTGAAATTATCAATTCAATGATGCCCTTAAAAGGGTTAGCTTTGGCGTATATTTAAAATACATTCAAGACATATGTCTCTCCTGCTGCAAGAATTACAGAAAGCTCGGTTTAACATCAGTGAGATGACAGAAACCGCTTAAATTATCATTCTCTATATGCATCTCATATTTCTACAACTTCAGGGTATTTTTAAACATTCTTTCTACATAATGTACAATTTACTTAGCACGTGGCATTCATATGTCTAGCCGTAAAATAACTTGTTGTAATTTAAGCAAACATGTTTTAAATAAAAGGTAGCTAAGGCTTCTAATCTCTGATGTATTGAGTGCAATGAAGCTTCCATAAAAATGGATTTCCCAGGCAGCCAAAGACCATAGAGGCTCCCTTTCTGAAATATATTAATCTATGATTTACCTTTATGCATTCCAATAAATCTAACTGACCATTTTTACCAATGATGTGGTAAAATACCATTGACAAATGACTAAAAACAGAGACACAGAAAGAAAAAATTAATTTAATTTTTATTCAGAATTCTTTTTATTTACTTCTGATTTGGATATATTAGCAATCAGTGTACCATGAATGTTCCCACAGCTTTTTGTAAAAAACAGATTTAGTGAGTTACAAAGACATATAATACAGGACATGTGTTTGAAGGGCACAATTAGATAAGTTTTGATATATGTGCAAGAGCTCTTTAAAAGTATTTATAAGGGGCCGGCGCTGTGGCACAGCAGGTTAACACCCTGGCCTGAAGTGTTGGTATCCCATATGGGTGCTGGTTTGAGTCCCGGCTGCTGCACTTCCGATCTAGCTCTCTGCTATGACCTGGGATAGCAGTAGAAGATGGTCCAAGTCCTTGAGCCCCTGCACCCACGTGGGAGACTCAGAAGAAGCTCCTGGCTCCTGGCTTCGGATCAGCGCAGCTCTGGCCATTGCGGCCATCTGGGTAGTGAACCAGCAGATAGAAGACCTCTCTCTCTGTCTCTACCTCTCTCTGTAACTCTGCCTTTCAAATAATAAATAAAATAAATCTTTAAAAAAAGTTTATTTACAAAGAAGTTGATAAAAGAAATATGCATGGATTCAAATTTCTTGCATCAAAAATAATTTATCATTAAATACTATTTTCCAACAACTATCTGAATTACCCTGTATATGTTGATGACAGTATCATCACAATCGAGATGATTAATATATTCATAACCCTCTAAAGTTTTCTTATGCCCCATGACAGTTCCTTTCTCTCAGTCCTTCAGCAGTCTCTACCCTATTCCCAGAGATTTCAGTAAAAAAATGCTTCACAAACGTGACTTTCAGATGGCATACATAAAATTGCTTTGCAGATATCAGCTGTCTGACACTGCACATTGATTCACATTTTCTAGGATTTTATGAAAATGAAATCCTATGATATGTACTCTTTTCTGTCTAGTTTCTTTCACTTCACATAATTATTTTCAGATTATTTTTTGTTGGAGCACTTACTGCTGGTTGGTTCTTTTCATTGCTGTGTAGGATTCCATTTTATGGATATGCCACAGTTTCTTCTGTTCACCTGTTGATGGACATGTGAGTAATTTCCAGTCAGGTACTGCTAAATGAAACTGCTCTTGAGTAGTCCTGTTTCAGTCTTTATACAACATATGTTTGCACTCCCCTTGGATCATTCCACAAACAAGGGACGGCTGGATTGTACAGCAAAATATGTTTAACTTTTTAAAGAAAATGCCAAACTATTTTCCAAAGTGGTTAAGCCATTTTATATTCTCTCCAAAAATGTGCAAGTGCTATCGTTTTAAGTCCTCACAAATACTTGGTAGCATCCGTATTTTTCATTTTTGCCATTTTAATTTGGATATAGTGATATCTAATTGTGGTTTGCTGAAAATTAATTATATTTGAAAATTTTTTTATCGCATGTGCCACCCATCTATTTTAATTGATAAAACATCTGTTCCAATCTTTTGCCTCTTTAAGGAGTCATTTGTTTTATATTACTGATTTTTTTAAAATCTCAGATGGAGTATAAGTGAATGAAAACAAAACATTCATCAAGCAGGCAGCTCTCAGAGTGAGTGCAAGCTCTGAGAACTCCCTACTGACTTTTAAGAGTCCTTGAAATATTCTAGACACAAGTTTTTTCAGCAGAGGTATGACTCGTTAATATTTTCTCCCACTATGTGGTAAAAAAGATGACTTTAGTCCAAGAGTCACTGAAACAACCCAAGATATCTGTGGAGCACCCAGTCCTTCCCAGGAGAGTAAATTCAACGTTAGCTTCAAGAAGTGTGTAAATAAGCTGAGAAGCACTTCCTGCCACACATTTTGGAAGGGGACTTTACATGAAACACACAAGTAACTACTTCTTAGTCTTTCACTTTTAAGTTGATCAGGATCACATTCAAGTGGCACAAGTCATAGGGCTCCTTTTATTTTCTCACCAAATTTTGTATACATCGCTATTCAAAGTGTGTGATTGTAATTGTGTGTTTCTTCATCTATAGCCCCACTACTGGGGCAGGTGCCATTCTTCTTTTACTTCAAATCTAACACAGTGCTTTGCACTAGCAGTTACTCAACAAGGATTTAGTGAGTGAGCTAAAAGGCTCTCTTCCTGAGTAGTCAGTTGTACCTGGCAAAAATCTACTGACACTTTCAACTTTCCATTTCTCCCTGCAAGCTTTAATAAACATATCAGTCCCAACTGATAAATGATAACCCAAGATAAACTAATCATCTAGAATGCAGGGATGGCAATTGCCATAGTCTTCACTAATTAAGAAAAGCTCAAGTCCAACTCTTTCTTAAATTTTTTATTTATTTTCATCTACTTGAAAGGGAGAGGGACACACACACACACATAGGGAGAGAGAGAGAGAGAGGGAGAGAGAAAGGGATCCTCTGTCCTCTGGTTCATTCCTCAAATGCTCACAACAGCCAGGGTTGGGTCAAGCCAAAGCCAGGAGTCTGGAATTCCATCAGGTTCTCCCACGTGGGTAGCAGAGGTCCAAGCACTTGAGCCAGTGCATTTGCCTCCCAGGTCTATTAGCAGAAAGCTAGATCAGAAAAAAATATGTAATTGCGACTCCACTCCATACTCCAACATGGGATGGGAGCATCCCTAGCGAGTGCTTAACACACTGTGCCACAATGCCCACCCGAAGGTTCAACTCTTTAATGAGTACTGAAGCAGAGAAATAAATGCTCGAACCTTTTTGTATTATGAATGCTAGAATTGTGCTGTTCTTGGTGAAGGAATTAATAAAATTATTCCTTGCACAGAAAAGTCTGCCTCTGAAGGTTATGAAAAGCATCTTCAATAATGTTTAGAAATTCAGGCTACCATCTTCCGCTATACCTGGATTCTTCTCCAGGCCATTGCTTTTACCCCATTTTTTTCTTGTTGTTACTGATGGATTTGTTGCCCTGAATAGACACCAAAACAAATTCCCAGGGGCCTATTCTTTTGACCAAGAGAAGATGAGGCCAGATGACTGTGTAGCCCTGCCTGATCTTATGTCTCTCCTGTGGGCCACAGTCCTCTGAGAGCAGACGCTGTGAAATGGCCTCAAGTCAAAAGTCTCTGAAGTATGCTCCATTGATGGCACAATGAAGCAGTCATAAATATACACTTTTTTCAACTAGATGAAAATGTTGTTGTCATAATAAAATAAAATTGGGGGTATTTTAGCATTTAAATCCACTTGTCGTGATGCAATTTTTTTTCAAGTTATGAAAGTGGAAAAATACAACTACTCTGTAATATAAGCCCTTGATTTTTTTTCATTTTTAAAGTACTTCCTAATTCTAAAAATGGGTGAAAAATTGTACATGGACCTATTTAAAATTTTATTTTTAGTGTTCATTTTATGTATAATTATCTTAAAATTTTACATAATGCCAAATAATTCAAAGAATAAGAACAAGATCCTTGGTTGGAAGCAAATCTATGCTGATTATTATTAACTGAGTCCTGGCTTATCTGCCATAAACACCATGAGATATAGACATTTTCTCTAGGAAAAGAATATGACATTTAAGAGGGTGATTGGGGAAAATATTTAAGTATTTTAAAGCGCTAATCATTTATTCATCAATTGATGAAACAATTAAAATAAATATTGATCAAAATGTTAATTTATAAAAATTTGAACTACAAAAATAAAACCTTACAATTTGGAGTTAGACTTTCCTCATTTATTTCTTTTTTTTAAGATTTATTTATTTTACTTGAGAGTCACAGTTACACAGAGAGAGAAGGAAAGGCAGAGAGAGAGAGAGAGAGATCTTCCATCCGCTGGTTCACTCCCCAGATAGCTGCAAAAGCTGAAGCTATGCCAGTCTGAAGCCAGGAGCCAGGAGCTTCTTCCAGGTCTCCCACATGAGTTCAGGGGCCCAAGGACTTGGGCCATCTTCTACTGGTTTCCCAAACCATAGCAGAGAGCTGGATCGGAAGTGAAGCAGCCAGGTCTCAAACTGGCACCCATATGGGATGCCGGCACTGCAGGTGGCAGCTTTACCCGCTACGCCACAGCGCCGGCACCCCACATTTATTTCTTAAAATATTAAGGTTTACTGCCCTACTTTTGCTATACATATGTTTGGATAGAGGTGCCCAGGAGTGATTATAAAACCAGTTTTATAGCTGTTCTTTTTAGAACAAGTTTAAGTTATTCTAAAAAGAGCAGAACACTTCATGAATAGGATGAAACTGAAGCCATTGACAATATCCAATAAAATTTCCCCCATGTATTTTGACATCATTCCATCACATGAACTTCTGGGACCTTCAGCAACAGTCTTCGCCTATATTTGAAGAATCCTGAAATTGAAGAATCTCTCAGCATAATCTGTCCCTTTCTCCCTCTTTTTCTCTCTATACTCCAAAGACAAAGACAGAATCTTCATTACTCAAATACATAAATTCTCTTTCTTGTAATTAACAAAGAATGACCGCAGGATTCCATTACAGCTTGCTCTTAGGTAAGAGTCAGATCTTTCTTTGTGTTGTGATTGTTAATTTGATCTTATTTTACGTAACTTTTCCTTCTCAGAAGACATGATCTGAACTTCAGAACACTAGAATTCCTGTAAAGATGAGTTGTGTGGCCTGGAAGTCCACTGACATAGTCCTAAATAGGAGGCTCCTCTTCTCCTCCTGACAGGGAATGAGAACCAATTTTACTTTTAAAAATTCCAGTGCAAGATATTAAAAAATGTTACCAAGTAACTTCCTGAATTCTAACCCAGACAGGAAATTTCTGGCTAGTCTCTACTCCTCATTTTTCAGTTAAGCCTTCTTCTTTCTGATCTTATGGGCTTTAAACAGCAAATCACTCTCTGTAATATCAAGTCCTTAAAAACAACTGTATTTGTTGTGGCTGCATAACATGTGGTAATTCCTGCTATGCACCTGTGCCACATGCAAAGATAATTAATATCTCTCCACATACCGAATAACTTGAGGCTGGCTCTTTATTCAAATATATTCCCTTACCAGTTGAGTATTTCAGTTTCAGAAAAAGAATATTTAGACTTTACTGTTTAAAAAAAAAAGGACTAAACATTTCAAATGTGCAGGTAGCTACTATAATTTCTAGGAGATATTCTTCAAAGTAACTCAGATTTAATATTTGTACTTATGGACTTGATTTTGGATTTGATGGTAACCCTGATTTTAAAAAATTGTCCAGTTTCATTTTATATGTTCAAAAGTAAAATTGGAAAACAAGGTTTTCTTTTCTTAAATTACCTGATAACCAAAATCATGAGATTCAAAGAACTTATTTCAATAATAAATCATGGGACTTAAAAATGCATTCTTTCAAATTATTTAGGGCAGGGAAAACTTTAATAAGAAATTCTTATATTTACTATGCAAGTTGCTATTTTTGAAAAACTAAAAAAGATTGCTATAATGTAAGTACAAATAATTCCTGGGAAAGAATGTTTCCTCACAGAGCACTTTGTAAAGCTACCTTAATGATTGCTTTGCAAAATTGATTGTTATCATCACTCCCAAGAAAGAGTCTGACATTTTATCAATACCACAGCATTTTCAAGGAACATAGGAAATAACTGTATGCCACTTCCAAGGAATTTTATTAAGCCAAGAATTAAACTGAAAACACATCAGCAAGAAAAAGAGCAGAGGCTGTTATCACAGGGGGTCCAGATAAACTATTCTGAGTGTTCATAAACTGTTGATTCTGGGCAAATGTATACATATTGTCATAATGCACCATTTTAGAGACTATGCACTTTTCCTTCTAACAGTCTAAAATCTCATGGCAGGATTTTTATTATATGCAAATTCGCAGCATTTGATTAGGTCCTGAGGCAGCTTCACCTGGGTGTTCAGAGGAATTGTGATGGGAAGTAAGGAAGAATATTTCATCACTGAAGTGTGTTGTCCCTTGGGGGACACCACCATTTGATTTTGACATTTATTTGTCCTGTGCTATAAAGGATAAAACCACAATTACACTATTTTTTATACTGTGCATGGGCACCATGTCAAAAAAATTAAATTGAAGATAGTGTGTTTGCACACAAAACAAATTCCAAAACCAAACTTATCAAACAAATACCAGGTTTAAATCATAGTGCATTTAAAAATGCTATTTGATTAATACACAATGTTGAGTGTATACAGAAAGCATCCATGAGAAACCAACCTGAAGAAACAGGTTTGCATCTATATAGCTGCAAAGTGTCTCTTGGCTCTGTGTAGAAAAAATTAATACAGGTTCAACACTTGATGACTAGGTTTCAGTTTGTTTTATATCATTTTAGAATGCTGGAAGATTATCCATGATTGTTAATTTGGTTACCATAACAATGAATACATATTTTTAAAATAGGTTTCATTGCCCTTTGAAATGTTGTGCAACCTATTTTAAATTGGAAATCCCTATCAATTCAATGAAAAAATTCTCAATCCAAGTTTGAATAGTTGAACTCATCGTGTTTCACAATTGAACTTGATCAATTTTTTTTTTTTTTTTGACAGGCAGAGTGGATACTGAGAGAGAGAGAGAGACAGAGAGAAAGGTCTTCCTTTGCCATTGGTTAATCCTCCAATGGCTGCTGCGGCCGGCGCACCGCGCTGATCCGAAGCCAGGAGCCAGGTGCTTCTCCTGGTCTCCCATGTGGGTGCAGGGCTCAAGCACTTGGGGCCATCCTCCACTGCACTCCCAGGCCATAGCAGAGAGCTGGCCTGGAAGAGGGGCAACCGGGGATAGAATCCGGCGCCCCAACCGGGGACTAGAACCCCGGGTGTGCTGGCACCACAAGGCGGAGGATTAGCCTGTTAAGCCACAGCGCCGGCCAAACTTGATCAAATTTAAAGCAATTTTAAAAGACATTTCAGGGCTGGGTGCCGCAGCTCAATAGGCTAATCCTCCGCCTGTGGCGTGGGCTCACCAGGTTCTAGTCCTCGTTGGGGCGCCGGATTCTGTCCCGGTTGCTCTTCTTCCAGTCCAGCTCTCTGCTGTGGCCTGGGAAGGCAGTGGAGGATGGCTCAAGTCCTTGGGCCCTGCACGGCATGTGATACCAGGAGAAGCACCTGGCTCCTGGCTTCGGGTCAGCGTGGTGCACCGGCCGCAGCGCACCGGCCACAGTGGCCATTGGGGGATGATCCAACAGAAGGAAGACCTTTCTCTCTGTCCCTCTCTCTCTCACTGTCCACTCTGCCTGTCAAAAAAAAAAAAAAAAAAAGACATTTCAGGAGCTGGCACAGTGGCTAGAGGGGAAAAGCCACCAGTGCTGGCATCCCACTTGGGCACCCGTTCTAGTCCTGGCTGCTCCACTTCTGATACAGCTCTCGGCTATGGCCTGGAAAGCAGTAGAAGATGGCCCAAGTCCTTGGGCCCCCTGCACCCACGTGGAAGACTCAGAAGAAGCTCCTGGCTCCTGGCTTTGGATTGGCATAGCTCCAGCCATTACAGCTATCTGGGGAGTGAACCATCGAATGGAAGACCTCTCTCTTTCTCTCTCTCTCTTTCTCTCTCTCTCTCTCTCCCTGTAACTCTGCCTTTCAAATAAATAAATAAATCTTTTTTTTAAAAAAAAGGACATTTCATTTGTCCACTTATCAAAAGACACATACCTTTGCAAGTGGTGACCCTGCACAAAAAATGCATGGGAAGAAACTGAGGGTAGAATATGACAAGTATAGCTTTTCTTAAGTTCAGAGTTAATGCTTACCCTCTACCTATCTCTATGGTTACAAGTCACAATCAATTCAGTAAACAACTAACAAATGTAAAAAAAAAAAAAACTATCCTGGAAATATTCTATAATATGTCTTTTCAAATCTATGTTTCTTTCTAAACTATTTCTTTAACAAAAGAAAGTAGTCACAAAGCACCTTGTTCTTTCTCTAGCCAAATAAAATGAAAATGACCAAACCACCAACATCTGGAATTGCATTTCTATGGATTTTAGGAAAACGTACCTATTTCTGTTGTGTTTTATATAGCTGCATGGCATGGATTTTCCAAATATAATAAATTTAAGTATAAATAACAATTATGAATTTGACATGTCAAGAGATGTCTATTATGTCAATAATACCAAGGAGAAAATGGAAACATTAGTAAGAATTAATAGTGAAAAGTAAAATGGAATAAAAGCTTCCCTAATTAAGGCAATCTTAAGTCATGAATGATGTAGCTATCACAAGTTATTAAGGATGGTCCCAGTAATTTAACTAAAAATAATCTCTTACTATATTCCCAAAAGCCAAGTATTCTAATAATTTAAAGGTTTCAAATCTTTCCTTTACTATGAAGGGAAGTAAAATTAAATTATCTCTTAAAATACCAAATGTTGAATCATAAACTTTTTTTTTTTTTTTTTTTGGTTTCTAAAAGTATTGGTTGTTTAACTGGGAATATTTGCAACCAAATTTTAAATCATGTGCGTTATTACAAAGGTGGTTTTAGGTAATGAATTAGCCAGACAAGTCTTTTTTTTTTTTTTTTTTTTTTTGACAGGCAGAGTGGACAGTGAGAGAGAGAGAGACAGAGAGAAAGGTCTTCCTTTTGCCATTGGTTCACCCTCCATAGCCGCCGCGGCCAGCGCACCATGCTGATCTGAAGCCAGGAGCCAGGTGCTTCTCCTGGTCTCCCGTGCGGGTGCAGGGCCCAAGCACTTGGGCCATCCTGCACTGCACACCCGGGGCCATAGCAGAGAGCTGGCCTGGAAGAGGGGCAACCGGGATAGAATCCGGCGCCCCCAACCGGGACTAGAACCCGGTGTGCTGGCGCCGCTAGGCGGAGGATTAGCCTATTGAGCCATGGCACCGGCCGCCCAGACAAGTATTTTAATTTTTTCTCCTGATGCAGTGAGCCAGACCATCATGAATCTGATTCCAAAGAGGCAACCCAAAAAGCAGAACTAAAGGAGAAGAGCCTGAGCTGCTTCATAATCAACTTAAAAGTAGGTGATCAGGGGCCAGTGCTGTGGCTCATTTGGTTAATCCTCCGCCTGCAAGTGCCCGGCATCCCATATGGATGCAGGGTTCTTGTCCCGGTTGTTCCTCTTCCAGTCCAGCTCTCTGCTGTGGCCTGGGAGGGCAGTGGAGGATGGCCCAAGTGCTTGGGTCCCTGCACCCCACATGGGGAGACCAGGAAGAAGCACCTGGCTCCTGGCTCCGGATCAGCGTAGCTCCAGCTGTAGCGGCCATTTGTGGGGGTGAACCAATGGAAGGAAAACCTTTCTCTCTCTGTCTCTCTCTCACTGTCTAACTCTTATCTGTCAAAAAAAAAAGTAGGTGATCAGAACTCTCATTGATCAACTAGTGCAGCCAAAATACAACTGCCAAACAACTGCTACTCTGCAACAGGGCTGTTGCTTTTTTTGTTGTTGTTGTTTGTTTCCTACAGAGTATTTTCTTCTTGTTGTTGTTTGTGTTGTTGTTGATTCAAGAGGGCACTTCAAAGATAAGACATGTTAAGGGATTTACAAATGTATTTCTGAGGGTTGGAGTGTGAGTGGGAGGGCAGGTGGTGGGAAGTGCCCCTATGTTCCTCTAATGGTATAAAGGAAGATATTTGAAACTTGTATAATTTAAATGAAATATGTATTTTAGAAAAAGACATTTATTTCTGCAAAGAGGCCAAAAAGTAGCCCATAATCGAGCAAGGCCAGGGAGGACGAAGTGAGATTATAAATACGTGAGAGCTTTATGAACAGCAAAGACAATACCAAAGTAGGATGTTGATTTCACTGTATGTTGAACATCTGAAAGATGTTAGGAGAAGCTGGAGACAAGAGGGAACAAGTCGATGTGAAGACACATAATTTGAATCATATCTGCCTATGAGGCTGTGAAGTTCTTCTGAGTGAGAACCCATCCACAGACCTAAAGTGATCCAAGCCATGCAGCTCTGTGATAACCAGTCAATTGGCCAGGGCCATTCAGAGCTCTCCAAGCATCATGATTATGAGACCCTTGAAACAAGCTTCCAGAAAAAAAAAAAAAAAAAAAAACACAAAAAACCTGTCATTTAAAAACAGTGCTGGGCAAGACCAATGTTGCAATTAGAAACCTGTCAATATCTTAGCCTTTGGAAAACTGAGAAATA
The DNA here is from genome assembly GCF_033115175.1 of Lepus europaeus. NCBI lineage: Eukaryota > Metazoa > Chordata > Mammalia > Lagomorpha > Leporidae > Lepus > Lepus europaeus. The sequence continues at coordinate 34,322,725 of NC_084827.1, forward strand.
TGATCATGTAGGCAATGTACAAACTAGCAAGATGGGCAAAAAGATGCAAATCTATCTTACTATCATAAAGAAATAAGATTGTGGTCCTTTTCTCAAAGTTGCCTTTCCTCACTTGGCCATTTTGCCTTCGATCATTTCTGGCTCAAGTGGCTTCGGAGGCACTCAGTAAATTCTGGTTGAAGAAAACTGGGCAAATACACAAATGTCCTTTATTCCTGACCAGGTGCTATTTAATATGTTTACTTAGTAGTCAGACAATTTCCTTAAGGAAATCATGCACATTCCATACTAATCCTGCTTCCCAAGTTAGGTCTGGCCCAAAGCGGCCCAGATTTGTAGAGGGAAAAGTCAGTACAGTATGGGCCTGTGTAAACAGGAAGCAGATGCCAGCCCTGCAGAGATACCATGGCACCAACCACATTAGCTTCTAAAAGGTCTGGGTTAGGGGATATATGTGTACCTAGCATAGATGTTATTATAATTATTATTAAGTTACTTGAGACACAAAGAGAGAGTGCTCCTATTTCCTAGTTCACTCCTCAAATCACACAATAGCTATGACTGAGACAGTCTGAAGCCAGGAGCATCTGATTGAGATGGCCAGAATTACAGAAAAAGAGGGAGGGGCAGGGAGGGAGAGAAGGAGAGAGGGAGAGGGAGAGAGGGAGAGAGGGAGAGAGGGAGAGGGAGAGGGAGAGGGAGAGAGAGAGTGGGAGAGCGAATCCATCTGATGATTTACTCCCCAAATGACTGAGATGGCCAGACTGGGCAAGACCGAAGCCAGGAGCCTGGAACTCCAACCAGGTTTCCCACATGGGTGGCAGGGGCCTAAGCACTTGGACCATCCTCTACTGCTTAGCAAGGAGCTGGATTAAAAGTGGAGCAACCAGGACACAAACGAGTACTCACATGGGATGCAGGTATCCCAGGCTGTGGTTTGATTTGTTTTGCCACATCTTCAGCCCCAATACAAAAGCTTCCTAATTTTCAGGAAAACCTTTCTTTTGGAAGTTTACAAGCAGTTTTTCTCTTAGCCCATTCCATTCAGTTCCACTATAAATGAAAAAAATACATAATTCATTAATCATAAAATAATTGGCAAGGTAACTAAAACATATTAATGATAGAATGTTTTCTCTCAAGATTAAAAATGGAGTGCAGAAATGCAAAAGGTCTTTTCCTCGATATTTTTCTGGAATTTATATTATGTAACACAGTCATGGACAGGAAAATGAAGAGATTTGGTTAATCAGGTTTAAGACATTAAACATAAAATGGCTCTTCCCTCTGTAAGTCTTTAATAATAAAAACAGACCAAAGATATCAATTATTAGTTAGCTCTGAAAAAGCAGTATGATTAAAAGAGTGAAAGAACATTAGGTATTGCAAATGGGGAATTTGTAAAATAGAAAAGAAAATTTGATACAAGTCAATTAAACATTTGTTGAGCTCCAAAAATATGATCTGCATTGTAAAACACTTTAATATATTTCCTTCTCTTGTGTTTTTGTGGTTTTTTTAAACGATTTTAGTTGTGTTTGTTGTTGTTGTTGTTGTTGTTATTGTTAACAGATCTGGCTAGCTCTTACAACTTTGAAAAAGAATTTAAAGCTCATAAATTTCACAAATCCTAAGCAAGAAGCATATATTAGTTCTTCAAAGCATATTGATATATATTTTTTAATCACGGGTTTTAGCTTTCATGTGATAAAACTTTTAGTGATTTCCTCACCATGTCTTGTTAAGGCTTAACTTCCTCATTTACATATTTGATGTCTCTCAGTAGACAGACAAGCTTCAAGTTAATTATCTATGTAGCTGTAAGAACTCTTGTTTCCTGGTTAAGAACTCTTCAAAAGAAAACTAATAGTTATTAAATGTTATACTGAGTCACCAAAAGTAATCAGGATATACAATGAGAGGTACTAAACAGATACTTAAATTTAATAAAAACCTCAACTTTTTGTAAGATAAATGCAATATAAATCAATTAAATCTCATACAGTAATTTTCAGGAAAACAACAAGTAGAAGCTAGACAACTAAAATTTCTATTCTAGAAAGTGATTAGGCCACTGCTGGAGGCTTGAAGAAATAATTACAAAATTTTGGAAATCAACCCAGTGAACTCAGACTCATAATAGAGCTGTAACTAAAGAATCGCCATGTTAGTAGAAATTTCAGCACTTCTCTGCCCCCTCCCTCCATTGTGTGCTAGCATGTAGGGGAGCATGTGTGTGCGTATTTAAAAATATATAATACTAACTAATGTATAATGCCAATATATATATATATATGTATAAAATGTGTTATTTGTTGACAAATATATGCTTTATTTCATATAAAGACAAGATAATCTATGTGGTAAGAAATTATAATCACTGAATCTGAAACCCTATTAAAAATCTGTTTCATAGAATGATAAAACAGAGAAGAAAGAAGGACAACCATAAGACAGACTGGAGTTGCAGTTGGGAAATTGGAACCACAGCTATCAGGTGAGTTAATTAATCTGGGTATCATTCAGTAAATGAAAGTGTGCCATCTATTTCACAAGGGCCCATTGTGTCTTGCATGTGAAACAAATTTACCCTGTTTGATTAAGGATTACTGATTGCCTCCAATTATTATATGTATCCTATAATTAAGTCACAATGAGTTCGAATGAAATGGGGATGGTCCTCCTCTACAAAGAAGACAACAAGCTCATTCTAGGAAGACCTTAGGGGTCACTCAAGAAGCAATATTAAATGTTCTCCAGGGTGCATTAAAAGGAAAAGAGCTTGATGGGATGAGCGGCCTCTCCTTATATTCATCCTTCTCAATATTCTGCTCTCATGGAGACAAATGAAACCATGTCATAAAATAATTCAAGGCACTATCAGCAAGGAAAACAATGCTGTCTGCTTTTATATAGCAGGGAAAATGCAGTTGCGAAAACAATCTTCACTGCACAGAATGGAAAGGGAAGCATGAGTCAAAGTGATAAGTTATGTCAGAGTCTGTTTAAAGCGGGGGAGGATCCCTACACAAATCAACGAGCTCTAGGAGAGTATCTGATCGTCCTGAATTGTACTTTTTGTCCATGTACAAACAAAAAATATCCAGGATGAATTCTTTCTGGCAAGCGAAATGAAAAGAATCAAGATTGGTATCTGTGTTGCGTCCACAGATATATTTCTCTGTGTTTTTATAAATGTTCTTATAAGTGTGCACTATAAAAGAAAAATTACACCAGACACTTGTTTTAAAATGTCAAGGAAGATGTCATTGCAGTAGGGAAGACGGACTGAATTCAACTTGATTGGAATGAAAGGCAGAGAGTTTTTAGGCACTGGAGTGAACCTTTGGGGAAGTACTGGAGGACTAGGGAAGGTTTGTTACCCTGATTTGGTCTCTGTGTTTGCTAATTGGCCCTAAAGGAAGTTAGACTCCTGCTACCTCAGGGGCTGGAGATAAGGACTAGATCTGTCCTGATGGCTGCATTTCTGGGGGAAGAGTCGCATTTCAAAGGAGCAAAGAAAGACTGCACAATTGCAAGCTGTTCCTCTCCCTCTCTCCCTCTCCGCCTCTCTCCCTCTCTCCCCTCCCCCTCTCCCCCTCTCTCCCTCTCCGCCTCTCTCCCTCTCTCCTCTCCGCCTCTCTCCCCCTCTCCCTCTCTCCCTCTCTCCCTCTCCGCCTCTCTCCCCCTCTCCCCCTCTCCCTCTCTCCCTCTCTCCCTCTCCCCCTCTCCCCCTCTCCCCCTCTCCCCCTCTGCCCCTCTCTCCCTCTCTCCCTTCTCTCCCTCTCTCCTTCTCTGCCTCTCTCCCTCTCTCCCCTCTCCCTCTCCGCCTCTCTCCCTCTCTCCCTTCTCTCCCTCTCTCCTTCTCTGCCTCTCTCCCTCTCTCCCCTCTCCCTCTCCGCCTCTCTCCCCCTCTCTCCCTCTCCCCCTCTCCCCCTCTCTCCCTCTCCCCCTCTCCCCCTCTCTCCCTCTCTCCTCCGCCTCTCTCCCCCTCTCCCTCTCTCCCTCTCTCCCTCTCTCCCTCTCCCCCTCTTTCCCTCTCCCCTCTCCCCCTCTCTCCCTCTCTCCTCCCTCTCTCTCCCCTCTCTCCCTCTCTCCCTCTCCCCTCTCTCCCTCTCCCCCTCTCTGCCTCTCTCTCTCTCCCTCTCTCCCTCTCTCCCTCTCTCCCTCTCTCCCTCTCTGCCTCTCTCCCTCTCTGCCTCTCTCCCTCCCTCCCTCCCTCTCTCTCTCTCCCTCCCTCTCTCTCTCTCTCTCTCTGATTCTTTGAGAAAAATGAGGCCAGAGGTTATCGTTGGGAAGAAGTCTATACAAACTTTAGCCAAGTGTTAAGCTGCCGGTGCACTATTCTGAAACCCATGCGGATGCACACAGAAATGGAAACATCCCCGTAGGAACTATCCCCTTTATGAATGCATCAGACTGGCAAACACATTGCTTAAAATATGAAAGTCTGTGAAGAGTTCATATGAAAATTTTGACTACTGAAGTAATTGAAATATAGTAATCTGAAGATTAATTTCTATACATAAAACATGAATTCTGTTTACACATAAACTAAATTGTGGAAACCTTATCAACTAATATGTGACCAAGAAAGTACTTACAAATACTCTGTTTTCAGCACACACAGCCTCAGTATGAGCACATTTATTCATAGAGGACACATGATATTTATAACGGAAAAATAAATTTCAAAAGGGATCAGAAGAGCTCGACCCAAATTTCAGCTGCATAAGTCATTTGTTCCGTAAGCTTGGGAACATTGTTTACCCTCTGTGAGCTTTATTTTCTTGATCTTTAAAGAGGGACAGAATCCACCCTGCTTACATCCCTGCAGATGACAGAATGGCGGGAAAACATGCAAAAGATGCAATCAAAGGTGAAACAGAGAGAAAAGCAAAGGTCAGGTCAGAACGGCCCTAAAACACATACTTAGCAATTGTTTTTCTTGAAACCTAAACGCAATTGGAAGACATTGGAGGATTTTTAAGCAAGCAAGTAGCATGGCATGGTTTTCATTTGAGAAAAAAAAAAAAAATCACTCTACTGGCAGTGTGGAGAATGGGTTGGCATAGCACAGTATCCTAGACAACAGAATGTGTAGGTCTATGGAACAGATCCAGGTGTGGTAGTCCAGAGCTTGGACCATTTGAAGGCACTCTAATAAGAAAGAACCCGAAATTCTAAGGCCAGGGTATGTGAAAAGGCCTACATAAATAGAGAACCCTAAAGCTAAAGCTTCATTAGCTAGGTAACAAATGATCTCTGAGCAACCAGTTAAAGTACTAACACGGACCTGATTCTAGTAGACTGATCTGAACTAGTTTTATTGAGGATAAGGAGACTGGACAAAGTTAAAAGACGGTAAGGAGTGGACTCAGTCTGATGTGATCGCAGATTATGTTATATCCACCGGTTCACTCCCCAGGTGGCCACAATAGCCAGGGCTGGGCTAGGCAAAGCCAGGAGCAAGGAGCTTAATCCAGTTCTCCTACATGGGTGACAGGGGTTCAAGCACTTGGGTCATCTTCTGCTGCCTTTCCCAAGCCATTTTAACAGGGAGCTGGATCAGAAGTTAAAGCAGGGCCGGCGCCGCAGCTCACTAGGCTAATCCTCCACCTTGTGGCGCCGGCACACCGGGTTCTAGTCCCAGTCAGGGCTCCGGATTCTGTCCTGGTTGCCCCTCTTCCAGGCCAGCTCTCTGCTGTGGCCCGGGAGTGCAGTGGAGGATGGCCCAAGACCTTGGGCCCTGCACCCCATGGGAGACCAGGAGAAGCACCTGGCTCCTGGCTTCGGATCAGCGTGGTACACCGGCCGTGGCAACCATTGGAGGGTGAACCAACGGCAAAGGAAGATCTTTCTCTCTGTCTCTCTCACTGTCCACTCTGCCTGTCAAAAAAAAAAAAAAGAAGAAGAAGAAGAAGAAGAAGAAGTAAAGCAACCAGAATCCTGACCGGTGTAAATATGGGATGCCAGTGTTGCAGGAAATGGCTTTACCCATTATGCCACAACACTGGCCATGGACCCTCAAACGTTTTTTATACCAAACATTTTCTATGAACTTTTTGAAAACACTTTGTATCCATGATTTCAATTTTTTTGCACTAAAACATGGTTATCTTTTAATTCCATTTTCTGTTATGTTTTTGAAATGACCTCACATGTATGTACAAGATCATGTATGTTCACCCACTGACTTTTTAATGAAGAAAATAGATAGGTAGATCCAGCAGTGAAAATTTATCTAGTGGGTAAGATCTTCATCTGGTGGATAAGACTGAGGAATAATGGCTTAAGTATTCTGAAGATATAGACAGTATAGTTAAAATAAAAGACTGTGGCATCCACTCAGGAAAAGGAGGAAAGGAAAGGCCAGTGTTAGCTGATCCATGGAGGGAAGTAGAACAGTAAAACAAACTGGATATCTCTAAGAGGGTGGATGAAGTCCAGGAGACTATTAGTAACTTCTTAAAGAGTTACCGAGATAGAAAGTTGTAATCAAAGGAATGAATATTTCAATGTATTAGTCTAGAGGAATGAACATTTCAGGTAATTTCAATGTCTAGAGAGTGGTCCACAGACGTACAGATCCTGTTGTCTGAGATATTGTGCTATGTTCTCCACACTCCAGTACAGTGACTTTTCTCAAATGAAAAAAAGGTACCTGAAAGTGGGTATAAATGTCACTGGGAAAAGACAAAGGGAGAATGTGCTAAAATGGCATATGAAGACATTAAGGTGAAAACCTAACTCATTCTGGGTGATTGAAGGAATTGGATCGAAAGGGAAAATAATATGATGGGTCAAAACACCTGACCAGGGGCTGGAGTGGTGGTACGAATAGTTAAGCTGCCACTTATGATGTTGGTGTCCCTTATCAGAATGCTGGTTCAAGTACCAGCTGCTCCACTTCCAATCTAACTTCCTGTTAATGCACCTGAGAAATCAGTGTAAGGTGGCTCAAGTACTTGAACCCCTGCTACGCATGTGAGAGTGTCAGATGCAGTTCTTGACTCCTGGCTTTGCCTGGCTCAACATCGGGTGTTGCAACAATTTAAGGCATAAACTAGCAGATGGAAAACCTTTATCTGTCTCTCCCTCTCTTTTTGTCACTTAGCCTTTCAAATAAATAAATAGAATTTTAAAGAAATCACTTGACCAACCTGTGGTCTGAGCATGGATAGAAGCAAAGAGCTTCAAAGCACAGAGGATTCTGATTTATCTGAGAAAAATAAGACCTGAAAGGAATGCTGGGAGGTGAGAAGGAAGCTTGTCCTTTGGATGTGAAAGAATGAGTAATCTCTCTTGGTGAGTAGCCATGGAAACTCTATATGTAGGAACTACAGGGTCTCTAGGAAGATCAGGCAGGAAAGGAATCATTTCACAAATGGTGTGAGGATGTGGGAGTCTCCAGATTCAGATGGGTCAGAGAAGTGTTCGGGAAGTCCACTGCAATGGGAACAGGAGTCAGTCAAGGTGAAGTGTAGATCATTATGAGAGGCAGAATAAGGTTTTCCATTGAAAAGTGTCCAGTGATTGCAGGGATGCAAGGGATAGTGGGTTTATTTGTTCTGCAGTATTTTCTGAGCACATCCCCATTTATGGGCAAAGAGCTAATCCCAGAGGCCTTCAGATCATTTCCAGTGGAAGGGAAAACAAATGAGTAGCCAGAGCATTTGGGTTTCTAGAAAAATGAGATGACAAGGAATCAAAAACAAATTTCATGAGTTCAGTTTTGTTTAGGAGAATCCCTGGTTGTCATCCATACACAGCTTTTGTTCATTCTCTTGACAGCTCATATAGTAAACAGAATGACCCTCTTTGATTTATACATATTTGCAGAAATAAGACTTTTCATAAGCTAGACTAAAATGATAATAAGAAATGTCCATCCATTTAACCTTGTCACACAACCATTTATCAATAACAGCATCTGCTCACTGTCAGCAACCTCCTGCAAGAACTCACACATTCCATCATCCTGGTCTCTTCCTTGTCTCCAGAACATATTACTACTGTGACTTTCTTTCTTGTTCCTTGTCTAGAATATTCTTTATTGATTTTCTACCTTCTGAAGCTCGACTTTCCTTCAGGGTCAGACTCTAGCACCTGGTCAACAAATTCTTCTCTGATTTTTAGCCCTTGAAGATTTTTTTTTATACTTCTAGAAATGTAACGATCGACCCAGATATAATGATTTGCACTGAAAAAATGTAATGATCTTCACACATGTCCCTTATATGTTCTTTTACCTTCAGTTATGTACCTCTCCAAAAACACTGTAGGTCCATCAGGGCAGGAACCTTATCGTATGCCAATTGGCATTTTTAGTTCACAGCATAGTGCTCTCCCATAGCAGGGTTGCAATCAAATGACCATACTGTGAAAAAATCTGCATTTGAATTGGTCTGGAAAGATTGCCTTAAGGAAAGGGTGCCTCTCTGAGAGGAATTTCTGCTTTCATAAAAAGCTGGGAAAATACTTATGAATAGAATGATTTTTTTATACCCCTTAAATTATATGTTCATGGCAAGGCCAGCCCTGGAAGGGGAGATTACCTTAAAAAGTACATTTAAACATAAGAATAGTTATGTGATATTTTGAAATTTTAATTTCAAAAGAATTTTGCTAATAATAACCTTATTGAGAAAATATATGACTAAGTATTGTGTGATTTATTTGAGGCCATTAATATTTACTGTTGATGAAATTTGAAGAATCAATTCTAATAAATACAAAAAAGTTACTTTTTATCCCAAGATGTCCTCTGAAAAGCTGTCTCACATCCAAGCACACATCTGTGCTTAAAACAGAAAAGGATAAAAGAAGACAAGTAAAGAGGCCAGCTGCCTGGGTCAGACTGGGCACGGGCACTCTGCAGAGCAGCAGCTGCAGTCTCTTCTTCCCACCGGAAAACCACTGCGATTACCAGGGGTGACCACACAGATGTCTTGGAACATTGCTATATCAGTACCCACTCCTGCACCCCCTTCCTGTCCCTGGGCTCCACTTACTTAGCCCTAGCTTTAGGTCAGGAATGGCAGCTTCATAGAACACTCAAGCACCCCAGAAGACAATGGTCAATTCAACTATGAATGTTTTCCATACACGCAAGTACTTCAAAAAACTTTTGATGCCGCAGGCATTTTACCGGTGCAGTTAAGACAGTGATTAGAGTTCTTGTGTCCCACATCAGTGTGTCTAGGTTGGATCCCTGGCTCTGACTCCTGACTCCAGCTTCCTGTAATGCAGACTGGGAGAGGCAGCAGTTGATAGCACAAGTCACTGAGTTCTTTCCTCCCATGAAAGGAACCTGAGTTGAGCGCCTGGCTGTAGGCTTTAGCACCATGACTATTTGGGGAATTTGGAGAATGATGCTTTCTCTCTCTCTCTCCCTCTCTCTCACAGGTACACACACATACACACACACATGCATCTATCATAAATTAATTTCCACAAGTTAAGTGTTTTAACTTGTGGAAAATTTCATCAAAGGAAAAATTTTGCTGGAGAAAATATTTTGAAATCCATTTTTTACAGAGAGCACTTTCCATGAACTTTTTGAAGAGGCTTTCTATTCTTTCTAGGTCTACCTTCATTGTACTTTTTTCAATGCTCAAAAAAAAATCTTTTCATACTTCCAATGGGAGATGTAGGATCAAAAATATAAATAAAATACAAAGTTAAAATCCAGGAAATTTTGTAGTGAATTAACTTCTAAATTGGAAAATAGGTTGTTTCCTCTGGGGCCTTATCCTCTGAGTTTTTTGACACAA